>NC_086106.1:69667228-70286649 GCF_963921235.1 Mobula hypostoma
ATATTAAAACTACATATCTTGCGATTACTCTTAGCAATACCATCTTAAGAAGGCCTGAAGAATAAACGTAGCCATTGCCAGTGCTGCCATTTGATAATGGTTGAGAAACTTCATTGATCTGAAAAAGTTGCCACAGTTTTATCTCTTCACAGATGTTGCCTATCTGTGGAATACTTGATAGATGATAAGCAATTCATAACTTAATTATGATATTAGTAATTAAAGTTCATCAACTGTTAGTCTAGGAAATGGTTTGAATGATGCCAAACATTTTATTGTCTGGCAAGTATTAACTAATTGTTAACTAACAATAAAAATATCACTTGAATTCATATTTAACTAACCAGATGTAATTTTAGGACAGAGGTCATGATATGATATCCTTTATGAGGACTAGAACACTTAACTTTTTTATCATAGTATTTCGTATATGACTGTAATATTCTATTATTTGTTTACGAAGGAAAATGTTATTTGTGTATCCACAGAATATTTATATAACCAACTCTATAATTTCATATAATATCACCTTTGGGTGACTGTAATACAGGCATTTGACAAATAATATCACAAGTGTTTTGTTCGGCTCCACATCAATAAGAAGCTATGAACCAGTGGTCATAAAACTAACAACCTAAGATTTTTACTATTTGACTATATGTATTTTTCATAGATATTTGAAATGTAATTGTTTTATTTATTTATTGAGGTACAAGGAGGAATAAGCCCTTCCAGCCCTTTGAACCACACTGCCCCACAGACCCTAATTTAAACCTAGCTTAATCACGGGACAATTTACAATAACCAATTAACCTACCAACTGTTATGTCCTTAGAATGTGGGAGGAAACCCATACGGACATGGGGCAAATGTAGTAACTACTTACAGACAATGGTGGGAATGAAACCTGGGTCACTGGTACCGTAATACATGGTACTAACTATGCCACCATGCTTCTCCATGGGATTTCTGATGATACATTATATTTTTATTATTTATCAGTTATCATTTATGTTAATAAGTAGTTAACAACATACAGTGCAAGCAAACTTTCTTACCATAAATCGGATAGATGTCATTTGGGAAAACAGAATAATATTTAGACTAGAAAGCAAGTTAAGCAACGTTTGGAATATATGCAGTAACCTTGGCAGCTTTACAATTTGCAGCAATAGATTGATCTTAGCCAAGATAGCAACGTAAACACTATTAAATAGATTGTACTGATATAATTCATGATTTATGAATTCCTTGCGTCTAGAACTTCAACTCAGATAAATCATTTATTATGTTCCTATTGGTGTTACAAATGTTTTTGTTTGCTAACTTGGTATAAAATTACAGACTGTTTGAAACTTAAATAAAATTAAGTCACACATTTATTAGCACTGACATTCTTTCATTAAAATCAAGTACAATAACAATGCAATGCCTTTTTTGCCATTTCTCTTTAAATGGATTTTAGTGTGCCTGTATAATTTTCTTCATAAAGGCAATTTTCAGTTGAATTTCAGTTCTTTTGTCCATGATTTTTTAAAATAGGAGGCTAAGTCACTGATGCATGATGCCAGATAATCCAATTACAAATTTACAATGTCAAAATCCTTCTTAAAAAGCAAGCAACTCAACACAAAAATACACTGTAAGATTGCAACATCACACCTCACAAGTCTATTAATTCATCTGGTAAAATGAATTAAAGGACATAAGTGCATCAATCATAATTTAGTACATTAAATTATCACACAATTATTTCATTCAGTTTATTTCATTAACATGCTGCACACTACTTATCATGGTTAGCTACAGCGTTAACCAATTTGGATTACAGTATGTTGCAGCGCTGTGAAAATGTAAGTACCATAATGTAACATGACAGAGTTCATTGGAAGCTGACTTGGCTTTACATAATAAAATGATCTCTTCTACAGTTGCTTCAAAGTAGCACTTCATACAAGCTTTGTTCTGTAACTGCAATTTTTCTGACATCTTGTTAACAACACCCATGCTTCTTGCACTGGATAAAAAAAAAACATGTCCATCATTTTGTTCCTTGCTGAGGATGACAACATGCTTAGCTAATTAGATGGTGGCAAATGAGTAATACACTGTGTTCACCTCAGGTTTACAATTGACATTTGTGGACAAGAGGCAATCTCAAGGATCTTCATCAGAGATAGTAAGGATTCATTGACCCTATGACACATGCTCCAGGAGATTATAAATCCCTCAAAAAGAGAGTTGAAAAAGAATACCCACAGAGAAATGTATGCTATTGTTGGGATAATAGGCAACATACACTCAACTGAATCTTTAACTGAAAGCATCAACAGTGGCTCAATTAGTGGTGTTTTTTGCCTTTGAGCCAGAGAGCTGTGAGCTCAAGTTCTTCCAGAGGAACCTGTGTACACAAATCTATGTTGACATTCTAACACAACACTGAGGAGGTTCAGCATTGTTGAGGTGCTGCCTTTCTAATTACTGTCCTGATTTCTCTCTTGGGTAGTAGTTAAGGTTTATTTTTATGAGTAAGGAAGTTATCACTGTTAACCTGATCAACATTTATCCGTCAATGAGCACCCCATAAAACAAATGAATATTATTACTTTATTATTTGTGCTATCATACAGCATGCAAATTAAATGCTATGTTATGTAAACTACAATAGGAATTGCAGCTTCACTGATCAAACAAGGCTTTGAGATATTGTGTAAGGTGCTATAAAAATGCAGCTCTTCTAGTTTCTTTCAGAAAACATGATAGAGTTCAAAATTGGTTGTCCAACAGATGTTCTTTTCTTGAAAAGAAGTAAACATATGTTATAAAACTAATGTTACAAGTTCCCCAAAAGCTAATTTTCATTCCAGGTCTTATTTGAAGTGATAATGCACAGAGCAAATGAAACATTTGCAACTGTGTGTAACTTCCACCTGGATGCCCAGGATTTTGGATCATGCATACATCATCACAAAGTCACATAGTGACAAGTGTACAGTATTCCTGCAAAGACTGTTTTGGCCTAATTTAGGAATGAGGTGTTTAATCACATATCTGACTGAACACTGTAACACCGAGAGATCTTCCTCGGATAAGTCTCCTATAAATAATTTTTTTACTTCTTTGACATGGTTTCTCAAAGTTCCCTAACCTATAACAATAATGAACTGAACATGATACCATCATATTGTTGACCTATTTTACTGTGCAGTTAAGCAATTAAATATGATCACATGTTAAATATAATTGGAAAGTTGAAACAGGCAGCAATGTTAAATGTGGTGTTAAAATTATGGAGAGTGAAATGAGGGAATACAAGGGGCTGCACAAATATGAATGAAGATTCCAGAAGCATTTGTGATTGAAATAATAGGTAAAACAGCTGAAATGAAGTTCAGGGATAAAAGGTGCTATGTAGATAGGGAAACAGCAGGAATTCTGCAGATGCTGGAAATTCAAGCAACACACATAAAAGTTGCTGGTGAACGCAGCAGGCCAGGCAGCATCTCTAGGAAGAGGTGCAGTTGACGTTCCAGGCCGAGACCGAGAGTCCTGACGAAGGGTCTCGGCCTGAAACGTCGACTGCACCTCTTCCTAGAGATGCTGCCTGGCCTGCTGCGTTCACCAGCAACTTTTATGTGTGTTATGTAAATAGGGAACCTATTCTTTTCATTCACAAGGGTCAACTAAAATTTAACCCAATCATTATAAGGCAATAAACAAGCATGAAAGATCACTATGGCAATACTTTTAACATAGTATAAATTACCTCAAACAAAGCTTTGCAGATGAAATTAACAATCTCTGGGCAGTAATGATATTCTGCCATAAGTAAATCATTCTATATATTGTAATCACTAATAGATTTGTTTCATCATTGATGTACCGAATTTTCCTTGTGTTGTGAAAATCAGAAACTTTTTGAAGTTACACGAACTGATCCAAGACAAAAAGTTGCTCACAAGCATGGTCCATCACTGAACTCAACTCTTCAGTGCCATTTATCTATCACCCTCTATTCCTTGATCAAACAGAACTTTTTAACTTTAGAACTAAATAAGTGACATTGGAGTCTGAGATTTGAATGGATATGTGATAGAAATGATGAAATCAGTCATTAGGGAGAAAATCCTGTTAGAAATAAATTGTTTTTGAAATGAGCATGAAATGAACAGGATCCAGTCACCACCACAGATCTCCTTCGCTTCAGTAGTAGTCATGTTTCACAGCCAGTACTTTTGCTTTTCTCTTCAACCTTTTGAAATTATATTTAAAGTAATATAACCTAATGTGGGACTCAATTATTGAAGATGTACAATTTATATATCAAAATCAGTTTTATTATCAGTAACAAATGCAATGAAAGGTGTTGTTTTGTGGCATCAGTACAGTACAAGACATAAAATAACTATTAGTTACAATAGAAAGGTAATTAGATGGATAAACAAACAAATAAAAAACAAACATGACAAATGATGAGGTAGTCTTCATGTATTCACGAGCCAGTCAGAAATCTGAGGGTGAAGGGGAAGAAGCTGATCCTAAAGTGGTCTGTGTGGGTTTCAGTCCCCTGTATCTCCTCTCTGATTGTAGTAATGAGAAGAGGAGATGTCCTGGTTGGCGAAGTTCCTTAATGATGGATGCCACCTTTTTGAGACACCAGGTCTTGAAGATTTCCTCAATGGTGGAAGGTTTGAGTGCATGATTGAACTGGCTGGGTATGCCATTACTTCCTCGGACAGCTCATTGCATTTATGCATCACACTCTGTTACAAGATGTTATCTCTCACTTTAAAACTATGCCCTTTAGCTTTTAATTCCCTTCCCTGGGGAAAAAAATCTATATATCTTCAAGCTATCTATAACCATCCATTTTATACACCTCCACTAGGACATCTCTCAATCTTTTATGTTCCGAGGAATAAAGACCAGGCTTACCCAGCCTCTCCCTATAACTCAATCCCTTGAGTCTTGGTAGAACTCTCATAAATCTTCCCTGTTTAATGATGTCATTCCTTGTTTTTTGGCGTGTGCGTGCGTGCTGTGTGTCTGTGCGTCTGTGCATGCTGTGCGTCTGTGCGTGCTGTGCGTGCTGTGCGTGCGCATCTGCGTGTGCGTGCTGTGCGTCTGTGTGTGTGCGTGCGTGCTGTGCGTCTGTGCGTGCTGTGCGTCTGTGCGTGTGCGTGCTGTGCGTCTGTGCGTGCTGTGCGCCTGTGCGCCTGTGCGTGCGCATCTGCGTGTGCGTGCATGCGCGATGTTGGCGGGATGATGTCTTTTTTATGCCTTTACAAGACACGGAACGAGAGAGAGAGACGGTTTGGCGTGCCACTCCTCACACAGACACTTCGCAATATTTTTCCCTTTACTTTACGAGGTCAAGTTGCGAACTCAACACTCAACCCGGCACGGATGGAAAGCGTACTCCGGAGCGGCTCCGACTGGATTTGAACCTGGGAACCTTCATTCCAGAATCCGGCGCTGATGTCATTGCGCCACCAGCCAGCCCAATGATGTCATTCCTAATAGGGCAACCAAAACCATTCACTGTGTAAGGCCTGCTCTGCCTTTCTTCCAAAATAGAAAACTGTGTACTTATCTGAAATGGAAGCCATTTGCTAATTTTCAGTCCAGTTACCTAGCTGATCAAAATCCGCCTGTGAATTTTTTGACAAAATTCTTCACTGTTTATAATGACATAATGACTCTTAGGCTTTGGTTACTTTGGTTTTAAGCAGAGCTCAATTTATGTGGTGGCCATCAGGGTGAAGAGATGTTGAGTAGATTTCTCTCCTCCTTACCACTCCATTATCTCAAAATGTGCATTGTCCCCATTGGTCAAGTTCCATTTTGATCCCAGATGCAATGGAAGATAGCTCAGATGACTGCTATGGTAGAGGAGCAGAGTATTGACTACATCTACATAGCATCCAGCAACACCAAGAATACCTTCCACCTGATGACCATGTTCTTGCCCATTACCAAGAGTGAGTGTCACAATCGCATGCTCAGATTTTGTTTAACCTTGCCTACTTGCTCCAAGGTCTTGTCTTAAGGTTTAGGTCCTTGGAAGCAGCACCACAGCACCTTCAGGTTGTAAGATTTAAAAGGAGTGAACAAAGAAGTGGTCGAGTTAATTGCCAAATATCTTGGCTTTGTTCTTCTTGCAGCTGATTCTGGCTCCAATAGCCTATTCAAAATGGTCACAGATGCTAGTCTATTTGTGTCTGATGGTGAATCTAATCAGAAGACATTGATGTCATCTATGTACAGGGAAGACCTGTTCTGAGTGGTCCCTCTGTTTGGCATCCTTGCTTCTTTCATGTCTGCATCCTTCCTGTTAGATTTGTCAAAATGTTCTGTGCAACACAGAGACAAGATGAAGTAATGTTAGCAGCTGTACTGAACTCCAGATCTGATGGGGAAGCCACCCAGTAATTTGGAGTGTACTACTATTGTCAGTAGAGCAGCTGAATCCAAATCCACTTCTGTCCCCTAAGTCCACCTTGTTGAGAAAGTCTGTCATTTACACAAGTAATATTCTGTCAAAAGATTAAATGAGACCTTCATAATGCCAATTATTACAACTAATAAAGCAAAGTTACAGTGTTACAGTGATTATGGGTCATAAGTAGAAAATTAGCTCAAATATTATGTAAAGTATGAGAATAGTTAGCAAGTAACCCTGAGTCAAAATCAGAATCAGGTTTATTATCCAGCATGTGATGTGAAATTTGTTAACTTAGCAGCAGCAGTTCAATGCAATACATAATCTAGTAGAGAAAAAAAAAGTAATAAATTAAATTTTTAAAATAAACAAGTAAACCAATTATATATATCGAATAGATTAAAAAAGTACAAAAACAGAAATACTATATATTAAAAAAAAGTGAGGTAATGTCCAAAGCTTCAGTGTCCATTTAGGAATCGGATGGCAGAGAGGAAGAAGCTGTTCCTGAATCGCTGAGTGTGTGCCTTCAGGCTTCTGTATCTCCTACCTGATGGTAATGGTGAGAAAAGGGCATGCCCTGGGTGCTGGAGGTCCTTAATAATGGATGCTGCCTTTCTGAGACATCGCTCCCCAAAGATACCCTGGGTACTTTGTAGGTTAGTGCCCAATATGGAGTTGACTAGATTTACAGCCCTCTGCAGCTTCTCTCGGTCTTGTGCCGTAGCCCCTCCATACCAGACAGTGATGCAGCCTGTCTGCAGATCTTTGTGAAAAAAATCATAAGGACCTAAGCCTTTCAATAAAAAACTAAGCCCAGCAGGAGTAAGTTTATACTTAGATTGATAGAAAACTGTAATACAACCTGTCACATTTGGAAGGGTTTTGCCACCCACTGCAATGATTTGCGCACAGCACTATATAACTCTGTCATCTCTTTGCCTGCATTACATGCTGAGAACCTACTTCTCAATGCACCTATGACTTGCACAAGGAATTTTAGCTTAATTCATCAAGAAGACGTAGAGTTACAGAACACTATGTTTTAGGATGTTGTCACGCCCATCAGATTAACTACTTCAAATTCAATGTGGCTATGGACAAAAGGGTTTGACTGCAAATAAGGCAGGTAGAGGGATCCAAGAGGAGCAGCTTTAGCCCTGGAGGTTGACCAACAGGACAAATTTTATTGCTCCCTATGAGGATGAGAGTGGGGCCTGTAGGAAGGATGAGCAAACAACCTATGGCACTGTGGTTCAGTGAGCCATCCAATGGGGAAAGATAAGTACAGTGTAATTGTAATTGGGGGTCTTATAGTCATGGGAATAAGCCACAATTCTTTTTCACAAGAGTCCTGAAGGATGTGTTGTCTGCCTGATGACCGTGTTCAGAACATCTCTTCTGACATACAGAGAAACTTGGAAGAGGAAGGGAAAGATCTAATTGCCATGGTGCGTTGTGGGTTCCAAGGAAGGGCATGGAAAGAGGTTTTGCTGAGGAAATTTGAGCAGGTAGTGACGGAGTTATGATGAAGAACCAAAAAGGTAATAATCCCTGGATTATTACCTGAGACACATTCAAGTTGACAAAGGGTTAATAAGAGTACAGGAGCAGGGAGGTACTACTGCAGTTGTACAAGGCCTTGGTGAGACCACACCTGGAGTATTGTGCGCAGTTTTGGTCCCCTAATCTGAGGAAAGACATCTTTGCCATAGAGGGAGTACAAAGAAGGTTCACCAGATTGATTCCTGGGATGGCGGGACTTTCATATGAAGAAAGACTGGATGAACTGGGCTTGTACTCGTTGGAATTTAGAAGATTGAGGGGGGATCTGATTGAAACGTATAAGATCCTAAAGGAATTGGACAGGCTAGATGCAGGAAGATTGTTCCCGATGTTGGGGAAGTCCAGAACGAGGGGTCACAGTTTGAGGATAGAGGGGAAGCCTTTTAGGACCGAGATTAGGAAAAACTTCTTCACACAGAGAGTGGTGAATCTGTGGAATTCTCTGCCACAGGAAACTGTTGAGGCCAGTTCATTGGCTATGTTTAAGAGGGAGTTAGATATGGCCCTTGTGGCTACAGGGGTCAGGGGGTATGGAGGGAAGGCTGGGGCGGGGTTCTGAGTTGGATGATCAGCCATGATCATAATAAATGGCGGTGCAGGCTCGAAGGGCTGAATGGCCTACTCCTGCACCTATTTTCTATGTTTCTATGTTTCTATGTTTCTATCAGAGAGCTAACTGTATAGCTCAAAATTTGGTGATGGAGAAATAGGACTGAATTCATGGTGTAGGGAAGGAGGAAGCTGTTCCACCTGAATCTTGCTGGAACCAGGGTCCTGCTGGGCGAATTTCATAAAAAAGCTATTGATAGGTCTTTAAACTAAATGGAATGGGGGGTGGGTGGGTTGAACTGATTGGTACAGTGGGGATAAAGTAAAAGCGAAGGGACTGTGCGAGAGATGTTAGCAAACTCTCCATAACAAAGAAAAAGACAAAATGTTTAGAAAGGGTTAGGAATTTTACATGGGAAGAGGGTGGATGTGTTAATTTATTTCATATGCCCACAAAAAAAATGAAGCTCAGGGTTGTATATGGTAGCATAAAAGTACTTTGATAATAAATTTGCTTTGAACATTGAACTTTGATGTCTCCAGAGTAAAGAATAAGACAAAAATTAGAATTTAACTTCAGTCAACTTGAAGACAAAATTGAGTAGAAGGGTGGTGGTAAATACAGGACTTAAGTTGTTATATTTGAATGCACGCAGTATACAAAATCAGATAGGTCAGATTGTAACAGTTAGAATTTGGCAGGTATGATGTTGTGGACATCACAGAGTCATGGTTGAAATAATATCACAGCTGGGAGCTTAACAACAAAGGATACACATTGTATCAAAAGGACAGGCAGATGGGCAGAGGATTTGGGGCAGCTTTTCTGGTAAAAATGAAATCAAAACTTTGGAAAGAAGTGACAGGATCAGAAGGTGTCAGAATCAGAATCACAGAGTTAATATCTCCAGCATATGTCATGAAATTTGTTAACTTATTGGCAGCTGTACATTGCAATACATGATAAGAGACAAAAAAGTAAATGTCAATTACAGTAAGTATATATAGGCCTATTAAATAGTTAAATTAAAATTAGTGCAAGAACAGAAATAATTATAGTGAGCTAGTGTTCAATGTCCATTTAGAAATTGGATTGCAGACGGGAAGCTTTCCTGAATCACGGAGTGTGTGCCTTCAGGCTTCTGGACCTCCTTCCTGATGGTAACAATGAGAAGAGGGCATGTTCTGGGTGATTGGGGTCCTTAATCATGGACACCACCTTTCTGAGCACCGCTCCTTTAAGGTGACTTTGATACTACAGAGGCTAGTACTCAAGATGGAGCTGACAAATACTACAACTTTTTATGGCTTCTTTCGATCTTGTGTAGTAGCACACCCTCCCCATACCAGACAGCGAAGCAGTCTCTCATAATGCTTTCCATGGTACATTTGTAGATGCATTTGTGTGTCTTAGATGACAAACCAAATCTCCTCAAACTATAATGAAATATACAGTACCTATAAAAATATTCACCCCCCCAGAAGTTTTCATGTTTTACTGTTTTGCAACATTGAATCACAATGGATTTAATTTGTTTTTTTCAGATCAATAGAAAAAGACTCACGTCAAAGTGAAAACAGATCTGTACAAAGTGATCTAAATTAATTTAAAAAATAAATCTTTATAGGCACTGTAGCTGGTGTCTTGCCTTTTTTATAGTTGTATGGATGTGTTGGGACCAGGTTAGATCCTCAGATATCTTGACATCCAGGGACTTGAAATTGCTCACTCTCTCCACTTCTGATCCCTCTATGAGGATTGGTTTGTGATCCCTCGTATTGCCCTTTCTAATTGTTCTGCTCATTGGTCTTACCGATGTAGAGTGCAAGGTTGTTGCTGTGATACCACTCAACCAACTAGTACATTTTGCTCCTGTTTGCTCTCTCTTCTCCACTTGAGATTCTGCTGACAATGATTGTATCACCAGCAAATTTATAGGTGGCTATATGCCTAACCACACAATCATGGGTACAGTGGGAGTAGAGCTGTGGGCTAAGCACACATCCCTGAAGTGCGCCAGTGTTGATAATCAGAGAGGAGGAGTTATTAATACCAATCCGCACAGAATGTGGTCTTTCGGTTAGAAAGACAAGGATCCAACTGCAGGGGGACGTATTGAGGACCAGATTCTGTAGCTTATGGATGGTGCTAAGCACTGAGCTGTAGTCAACAAGCAGCATCCTGAATTAGGTGCTGTATTGTTCAAGTGATCTAAGGCAGTATGAAGAGCATCTGCCATATACCTGATTTGGCAATAGGCAAATTGCAGTAGGTCCAGGTCCTTGCTGAGGCAGAAGCTGATTCTGGCCATGACCAACCTCTCAAAGCATTCCATCACCGTAGATGTGAGTGCTACTGTATGGTAGTCATGAAGGTAGCTCACACTACTCCTCTTGCGCACTTGTATAGTTGATGCCTTTTTGAAGCAGGTAGGAACTTCCCACTGTAACAATAAAAGGTTGAAAATATTTTTGAATACACCTGCCAGTAGGTTGACACAAGTTTTCAGAGCCTTACCAGATACTCCTGCTGCCTTACAAGGGTTCACCCTCCTGAAAGACAGCCTGACATTGGCCTCTGAGACAGAGATCACCAGGTCACCAGGTGCAGCAGGGATCTTCACAGCTGTATTTATAGTCTCTCTTTCAAGGCAAACATAAAAGGCATTAAGCTTGTCTGGTAGTGAAGCATCACTGCAACTCATGTAGAATCTTTGTTGGTAGAATTCAAAAACTGCAAACATAAAAAGAAACTCTGATGGAAGTTATATATCAGTTTCGAAACAGTAGCCATGATAAGGTGTACAAATTAAAATAGAAGATAGAAAAGGCATGTAAAAAGGATAATGCTGTGATGGTCATGGGCGTGGGGGGTGGGGGTTGAATATACAGGTAATTTGGGGAAATCAGGTTGGTGCTGGATCCCAGAGAAATAATTTGAAGAATGCATGTGAGATGGCTTTTTAGAGCAGTTTGTAGTTGAGCCCACTAGAGTAAAGGCAATTCTGGATTGTGTGTTATGTAATAAACGAGATTTAATAAGGGAAATTAAGGTAAAGAAACCGTTTGGAGGTAGTGATCATAATATCATAAAATTTGCCCTGCAGTTTGAGAGGGAAAAGCTAAAATCAGATGCATTAGAAACATAGGAATATAGAAAACATACAGCACAATACAAGCCCTTTGGCCCACAAAGCTGTGCCGAACATGTCCATACTTTAGAACTACCTAGGCTTTACCCATAGCCCTCTATTTTTCTAAGCTCCATGTAGCTATCCAGGGGTTTTTTAAAAGACCCTGTCATTTCTGCCTCCACCACTGCCACTGGCAGCCCATTCCACGCACTCACCACTCTCTGCGTAAAAAACTTACCCCTGACATCTCGTTTGTACCTACTGGTATCAGATTTGAGTAAAGGTAACTGAAGAGGCAGGAGAGAGGAACTGGCCAGAATTAATTAGAAGGGTACACTAGCAGGGATGAAGATAGAGCAGCAATGCTTGGAATTTCTGGGAGTAATTCAGAAAATGTTGGATCAGTTCATTCAAAAGAAGAAGAAGCATCCTAAAGGGAGGGTGAGGCAACTGTGGCTGACAAAAGGAGTCAAAGCCAACATAAAATCAAAAGTGAGGGCATACAATATAGCAAAAAAAAATTGTGGAAAACTGGAGGATTGGGATGCTTTTAAAAACCAGCAGAAAACAAGTAACTAAGCATTACAGAAAGAAAAGATGAAATATCAAGGTAAGCTAGCCACTAATAAAAAAGGTGATATCAGAAGTTTTTTTCAGATATATAAAGAGTAAAAAAGAGGCAAGAGTGGACTTAAGACCACTGGAAAATGAAGCTGGAGAGGTAGTAATAGGAGATAAAGAAAAGTTGGACAAACTAAAGAAGTATTTTGCATCAGTCTTCACTGTGGAGACACCAGTAGTATGGCAGAAACGCAAGAGTGTCAGGGAGTTGAAGTGAGTATAGTCACTATTAATAAGGAGATGTTCATGGGAAGTTGAAATGTCTGAAGGTGGGTGTCACATGGACCAGATGGTCTATGCCCCAGGGTTCTGAAAGAGGCAGCCGGAGCATTTGTGGAGGCACTAGAAATGCTGTTTTAAGAATTAACAAATTCTAGAATCATTCCGGAGGACTGGAAACTGCAGATGTCACTCCGCTATTTAAAAAGGGAGTAAGGCAAAAGACAGGAAATTATAGGCCATTTGGCCTAACTTCAGTGCTTGGGATGATATTGGAGTTCATTATTAAGGCCATAAAACCATAAGATATAGGAGCAGAATTAAACCATTTAGTCTACTCTGCCATTTCATCATGTCTGATCCCATTTTCCACTCAACCCAATTTCCTGCCTTCTTTTTAATTCCTGACCAATTAAAAATCTATTAACCTCTGGCTTAACTGTACACAAAGATTTAGCCTTAACATCTGCCTGTGGCAAAGAATTCCACAGATTCAACACTCTCTGACAAAATAATTCCTCCTCATCTCCATTCTAAAAGGACACCCCTCTATTCTGAGGCTGTGTCCTCTGGTCTTAGACTCACCCATCTGAGGAAGCATCCTCTCCACATCTACTCTGTCAAGGCATTTCACCATTCAATAGGTTTCAATTAGGTCATCCATCATTCTTCTGAATTCTAGTGAATACAGGCCCAGAATCATCAAACACTCTTCATATGAGAAGTTATTCAATCCTGGAATCATTTTCGCAAACCTCCTTTGATTTCTCTCCAATTTCAATGCATCCTTTCTAAGATAAAGGGCCCAAAACTGCTCACAATACTCCAAGTGAGGCTTCACTATATGTTGTAAAGTCTTAACGTTAGGTCCTTGGGTTTATATTCTCAACCCCTTGAAATGAATGCTAACATTGCATTTGCCTTCCTCACTACAGACTCAACTTTAACTTAATCCTCAACCTCATTAAGGAAGAAGTTTTGGGTGATTTGGAGACACACAATAAAATAGGTGAACAGCAACATAGTTTCCTTATGGGGAAAACTGGACTTAACCAATCTGTGAAGAATAGGCAGGATAGATAAAGAAGAATCAGTGGATGTTGTTTATTTGGATTTTCAGAAGACGTTTGACAAGGTGCCACTCATGAGTGTGCTAAATCAGATAAGACCATAAGACCATAAGATAAAGGAGCAGAATTAGGCCATAAGAGCACATGTCATACAAATATAGTAGCATGGACAAAAAAAATTGGTTGAATGACGGAAGGCAAAGAATGGGAATAAAGTGAGCTTTTACTGGTTTGCTGCCAGTGACTAACGTTTTCCACAGCTGATGGTGTAAGGTCCACCACTTTTTATGTTATACGTTAATGATCTGGATGAAGGAACTGATGACCTGTGGCCAAGTTTGCATATAATACAAAGATCGAAGGAGAGGCAGATAGTGTTGAGAAAGCAAGGTGTCTACAGAAAGACTTAGACAGATTAAGAGAATGGGCAAAACAGTGGCAATAGAACAAAGTGCAGTGAAGTTTATGTTCATGCACTTTGGTAGGAGTAATAAGGGAAGTGAATTCTGAAATTGGAGGGTATCAGGCGTCCTAGTATATGATTCACTAAAGAACAACCTGCAAGTTGAGTCAGTAGTAAGGAAGGCAACTGTAACGTTAACATTCATTTCAAGAAGGTGAGAATAAAAAGCAAGGATGTAAGGATGCAATGTTGAGGCTTTATAAGGCATTGATCAGACCATATTTGGTGTAATGTGAGCAATTCTGGGCCCATAATCAAAGAAAGAATGTGTTGTTATTGGAGACAGTCCAGAAGAAGGTTTTGAAAATGATTCAAAAGTGTTACGTCTGACTAGTGTTTGATGGCTCTAGGGCTTGACTGGCTCAAGTTTAGAAGAATGAGAGCGGGGACCTCTTTGAAACCTATCAAATATTGAAGGGCCTAGATCAAGTGTATATGGAGAAGATATGAGAAATAGTGGGAAAGTCTACAACCAGGAGGCATTGCCTCAGAATACAAGAGCATTACTTTAGAACAGGAGGAGGAATTTAATCAGGCAAAGCATGGTAAATCTGTGGAACTCATTGCCACATACAGCTGAGGAGGCCAAGTTACTGGCTATATTTAAAGCAGAAGTTGATAAGTTCTTAACTGGTAAGGACATCAAAGTTTATGGGGAGAAGACAGGAGAATAGGGGAATAGGGGAACTAAGTCAGACATAATCAAATGGCAGAGTTGACTTGAAGGCCAAATGGTCTATAATTATTTTCCACTATCTTATGATCTTATGGTATTAAGCATCATTGTTAGGGGCTTGTTGTAGACCAGAGTCAATCTGAGAGGGGAGATTTGTTTAAAAAATATTCAGTGCTGAGCTTTTTCAAAGGGAAGAAGGACACAACTGTGACTGACAAATGAAGTCAGAACCAAAGTAAAAGCAAAAGAGAGGGCATACAAGGAAGCCAGAGCTAGTGGGAAAATAAAGGATTGGGGAGCATTTAAAAACTTGCAGAAGGAAACTAAAAAGGTCATTCAGAAGAAAAAGATGAATTGTGAAAGGAAGCTGGTGACTAATAACAAAGAAGATACTAAAAGCTTTTTTAAGTATATAAAGGGTAAAAGAGAGTCGACGGTAGATATAGGACCAATAGAAAATGATGCTGGAGATGCAGAGATGGCAGAGAAACTGAATGCGTATTTTGCATCAGTCTCACAGTAGAAGACGTCTGCAGTATACTGGACATTCAAGAGTGTCAGGGAAGCGAAGTTTGTGCAGTGAAAATTACGATTGAGATGGTGCTCAGGAAGCTTAATGGTCTGAGCGTGGATAAATCTCCTGGACCTGATGGAATGCACCCTTGGCTGGAGAGATTGCGAAGGCATTAACGATAATCTTTCAAGAATCAATAGATTCTGGCATTGTACCGGATGACTGGAAAATTGCAAATGTTACTCCGCTATTTAAGAAGGGTGGGAGGCAGCAGAAAGGAAACTATAGACTTGTTAACCTGACATCAGTGGTTGGGAATTTCTTAGAATCAATTGTTAGGGATGAGATTATGGAGTACCTGGAGGCATATGACAAGATAGGACAAAGCCAGCATGGTTTCCTGAAAGGAAAATCCTGCCTGACAAACCTACTGCAATTTTTTGAGAAAATTACAAGCAGGGTAGACAATGGAGATGCAGTAGATGTGGTGTACTTGGATTTTCTGAAGGCCTTTGACAAGGTGACATACATTAGGTTGCTTAGCAAGATAAGAGCCCATGGAATTACAGGGAAGTTACCAGCGCGGGTGAAGCATTAGCTGTTCAGCAAAAAACAGAGAGTGGGAGTAAAGGGATCCTATTCTGGCTGGCTGCCGGTTACTAGTGGGGTTCCACAGGGGTCGGTGTTGGGACCGCTGCTTTTTACGATGTCTGTCAAAGATTTGGACTATGGTAATAATGGATTTGTGGCTAAATTTACCGATGATACAAAGATAGGTGAAGGAGCAGGTAGTGTTGAGGAAGCAGTAAGCCTGCAGAGGAGACTTAGATAGTTTAGGGGAATGGGTAAAGAAGTGGCAAATGAAATACAATGTTGGAGAGTGAATGGTCATGCACTTTGGTGGGAGAAATAAATGGGCAGACTATTATTTAGATGGGGAGAGAATTCAAAATGTAGAGGTGCAAGGGGACTTTGGAGTCCTTGTGCAAGATACCCTAAAGGTTAACCTCCAGGTTGAGTCAGTTGAGAAGAAGACAAATGCGATGTTGCCATTCATTTCTAGAGGTATAGAATATAAGGGATGTGATGTTGAGGCTCTATAAGGCACTCGTGAGACCACACGGAGTATTGTGTGGCGTTTTGGGCTCCTTATTTTAGAAAGGATATACTGACATTGCAGAGGGTTCAGAGAAGATTGATGAGAATGATTCCAGGAATGAAAGAGTTACCTTACGAGGAACATCTGGCATCTCTTGGGCTGCATTCCCTGGAGTTCAGGAGAATGAGGAAGAATGGCCTACTTCTGCTCCCATATCTTATGGTCTTATGGGCTGCTGTTTCTTAAGCTTCAATGAATAAGCAGTGATCAAAGAACCTAGCCTCCAAATGTCATCTGCATGCCACTGCTTGAGGAATTATGCTAGAGCAGAGGTTCCCAACTTTTTTTATGCCATGAACCCCTATCATTAACTGAGGGGTCCATGGACTCCAGGTTGGGAAGCCCTGCGGTAGAGTGACTTTCTGTTATAGAGGTAATGAAGCATAAGCAAGTGTTCAGCTGTCGTATGGATGAGCATTTCTCCATTCGGAAGCCTGTCAGTGGTGAAGTGCGGCAATATAGTGAGAAAAATTGTGAGAAGTTTTGGGACTTGGTAGCAGTTAACATTGATGCTGACCTGTTGATCTTGCACATAAGATTGTGATATACCATAGATATAAGACAAAGACTCTGTAGATATATAGACTCAACAACTCTGGCAGAATTAAGAGTTCTTCAAAATGATCAATACAGCAAGTGTTGACTGCCTCTCTGCCCTCCATCTGTGGCACTATGGGGTTGACATTTGATATATGTGCCTTAGGTGTTCCATACAGTGTTGAAAAATCTATACTTCATTGGGGTATATGGGGTGTCAGGGAGGAGTAGCACCTCTGGTGGGGGAACATGTCGCGTCCTTTTCAAGGCAGTTAGTCCACCTTTGGTCCCCACCTGGCACTCAGCTCTCACCTGTGGCTCCCCGTAGCTGTTTGCATGTGACAGCAGCCACACCCCAGGCAACGGCTTCGACAAGCCGGCTAAACCAGGTGAGGGTAGCCGACGGGTCTCAAACCCTCGGTGAGATAGGGAGTTGTCTATCCCAGCATGTGAAGACAGACTCCAATGGATTGAGAAGACAAGACCAATGGAAGGTCCAACGGTCAAGAAGGCGGTCTCTGCAAGCGTCGTGGAGCGTGTAGAGCAGGACAAGACACAGAAGACGTACTGGTCATCCACTGCGCCTAGTCCCATCTCCAGCCGCCTCGACTCTGTCTTGCCACTGGATCCAGATGGGAATTGGGAAGAGAGAGTGAGGTTGACACTGCGCAACTCTCCCTCACTTGAATCCAAATCATGCGCTAGTTTCGACACCATCATTATGATGTTGAAGTCTTCATCGACGTTGACGATGGATGAACACTGATACTTCATTATCAACAAGCTCCTGGATCTCTACCTTCTCAACAACCTTTCTTTTTGGGCAACATACATCAAAGTTGCTGGTGAACGCAGCAGGCCAAGCAGCATCTATAGGAAGAGGCGCAGTCGACGTTTCAGGCCGAGACCTATGTTTTCTCTAATAAATTTCTACAGATGTACTGCAGAGAGTATTCTAACTGGTTGCATCACCATCTGGTATGGCGATCCCAATGTACAGTATCATAAGACTGAGCCAGTTCCATCACAGACAGAAGTCTTTCCACCTTTGAGGATAATTTTAAAAGGCAGTGCCTCAAGAACTGCCACCATCCATTGTTAAGGATACTCTGGGACATGGTCTCTTCTCATTACTACCATCATGAAGAGATACAGACAAACAAAAATGTTTTAGGAAGAGCTTTTTCTCTGTCATCAGATTTCTGAATGGTCCATGAACCCAAGAACGCTACATCACTATTCCACTTTTGAACTGCTTATCTATCCATCTGTCTAACTGTTTATTATAATGTATATCAACTTGTTATTCCTGCATTGTACTGCTGCCAAAAATCAACTATTTTCATGACTGATGTCAGTGATAATAAAACTGATTCAGATTCTGTTTTGATTCTGTTGGATTTGGTGTTCAGAATCTCAATTATTCATGGAACTATTGAATAGTGGTAGCACTTGCTGTCAAAATAAAGCCTTGTATCTTCTGTTAATTATTTCTTTGAACTCCTGGTCACGCTCATCAAACCAGTCAAGTTGTTTTCTAGTAGAGTGGATGAATCCTTTATAGATGCTATGCACAGTAGAAGTCAGGGCAATCTAGATCTTACAGACTATTCTGCAGATCTTCTTAGTTAGGTGTTGTCAAATTGAGACCCTTTCAGAGCAGAATAATTTTATGGGTTCTTGAGGCTTTCAACATTGATTTTATTGCTGCGATGTTACTGCTGCAGTTAGATTGGTGGATGCGGATGAAGACACAGATCAGATTAAGCAGAGATCACTCTACCTGCATTGGTCCAGGAGATGCAAACATCCTCAAGTGTCTCAGCAATTTGTATCATCTTATACATTCTATGGTCAAGTATTTTGTTACGAGATCCGATGTGCATCTCCATGCTGAGAAAGACTATGCCTTCATGTATTTGTCTCCCTCTGGGAAACAGGTCAAAGTTTTATTTAGAAGTCCACCTTTCTTAATTTCCAGAACTGTGGCCCATCGTGTGATGGGTACACATGAGAGTAAATTGGAGCTTTCTGAGCCATTTAGTTAGTACTGACTGGAGAATTTGTCCAGTGAGGAGTTACGGGCTGAATGGCTGAATTGAAGAATAAGAAAGGCATGACCACACCACCCTACAGTTCGCAGGATTTAGTGGAGCAAATTTGTAGAGAGATAGCAGACTCTTGCAAGGAACATAAGGTTGTTATAGCAGGTGATTTTAACTTTCCACATATTGACAGGGACTCTCATAATGTAAAAGGACTAGATGGGATAGAGTTTGTCAAATGTGCTCAGGAAATCCCAATGAGAAAGTGTGCAATACTTGATCTGCTAAGAGGCAATGAGACAGGCTAGGTGACAGAAGTTTGTGTAGAGGAATACATTGTCATATGTTTCAAAGTAAGTATGGAAAAAGATAGCTCTTATCCACAGTTCGAGATTCTAAATTGGAGAAAGGCCAATTTTGATGGTATCAGAAAGGATCTGGCAGTAATGTTCCCTCCAAGGTGTGTGCGTGTACACATCTTTTGCTACAAACTCACAACGGAACTTAAACTGCAAAAACAGGTTGTCACCCTCTACCTCACTGGCATGTTTAGTGTATTTCACAACTGTACAAAATCACATTCCCTTTTCTGGTTTCTGATGCAAACGGTGTTCACAAAATGGAGTTTGCGATGATTTGTCTGCAGATTTTAGAACTAGCTTATTTATACTGTTTTTGTTGAAGTTATTCAGTGTGTGCACTTTGACGTCACCGGCCAAAAAAATTAACAGCACAAGATTTTTGCACATATTGTTCATTATAAATTAAAGGGAACGTTATCTGGCAAGTGAGGATTGTGACAGACTGTTCTCTGGCAGTGGTGTACTTGGTGAATGGGAGGCCATCAAAAGTGAAATTTTGTGAGTATAAAGCTTGTATGTGAATAAAAGATAAAGATAAAAGGTGTAAGGTACCCTGGTTTTTAAGAGATATTGGTTAAGGTAAAAAAAAGAGATACGTAGCAGGTATAGACAGGTAGGAACAAATGAGGTGCTTATGGGGTATATGAAATGCAAGTGAACACATAACAAAAAAATCAGAAGGGATCTAAGAAGGCATAAGTTTGCACTATCAGACAGGATAAAGGAGAATCCTAAGGGATGCCACAGATATATTAAAAGAAAATGGGACAAAATTGTTCCTCCGCAAAACCAGAATAATAATCCATGCATGGAACCAAAAGAGATGGGGGAGATCTTAAATGAATTTTTTGCATCTGTATTTACTGGAGACGGATACAGAATCTATAGAAGTGAGGCAAAGTGACATCAGCTAATGGATCCTATACAGATTATAGAGGAGGAAATGTTTGCTGTCTGAGGTGGATAAATCCCCAAGGCCTGACAAGGTGTTATCTTGGACCCTGAGAGAGGCAAGCCCAGAAATAGCAGAGATATTTCAATCATCCTTAGCAACAGGTAAGGTACCAGAAGATTGGAGGAAAGCCAATATTGTTATGCAGTTTAAGAAAGGCTGTAAACTAAACGAGGAAAATATAGGCCGGTGAGTCTGACATCAGTAATGGGAAAGATATTGGATATACAAGTACTTGGATATGCATGGACATGTTTAGGATAGTCAGCATGGCTTTGTACATGGTAGATCAGGTCAAACCAATCTTATAGTGTTTTTAGAGAAAGGTATCAAGAAAGTTGATGTTGTCCACATAGACATTACCAAGGCATTTGACAAGTTCCCACGTGAGAGGTTTGTCAAGAACGTTCAATTGCTCCGCCTTCAAGATGAGGTAGGAAATTGGATTAGCATTGGCTTTTAGGGAGAAGCCAGAGAGTGGTAGTAGATGGTTGCCTCTCTGACTGGAGGTCTGTGACTAAGTAGTGTGCCACAGGGATCGGTGCCAAGTCCGTTGTTTTTTGTCATCTATAACAACAATCTGGATGATAGTGTGGTTAACTGGATAATCAAATTTACAGATGACACTAAGATTAGGGGAGTAGTGAACAGTGAGGAAGACTATCAGAGATTGCAATCGGAATTGGACCAGCTAGAAAATAGGCTGAAAAATAGCAGAGGGAAGTTAATGCAGACAAATTTAAGGTGTTGCACTTTGGTAGGAGCAATCAGGGAAGGTCATACAGAGTGAACAGTAGGGCACTGAGGGGTGCTGTAGAACAAAGGGATCTGGGAATACAGGTCCACAATTCATTGTAAGTGGTGTCACAGATAGATAGGGTCATAAAGAAAGCTTTTGATACATTGGCCTTTGTAAATCAAAATATTGAACAAAGGAAATGGGATGTTATGTTCAAGTTGCATAAAATGTTATTGATGTCTAATGTGGAGTATTGTATACAGTTTTGGTCACCAGTGGCCTTTCGGATCTGGTGTTACTTAAATTTTTAAATATAATTTTAAGGCACAATTTTTGATGAGGGCGCATGGATAACAGAACAACTATCTACCATCGACAGATACTGCAACAATACAGAGGTTGCCCAAAAACAAACCTTCATGAAGATCTGCTGGTTAAATTATGCGACCTCGGCTTGCTGAAGGGATTGGGCCTACAGTCCTCGGAGTCGCCTGATGCCGGTGGCCAGAGGTGGGGACGTCGTAAGCAGTGTGCGAGGAAGCAGAAGCGAGGTAAGCGGGCAGGAGTCCGTGCCAGGCAAAAAGCAAACCCTAACCGGCTGGCTCTCCCATCCATTCTGCTCTCCAATGTCCACTCCCTGGACAATAAATTGGACTACATCCGACTTCAATGAAATACTCGGCGGGAGTACAGAGTCTGCTGTACATATGTTTTCACATAAACGTGGCTCTCCGATGGGATCCTGGAGCCTGCCATTCAGCTGAACGGGCTCACCTTGTTTCAAGCGGACAGAAATGCAGCTCTTACTGGTAAGACTCGCGGTGGTGGCTTGTGTGTTTACATCAATACGGAATGGTGCAAGAACTTTGTGCTGGTTTCCAGATACTGCTCATTGCTAGTGGAGTTTGTGACTGTTAGATGCAGACCATTTTACTTACCACAGGAATTCACCACTGTCCTTATAGTCGGTGTCTACATTCCCCCAGTGCTAATGCTAAGGAGGTGCTCTGTGAACTGTATGGGGCTATTAGCAAACTGCAGAACGCACACCCCAATGGACTGTTTATTGTCACCGGAGATTTTAACCACGTGAACCTTAAGTCAGTGCTCCCAGATTCCATCAGAACGCGGACTTTGCAACAAGAGGGGAGAATGTGTTGGACCTTGTTTACGCAAGCATTTCCGACGCGTACTGGGCAGAGCCCCGCCTCCACCTCGGTTACTCAGAACACATCTCTGTTATGCTAATCCCAGCATACAGACCGCTTGTCAGGTGCTCCAGATCAGTTCAGAAGCAGGTGAAAACCTGGCCAGCAGGATCCATCTTTGCTCTTCAAGACTGTTTTGAGCACACTGACTGGCACATGTTCAGGGAGGCTGTAACCGATGGCAACTCTACCAACTTAGAGGAGTACACAGCATCAGTGACTAGCTACATCAGCAAGTACATCGATGACGTCACTGTGGCCAAGACCATCACTACACGCGCTAACCAGAAGCCATGGATGACAGCGGAGGTGCGTGCGCTGCTGAGGACCCGTGACTCTGCCTTCAGAGCAGGCGACAAGCCACCCCTAACAACAGCGAGGGCCAAACTCTCCCGGGCTATCAGAGAGGCAAAGCATGAACATGCCCAGCGAATCCACAGTCACTTCCAGGACAGCGGCGACACATAGTGCATGTAGAAGAGCATTCAGGACATCACCAACTACAGGACAACACCACCTGCCTGTGCTGGGGAAGCCTCCCTCCTCGATGCGTTGAACAACTTCTATGCTCGTTTTGAGGTGGAAAATGACGTGGCGGCGAGGAAAACCACCTCTCCTCCAAATGACCAGCTGCTGTGTCTTACCATGGTCGATGTGAGGAGAACCCTGTCCAGTGTCAACCCACGGAAGGCTGCTGGACCAGACAATATTCCTGGCAGAATGCTTAGAGGATGTGCAGACCAGCTAGCAGATATTCTCACTGACATCTTCAACATCTCCCTGAGCAGCGTCGTCATTCCTACGTGCTTCAAGGCCACCATCGACCCCGTGCCAAAGAAGTCTTCAGTGTTCTGCCTCAACGACAAACGTCCCGTTGCTCTCACATCCATCATCATGAAGTGTTTCGAGAGGCTCGTCATGAGGCACATCAAGACCCTGCTGCCCCCCTCACTGGATCTCCTGCAGTTCGTGTACCGTCCCAACCGTTCAACAGACAATACCAATGCCATCACGCTCCACTTGGCCCTAACCCACCTGGACAAAAAAGACACATACTTTCGAATGCTGTTCATAGCCTTCAGTTCAGTATTCAACACAATTATTCCTCAGAAACTGATTGGAAAGCTGACCCTACTGGGCCTGAACACCTCCCTCTGCAAATGGATCCCAGACTTCCTGACTGGGAGACCTCAGTCAGTTCGGATCGGGAGCAGCATCTCCAACACCATCACACTGAGCACGGGGGCCCCCCAGGGCTGTGTGCTCAGTCCACTGCTGTTCACTCTGCTGACCCACGACTGTGCTGCAACACACAGCTCGAACCACATCATCAAGTTCGCCGATGACACAACCGTGGTGGGTCTCATCAGCAAGAACGATGAGTCAGCATACAGAGAGGAGGTGCAGCGGCTAATGGACTGGTGCAGAGCCAACAACCTGTCTCTGAATGTCAACAAAACAAAAGAGATGGTTGTTGACTTCAGGAGGACACGGAGCGACCACTCTCCGCTGAACATCGACGACTCCTCCGTAGAGATCGTTCGAGCACCAAATTTCTTGGTGTTCACCTGGCGGAAAATCTCACCTGGTCCCTTAACACCAGCTCCATAGCAAAGAAAGCCCAGCAGCGTCTCTGAGAAAGTCCATCTCCCACCCCCCATCTTCACCACATTCTACATAGGTTGTATTGAGAGCATCCTGAGCAGCTACATCACTACCTGGTTCAGAAATTGCACTATCTCGGATCACAAGTCCCTGCAGCGGACAGTGAGGTCAGCTGAGAAGATCATCGGGGTCTCTCTTCCCGCCATTGCAGACATTTACACCGCATGCTGCATCCGCAAAGCAAACAGCATTATGAAGGACCCCACACACCCCAAATACAAACTCGTCTCCCTCCTGCCATCTGGAAAAAGGCATCGAAGCATTCGGGCTCTCATGACCAGACTATGTAACAGTTTCTTCCCCCAAGCCATCAGACTCCTCAATACCCAGAGCCTGGACTGACACCAACCTACTGCCCTCTACTGTGCCTATTGTCTTGTTTATTATTTATTGTAATGTCTGCACTGTTTTGTGCACTTTATCCAGTCCTGGGTAGGTCTGTAGTCTAGAGTAGTTTCTGTGTTGTATTATGTAGTTCAATGTAGTTTTTGTATTGTTTCATGTAGCACCATGGTCCTGAAAAACATTGTCTCATTTATGCTGTGTACTGTGCCAGCAGTAATGGTCGAAATGACAATAAAAAGTGACTTGACTTGACTTGAAGAGTACAGAGAAAATTTACAAAGATGTTGCTAGGAGGGAAGAACCTGAATTATAAGGAAAGATTGAATAGTTTAGGATTTTATTCCTTGGAATGTAGAAGATTGAAGGGAGATTTGATAGAGATATACAAAATTATGAGGGGTTTAGACAAGGTAAATGCAAGTAGGCTTTTTCCACTATTGTTGCATGGGAGTACAACTAGAGGTTGTGAGTTAAGGGTGAAAGATGACAACTTGAAGGAGAACATGAGGATAACCTTCACTCAGAGGGTAGTGAGAGTGTAGGGTAATGGGATGCCAATGCAAGTAGTGCATGCAAGCTGGATTTCAACTTTTAAGAGAAGCTTGGATAGCTACATGGATGGGAGGGCTATATAGGCTATGGTCCCAGTGCAGGTCCATGGGAGTAGGCAGCTTAAATGGCTTGGGATGGGCCAGATGGGCTGAAGGTGTTGTACTTTTCTATGAATTTTATCTGAGAAGGAGAGTCACCATGACAACAAACAGAGTCATCATTGACAGCAAAACCCTCTCCACAAAAATATCATCCTATTTCTCATTCGTCCTTACAGAAAAAGTGTACTCACCATTTTGTTCCTGAACTTGGTCATTTTCTGACTACTCTGCATCCGAGTTTCCACCCTTGTGAAAGAGGTGTTGTGTTCAGGTCAACTGTGACTGTTGATGTAGCTGTTTTTAGAGTGGATTGCTCTGCAATGTGGAGACAGCCTCTAAAAAAAAATCCATGAGGGATTACAGTAGGGATAGGCTTTCGAATGTCACTTTAATACAGAGTAGCAGAGTACAAGATAGACAGTAACCTATACTGGCTGTACTGAAAACTGTGGAGACAATCCAGATTAAGAAGGGCAGAAGAATGAGCAAGCATTGGGATGTGGGAAGAAGCATGAGCAAGTACATTCTTCTTGTGAAAGAGGAAGTTTCAGTTTCCTG
Organism: Mobula hypostoma; assembly: GCF_963921235.1. NCBI lineage: Eukaryota > Metazoa > Chordata > Chondrichthyes > Myliobatiformes > Myliobatidae > Mobula > Mobula hypostoma. The sequence continues at coordinate 69,692,706 of NC_086106.1, forward strand.
CCACACGTAAAACTGGTTGCATAATTGGCCATTGTAAATGGCCACCACCATATAGTTGAGTGGTGGAATTTGAGATATGTTGATGGGGAAGTCGGATGTATAATCAAATTGTAGGATTGACAAACGCTTATGCTTGATCGTCAACAAGAACTCAGTGGGCAGAAATAAGGCAAAACAATGCTGCACAGCATCAAGTTCAGTTTGAGAAATACACAAAGAACATTGAACTTCATTGGCACTTTACCAGCTGGAATTTGTCTATAAATGAATTTAGATTCAGGTGTTTTCTACTGTGCTCTGAACGTGCAGAAAGATTAGCAACCAAAGCATAAAAGTCTCTGAACAGGGACAGTTTTTTATACATAGTGATCGTTCTGGCTGGCTGTACCAAGTAATGTCAGAAAGGTCTGAAAATACAGCTCACAAAATATATTCTGAAAGTAGCAATCTGAAATTAAATTCATCAGTGTCACACCAATAGTTTGGGAAGCTTGTTCAAAGAGAAACACAGGGCATCCAGACTACAAAGTTGGGTGCCTATCTCTCACAAGTTATGACTTTAAATATAGACTTGTCACTCGGTAATGGAATCACTGAGCTATAACTGGAAGTAGTATAATTTCACTTTGTTAATGAAACATATACTGGCACTATGAACTTGAATATGTATTCTGTCAAGTGAATTAAGAAAAAAAATCAAAATTAATGTATCATACAATTTTAGACATCCAATCCATTTCCTATTCATGGTGTGGCACATTACATCTAGTACATACAGGTTAAGTAACGTTTTATATTTCCACTGTGTTCATCTTTGGATTACAGTTCTGAAGCCCTTGTGAATTTTCAGCCAACTGTATGATTCAGTCTTTATTTTCATTCCTAATTTATCTAGAGGCAAAAAACTTTTTTTTTAATTTTGCTGACATATACAGTATTTTATATATACAGTTTCATTTGATTATAAAATTCAGTTCTTTTTTTTTTGAGTATTTGGAAGTACTGTGCAATGTGGGATATAATCCTCAATCCAAAGTAAATTTTCCTTTAAGAGGGATCAGGATGTGTAAGTTAATTGGAACTCAGTGATCATCTGTCCCCTTCATTTAATGTATGGTCAATGATTCTGATTCTTGTTGTCCCCAGTTAACTTAGCATGGCTTATTAAATAGCAAAGTAAACCTAAAGTAAAATGGATGTTCACTCAGAAATGCCAAATCATATGAATCAAAATGGAATGAGCTGATTTATTTTGATTTGCCCTTTATGTCTATTCTTATTTTGTTCGATCTTTGCCCTTCAGAAATTACTATACAAATATTGCATATTTAGAATTTGCTGCCTTTGGACCTATTTTAACTTTTACTATTAGACATGAGCTTGAAACTTTATTATACACTCAATGGCCACTTTATTAGGTACAGGAGGTATGCAAGAAAATGGCCACTGATCATACTGATGAATGTTTATGATCTTCTACTGCTGTAGCCTATCCACATCAAGGGTCACCGTGTTCAGCATTCAGAGATGCTCTTCTTCACACCAGTGTTGTAACACATGGTTATTAGAGTATTGTCACCTTCCTGTCTGCTTGAACCAGTCTGGCCATTCTCCTCTGACGTCTCTCATTTACAAGGCATTTTTACCCGCAGAACTGCCACCCGCTGGATGCTTTTAGTTTTTCAAATCATTCACTGTGAACTCTAGAGACCACTGTGCATGGAAATCAAAGGAGATCAGCAACTTCTGTGATACTCAAGTTACCTTTCCGACAGAAAACAATCATTCCACAGTCAAAGTCACTTACTTCACATTTCTTCCCCCTTCTGATATTTACTCTGAATAACAACTGAACATTTTGGCCATGTCGTCATGCTTTTATGCATTGAGTTGCTGCCACATGATTGGCTGGGGTAGATATTTGCATTAACTAGCAGGTGTAAAGATGTCCCTAATAGAGTGGCCACTGAGAGCACAAAGACTTGCTGCATGGAGGAGGGTTTACTTCTTTAGCACACACCGAGCAGGGATTAATGGTTGTCAGCATTCTGTTCCCACCATGAACTTGATCAGTTTCCAGCACCAACCCTCATTTCTATGTTGGAGGTAATTTGCTGGTGCTAACATGCACTGGTTTTAGCCAGATTGTGTTTCTAAAGACTGGGGCATCTGACAGTACAGAAATTGAAAATGACTGGCACCAGCTCGAGAGGAGAGCTCAACGGATCAGCAGACTGAAATAAAGGAGCAATATAAAAAGCCCATCAGGCCGTGGAAGCCTGCAGAGTCTGGTGATAGCTTCCTTCGAGTCTCTCCAAAGTGTCATTTTCTCAGTGTTTATGTGTAGCTCACCTACAAATTCAACTCCAGTTCAGAAGCACTAAATGTTCTGACTAACAGCAGTTTAACAATTCTGCTTCAATGGAACCAGATGTTGATGTGGTGTGGAACATACATTTGCTTCTTTATAGTAAGCCCGGTAGTATTGACTGGGGAATTGTTTCTAAGAAGACACATTAAAACTAGTTTTAAGTACCAGATTCCATCCCTACTGCTTACCTCATCTGTTGACTGCTTTCTAAACAACAGCAGCGCCTTTCATTTCAGGTGGGAAAACCATCCCAAGTTCAATTCTTGACTATTGTAGGCCGTTTGCCAAGGTGACTTAAAGGAAAATTTTGGGAAATGGTATGACACATCCCAATATTATAGTTCAGTTCAAAAATAAAAGGTGTGAAAGATTATAGCACTGGTTCTGCAAGCTAGGTTAATTTCCAACAAGATTCAATGAAAGCCTCGGTCTTGTGAAGTTTCTCATCACTGTCAGGAATCAAGTAAGAATCCTGCACCAGGATTTAGGATATTCTAACAAACAAAGGAGTGAAAAGCAAACTGGCAAGAACACTTCCTGGTGTTATCAGATCAATATTATGATCTGGAACAAATGATATCATTCTTTACAAGCCAGGGGTTAGAACTCTTGTTGAGCTGTGAAAAAAATAAAATTTATCAGCTTATCCATCAAGCTTTGATTTATTCTGTGGTGCTCTTGCAGCATATAATCAGAAAAGATCTCCGCTTAAGGAATCCATGCAAACTTTGGACTATTTTATAGTGTGCTTCCATGTACCCCAAAACCGCATCCTTTATGATGGACTTTAACATCTTGCCAACCATTGAAGTCAGACTAACTGATTTATCATTTCCTGTCTTTTGCTTCCATTACTTCTTTAGGAGTGGAGTTAAATTTGTGATTTTCCAGTCCTTCAAAACTATTCCAGAATCTAATGCTTCCACTATCTCTTCAATGACTTCTTTCAGAGCCTTAGGGTGTAGTCCAGCTGCTACCTTCTGACCTTTCAGCTTCCCAAGGATTTTATCTTTATTAATAGTGACTACATTAACTTCTACCCCTGACAGTCTCAACATTTTGACATGCTGCTGGTATCTCTCCAGAGTGAAGACTGATGCAAAACACTTCTTCAGTCCGTCTCTAATTCTTTGTTCCTGTTACTGCCTCCCTAGCATCATTTTCCAGTAGTCCAATGTCCAATGTTTTGGTATCCTCTTCTTTACTAATGGTTGGGTTCCTTTCATATTCCAACTTTCTCTTCTTATTGTTTTGTAGTTGCCTTCTCTTGGTTTTTAAAGCTTCCCAATCTTCTAGCTTACAATGAATTTTTGCATAAACTCCTTTTTGCATTTATCCTGACTTTGACTTCTTGTCAGCCATGGTTTCCTTATTCTCCCTTTAGAATGCTTCTTCTTCTTAGAGAGGAGTCCACCCTGCATCCCCCATAGACACTGGCCATTGCTGCTCTAACATTGTCCCAGCTAGTGTCCCCATCCAATCAACTCTAGCCAGCTCCTCTCTCATGCCCGTGCAATTAATTTTACTCAACTCGAATAAAACCCATAAGGGATTTTTATTCATGGTAGCTTCTTAACTCTACCCACAAGGATTCAAAATTGAAAGTAAAATTTATTATCAGACCACATACAATGCTGAGATTATTTTTTTCTGCCGGCATACTTAGCAAATCTATGGAACAGTAAATGCGAACAGGATCTGTAAACTGTAAAGATCAAGAACTGGAAACTGTAAAAGAACTGTGCAAATGCAGATAATAAATAAGTAGAAATAAATAACAAGCATGAAATAACATGATAAAAAAGTCCTTAAGTTAGTGTAGTTATCCTACTTTGTTTAAGAGATTGAGGGGTATTAACTGTTCATAAACCTTGGGGTGTGAGTCCTGAGGCATCTATATCTTCTACATGATGGCAGCAGGGAGAAAAGTACATGGCCTGATAGTGAGGATCTTTGATAATGGATGCTGCTTTTCTACAGCAATGTTTCATGTAGGTGGGCTCAATGGCTGGGAGGGTTTTATGCACTGGGCAGAATTCACTACTTTTTGTAGTATTTTCCACTCAAAGGCATTGGTATTCCCATACCAGGCAGTAATGCAGCCAGTCAACACACTTTCCACCAAACACATATAGAAGTTTATCAAGGTCTTTGATCACATGCCGAATCTCCACAGACTCCTGAGGAAGTAGGGAGTTCTGTAGTACTGTCTTTACTATTATATTGATATGATGCATCCAGGGCAGATCTTCTGAGATTGTGATAACCTGGAATTTAAATTTACTGACCCTCTCCACCTCTGATCCTCCCCAATGCTTACTGGCTCATGGACTTCTGGTTTCCCACCCTTGAAGTCTGCAATCAGTTCATTGGTCTTATTGACATTGAGTGAGAGGCTGTTGTAGCACTCACCCAAATTTTCAATCTCCCTTCTGTATGCAGATTCATCACCACCTTTCATATGGCCCAAAACAGTGATGTCATCGACAATCTCATATATAGTGTTGGCTCTGTACTTAACCACACAGTCATAGGTGTAAAGCAAGCAGAGCAGGGGGCTAAGTACACATCCTGCAGTGCTCCTGTGCTGATGGAGATTTTGGAGATGTTTTGCAAATCGGAACTGACTGGGATCTACAATTGAGGAAATCGAGGATCTAATTGCATAAGGGGGCATTGAGGCCCTGGTCTTGGAGTTTACTGATTAGTTTAGAGGAGATGATGGTGTAAAATGCCAAACTTCTGGTCCTATGTCACTTCTTTCTGAGGATTTGATTTTGCTCGTTCCAACAAAGCCACCATGCCACCCCCCGCCCCCCCCGTCTATCTGCTTGTCCTTTCAATACAGTGTGTATCCTTGGATGCTACACTCCTAGTTGTTTTTTTAATTGTGTCTCCAAGTTACCTGAAGCTAAATTCTTACCCATTTCTAAACTTTTTGGCTTATTCTTTATTTTCGAGACTTCAGTAACCTCTCCTGCACTCTCCATCACTTTATTCATTTTTTTTCCAAGCTGCTGAACCCTGCCCCTACCATTTAGCTTAAGGACCTATCCATATCCTTAGTTATATGATGCACTAGGACCCTGGTCCCATCATGGTTCAGATGGAATTCATCCCATCAGGAAAGCTTCCCCTTTTCCCAATAGTGGTGCCACTGACCCACAAATTTAAACCCACTTCTCTCACATTAATCTTTGAGCCATACAATTATCTCTCTGATTTTATTAACCCCATTTGTTTATGCATTTTAATTGTGTCCCTTGCTGTTCAAATGCCTTCAGAAGAATCTCTTTCCTTATATGATGGACAAAAGTTTCTGCTTGAATACTGCATGTTTCCATTACTCTAAATTATTCATAGTTTGAAAACTACTTAAGGAACAACAAATATGATATTCTCCAGTTTGTGAATGAGCTATTCAATGACTTTAGCTGTTGATGCCAAAGGTCTTTATTCAGCATGACAAGCAATCATTCTGGCCAATTTATCTCTTGTGGGGATATTCCTACGACATCCTAGAGTACAGAGGGGATCTTATACCTTTTCAGCACAAAAGTAGCAATAAGCCATTAAGTATTTTCAGTGGTTATAATTACATACTTACCGATAATAGTTGAGTGTAGACAAGTAAATGTTGTAGATTTACATATTTAATAAAAATAATTGAGTCATTGAACACTTTTCAAACAGATGATACAGTAGTTCAAAATGCTCTACAATGGGATAAAGTGCAAACATGAAAATAAAAGACAAAATAGATGCTAGTTAAAAGTAAGGGTTAAATAAATAGGATTTGAGCTGGTGTTTAGAAGTGTCAACTGAGTCCGCATCCCTTATAGTTTTATGTAATAGACACAAACTGCTAGAGGAACTCAGCAGGCCGGGCAGCATATATGGAAACAAGTAAACAGTTGATGTTTCGGGCCGAGACCCTTCATCAGAACCCATCAGTTCTGATGAAGGGTCTCGGCATGAAACATTGACTATTATAACTTCTCCTGATGAGTTACTCCAGCATTTTGTGTGTGTTGCTTGGATTTCCAGAATCTGCAGATTTTCGCTTGTTTGTGTTAGTTTTAAGTATTGAGATTCATTGTGTGGAAGTATAGATCAAAAAAGCTGACCTGCCAATTATCATTCGAAGAAGGTTGTTTAAATTTAAGAGACCAACAGAAGAAGACCCGAGAGCTTGAGCATGATTATAAATGAAAACAATTCTGCGATGTACTCCAGTCCCAGACAACTGAGAACTTTAAAAACAGTTAAGAAAACTTTAAAATCAATTCTAAAAGATTTAGGAAATCAAAGCAGACTCTTTAGGATGTGAATGATATGCTCCCTTATCTCAGTTTTAGTTAAAGGTCTGGCTGCAACATTCTGAATGTGCTGAAGTTGGTCAATAGATTGAATCAGAATCAGAACCAGGTTGATTATCATCGGCATGTGTCATGAAATTTGTTGACTTAGCAGCAGCAGTTCAATGCAATACATAATGTAGAAGAAAAAGAAAAATACAAAAATATTATTAATAAAAATATAAAATATTATTATTACTAACAATAAATAGGTAATCAATTACAGTATGCGTATATTGAATAGATTAAAATCGTGCAAAAAACAGAAATTATATATATTAAAAAGTGAGGCAGTGTTCACGGATTCAATGTCCATTTAGGAATTGGATGGCAGAGGGGAAGAAGCTGTTCCTGAATCACTGAGTGTGTGCCTTCAGGCTTCTGTACCTCTTACCTCAGCGGTCCCCAACCACCGGGCCGTGGACCGGTACCGGGCCGCAAGGCATGCGCTACCAGGCCGCAAGGAAACGATATGATTTGGTGATAGGAGTCAGCTGCACCTTTCCTCATTCCCTGTCACGCCCACTGTGGAACTTGAACGCACGCGAGTTCATTACGCATGCTTCATCCATGTCAGAGCGGGAAAGAGATCAACTCCTCGAGCTTGCAAATGACGGCGGGCTGAAAAGTACGTTTGACATAACATCCCTGCCAGCATTCTGGATCAAAGTCAAGGCTAAATATCCTGAGATAGCCATGGAGGCACTGAAAACGTTGCTTCCATTTCCAACATATCTCTGCAATGAATGCAACGAAAAATAAATTGCGGAATAGACTGGACATAAGGAACCTATTCGAGTATCGCTGTCTCCCATCACCCCTCAATAGGACTGTCTTGTTGCAGGAAAACAAGTATTCAGCCCAGGGCTCCCACTGATTCAGCAATATTGGTGCGTTGCAATGATTTTATATGTTCATACGAGGAAAACATGTGCTGTGTGTTTAATATCCAAACGTTACTTAAAATGTTATAATGCTATTGACTTATAAGTGACTTATATAACCAGATATGCCCTTCTAGTCCGTGCCGATCGCTACTCTCACCTGGTCCCACCGACCTGCACTCAGCCCATAACCCTCCATTCCTTTCCTGTCCATATAGCTGTCCAGTTTAACTTTAAATGATAATATCGAACCTGCCTCTACCACTTCTACTGGAAATTTGTTCAACACTTACTTCAAGCTCCCCTGTCCTCCCCTGATAATTGACTTATTCCTATATTCATGGGAGGAAAATATGCGCTGTGTGTTTAATATTAAATTCGTTAGATAAACCCTTTTAGAAACGAAATTAAGTGTATTAGCCACTTATCACCTATATTCCAGTCGTGATTAACACCCCCCCCCATACAGAATCACCAAAAACGATTTGCAGAAAAGAGAATCGGCATGTGCAAGTCACGCATGCGCACTGGTGCTCGCGCAAGGCTTCATGGTCCTTGTAGTCTTTCTCAGGGTAAACACAATGTATTTGACTGCTACTCTTGTCCGTTGGCAACCATTCCCCCCCCGCCACCCCCCAGTTGGCCGGTCTGCAAGAATATTGTCAATATGAAACTGGTCCGCAGTGCAAAAAAGGTTGGGGACCCCTGTCTTTCCTGATGGCAACAGTGAGAAAAGGGCATGTACTGGGTGCTGGAGGTCCTTAATAATAGACGCTGTCTTTCTGAGATATTGATCCTTGAAGATGTCCTGGGTACTTTGTAGGGTAGTACCCAAGATGGAGCCGACTAAATTTACAACCCTCTGTAGCTTCTTTCAGTCCTGTGCAGTAGCCCCTTCCACCCATAGCAGACAGTGAAGCAGCCTGTCAGAATGTTCTCCACAGTACATCTATAGAAGTTTTTGAGTGTTTTTGTTGACATATCAAATCTCTTCAAACTCCTAATGAAGTATAGTTCTTTATAACTGCATCGATATATTGGGACCAAGTTAGGTCCTCAGAGAATCTGACACCCAGGAACTTGAAACTGCTTACTCTCTCCACTTCTGTTCCCTCTATGAGGATTGGTATGTGTTCCTTCGTCTTACCCTTCCTGAAGTCCACAATCAGCTCTTTCATTTTACTGACGATGAGTGCCAGGTTATTGCTGTGACACTACTCCACTAGTAAAAAGTGTGTTGCCGTATCTAGTCTATTCGATATAAAAGCATGAATTAGATTTTCAGCATCATTACATGACAGAAACAAATGGACCTTTACAATATTGCATGCACGTAGAAATGCTGCTCTTGTTGTTTTCTTTATGTGAGGTTTAAAATTCAAATCTGAATCTGGAATAACACCCAGTCTTGTTACTTCTGATTTTACAAAGGGAGCCAAGTTCCCAATTTTATCAAGAAGTTTATCTCTTTTGGCTTTGGGGTCAACCAAAATTATTTGTTTCATTTCATTTAATTTTAGGAAATTAATGCTTATCCGTTTGTTTATTGCAGATGTACCAGAAGTCAGAGAAGAAAGGGTGTTATCATTATCAGGCTCAACAAAGATGTACTATTGGATGTCATCAGCATAAATGTCAAAATCAAGCTTATGCCCTCTAATGATGTCTTCTAAGGGGAGAATGTATGAGAAGAATAGTAGGGAACCAAGGCAGCTTCCCTAAGCAATACCTAAAGGTACATCATATCTCTTAGAAAATTGTCTCCAAGACAGACAACTTAATTATCTCTAAGATATTTGAGTGAAACTAATTAAGGGTGCTACCAGAGAGGTCAATCCAGTTCTCAGATTGATCTAGAAGAACGTTGTGGTCAATTGTGTCAAAGGCAGCACTTAGATTTAGGAGAGTTAGAACTGCGACGCTGTTGCCATCAGTGCTTAGCCTACGGTTGATGAAAATTCTGATAAGGACCATCTTCAGGCTGTGGTTCACTCTAAAACCTGACTGAAACCTTTCTTAAATATTGTATTCATACAGAAAGTTACTGAGTTGGTTGAAAACGACTTTCTCAAAAACCTTGCCAAGGAAGGGAAGATTCGATTTAGGCCTGTTGCTAACTAGTACCCCACTATCAAGATTGGCTTTTAAAGTAGGGGTTTGACAGCAGCAATGTTGAAGGTATCTGGAAATTTTTCAGTTTCAAGGGATAATTTAATAATTTTCCAATCAGAATTGAAAACTCTATTAAAAGGTCCTTTTAATAGAGTGGGGACAGGGTCAATACAGCAAGTGTACGGTTTACTCTTCGTTACAATCTCATGGAATTCTGAATCGGAAATACTTATAGATTTTCAGATTGTTGCTATCTTTTACAAGGTTAATTATTGAGCTTACCAGGATCAGTAGCTATACTCTCCCTAATGGAAGCAATTTTGTTCCTGAACGAATCTACACAGCCAAGAAACCTCACCAAGGCATCTACTTTCTGAGGAGGTGGAATGGAGCACCACTGCTTGGTACTGAAATTGCATTGTGATGGACAAGAAGGCTCTACAACAAGTAGCCAAAACTGCCTAACATATCACTGGCACCAGCCTACCTACCATTAAGGATATCTTTACAGAAGGCCGCCAGAAAAAGGCCAGTAATATCATGCAGTACCTGCACACCCTGCTCATGAACTGTTTGTCCCACTCCTATTAAGGAGGGAGCAGGCTACATAGCGTTCATGCCAGGACCACCAGACTCAAGAACAGTTACTTACCCCAAGCAGTAAGGCTGATTATGTACAGTTAGCATCATCTTAAGGACATACAGTCTATGTATATAAGTTATCTTATGTATTTATATTTATTGAGTGTTTTTGTTGTTACTATTGTTGTATGTTTTACCTTTTGTGTTTCTGTGCTACATTGGATCCAGAGAAGCTATTGTTTCCTTCTCCTTACACTTGAGTACTTGAAATCACATTAAACAATCTTGAATTTTGTTTAATATATTTGTCAAATGGCTCACATAAGCTTGCCAGCTCAGAGAATTTAAGTTGCATTGCAGCATCAAGAAACTGTTTTCTTTAACTGTAATTTCTAAAGTTGGAGCAGATCCCAACTGACAGGACTTTAGTTTTAATGCCATGGGTATTCTGAAGGCCTCTGGTCACAGAAGCTCAGACAGCAAACATTTTTACTTTTCCTAACATGTTGAGGGTTGACTCCTTGGATAAATAAATATCAGAACATTACTTGACAAAATAAATATGTCTTGAACTATGTTGTAATTGGTAGGGATATCTTTCTGTATTAACTTAAGAAATGGTCACGTAATCTCTTTCCTAATCTGATCATAATAAATTCAATGAGAGCCAAGTAACATATAGAAATTCTTCCTCTGTGTAACTATAATCAGAATCAGGTTTACTCTCAATGCCATGTCTGATTTGAACTTTGAAATTCCAAAATAAATAGTGCGAAAAAAGATTAACAAGAAATCTGATAGTAGAGGGGAACAATTGTTCCTGGATCATTGATTGTGGGTCTTCACCCTCCTGTACTTTCTCCCTGATAGCAGTAACTAGAAAAAGGCAAGGCCTAGATGGTGAGGGCATTTCCTGGAACAAATCCAATAAACAAATATGATAGGAGATCGAAATATGCAGTATGTCAAAGTATTTACCACTAGGCAAGAAACTGTGTGCACAAAACCAAACAAGTCAGGCTAACTGAAGAAAATAACAAATGTGAAGATGTGGAAGAGTGCCATATCACACTGATTGTGAAGAAATCGCTTACTAATGCAGAGACACCTGAGGCAGAGATTTTGGTGATAGAATCTCTCGGATATGTTGTTATTAATACAACATGAATACGCACAGTGTGTGGAGAAAAATAGCTTGGCATCTACGTAAGTGAACTAAACTAGAATGAAGTGCAGAAGCTAGTGAACACAGATACACCTAGTAACAAATCATTCAAATTTGGAGATGGAAAAATAGTACATCCCACCAAAAGAGTGAAAATTCCCGGCAAAAATAGGGCAGACAAAATGTTGCATTGAAACAGAGGAGCCACCAGTGGACATTTTTATTGCTCTTGAGTAAAGTTTCCCTGAGGAAAGCAGGAGTAATGTTGGATATGGAGAAGGACCAGGGAACGATGTTCCAACAGCCGGTGTCTTTTGAGCTCACCAGCTCTGGATGTTACAGTGTGAACATTCTAGATAAAGACATTGCTGAGAATCAATGTGAGAATGAATTATAACCTGTCACACAAGAAATGACCACAGATGAGAAATGCAAAGCATTGCTCAAACTTCACAAGCAGTTCGGTCACTCTTCAATTGATAGATTTCAGAAACTGCTCAGGAGTTCAGGAAACAAAGATGCAGATTATTTTTCCATTCTAAAGCAGATAATTGACAGCTGTGAGACATGCCAAAAGTTTAGAAAGCCCAAGCCCAAGCCTGCGGTTGGTCTGCCACTAGCATCTGAACACAATAAACAGTAGCATGATCTGCATGAACTGGAGCAAGTAGTGTGGTATCTCCACATCATTGATGGCTTCACAATTTCAGTGCCGGTAGCATTGTAAATAGAAAGAGAACCCCAGAGAGAGTAAAACAAACTTCATCCATTCCTAGATAAGTGCGCATGGCCCATCTCGGAAAGTATTCAGTGATAATGGTGGTGAATTTAATGATGATGAATTCAGAGATATGGCAGAGAACTTTAACATTGAAACAAAGAAAACAGCAGCATACAGTCCTTGGAGTAATGGACTACTGGAGTGACACAATAAAACGCTTGGTGAAATAAGGCTGATGATAAAAAAAAAGCAATGTCTGTGATTGGAACACAGCCCTGTACTGCGTTATTAAGGTGAAGAATACCATGCACAATGTATATGGCTATAGGTCATAGCAATTGGTGTTTGGTCAGAATCCTTAGGTTGTCATGGTTGTTAATGAAAATGACACATTTCACTGTATGCTTTCGTGTCAATGTGATAAATAAATGAATCTGATATGATCTGATAAATTGCGAGATTATAGTGAGGAAGATTCCATCTTATTGCACAAAAGGTCCATTTAAGACACTAATAACTCTGGGATAGAAACTATCCTTGAGTCTGATGGTTCGTGCTTTCAGGATTTTTGTATCTTCTGTCTGATTAGAGGAGGGAAGAGAGAATATCTGAGGTAGATGCTGTCTTTGACTGTGTTGGCTGTTTTACTGAGGCAGAGAGAAGTTTAGATGGAGTCCTGTGATATGCTAAGCTGTGTTTCTTAAAATTCAGTAACTTCAAATTTAAATGTTATTACTATCCTGCTGGATCAAAGCTGATGACCATTGTTTTGCTTTAAATATAAAGCTGAAGTTGTGAGTTCAATCTGATAAGAACTTCTGGTGTCCACTCCCAGGGTTAAATACAGAAATCGACAAGTCACTGCTCCTTTGTACTATAAATAATTGCAGGCTTCACCAGTAGACTCTGCACTAAAAACGTTATAATGGTGTAATTTTGGGGAATAATACATTAGCTACAAACTAAAATTGTGAAAAAAGTTAACCTAGTGCTCAACTTATGACTGAGTTTGAGTAATGTCTTCACTAATAAATGTCTCTTTTACAGTGAGAAGTTAATTTTATGTGTGGAATCTCAGGTCCTCAGAGAGAAATGATGTTTAGAAATTAAGAAAATCATTTACAACAGACTTTTTTCAGTTTATTGCTTCTCTTTTAATTTCATATTCTTTTCCCTCATAATATTTTCTTTGCTATACGTGATATAAATGTAAATAATCATTCCTGCATTTTAAATTCCCAGTAGAATTTTTTTTTATCTCTAAATGAGGATACTCCAGTATTATTGATTGAAAAGCATTATTAATGTTTAACCTGAAGCAATATTAAGCTTGATGCCTAGAAATGGGAGAATTAATAAACTAAAAAAAAAGTGAACTATGAAATATGTTTCTTTACCTGAAGAGAAAAACATATTCATATTTTAATAATATATTCCCACTATCATTTTTATGCTCTATACCATCTAACCAACTGTATTAGCTCAGCTTTATAGAATCATAGAAAAGTACAGCACAGAAACTTGACCTTCCACCCAAGATAAGAATTATAGAATCATAGCACCTTCAGTCCATGTCAAACCATTTAAACTGCCTACTCAATAGACCTGCACCTGGACCATAGTTCTCCATATGCCTGCTATTCATATACCTACCCAAACTTCTCTTAAACATTGAAATTGAGCTTACATGCACCACTTACATTAGCAACTTGTTTCACACTCTCACAACACTCTGAGTGAAGAAGTTTTCCCTCATATTCCCTTTAGACTTTTCATCTTTCACCCTTAACCCATGACGTCCAGTTGTAATTCCACTCAACCTCAGTGGAAAAGTTGCTGGTGAACGCAGCAGGCCAGGCAGCATCTCTAGGAAGAGGTACAGTCGACGTTTCGGGCCGAGACCCTTCGTCAGGACTAACTGAAGGAAGGGTTAGTAAGAGATTTGGTAGTGGGAGGGGGAGGGGGAGATCCAAAATGATAGGAGAAGACAGGAGGGGGAGGGATGGAGCCAAGAGCTGGACAGGTGATTGGCAAAGGGGATATGAGAGGATCATGGGACAGGAGGTCCGGGGAGAAAGACGGCGGGGGGGGGGGAACCCAGAGGATGGGCAAGGGATTTAGTCAGAGGGACAGAGGGAGAAAAAGGAGGGTGAGAGAAAGAATGTGTGTATAAAAATAAATAATGGATGGGGTACGAGGGGGAGGTGGGGCATTAGTGGAAGTTAGCTCTTGGCTCCATCCCTCCCCCTCCTGTCTTCTATCATTTTCACCGTCTGCGTGAGATGATGGGACTTTTGAGAGATTTTGAGATTTTTTACCGTGCCTATGATCTGTTCTTATCAAATTACGGTATTGTTTTGCACTGTTGTAACTATATGTTATAATTATGTGGTTTTTGTCAGTTTTTCAGTCGGTTTGTCATGTGTTTCTGTGATATCATTCTAGAAAAAAATAGTATCATTTCTTAATGCATGCATTACTAAGTGACAATAAAAGAGGACTGCATGTCCTCATAATCTACAAATCTAACCTTATTTATATCATTCCATTAGACAAGTGACAAAAACTGCACACTGTACTCCAAATTAAGCCTCACCGATGTCTTATACTACTCCAACATAACTACCCATCTCCTATACTCAATACTTTGGTTTATGCAAGCCAATATGCTTGCGACCCTAATTTCTGGTTTAAGACGGCACTCGTAAAGCTCAATGAGTAATTATCGGCGGCAAACAAAACAAAGGAAACAACCAATCAATTTATTAAGAACACATTTTTTTGGTGAAAGATCACTGCAGACAATAGCTTATAACTTCCCTTTCAGAGCTGAGCATTTGAACCGATTGTATGACCTAACATTTTTGTGTTGTGTACTAAACTCTCAAAGGTGCAGTAGGTTTGCAGCATGGTGGGGCCAAATCGAGGCGGCAGGGCCCAGGCCAGAGATTGGGGAATGATCCAATGATTGCCCATTGGTGGAGCGGACTTGGAGGCAATTCGATGCGGCAAAACCGAGGTGAGACAGGGTCTAGGCAGAACCCAGTCCCGGGCCCCAGAGCAGGGAGAGATCTGAGGTTTGATCAATTTAAGCACCAGGTCGAAATGTTAAGGTGGAGCACGGGCAGAATTGATGGGTCAGGGCCTGGATCTGAGAGCAAGGAGTGACCTGAAGTTTGGACAAATTAAGCGCCATACCAGATTGAAAAGGTCAGAGTGTCGGAGCCAGAGGCAAAGGACAGTCTGTTTCAGCTCAGTGCTCCATGAAGTTTACTCAGCTCTGCACAGACCTGAGCCAATGCCCTGCTCTTGCTGCAGTGAATTGGCTGTCTGTGGACTCACTTTCGCAAACTTCAGTTCAGAATGCTATTTGCATACTTTTATTGTGAACGTGGGCTGCACATTGGGTGTTCGATAATCTTTTTTTAATGGGTTTTATTTGGTTTCTTTTTTTTATGGCTGTCTGAAAGAAGACGATTCTCAAGGTTATATGAAGTACGCATGCATTGATAATCAATGTCTTTTGAACTTTGGACTTTGAGCTTTCACCTGTGACACCACTTTCAAAAAATTATGCACCTGTATTCCCAGATTCATTCATTCTACCGCACCTCTCAGTGTCCTACCACTAACCATGTAAGACCGACCCTGGTTGGTCCTTCTGAAGCACTATGCCTTACACTTGTCTGCATTAAATTCCATTAGCCATTTTTCACCCTGTTCTTCCAGCTAATCCAGATCCCACGGCAAGCTTAGATATTCTTCTTCGCTGTCCACTACTCTCCCAATCTTGGTGTCATCCGCAAATTTGCTGATCCAGTTAACCGCATTATCATTCAGATCATTGATATAGATGACAATCAACAATGGACCCAGCACCAATTCCTGCGGTGCTCCATTAGTCAGAGGCCTCCAGTCAGGGAGGCAACCATCTACTTTGTTCTTCTAAATCCCACAGACTGTTAGGTGGTCTATAATATAGTATCATTAATGTGTTTATACCTTTCTTATTCCTCAGTTCCACCCATAACACATCTCTAGACAAGTTCTCCCATCTGTCCTGACTGAGCATCTCCATGACATTTTCCCTGACTAGTAACCCTACACCTCTCCCCTTTAATCTCTCCCACTCTATCACCTCTAACACAACGGAACCCCAGAATGTTGAGCTGCTAGTTCTGCCCCTCCTGCAACCAAGTTTCACTAGGTACTACTATATCATAATTCCATGTGTTGATCCATTTCCTGAGCTCATCCACCTTTCCTACAATACATCTTGCATTGAAATATATGCAACTCAGAATACAAGTTGCACCATGCAAAACCTTCTGCTTCCTGAATTTGACTGAAGCCCTAACGACATCAGTCTCTGCAACCAGTCTACTATCTACTCTGTCATTCTGGTTTCTATCCCCTTGCAGCTCTAATTGAACTCACCTCTTCCCTCACACCCCTTGTGCAGTAGTAGCAAACCTTCTCACTAGGATATTAGGTGCAAACAGTCTCTTCTGTACAGGTCCCATCTTCCCAAAGTGAGGCCACTGATCCAGAAATCTGAAGCCCTCCCTCCTACACCAACTACTTAGCCACGTGCTGCACTGCATGATATTACTATTTCTGTCTTCACTAGCATGTGGCATGGATAGCAATCTTGAGATTACAACCCTGGAGGTCCTGACCTTTTGATACTAGAATCTGTTTTTTTTAAATAACATTTAAGCAATGCTAGCCAGAGTTAAGTTTACAGAATCACTAAGACAGTCTATTGAAGAATTAAGCAATGCCAATCATATTTGATTCATTTTAGCAAAGCTACCTTTCCATCAGAAATGGAAACAGAAAATGCTGGAAATATTCTGAAGACCAGTGAATAGTTGTTGGTAGAGCTTATCTTTTAGACTGATGACATTTTATTAGAAATCTGATAGTATCCTCTGCCTCTTAACACAATGATAAATCTAGGTACCTCCTGTAGGTTCTAATCTTCCATGATGCAGAGCACCACTGCAAATGTCCAGAAGACATTAACACATGCAACGTGGCTAACAGGCAACTTTCTTAAAATTACCAGTCAGACATCTACATGAACTAGATTATTTTTAGTTTTGTTCTACAGAATGCTTCTTACCTCTGTCTCCACTCAAGTTCCTTTATACTTAACTACAATAACCCTTTGAAAAGTCCTGCAAACTTGTCCAGACATGGTGACATGTCTGAGGCACATCAGGGTGGACAAATCTCCTGGGCATGACAAGGTGCTTCCTTGGACCTTATGGGAGGTAAGTACAGAAATTATAGGGGCTGTAGTAGAGATATTTAAATCATCCTTAGCGGCATAGGAGGTACCAGAAGATTGCAGCATACCCAATAGAGTTCCATGGTTTAAGACTCTAAGAATAAACCAGGGAATTATAGACCAGTGAGCCTGACATCAGAATTGGGAAAGTTATTGGAAGGTATTCTAAAGGATTGGATATATGAGTATTTGGATGGACAGGGATTGATTACGTAGAGTCAGCATGACATTGTACATACTTATTCATGTCTAACCAATCTTATAAAGCTTTTTGTGGATGTTACCATGAAAGCTGATGAAAGCAAGGCAGTGAATGTTGTCTGCATGAACTTTAGCAAGACATTTGACAAGGTCCCGCATGGGAGGTGGGTCAAGAAGGATCAACCACTTGGCATTCAATGTGATGTAATAAATTGGATTAGACATTAGATTTGTAGGAGAAGCCAGAGAGTAGTAGGAGATGGTTGACTCTCTGAGTGGAGTCCTGTGACTAATGAAGTGTCCTGGGATTAGTGCTGGATCCATTGTTGTTTGACATCTATATCAATGATCTGGATAATAATATTGTTATCTGGATCATCAAATTTGCAGATGACACCAAGATTGGGAGTACAGTGGACAGCAAGGAAGACTATCAAAGCTTTCAGTGGGATCTAGACCAGCTAGAAAACATGGGCTGAAAATGGCAGGTGGAATTTAATACAGACAAGTGTGAGGTGTTACATTTTAAGAGAACCAAGCAAGATAGGTCTTACACTGTGAAAGGTTGGGCACAGAGGAGTGTGGTAGGGCAAAGGGGTCTGACAATGCAGGTTCATAATTCTTTGAAAGTAGTGTCACAGATAGATAGGGTCATTAAGGAAACTTCTGGCCCATGGGTCTCCAGAAATAAAAGTATTGAGTACAGGAGATAGGATGTTATGTTGAAGTTGTATAAGATGATGGTGAAGCCTAATTTGGAGTACTGTGTGTAGATTTGTTCACCTACCTACAGGTAAGAAATAAGTAAGGTTGAAAGAGTACAGAGAAAATTTATAAAGGCGATCATGGAACTGGAGGACCTGAGTTATAAGGAAAAATTTAATAGGTTAGGACTTTATTCCCTAGAACACGGAAGATTGGGAGGTGATTTAATAGAGGTAGACAAAATTATGAGGGGTTTATATAGAGGACATGCAAGCAGGCTTCTTCAGCTGAGTTTGGTTGAGCTCAACTAGAGGTCAAGGATTAATGGCAAAATGTGAAAAGTTTAAGGGGAACATGAGGGGAAACTTCTTTACTCAGAGAATGTGAGGGTGTGGAACGAGCTGGTGGTGCATGCAATTTTGACTTCAAAGTTCAATAGAAGTCTGGATCAGATCATCGATGGGAGGGGGTTGGAGGCTTGAAGTTCGCATTTGGTTCACAAGACCCATCATCATGGGAGTTATGGAGGGATTGTCTACTGAGTCTCTGTGGGTGGAAGTTAGGAACAGGAAGGGGTCAATAACTCTACTGGGTGTTTTTTATAGATCACCCAATAGTAACATGGACATCGATGAGCAGATAGGGAGACAGGTTCTGGAAAGATGCAATAACAACATAGTTGATGTGGTGGGAGATTTTAATTTCCCCAATATTGATTGGCATCTCCCTAGAGCAAAGGGTTTAGATGGGGTGAAGTTTGTTAGGTGTGTTCAGAAAGGTTTCCTGACATAATATGTTGATAAACATATGAGAGGAGAGGCTGTACTTGATCTGGTATACGGAAATGAACCTGGTCAGGTGTCAGGTCTCTCAGTGGGAGAGCATTTTGGAGATAATGATCATAATTCTATCTCTTTTACCATAGCATTGGAGAGGGATAGGAACAGACAAGTTAGGAAAGTGCTTAATCTGAGTAAGGGGAAATAAGAGGCTATCAGGCAGGAACTTGGAAGCATAGATTGGAAACAGATGTTCTCAGAAAAACGTATGGAAGAAATGTGGCAGACGTTCAGGGGATACTTGCATGGGGTTCTGCATAGGTACGTTCCAATGAGACAGGGAAAGGATGGTAGGGTACAGGACCCATGGTGTACAAAGGCTGTTGAAAATCTAGTCAAGAAGTAGGAAGGGAACTTAAGAATGAAATTAGGAGAGCCAGAAGGGGCCATGAGAAGACCATGATGAGCATTATTAAGGAAAACCCAACGCATTCTACAAGTATGTGAAGAACAAGAGGATAAGACGTGAGAGAATAGGACCAATGAAATGTGACAGGGGAAAAGTGTTTATGGAACTGAAAGGGATAGCAGAGGTACTTAATGAATACTTTGCTTCAGTATTCACTATGGAAAGGGATCTTGGCAATTGCATGGATGACTTACAGTGGACTGAAAAACTTGAGCATATAGGCATTAAGAAAGAGGATGTGCTGAAGCTTTTGGAAAGCATCAAGTTGGATAAGTCACTGGGACCAGACAAGATATAACCCAGGCTACTGTGGGAGGCAAGGGAGGAGATTGGTGAGCCTCTGACAATGATCTTTGCATCATCAATGAAGAGGGGAGAGGTTCCAGAAGATTGGAGGGTTGCAGATGTTGTTCCTTTATTCAAGAAAGGGAGTAGAGAACTTATTGAGAAAGTAAGGAGGCATGGGATCCAAGGGGACTTTATTTTGTGGATCCAAAATTGGCTTGCCCACAGAAGGAGAATAGTGGTTGTAGATGGGCCATATTCTGCATGGAGGTTGGTCACCAGTGCTGTGCCTCATGGATCTCTTCTAGGACCTCTTCTCTTCATGATTTTTATAAATGACCTGGATAAGAAAGTGGAGAATCGGGTTAGTAAATTGGCTAATGACACAAAGGTTGGGGGTGTTGTGGATAGTGTGAAGGGCTGTCGGAGTTTACAGCGGGATATCGATTGGATGCAAAACTGGTTTGAGAAATGGCAGATGGAGTTCAACCCAGAAAAGTGTGAGGTGATTCATTTTGCTAGGTCAAACGTGATGGCAGAGTATAGTATTAATGGTAAGACATTTGGCAGTGTGGAGGATCAGAGGGATCTTGGAGTCCAAATCCATTGGACACTCAAAGCTGCTGCGCAGGCTGACTGTGTTGTTGAAAAGGCATTCGGTGCATTGGCCTTCATCAACCAAGGGATTGAGTTCAAGAGCAAAGAGGTAATATTACAACTGTATTGGACCCTGGTCAGACCCCACTTGGAGGACTGTGCTCAGTTCTGGGCTCCTCACTACAGGAAGGATGTGGAAATTATAGAAAGGGTGCAGAGGAGATTTACAAGAATGTTGCCTGGATTGGGGAGCATGTCTTATGAGAATAGGTTGAGTTAACTTGGCCTTTTGTCGTTGGAGCAACAGAGGATGAGAGGTGACCTGATAGAGGTGCATAATATGATGAGAGGCATTGATCATGGGATAGTCAGAGGCTTTTTCCCAGGGCTGAAATAGCTAACACGAGAGGAAGTAGGTACAGAGGGGGATGTCAGTGGTGTTCTTTATGTAGAGAGTAGTGAGTGTGTGGAATGGGCTGCCGATGACAGTGGTGGAGGTGGATACAATAGAGTCTTTTAAGAGGCTCCTGGATAGGTGCATGGAGCTTAGAAAAATAGAGGGCTATGGGTAACCCTAGGTAATTTCTAAAGTAAGTGCATGTTTGGTATATTATTGTGGGCCGAAGGCCCTGTATTGTGCTGTAGGTTTTCTATGCTTCTACGTTTCTATCATCATCCTCATTATGTGCCTTATCATATGACATGGGCAATCATGGTCTTTCATCTGCCTTTAATCTGAGAAGTTCTAACAACCTATTCAAATTTTTGCCTGCCTAGCCTTGATCTAACTCTTGATGTCATCCTCTGTCAGCCTGGACTTTTTCTTTCATCAGTTTTTCCCATGACTGCAAGATGTTTGAGCTTCTCTTTTCTCAGTACGTATCACAGTAATTCCAGCTGCCCTTTCCTGATTGATGAAATCAGGTCTTTCTTATTCCGGCTTTTGGCAACACTTCCTTATTTGTTACTCTGTCCTTCAACAATAGTTCCATTATTCTTCTGAAAAACCACATTTCTGCAGATGGGATTGGGCAGCTTAAATGGTTTAGCATGGACTTGATGGGTCGAACAGCCTGTTTCTGTGCTGTGGTTTTCAATGACTCTACTCTAAATGTAACTTCATTAGCAGGTTTGGAGACAACAATTCCTGCAGGAGAATTTCAGAGGTTAGAATCATAACCTGGATTTATTTATCCTCTTTAGTGCTTAGTTATTTTGCTTTCAAATTTAAAATTATCCTTTCTCTTGGGCTCGAGCTTGTCTTAGATAATCCATTAAGTAAAATGCAATCATATATTAGCTAAACTACTTCAAATAGTTTTAGTTTTATCCCAGAGAGCCAAATTCTCATATTCAATTGATGCATTTGGAGCACAGACCTGATGTGTGAGATTAAGTGTGTAGATGGCTTCAAAATTAATAAGCAACAAAGTTATCACCATTGGGATCATAGATTCGTATACTGCCTTACTTTACTTACTTTTCAAGCCACTACTTTTTTATCATTTCCCCCAAATATATATTCATAATTAAGTTAGTTCATTGATTCTGAGCCAAATCTATCAAGAAATTCACTCAAATTGATACCATCTTCAATATCCTGTCATAGTCTCATAGAATAGTAAAGCAGACCATTCAGTCAATGACACTGGAAAGAATAACCATTAAACTTACAATATTGTTCTTGTCCCAGTAAACAAATCAATCCAAATTTTGGTTCAAAAATACAGATTGAACAAATCTTTTGGGACTGAGCACATTTAAATTGTTAAAATAGAGAATAACACAGATGCTATAAATGATCCTTTTTAAAAAACGTAATTTGGAATTAAGTTTTCATACTTACATATTGGTAATAAATGTGTGGCGAGAAAAAGAACAAAAACATACAAGTGAGAGAATCGTCAAGTTTTCTTGCTCTTTTAAGTTAGTTGAAACTAACTCAGCGCTGAAGATCATATCTGCAAATTTATGTTAATTGTACTAGTTCAAGGAATGACTTCCTCAAAACTATAGCTTATTTTATCATTTAGTTTGTGGTGCTCTTGAGGGACAGCACGTAATTCTCCTAAACTTTAGCCACCTCCAACAGGATACCACCACTAAGCACATGTTTCCCTCCCCACTAATGTCTGCTTTCTGTAGGGATCGCTCCCTAAGCGACTCCCTTGTCCATTCGTCTCTCCCCACTGATCTCCCTCCTGGCACTCTATCCTTGCAAGCGGAACAAGTGCTGCACCTGCCCCTACACCTCCTCCCTCACTAGCGTCCAGGGCCCTAAACAGTCCTTCCAGGTGTGGCAACACTTCCCCCGTGAGTCTGTTGGGGTCACTTACTGTGTTCTGTCCTCCCAGTGTGGCCTCCTGAACATCGGTGAGACCCGACATAGATTAGGAGACCGCTTCACCGAGCATCTACGCTCTGTCCACCAGAACAAGTGGGATCTCCCGGTGGCCACCCATTTTCATTCCACTTCCCATTCCCATTTCGATATATCCATCCATAGTCTCCTCCACTGTCATGACAAGGCCAAACTCAGGTTGGAGGAACAACACCTTATATTCCGTTTGGGTAGCCTCCAACTTGATGGCATGAACATCAATTTTTCAAACTTCTGGTAATGCTCCTTAACCGCCCCCAGACCCCCCAGTTTTCCATCCCCATCCCCTTCTTCATCTCTCAGCCTATCTCCTTGCCTGCCCATCGCCTCCCTCTGGTGCTCCTTCTCCCTTTTTCCTTTCTTCCATGGCCTTCTGTGTCTTTCACCAATCAACTTCCTAGCTCTTTACCTCACCTAGCCCCCTCCAAGTTCCACCTGTCACCTGGTGTTTCTCTCCACCCTCACCCCCCCCCTTTTAATTCTACTCATCAGCTTTTTTGCTCCAGTCCTACTGAAGGGTTTCGGCCCGAAACGTCTACTATACTTTTTCCCATAGATGCTGCCTGGCCTGCTGAGTTCCTCCAGCATTTTGTGTGTGTTGTGCAGATTTCTAGCATCTGCAGATTTTCTCTTGTTTGTGATATTTATTTAAATCCTAACTTTTTTATTCAGAGTTGGTAAAATGCCACGATGGGAATTGTCTATGGTTTGGCAGATCATCACCACACTGAACTGCTCCAATTAAGTTATCCAGGAGCTAGAATCGATTCACCAGACAGTTTACTGTACGACAGCTGAGAGGACAGTCTCACAAAATGGTTGCCTCCATTCTTGCCATCACATGACACGAACAAGGACTTCCACTTTGTCTGTTTCCACCCACCTTGCCTCACTCCTGCTTACTGATTTGTAGACTGTAGTTTGTTCTGGCCAACAACACCATGAAAGCTGTGAAGTTATCCCCTTTTATTTCAAGAGACTGATAGTTGAGAGGTAATATTCTGTTCCAGAATCTGGTGGTGTGCAGCCTGAGGCTCCTGTACCTTCTTCCTGATAGCAGCAACAAGGGGAGAGCATGGCCTGGGTGCTAAGGGTTCCTGATGATCGATGCTGCTTTCCCGAAACAATGCTTCATGTACATGTCCTCAGTGGTTGGGAGGCTTTATCCATGTTGGATTGGGCCATAGTCACTATTTTTCGTAGGATTTTCCATTCAAGGGCATTGATGTTTCGCTACCAGCTGTGATGCAGCCAGTCGGTATACTCCCCATGACATATCTATTGAAGTATGTTATAGTTTTAGGTGTCATGCCAAATCTTTACAAAATCCTAAAGAATTAGAGGCTTCTTTGTAATTGTACTTATGTACAGGGCCCAGCAAAGGTCATCCAAAACGATAACACAAGGAATTTAAAGATACTAACCTGATGAGGACTGGTTCATGGACCTTTGTTTGGAGTACTGCGCAGTCTTTGATTGGAGTACTGCGCAGATGCAACAGAAGCATTCCTGCGCAAGTCTGATGAAGAATTTTAAAAACCCAGTCTCTATAAAAGAGGAGTACTGGCTATCAGAATGGTCACCATGGGAGTTGTTGTCGTCTGAGTAGACTGAGTCAGAGTAGTAAGGCTTTAGCTTAACAAGGCTTCATCGGTAACAGGTGGAAGCAAGGTAAGTAGGTATGTTCATTCCTTATTACTTATTCCTTTTTTCTGAATTAACTCTTGAGAGAATAAGGGGTGTGTTTGCAGGGCCTGTATTCTCTTCTGGGTGTCAGATGTGGGATTTCCAGAAGATCACCAGCTTCCCCAGTGGCCACACCTGCATCAGGTGCATCGAGCTGCAGCTGCAGGGAACTGGAACTGCAGCTCGATGACCTTTGGCTTGTTAAGGAAAGTGAAGAGGTAATAGACAGGAGCTACAGGGAGTTGGATACTCTGAGCCTACAGGAGACTGATAAATGTGGGACGGTCAGGAGAGAGAAGGGAGAAGTTCAGATAGTGGAGAGTGCCCCTGTGGCCATTCTGCTCAACAATAAGTACTCTATTTTGAGTACTGCTTGGGGTGATGACCAACCTGGAGGAAGCAACTTCGACCATGCCTCTGGCACTGAGTCTGGCACTGTGGCTCAGAAGAGTAGGGAACTGAAGAAGATGGTAGCAGTAATAGGGGACTCCATAGTTAGAGGGACAGATAGACAATTCTGTGGGTGCAGAAAGGAAACATTAATGGTTGTTTGCCTCCCAGGTGCTAGGGTCTGCGATGTTTCCGAATGCGTCCACAACATCCTCAAAAGGGAGGGTGAACAGCCAGAAGTCGTAGAACATATTGGCACCAATGGCGTAGGTAGAAAAAGGGAGGAGGTTCTGAAAACAGAATGCAGGGAGTTAGGAAGTAAGCTGAGGAGCAGGACCTCAAGGGCAGTAATCACAGGATTGCTGCCTGTGCCACGCGACGTGAGGATGGGAATGGAATGAGGTAACAGATAAGTGAGTGGCTGAAGAATTGGAGCAGGGGGCAGGAATTCAGATTTCTGGATCATTGCAAGACTGAGGGTGCTGTATGACGCCATTACAGATTGGTCGGTATGAGATGGTGAGCACCACTGAATCGTGGCTGATAGAAGGCCATGGTAGGCAGCTTAACAGTAAAGGATATAATTTGTATCAAAAGGACAGGCAGCAAGGCACAATCTGTGGTGGGATTCTGTTGGTAAGAGATGGAATTACATCTTTAGAAAGAGGTGACATGAGGTGAGAAAATACTAAATCTTTATGAGTGGAGTTAAGAAACATCAATGGTAAAAAAAAATTATGGGAATTATATATCAGTCG
Organism: Mobula hypostoma; assembly: GCF_963921235.1. NCBI lineage: Eukaryota > Metazoa > Chordata > Chondrichthyes > Myliobatiformes > Myliobatidae > Mobula > Mobula hypostoma. The sequence continues at coordinate 69,718,445 of NC_086106.1, forward strand.
CCAAATAGTAGCCAAGATGTGGGGTTGAGATTGCAAAGAGAGCTGGAAGAGGGCATGTAATCAGGGTAATGTCACAATTGTAATGGGGGACTTCAATATGCAAAGGGATTGGGAAAATCAGGTTGGTGTCAGATCGCAAGAGGGGGAATCAGTTGAATGCTCATGAAATGGCTTTTGAAAGCAGGTTGTGCTTGAGCCTATTTGGGGAAAGGCAATCTTAGATTGGGTGTTATGTAATAACACAGATCAGAGAGCTTAATGTAAATGAACCCTTAGGAGGCAATGATCAAAATATGATTGAATTCATCCTGCAATTTGACAGGGAGAAACATAAGTCACAAGTATCAGCATCATAATGGAATAAATGGAACGACAGAAGCATGAAAGATCAGCTTGCCCAGGTGGATTGGAGGAGGATAGTGGTAGGGTTCACAGCAGAGCAGAGATGGCTGAAGTTTCTGGAGAAAGGCTGCAAGGCGCAGTATAGATATGTCCCACAGAAGAAGTTCTCAAATGACCCGGCTAGGCAACTGTAGCCGAGAAGGGAAGTTAAGGACTGCAGAAAAGTCAAGGAAAGGACATATAAGGCAGCAAAAGGGAAAGGGAAGTTGGATGACAGGGAAGGTTATAAAATCCAACAAAAGGCAACTAAAATCCAACAAAATGTTCATCTGAGAATGCTGCTCTTGGGCTATAGTTCAGCATTCAGCACCACAATTCCCTTGAGGCTTGACAAGAAGCTCAGAGACCTCGGCCTTCACCCTGCCTTGTGCAGCTGGATCCTGGACATCCAGTCAAATCTCCATACAGGTGGTAAGGGTGGGCTCCGCTCCTCTGACCCTCGACACAGGTACCCCTCAGGGCTGTGTCCTAAGCCACCTCCTTTACTCTTTGTATACCTATGACTGTGTCACTACCTACAGCTCCAATCTGCCTATTAAATTTGCTGATGATCCTACATTGATTGGCTGTACCTCAAATAATAATGAGGCAGCCTACAGAGAAGAAGTCATCAGCATGATACAGTGGTGTCAAGAAAACAACCTCCCCCTTGATGTTGCACAACCTTGGAGCTGGTTGTGGACTACAGGAGGAATGGAGACAGGCTAAACCCTATTGACATCAATGGATCTGGGGTTGAGAGAGTGAACAGCTTTAAGTTCCTAGGTATACACATCACTGAGGATCTCACGTGATCTATACATATCAGTTGTGTGGTGAGAAAAAGCAAAACGCCTCTTTCAACTCAGATGACTGAAGAAGTTTGGCATGAGTCTCCAAATCATAAGGACTTTCTACTGGGGCACAATTCTACTGGCTGCATCACTGCCTGGTATGGGAACTGTACTTCTTTCAATCACAAGCTGCAGAGAGTGGTGTGGACAGCCCAGTGCTTCTGTAGATGTGAACTTCCCACTATTCAGGACATTTACAGCAACAGGTGTGTAAAAAGGGCTCAAAGGATCATTGGGGACCCAAGTCACCCCAACCACAAACTGTTCCAGCTGCTACCATCTGGGAAACGGTGTCACTGTGTTAAAGCCAGGACCAACAGTTTCCGGAACAGCTTTTTCCAGCAGGTCATCAGAAAGATTACAATAAATTGCACATTGCACATTCAGATGGAGATGTAAGATAAAGATTTTTACTCCACAGGTATGTGAAGGATGTAAGAAATAAAGTCAATTCAATTCAAAAAGCTATAAGAAGCGAGAAGATAAAATATGAGGGCAAACTAGCCAATAATATAAAGCAGGATGCTTAAAGTTTTTTCAGTTATATAAAGAGTAAAAGGGTGGTGAGTATTAATAATGGACCACAGGAAAATGATGCTGGTGCTAGTAATGGTCATGATCTTTCAAGAATCACTTGATTCTGGCTTGGTCCCAGAGGACTGGAAGATTGCAAATCTCAGTCCGATCTTTAAGAAAGGAGAATAGCTAAAGAAAGGAAATTATAGACCAGTTAGCCTACCCTCAGTGTTTGGGAACGTTTGGAGTCTATTATTAAGGATGAGGTTTTGGGGTACTGGAAGACAAAGTCAAAGTCAGCATGGTTTCTGTCAAGAGGAATTTTGCGTGACAAATCTGTTGGATTTCTTTGAGGAAGTAACAAGCTGGCTGGACAAAGAGAGGCAGTGGATGTTATTTACTTGGATTGTCAGAAGGCATTTGATAGGGTGCCACACTTGAGGCTGCTTAACAAGATACAATCCTAAGGCGTTACAGGAAGGATACTGGCATGGATAGGGGAGTGGCTGACAAGCAGGAGACAGCTGCCGCTGCTACTGTGTGATCCAAAATCTCCAGAGGGGAAGGTCCCGAGTCCTTGGCTTTGCTTGTTCCTCGGCGGCCAAGGTGGGGTCGAAGCGCTCGAGTCCTTGGCTTTGCTTGTTGCTCAGCGGCCTGAGCGGGGTCAAAGCTCTCGGCAGAGGATGGTGCTCGGTGCTCAGTGTTGGAGGGCTGGTCGGAGGCTCGAAGTTTTCGGACTGACTCAGAGTCCGCTGCGGTCGGGTGCTTCCAATGGTGCTGCATCGGCAAGTGTGCAGCGCTTGGAGGTTCATGGCAGGGAGAGTTTCTCCCTTATACCATCTGCGTGAGATGTTGGGGCTATCGGGACTTGAGACTTTTTTTTTACTGTGCCCATGGGTCTGCTCTTTATCAAATTATGGCATTGCTTCGCACTGTTGTAACTATATGTTATAATTATGTGGTTTTGTCAGTTTTAGTCTTGGTTTGTCCTGTATTTCTGTGATATCTTTCTGGAGGAACATTGTATCATTTTTTAATGCATGCATTTCTAAATGACAATAAACGAGGACTGAGTGTCCTCATAATCTAATCTAATCTAATCTAAGACCCTTCATCAGGATTTGCTTCCCAAGTCTCACTGCCCACAGAAATTCATCTCCATTTTATATGATGGCAAATGAACCATGATTTCAACCAACAAGGACATTTTTAACATCTCACTGCTGGGGTGGAAGTTCCCACTTGCTTCAAAAAGGCAACAATTATACTAGTGCCTAAGAATAATAATATGAGCTGCCTTAATGACTATCGCCCAGTAGCACTCACATCGACAGTGATGAAATGCTTTGAGAGGTTGGTCATGACTAGATTGAACTCCTGCCTCAGCAAGGACCTGGACCTACTGCAATTTGCCTATCGCCACAATAGGTCAATGGCAGATGCAATCTCAATGGCTCTCCAGACAGACTTAGACCACCTGAACAATACAAACACCTATGTCAGGATACTGTTCATTGACTATAGCATTTAACACCATCATTCCCACAATCCTAATTGAGAAGTTACAGAATGTGGGCCTTTGGTATGTCAACGAAAACATTCAAAAACTTCTATAGATGGACTGTGGAGAGCAATCTGACAGGCTGCATCACTGTCTGGTACAGTGGTGGGAGGGGGCTACTGCACAGAACCGAAAAAAAGCTGCAGGAGGTTGTAAATTTATTTGGTTCTATCTTGTGTACTAGCCTACAAAGTACCCAGGACATTTTCAAGGAGCGGTGTCTCAGAAAGGTAGCATCTATTATTAAGGACCTCTAGCACCCAGGGTATTGTGTTCTTTATACGTACCATGGGTTACTAAGAACAAACCATATTCTGGAAGAATAAGAACTAGAACTTTTATTTACAACAGCAAACAGCAACCACGATTCTTACAGCCATGCTTTCTAGATCATTCTGTCATTTCTGTGCATGCTCCAAACTCTGTCCAATCACGTTCTTACACATGACACATGATATCACCACACAGGGCATGCCCTTTTCTCACTGTTACCATCAGGTAGGAGGTACAGAAGCCTGAAGGAACACACTTAGCAATTCAGGAATAGCTTCTTCCCCTCTGCCATCTGATCGCTAAATGGACATTGATCCTGTGAACACTACCTCACTTTTCAATATATATTTTATTTCTGTTTTTGCATGATGTTTTAATCTATTCAATACACGTATACTGTAATTGATTTATTTATTTATTATTTTTTATTATTTTTTCTGTTCTTCTGTACTATGTGTTGCATTGAACTACAGCTGCTAAGTTAATAAATTTCACATCATATGCCGATGATAATAAATCAGATTCTGAAGTCCATGACTATGTTGCTTCATGACAGAATATAGCTATGTCTCACATAACTTTTCCACCTTTTTAGAAAATGCTTAGTTAATACTTCCTCTATTTGCGCTAAACATTCCCTAATTCAATTTAAAGTTGTTCATAGAGCACATGTCCAAAGATAAGTTAGCGCGTTTTTACTTGCATATTAATCTTTTTTGTGATAGATGTTCGGGGCAGATAGCCTCTTTAACTCATATGTTTTGGTCTTGCCCTACTTTGGAAACTTTTTGGAGAGACATTTTTAATATTATTTCTAAGGTATTAAATATAGATATCTCTCCTCACCCTATTACTGCTATCTTTGGACTACCTAAAATTTCTAGTAATCTTTCCCCTTCAGCCCGTAGAATGATTGCATTTCTTACTTTAATGGCGAAAAGATGTATTTTACAACATTGGAAAGAGCTTAATGCTCCAACTACCTTTTTTTGGTTCTCCCAGACGATATTATGTTTGAATCTGGAGAAAATTAGAAGTAACCTTCATGATTCTTCATTTAAATTTGAACAGATTTGGGGATCTTTTATTCGATATTTTCACTTAATGTAATATATACCCTTCTTGTTTTTTTTTTCACTGTTTTTAATGGAGGTCGGGATTGAGGACGTGATTTTAAGTTTAACTCTGTTTGGTTTCAAGTTAGCCCATTGCTTTGCTTTGCTTTTAGTTAGTTGCACGGTGAGTTTTTTTTGGGGTTTTTTTTTTTCTTTTTTTCTATTGATATATATATAAAATTTAGTATACTATTATGTTATCTTGGTTTCTTATGTTTAAATTACATTGTTTGTAGTATTTTTTTTGGTATTGATACCTTCTGTAATTTTATTATATTTTAACATTGTATTAATGTTTATATGGCTTACCTTTTGGTATACTTATTCAATAAAAAGATTTAAAAAAGAAAAGAAAATGCAGCTCTTCACCACTCAACAAGCCTTCCAATGGCGTAGAGTTAGTCTAAAGGATTAATAGGAAACTGTAAATCTTTAACATCTGTCGGACGATGCTGAGGATGTTCTACGAGTCTGTGGTGGCCAGTGCTATCATGTTTGCTGTTGTGTGCTGGGGCAGCAGGCTGAGGGTTGCAGACACCAACAGAATCAGCAAACTCATTCGTAAGGCCAGTGATGTTGTGGGGATGGAACTGGACTCTCTGATGGTGGTGTTTGAAAAGAGGATGCTGTCCAAGTTGCATGCTATCTTGGTCAATGTCTCCCACCCACTACATAATGTACTGGGTGGGCACAGGAGTACATTCAGCCAGAGATTCATTCCACCGAGATGCAACACTGAGCGTCATAGGAAGTCATTCCTGCCTCTGGCCATCAAACATTACAACTCCTCCTTGGAGGGTCAGACACCCTGAGCCAATAGGCTGGTCCTGGACTTATTTCCTGGCATAATTTACATATTACTATTTAATTATTTATGGTTTTATTACTATTTAATTATTTATGGGCAACTGTAACAAAAACCAATTTCCCTCGGGATCAATAAAGTATGACTATGACTATGACTATGACTATGACTAAATCATACCTACTCTCCTACACCATCCTAGTAATCAAACTTCAAGACTCAAAAAAATCTTGAGTTTGCATGTTTTTGGAGGGTGTTAATGAAAATATGGCATTGTATGTAATATGTCATACTTTCAATGTAAGCAAGTAAATCTTTTCTTTGAAGAAAATATTAATGTTACTAAAATCAGTGACAGCTCTTTTCATAGCATGATTATCATTCATTCTCTGTGTGGCTTTGGAAACAGATTAGAAGAGAAGTACCTGGAGAATTAATAAATGAAGCTGGAAGAAGCATTTATTTTCTAATGAAGTCACATAGATACCAATTCAAATCATCTGAGAAATGGCTGTTGTTTTCACAGGGTATTGAGGAGTTAGTCACTGAAGAATTTATGATCCTTTTGCTGAAAAACAATATTGACCTAGATACAATGGAAATTAATTTGAAGATTGCTTTTTCATGATTTTGTCTCCTATTAAATAAAGTGGAGATAATTAATAAAATTAACTTCTTAAAGGCTAAACTAGACTGCCCTCTTTGTAATGGACCCTTTTATTTCATGAAAGTGTTAAAGCAATGTGATTTCCAATGTAACACATACAAAGTCCTGGAGGGACTCAGCAGATCAGGCATAATCTATGGAAAGGATAAACACAATTGATGTTGTTCCCAAAATGACTGTTGACTGTTTATTCTTCTCCAAAGATACTGCCCGACCTGCTGAGTTCCTGCAACATTTTATTTATGCCACTAGATTTACAACATCTTTATAATCTCTTTTGTTTATGGTTGTGATTTCCAATCTGTTTTATTTCTGTATATTTCTGTGAAGAATATCATTTACAACTACATCAGTTCTTCAGAACCAAAAATCAAGGTATACTTTATTTCATTCCACTACACTTCACAACCTTCATTAAACTCCATCTGAAGAAGTCCCTTGGAAATCTCATAGATGGTAAATTTTCAGAAAAGTTTCACTGGAGCTCACTGCTGCAAACAGAGGACATTTCATGTAGTGAGGTCTGGATTACTATGAGTACAGCCCAAGCTACTTTATATTGCATTTACCTGCACCTATCGCTTGTAAAATAAAACCACTATCCAGTCAAATTATTGCATGATTTAACAGCTTATGCTCCACTTTCCTCCATCATCAATAAATAAATTAAATGATTACAGATGTATTTGTTTAGCAAATCCCAGCTGGAAGGATCATAATATTTCAGATTATTCACTATGATGTGTTCTTTGATTTAAATGTCAGAAATTTTCTTAGGTAGCCTCCAGAGTTGATGATTATTAGTTCCACAAGAGAGAAAAGTGAGAGATGCCTATCTGTAATGTTGCACAGAAACTACCAATAAGACTTGACAGATCAAGTCTTAGTTCAAAGATAAGGAAGATAGAAAACAGGCCACAGAATATTACAGCACGGTATAATCCCTTTGGTCCACGTCTTTGTGTCAGCTTTTTAATCTACTTTAAGAGCTAACTCTTCCTTCCCTCATAGCCCCCTATTTTCCTCTCATCCATGTGCCTATCTAAGAGTTTTTTTTAAATGATCCAAATGTATTTGCGTCTACCACCATTCTTCACAGGATGTTCTACACACCCACCACTCTCTATGTAAATAAAGACCAAGGTGGCTGATAACCAATGTACCAAGGTAACCTGTGTAAAGGATGACCAAGGTGATTTCTGGTGTGATGTCAGCGCACTCGGAATCAACGTCCACTCTGAGTCCAACCTAAGGCTCAATTGTTTGTCGCTTGTCTTTTTTTACTATCACAAGACACTGTTTTTTCTCAAGAACGTCATGCACTGTAGGTTGCCTGATAGCGATGGAGTTGGACTTTATCATGCCCTGTTGTTGTGTTTTATTGTGTGCTGTTGTTGTATCGAGGCTGTGTGCAGTCCAACAAACTGATGGTCCTGGACATTTTTCTTGTGATAGCAAAACCTTGTTGGAGATTGGTCATGTAGAATACCGCAAGTCTGGTTCACTAGTTCATTGGCAAAACTGACAGCAGGGGAGCTGCATTATCTCAGTTGTACTGAGGACTATACCCTCAGGCTATAGGGCCAACTGCTGCTGCCACCCAGGAGAAGAGACACCCAGGGGGTGTTGAAGAGAACAGAGGGATACGCAGACACTCTAGAATATGTGCTGAGTTGGGGGCTGGCCTGTCTCATCAGTGTTGCCCTCTGGTGTTTGTTCAGTGGAAGAACAAACTGGACCAGGACAACGTCCCGTGCACTATCACTGTTCAGGTCATGCCATTCAGGGCTATATTGTTATTTTTTTGTAACTGTGTGTTTTCTGTTACCATAACCATACAATGTGCAGTGCGCGGTGCGTTGTTTGTAATAAGTTTTCATCTTTGGCTTGGCGGAACACTGTTTTGTTTGGCTCTTTTCATGTTGGTAGAAAGATAATTAAACTTGAATTTGAACTTGAACTTGGAAGCTAGAATGCCTGCTTTGATTTATGTATACACATACAGCTATGTGCCCACATGTAACTAATCCCCAATACACACACATGTATACTCCCACAAAGAAATACTAATTATACTGCCAGCATATCCTATCCATGGCCACCGGCACAACAATATATGCTCTTGTCTGTATGCTTTCTACATTCCTTTCTCATCTCACACCTCTCTCTCACCGTCACATCTTTACCTCTTATTCCCTCGCTCTGCTTTGCTTGTAATGTCCCCTAATACAGCTTGTTGATTGCATTCACTATCTAACTTCTCCAAACCTATCCTCCTTACCAATCTAATCATCCCCCTCCTCCCACTCATACCTCGCATTTCCTTCATTCCCTCAGATACCATCTCAAACTTTGATCTAACCCAGTTCCTCTCATGCCCTCTGTAAATAGCTCTTTCTCATTAAAGCAACTCAGAAGCTCATGAGGTCTCACTATCCATAGATCATCAGTAAAATGGTCAGCCAGGCTTCTGTAACAGGGACATTAAAACCTGAACACACTTAGTTTAATGAAAAATTATTCTGCTCCTCGCGTTGAATTGTTTGCCATTGTAGAACATTATAATAATGTAAATGTATTTGATAGTTCAACTTGTTAATGCACCTATTTCTTATTTTTCATGTTGAATAAAAGATTTAATTGTTGAACAATGCAGTAATGCATTCACATGTGATAAGCAAAATGGTCTGAGAAAATGAAATGAGGTAATAGTTAACAATAGTACAATTCATAAGTGTTTATAGTAAAATTGTCGTCAATATTCTTCATTAAAATGTACACTTACCATAAGATACAGGCTAGGGAAAATCAAATGAGAAGTGTTATACACTGTTACTTGATGTACTGTGAGCAACAGAGTGGAAAGTGCCTTTCAAACATGCGAACACTATATCATCAACAAAATACCACACAGGAATGTGCAGGAACACTCGGAGACAAAAGTTACTTAAAGGGGTCCTTTAAATGAGAATTTCTGAGTATAACTTATGGGCAGAGAATATTTAAGCTATTGCTTTTCCAATCATTGTCCAGTGTTTCCCGATTCACTTATTATTCAAAATAATCAGGATGGAATCAGTCTATGCTTTTTATGACATAGAGGAACAATAGCCGATCAACTCACTCCATATTGAGTCATCTCTTTCAAGTCCCGTGGATAATCAGCATGTCTGAAGTTGAAGTGCATCTGAAACGTTACCCTAAAATGTGAACAGGTCAAACTAAAAGAAATAAAAATCAAATACTGAAACCTGAATAATTGTCAAAACACAAGAAAGATCATCCCGGAAGGGGGAAGAACCAATTCTATGATGTGCACTTTCTGCTCTTAAACTATTCCTCTCCTTTATGCAATAATATGCTCTTAAGTTAGATTTCTTTGACATGCTCTCAGGAGTAGCTTGGCATTAAGCAGCAGGGAAGGTTATTTCAAGGCATCCTAACAATCAATGCAGACTGCACAGCCTCAGGAAAACAACACTAGAATTCAAGAGACCTGAATTTCCAACGAGTGTATTAGAGACTATTACACTTAGAGTGAGTAATTGAAATTTTTGGCACCCCGTCCCATTCACCCATCTTATTCAGTGATTGTTGTGTCTGCACATGTTATCTCTGTGGTGTCCACACATGAAGTACAGAAAATATATTTCTCTAATAACATTCAGCTCCTCATTGTATTAAATACTTCTGAAATGTTGGAAACTATTGCCAAGGAGGATATCTAAAAGGTAACTTGATGATTTTCTCAGTTAGATGATGACTATAAGTTATTTTATTAACATTGATTATGACAGTAGAGAATTCTCAATCTTCTTCAACATTACTTCTAGATCATTCTGGAGGAGTAAATGGAGAGTCATCTGATCTGAATGACGGTACCTCCATCTCATCATCTATACACTCTACTAATTTATTAGCTTAGATGTTGACGGTAATATCTCCTGCAGTATTACCTTTACAAATAGCTATTTGGCTCGGAGACAAAAACACAACACACTGAGCTATAGCTAACATTTTGAGGAAAGCATAGAACTAGCCAATCCATCCCCAGAGTCTGTTCAACTATTCCCAGGTAGCATTCTGAGTCAAGAACAAATCTCCGATTTGTCTGATCTGATTACTCTAATGTTTGCAAGCTGCTAAGGGTAACAATTCCAGATTTCTTTCACATTTTGTTTCCAGTTACCTACACTGGGATATGGGCAGCAAGAATGCTGTGCTAGGAAGGATAAATGGGTCTTGGGACTGTGGAAATGTCATGATGTAATCATACAAATGATATGCAACTGATCAAACAACACATGGCATTTAAGGTAAACTTAACATATTTATTTGTGAAAATGGTACGGATTGAATTAAAGATGCTTCATTCTCTGAAGTCTGTAGTAATTCAATCTAATAGGAGAACAAAAACCTGCACCTTTTCAGATGGTATTTCTTAAAGGAGTGTATGCATATTTTGTCTTTCTGAGATATTTACAGATGTAATTGCAGATGAAAATTCCATTTCAAAATGACTTTGAATGTTACATGAAAATGAACTTGTACTTGCCTGCTTTGATAATGCATTGCTTCGTTAGCACGTTCATTATCTGTTAGGTTTTCTGAGCTTGCTTTCCAGAAGTAAGTGTATGAAACAGTGAGCTTAATTTCCTTACGTATATTGAATTATATTTAACTCACTTGATTAGCATATTTTCAATTTGTTACAATGTATAAGCCTTTGGAGTTTTACTCAGACAGGAATTGGAGTTTTTAATTGATGAGAAGACAATTGTGTAATTAATCTATAGGTAAACATTTGATCTGAATAATCACCTTTATGTAGCTTCAGCGACTACGCATCCTCCGTAGCATTTGAGTCATGAACAAAAGCCTGGAGAGGTTTATATGACAAATGGTTGTGCTGTGAATGCCTCCCCTGCCATCTATCCAATGATACAAACAGACACCTGTTTTATCAGTTCCAATTAATATTATTTTCCATTTTATACAGTAAGTAAAGAAACAAGAATCACAGTAACATGACATATAAACTCAGAATAAATAAAAAAACTTTCCTAATATGTAACTGTGGAGACTAAGCTTGAAGACTATGTGTAATGTACAAAATTAGTGTTATGATACAATTGACAATTTAGCAGTGACCACCCATTTGACCTATTCTCTTCTGGTTCATTGTTAAACTATGAGGCTCAGTCTTGAGAGTGCCTGACACCTCAGAGTTAAAGCTTGCTCTCATCCTCCTTCTCACTTTTTACTCTACTTCATCACCCAAACTCTTCTGAGGTATTAGTGTGCATTTCTTCAGGGAACTGTGAACAGTTGCATACAGAATGAGGAATAGAAGAGATAAAATGGCACCCGATCTCCCACTAGCAGCCACCAGCTCTGACAAATACACAGTTAGTACTTGTAGGTCATCTGGACAGCAAAGGTATGTTACTGGCCATGAACTGCTTGAATCCTCACCACGAAGGTCGTGAATTAGAAACATTTTTCAGAGAAAACATTCCTCCATCTCCACAAACTGCAGATAGCTTGCAACTCTATGGCAAATCATTCAGATGGGGCCATTGATGACACAGTGCACAGTGACAATCTAAATCACACCATGTCTGCAGTCCTCCTTGAAGGATTCACAAACTACTAATATCTTCTAACATACTTCTGAGCAACCGGCATTTATTCAAAACAACGATAATCAATATGCATTCTGAAGATCCCTTTAAATGATGCATGGATTCACCTGGTAATAAGCAACAACCTCCAGGTGCATGCTTGACATACTGAGTTTGATGAATTGTCAGTCTGATTAAATAGTCTTTTGCATACTGGTTGCTTGTCATTCTTTATGTGTAGTTTCTCCATTGATTTCATTCTATTTCTTTGTTCTACTGTGAATGTCTGCAAGAAAATGAATCTCATGATAGGGTATGATGACATATTGACTGCATACTTTGATAATTACTTTGAACTTTAAACTTTGAAATAATGCAGGAATCTAATCTGTATTGCCAGAAAACTGGCATTTCCTGCATCTATATTTCCCCAGTGTGCTCAAGAAACAGCTGCACCTCTGCCAAAGCAATTGTTGAATAGTGTGAGCTGCACTAAAAATAAGTGTTCCTGAGGGAATTTTCTGATACTTAAGATGTAAAAACAATGCCTTATTTGATTTCTCAGCTGGATGCATTATTTCAAAATTGAGTGAGAAAATTCTCCCAAAGCTTTGGTCACCATTTTGTGTGAAGCAGCTAAAATAGATAATGCAGTGATTTGGTAAAATATACTATATTTATGCAAGTTATTTTCATTACACTTAAATACATAATAATTTATTAACTTCTTGCATCCAGTGTGTTTTTTTCAAGTTTTCTTTACACTAGGGCAATGAATGCAAACCAAAGTGGTGATATAATCACAAAATAAACAGGTGCCATTCAGGTAGTAAACTACCTCTGCATTTCCATTTCAATGCGTGCTTTTTCAGACTTTCTAAGCCTGATCTGATAATGTCATAAAATTCATTGGTTCATCTATAATTGTTTGCCTCCAGCAAGATCACCTTTTAATAAGGAAGTTACAATGGTTGGGAATGTGAAATAGACTGAGTTAATGAGTATGACATCTGTTTTGAACAACAGATAAAGCGTTTCACAGAGGTGAAAACCATTCATGCATGAAAATGAGCAAGACAAGAGCAGTTGGACAATTGTACTGGAAAAGAACAATTTCTATATTTGGCAATTAGAGACAGCAGGAGCAATCTGTCCTTCAAATACCGCTTTACAAAATTCTTCAACTAGATTATTCTTAAACTTATTCCTGGCGCTAACGCCATCATAACATGTAGTCAGTGCAGCAGGTATCAATAGGGAAACTCATAATACCATGCCTAATTCCCAAGCTAGATCATGGGTTACCACTTTTCTGGCTTTTGTTTCAGATGATATATTATGCACAAAAAGGATGGACAAATTCAATCGAGTTTTACTCTGCTTCAAATGAGGGCAAAAAGGGGGCAAAATATGAAGTGCATAGGGGCAGCAGAAAATTAGGAAAGATTGATGTTTCCACAATATAAGTGAAAGACTTATGGTGTTTTTTTCTCGAAGAGAATATTTAGGTCCATAACCGGCAAATGTTTTTTTTAAGAAACATGACAACCTCTTACTCAATGTCAGCAAGACCAAGAAGCAGATTATAGACTTCTGAAGAAGGAAACCAGAGGTCCATGATCCAGTTCTCATCAGAGGATGGGAGGTGGAGAGGGTCAGCAACTTTAAATTTCGAAGTTATTATTATCTTGGAGGAACTTTCCTAAGTGCAACTATAAAAAACACATTGCAGCACCTCCACTTCCTTCAGAGTTTGCGGACATTTGACATGACATATAAAACTTTGACAAACTTCTGTAGGTATGTAGTGGAGAGTATATTGACTGGCTGCATCAGAGCGAGATATGGAAACACCAATGCTCTTGAATGGAAAATCCTACAAAAAATATTGGATACAGCCCAGTCCATCATGGGTAAACCCCACCCAACCACTGAGCATATTTACATGAAATATTGTCACAGGAAAGCTGCTTCCATCATCAGGGACCCCACTGCCCAAGACTTGCTTTCATTTTGCTGTTGCCATCAGGAAGAAGGTACACGATCCTCAGGACTTGCACCACCAGGTTCAGGAACAGTTATTAGCCCTCAACCATCAGGCTCTTGAAACAAAGGAGATAACTTCACTCAACTTCACTTGCCTTATCATTGAAATATTCCCACAACTTATTGATTAACTTTGAAGCGCTCCTCATCTCATGTGTTCAATGTTTATTATTTATTTATTCATTATTATTATTATTATTATTTCTTCTTTTTTAATTACACAGATTGTTGTCTCCTGCACTCTGTTTGTACGCTCTAGTTGGGTAGTCTTTAATTGATTCTGTTATGGTTATTATTCTATAGACTTACTGAGAATGCCCACAAGAAAATGAATCTCAGGGCTGCATATGGTGACACATATGTATTTTGATAATAAAATCTACTTTGAAATTTGAAATAAGGTAAGGTAGTTTCACAACTTTTTATTTCCAGCTAACAGTTGAAAATAAAGCTTGTGTCTTGTAATTTACAAAACGTCAGCAAAAAGGCTGGAGAAATCAATCAAGTGAGAAAAGGCAGATGGAAATGAGGCAGATCATTAACAATCATATACCAATCAAGCCATGACAATTTTCTGCAGGAATGCACAGTTCACTGGCCATATGCAGATAAACCTTTTGTCTCTGCTTGCTCCAAATATTAGCTTCAGGCCATCAATGAAGCTTTCACTGAAGCCTAGGCAAAAATCAACATTATTCCCAATGTCTGCAAGGCAAAATTCCTCTACTGTAACACAACAACTTCCAATAAGAAAGGTTCATGGTCAGAGAATGCAGAATTTGGACTGCTTCTCATATCTCAGGAGACATCTTCCACAGAAAGCAGACATTGATGATGAAATGCAACAACACATCTTTTATCCAATTTATCCATATATGCCTAAGACTATTGCACAATACTACTGTTTTTGTCAATGTGGAGCAAAGAGTGTTTTTGCAAGTGTAGTGGGAGTAAAGGAATTTGGGAATGGTAAGTGGGGAACACCACGGGAGAGTTGTGGAACAGGTGGCAGAGAAGGAATGCCAGGGACAAGGGGTGACACAGGGTGACCCAGCCCTGAGACACCAGGCAAGGTCATTTGATACCAGACAAGTCTTAGGCACCCTAGCCACAGTACTGTAATTGTTTCAAGTCTTTGCATAAAATTAATGATCTAGCAGGCAGCAGTGATCCATGCCACTATACATATTGCTGAGATTTAGATTATCTGCAGCAACCACCATAAGGCCACTGAAAAATACCATCAGCAGTATTTCTGAAAAATGCTCATACTTCCCTCTAAAGATAGGCAAACGTATTGACAAAATCCAACATTCTCACTGTCTCCAGGGAATCTCAGAGTTATGATTGTCATGGTCCGAATCGGGGTCCCTTTAAATTTACCACGTTTATGTTACGATCCGGACCGTTGATTCCCTGTTTTCCCGTGTCCCTCGGCACTGGTGATTAGAGGCAATTAACGCTCGGCTGAACCGGTAGTTTATAGTCTCCGGCTTTAAGCCGTTCGGCACGGGAGCATCTGCAAAGTCTGCAAAGTCATGACGTGCCAATGTCATCTGGCCGGAGCAAGCCTAGTCTCTGTCGAAGCGAGTGCCGGTAATTCGCCCTTCCTCACCGGAGCAACCCAGTCCAGTTACCTCGCCGAAGCGAGCCTGCAAAGTTTCCTCTTCAAGGTGGGTCTGTCAATTAACCCGCCGGAGGGAATCAAGAACCACTGTCTTCTGTTCCCAGGCCAAGTCGACAGCTTGTCACTACCCGGAGGTTCCAAGTTAAGTCCTGGCTCTGGGCGGCATTCAAGTACCATGTCAAATCCTTTCCCTGGCGGCATTCAAGTACCATGTCAAGTCCTTTCCCTGGCGGCATTCAAGTACCAGGTCAAGTCCTGGCCCTGGCGGCATTCAAGTACCATGTCAAGTCCTGGCCCTGGCGACTTCCCAGTTCTGAATCATGCCCTGGCCCTGGCGGTCTGTGATTCTTGTCCTACCCCCTTGTCTGAAATCCTTCTCTGCCCCTCTCGCCTCTAGCCCTCGTCTGCAGCCCCCGCCTGCACTTCGGCCTAGTTCCATCACCGGAGCTAGATAGGTACTGTCTGGTGTCCATTCGTGTTCATCTTGTCTTGTCTTGTCCTCGCCTCCGTGGGGTAAGTCAGGCCATCTTGCCGTTGCCCCACGGAGGGAGGGTCATGAGTTCCGGCCCTATGTCCTGTACCTAAGGAGGGGTCCCAGTTCTCTGTTCTGTGTGCGAGTCCCGGCCCTATGTCCTGTACCCAAGGAGGGGTCCCGGCTCTCTGTTCTGTGTATGTGTCCAAGGTTCCATGTACCTGCTCTCCCGAGACCGAGACTCTGTTTTCCATGTTCCTCCTCTCCCTAGCCCATGTCATGTCCATGCCTGGTTCTGGTGTCCGAGCCCAAGGCAAGACTCAGGTACTGGGTCCTTGCCCAGTCTCGGGCTCAAAGTCCATACTCTAGCCTCTTCATGTCTCCTTTAGTTCTGGGAGCCGATTCCAAGTCCAAGCCCAGACCCTTGGTCTCAGCCTAGTCGTAGTCCTGAGTCCTTACCCTGTTGGCTATTCCTGCTTCTGTCTTGCTCTCCTGGTATTGTACAGTAAACTAAACCTAAGTAACCTCACAAGATGTGTCTTGCACTTGGGTCCACCCTTGCTCCCAAAGCCTCCGCCAATGTGACAATGACTACTAAAGGAGAAGGAAAGTTTGGAATGGCTTTGAGAACCTTGAGTCCACAGAGCCGCAGTACACTGGAGCCTTGTGCAAATGGCAGAAGCAGCATTTCTCCTCACAAACTATCCATCCCCAACCCATCACACAGCTCCTCAGAGAGTCTACGATTTCCACAACAGCCTCACCAATCATCTCAGCACTCACAAAACACGGGTGGAAACAGATCAAACTTGATCCTCATAGACTTCCTAAGAAAAAGAGAAAGAAGACTCCATTGTTACAGCTTCATCAAACTGATTCTAATCATTTTTGTGTATGCCTGGTGCAGTTTCCAGCACGCCCCTCTGCACACCTGATTGAACCAGTGTTGGCGTTCTTGCTTTCGTACTTGCTCGCTGTAATGTTATGTTAACTTCCTGTGATTCATTGATGTGGAGACCAAAGCACATCTGATTGGAATTTTACTCAATTTCTCATTCTTTAGAAGATTATTCTTTTTTTTAATCTTTCCTATTAAAAGTAGATGCCTCCATATATGATGTTCTATGGCGATGAACTGGTGTCAAATGGTTGTTGTGACATATCTACTGTGGTAGTGTAGTGGGTACTGCTTGTTGTTCTCAATTTCTGCTTCCACCTGAAACCTTTTTCTTATGGGCTGTCTCTGGAAATGCAGCTTGTTAACCCCCCACTAATAGCAACTGGATTCCATGGCAAGAAACACACCTTTCTTAGGCTTTGTACGTCTAGGGTATATATGACTTTGGTCATGCCAAATCTGTGAGGTTGGGATGTCCTGCCTACCAAGACACCAGTTCATGTGAATGCTGTGTGAGTTACTGCCCCCCTGCAATCTCTCATCAGCAAGAAATAACAGATCGTATGCTGTGTATATTTTTAAAGGAAGTGTAGTTATAAATATTAATTTAACCATAGAATTATTAAAGAAAACATTCCACCTTCCAAATGTCGCTCAAAACCCATCTTGAACAAACGGGCTCTCCCACGGGAGCATTTGTCCTTCCTTTTTGAAGCTATTCATCTGCAGAGGGCACCTTGTTTAACAGGGATAGCATCCTCAGCCATCTCCCATCGTGCTTTCCTCCTTTTTAACTTCTCTGAGTAACTCGGTAAAAAATGAGGGGAGGGCGCATCTTGTAGGTCACTCGAATATGTAAAGCTATCATGTCATGTGACAATGTACCCTTCACAACTTGCTCCATCCTCAAGCAATTTCTATCATACGGTTGAATGCCCCTTTGTAGCACAAGCTGTGCACCAGCTTTTCCAACCTGAACATGTAAGCAGATAATTTCTCTCTTTCCTGCTGGAATGTGTAAACTTTATCCTAAGATCAGCTGCTCTTCCAGCAGAGCCAAAAGCATCTTCCAGAGCTGGCAGATAATTAGCAGACGTGGCTAATGGATTTTCTGCCTTGAGGAACCTCACAATGTCAGCCACCAGCCTGTTTAAGCTCTCTACCAGTCTCAGTTTTCTGATATTATCTGAGCACTGCCAGTTATCCAGTTACTGAGATGTCTGCTCAGCCCAAGCCGCATATCCTTCTTTCCCATCGGTAGTGGGCTTGACTCCGGACAGCGCAGTCAGCCTACAGTCAGCTCTCTGCAGGTATACTTCTGCATTTATCAACCAGTGATGTACCAACCAAAATGAGCTCAGAATTTAAATCAGCAGCTGGAAGACTCATTGGACCTATCATATCAGACAACTCCTTCCCCTCACTCCGCAGAAACAAGAACAACTTTTCTTTAAAGTCTCTGCACTCAGCTATGGGAAATTCGACTTCCAGTTTGGCACCCCCGCCTACACTCTCTCCTCTCAGAAAGCATGGACATCCCATGGCCCCAACTCTCCAGGTACTCCAATAGTATCAGGCAGATCCACTCCCAATATGTCAGCACTCGTCTGAACTAACACCACATCTTTCCCCTCCCTTTCATCAAAATTCCGTTCCATGATCATAGATTTCCCTAATGCACTAACAGTACTTAAAACCCTAATCAACAATTCATTTGTACTGCGGATATCCACCCCATCACAAAATAAAAGCAATCTCTTTGAATCGCAACAATGCTGAATCCCTGCGGTGTCCATAACCACGTATCTTAATCACTTTCCCTGACAAACATAAATAAAAAAAAACACTTAATCAGTTCTTAGGGTAATCACACAGTGTTCAACGAATTCAATCCCCCACAATGAAACCCGTATTTACAGGATGCCTCGGCTTGCTAACAGCCGCTAGGCTCCGTGGGGAGAAACCCAACTTTCTCGGGCTTTGTACATCTCGGGTGCATACGACTTTGGTCCCACCAAATCCATGAGGTTGGCATGCATCCCCCACCTGAACTTGGCTTGTGTGAATACTGATTGGTTTCCTGCCCCGGCACTCACCAGTCAGCAAGAAATAACAGACCGTAACTGCATATAATTGCAAAGAGTTGTATTTAAGAAATTTAATTTAAGCAAACAGTTATAAAAGGAAAGAAAGAAAAATACAAAAAAGGCCCATTATACTTAAACGGCCACATGTACATGGCAGTGCTCAAATCTTCCAGAAGTCGTTAATGTACACTTTGCACCTTCCGAATATTGCTCGGAATCCATCTCGAAAAGATGGGCTCTTCCATGGGAGTGTTGGTCCTTCTTCTTTGAAGCCATTCATCTGCACAAAGTACCATGTGCAACAGGGATGACATCCTCAGCCATCTTCCTGCCTGTTTTCTTCCAGCTCTCGACAACAAAGACCATAACACACACCAGTGTCCCTCACAAAAAGCTCTCTGCGCAGTGTTCTCTGGAACCTTCATCCAACTTCACCACCCTGAGTGGCTGACACCACATTCCTAAGCTGAACAACGAATCCTCTTACCTCTGCTCAAACCCAAACAGGCTGAATACAGAACAAACTGCCTTTACAGAACTGCTAAGATGGAATACTTACAGCATAGCAGTAAAAATCTTAACCAGGGTGTTACACACTGCTGGCAAGCAGTCTTGCAACAAGGAGATCTGGATGTGTAAGTCTCTCCCTGCCAGTATATTACCTCTCCAACAGCAAGTCTCATGTAATGCCTCCTCGCTGGCAACACACAGAAACTGAACTTCTTTCAGACTCAGGCTGAACTATAGAGAACGGGGAGGAGGACTGGCCCCTGTACGTAAGGTATGCTGATCCACTGACCTGGTGTACGTGAACCAGATCCCCAGCTATGGGCAAATAGCCGCTCTGCCTTGTGGGCAACCTTGGGAGAGACGAAGGCTATGGAAGTAACCCCAGACAGCAAATCAGAAGTGGAGCCCCTAAGACGGCTGAACATCATTGAACATCCTTCATAAGCTTTCCTTTGTACTACACTGGTGCAGACAAGAGAGAGATCTTGACAACTGGACGTCTCAGGATTTTGATACCTTCCTCCCAGGCTTGTGCTAATGAGGATGATCACCCATTGTCTTTTGAGACAGACGGACGCCAACCAACCTCTGAAATGGGTGACGGAGAATACATATTGATCATAATAGAAACTTTGCCCACGTCACTCAGGAAGCGTTGCCCTGTAATGAAAAGCAGATGACACTGGCAGATGGAACCTGTGATGCTCACAAACCTCCAACATGCCAATGCACTGGCACAGTCAAAGCTGCACGTCGGTCAACTTCTTCGTGTTCGCACTGATGTGTCCATGATAAAAATGTAGACCTGGTGTTGCCTGGTTCAGAGCAGTGGGTGTGTGTCTGCTGAAGGCTCTCCTGACAAGGCTTACTGTGATAGAGAAAGGAGGAGGAACGATGCATGTCAAGTCAAACTAGAGTTTCTAGAAAGTATTGGAACCTAGAGGCAAAAGAAAATAAAATTTAAAAGTAATAGCAAGGATCCACAGATAGACTGGATGGAACCCGCTGTCTGAGTGCAGCTTCTGCCCGGAACATTGGGAGGATCCGACAGCATCACAGCGACAGTCCGGGAGCAGTGTTGGAATCTGCGGTAAGATGCTGAACTTTAAATAACTTGAGAGACTGTTTCATGGAAAAGAGCACTGCTGTCCTGCATTTTGGGTTAGCGCTAGCTTCACGTCACAGGGATCATCGCGCGCAGGCACGTCTGGGAAATGGCGTGAGGTTTAAGAAGAGCTCAGGAACCTTCGGGAAGGGTCGCCCAGTTTGAAAACATAACGGTCTATTAGGGAGCAGAGAGGTGCAGGTTAGAATCTGTCTACAAAATCCAGAGAGGTAACCAGTTTTTTCACCTTATGACTAGTGTTTTATGACTAATAACTTATGACTAGTGACTAGTGACTAATGTCTAATGTTTAATCTCAAATGTCTAATGGCTAATGGTTGATGGAACTAATGGAACTATCAAACTGCAGCACTTGCAAAAAATAAAAACAGGAAAAAGGAGAAGTTGTTTGGTCATTGAGTGAAATCTAGTTAAAAAACCTTCGGGTAGACGCATTCAATCTCTTTCAAGTGGGGAAGCTGCACACGTTCAAAGATGAAAAAGAAATCCAACTTGACAGTGAAAAACTGGTTGACCAGGAGACTGGAGGACCAGGAAACAGAAATCTGGGAGCTTTGACCTGGAACAGAAGGAGCAATAACCCGGAATCTTGAAAAAAGAAGAAAATCAAGTTAAGATAAAACAACATCAAAGCATTATTAAAAAGTTGTACTTGCCTTCTCACCTGTGAATAGCTTGCAGAGGAAATCAAACATGGCTGATCAAGCTATTGGGAAATCAGTTGAGCAATTCAAGGTAGAGCAAACTACAGCAAAAAGATTATTTTCTCATCTGGTCAACAGTATTACCAGGACCTATGAAGACACACCTGAAGGGGAGCTCAGAGTCAGTTTCAATAAACTCACGATAGAAGCTGAGAAAGCCATGGAAGCCAGTGGTGATGTGGAGGCCGGACTCATTGCAGAACTGGAGGCAGAGCAGAACACAGAGGAAGTAGCTGTGTTAACTGAACAGCAGAAAGCCGACCTGACAAAGATGGCAAATGAGTGTGAGTTGAAACTGAAGGAGGTCAGAAGCCTAATCCAGGAGACTCTTTGGACCAACTTTGGAAATGTTGAATTGTTCACAGCACTAGAAGCAGCAGAGGATGAATGTGAAAAAGTTGTTGCTGTACAACCCGATGGCAACCAGGAGGCGTATGACTTCATGCTTAACAACCTGCAAGGACTGGTAAAGACAGCAAAGGAGGTGCATAGTCGGTAGAAACGATGGATCCCGCCAGGGAATCAGAAGGACCTTCAGAGTCACCTAAAGGGGCTCGAACTCCACATCCACAAGTTGGTTTCCAAGAAGGCCCACTTCATACAGGCAAGGAGAAAGGAGGACACTGAAAGACTAACACCGACAGTGTTCGGCTTTTCCTCCAATTTTCCCACGACAGCCATCGGATTGAAACCGACAGCCCTTCTCAAGTTTACTGGCAGCAAACGTGATCTTCACAGGTGAAGAAAGGACTGGGAAGTACTCCAGAGGCAGGGAGAGCCGACCGGTTCAAGAGAGGTGAAAAAGGTTCAACTACTGGACAGTCTTGACGACAAAATCAGAAGAGACCTTCGCCTCTCTACTTATTACACCGCAGATGACATCTTCTGAGTTCTAGAAAAACGCTATGGAAATCAAATGTGCATTGCTATTGAAATAATGGAAGAGTTACAGAAAATGCCAGCTGTCAGAAATCATCAGTTATGGAAAATAGTGATTAATACAAGTTGTGGAGAAGGCACTTCAAGACTTGAGTGACCTTGGAGACACGGGTGCTATCAAAAATCTGCTGGTGACAATATCAATTGAAAGTAAACTTCCAGAAGCTCTCAAAAAGGAATAGCTGGTCTATGTCGCTGACAGGAGAAATGCTGTGGCACCAGATAATCGGTTTGACAGTCTCTTGGAATTCCTCAAAGGGCAAGAGAGTATATATGAGCAGCTTGAGCAACTGAGGGATGAAGAGCCAAGTAGAAGAGAAACCAGGGCTGAGCCAAGACATGCCAGAACCAAGTCTACCAAGTCAGGTGACGACCATGCAGGGTGTGTAGTCTGCTGTGATGGAAAGCACAAAAGGAAGCTTTACTTTTGCAACCAGTTTCAAGCACTAAAGCTACCAGAGAAAAAGGCTGCAGTAAGAAAGTTGGGGGCATGCAAGAGGTGTCTCGAAGTTCATGATGACAGTACATACTGCAAACCCACCTGTCTGTGTGAAAACCAAGACTGCAAGGATGAGCATACTCCTGAGCATCATTACTATCTGTGCCTCAATGCTGAAATGAAGAAAAGCAGCGCAGGTCTGAAAAAGAGAAAATTTGGTCCAGAGGAAGATAAAGGCAGAAAGAAATATACAGAGGATCAAGAGGAGTTCTTCAGCAAACTTTCACCAGAATTTGCCAAACTATGTTGCTATGTATTTTCAAACACTGCATCCAAAGCCTTCAGCACTGTCAAAGATAAACCGGGCCTTCTGATGGAAAGTGGATTTCAAGAGCTGTCAATGATTGTGATGCTTCTCAAGGTCACAGCTAATGCTGGGCAAAATATCGGGACGTTAATTGACTTGGATTCAGGCACCAATTATATAACCCACAAGGCTGCAAGCAGACTGAACCTCAGAAGTAAGGAGATCACGCTCATCGTCCATGGAGTTGAGGGGATGAAGGTTCAGGTGGAGACAAATTGGTACCTTCTAAAAATCAGATTAAACACTCCCAAGGGCACTCTTAAATCACACCAATTGGTTTATTATGGACTAGACAGCATTGCAAATGTCCACAAATATGTGATACCAAAGCAACTGCAGAAATTCTTCTCAGACATACCGCTTGATGAACTTGTGAGACCCAGAGAAATAAATTTACTCATAAGCCATAGAGAAGGTTAGCTAGTGCCTCAGAGAACCAGAGCTGTTGGAGACCTTGTGTTGTGGGACGGACCACTGGGGAAGGCAGTCAGAGGAACACATCCTGATCTCTTTGAGGAGCTGTCTGTGTCGGCCCACATGTCCAGGACGAATTTTGTAAGGTCAATGAGAGCGGGTTCTGTAAAGTACGAGGAGCTCACCAGCAGAGTCCCAGAGCAACTTCCACCAAACAAACAGGATGGCATCAAGCTCCAGGAGTCACGTACTTCAAGCACCAACCGGAAATTCCTAGAGTGGTGGAAGTGGGATAGTATTGGCGCAGCATGCGAGCAAAAATGCGAGGGTTGCTGCTGCGGAAACTGCCAGCCAGGCGGCAAAGGAATGACTCTTGCTGAAGAGAGGGAACTTGATGTTGTAAAAAGGGGCCTCACCTATGTCACAGGTGACTGCCACATGAAGGAACCACATTGGCACGCCAGATATCCTTGGTCAGAAGATCCAGTTTCCTTGCCAAACAATAAAAGAGCAGTCAAGGCTACATTTCTAAGGACAGAAAGGTAACTAGCCAAAGAACCCGAGTGGAAAGCTGCCTACGCTGCTCAAGTGTACGACATGGTCGAACGAAGGGCTGCAATGAAATTGTCCAAAGACACGGTCATCAACTGGAACCGGTCAGTCTGGTACATGAGTCACTTTATTGCTCCGAACCCGCACTCTGTCACGACCCCAGTGAGACTTGTGTGGAACCGTAGCCAAAGTTCATAGGCGTGAGCTTGAACAACCTGCTAATGAAAGGTCCATATGCCCTCAATCAGATTCACACTGTCCTACTCAGATTCAGGGGTGGAGTATTAGCTGCTCTGGGTGACACAAAAAAGATGTACAATTCAGTTTGGTTGGAAGACCAAGAAGTGCACCTGCATAGATTCCTCTGGCAAGACTCTAAGGATGAGGAGCTGGGGGAATATGCAATCACAAGAGTGAATATCGGAGATAAACCAGCAGGGTGCATTGCGCAGCTAGCAATGCATGAAACTAATAACCTCCCTCCTTTCACCCACCTCAAAGAGGAGCGGCAGCTACGTTGATGATGATCTCACATCCCACAACAACCTTGAGCAGCTGAAATCCATCACAGCAAATATGGAGCAAGTCCTGAAGGCTGGACGTTTCGAGCTCAAGCTTTGGGTCTTTTCTGGGCAAAGTGGGAGGAAAGAGTGCAATGACAAGCTGGAGAAGTCCAACGCAGAAATTATGGTCTTGCCAAACCAAATGTGCAATGATGACAACAAGGCACTTGGCCTGGGCTTCATAGTAGAAGAGGACAAGCTCCATGTCATGATTGCAATCAATTTCTCGAAGAGAAAGGAAAAAATGAGACTTGGCCAAGACCTTCTGCAAGAGCAAATCAGAGACCAGACACCAAACCCCCTCACTCAAAGAGATCTGCTCAGCCAAGTATCAGGGCTGTATGATCCAGTTGACCTGGTAACTCCTGCTAAGCAGAAGGGAGCTATTCTGGTACGAAGGGTGTTCCAAGAGGCAAAGGGCGAAAGGTGTCCAGTCAAAGACACATGGGACATAGCACTCTCAGATGGCCTCAGGGAGGATGCAGTTAAGCTCTTCGAGGAGTACGTTCAACTTGGCAAGGTAATGTTCACCAGGGCACTGATGCCCCCATGCTTCACTGAGGAATCCTGGGCAACCATGTTCTCTGATGGAAGTGAGCATGCCTATGGGCCAGTGATGTACCTAAGGTGGAACTCAGACCAGGGCTCAATCATCAGGCTGGTGGAATCTAAAGCCAAATTAACTCCCTTGGATCACAAAGGTGATGCTGTCAAAGCAGAGATGTGTGGAGCAGTGCTTGCTTCATGCTTGAGGAAGTACTTTCAGCTGCATAGCCGAATCCAAGTTGGGAGGTGGTACCATTTTGTTTAGAGCTGAACAGTCCTTGGTGCAGTACAGCGAGAAAGCTATGGTTATCAAACATTCTTTGCAAATAGGATCGGAGAGATTCAAAACAGCACAGGGATCCAGGACTGTTGGTGGATTCCTGGTCCGCAAAATATTGCTGATGTAATCACCAGAGGAGCCAGCCCTCAAGACCTGGATGAAGACTCAGAGTGGCAAAATGGGCCAAAGTTTTTGAGTTTACCAGTGAATGAGTGGTCGCTGAAATCAGCCAAAGAACTAGCAGCCACTGCCAGGGAAAGCATTAACAAGTTGCAAAAGAAGGCATTTGTTGCTGCTTTGACAAGGGCCAAAGCAAAGAATCAAGGACCAGCACAAAAACAGTACCAGGTCAAAACAGAACAACGGAGACCGCCTGCAGCGTCAGCTATCCGAAGCCTTGTGGACATCAAGCGGTTCAGTGTTCTAACTTGACTAGTCAAAACAGTTGCATGGATCTGGAGAGCAGCAAAAAAGTTCATTGGACAAAATCAAACAGTGGACAGTCTAAAGTGGGAGGCAGTTTCTTTGGCAGGAGTCATCTCAGTAAGGGAACGAGAAGCTGCTCTAAGAGACATTTTTCTAGCAGCACAAGAGGGCGCAACCTTCCCAAGCTCCATTACAAACAGGCTGGTAGTCTACAAAAACCAAGACTCTGGGCTGTTGGTTTGCGGTGGCCGAGTGCAAATCTTCAAAGAAGATCAAGTTGGAGTCTCCATCTTGCTATATGATGCCTGGGTGTCCATACTGTTAACTGGGGAGGCCCACAATGAGAGTCATGACAGAGTGGCGGGAACCTAGTTCAAGATGAGAAGAAAGGCATGGGTCATAAGGGGAAGGAAAATTGCCCAAAAAATTGTCGATGGCTGCATGCTCTGCAGGAAGGCAAAAGCAAGTAAATGTCAACAAGTAATGGGTGACTTGTTGCCAGAAAGAACTGAACCTGCTGCACCATTCCAGCTCACAAAGGTGGACCTCTTCGGACCCTACCAAGTAAAAGATGACATCAAGAAAAGAGTAACACTGAAAGTCTGGGGAGTGGTCTTTTGCTGCATGGCCAGCAGAGCCATCCACACAGAGTTGGTGAACGCCCTATCAACTGAAGGATTCTTGATGGCCTATCAAAGGTTCACAGCAATCAGGGGACATCCGAGAAAGATCTAGTCAGACCTAGGCACCAATTTCATTGGAGCAAAACCAGTCTTGAAGGAGTTGTGTCTTGGACGGCCTGAACGAAGCAGCCCTGCAGGAGACCGTGGCAAAAGATAGAACAGAGTGGATGTGGAAAATCCATCCGCCTGGTTCTCCACACAGGAATGGTGCTGCAGAAGCCTCTGTATGCATTGTAAAGAGAGCACTCCAGAGTCTTGGCTAGGAGTCTGGGCTCAGACAGCGAGATCCAGACAACTCTTCACATAGCAGCCGACCTTGCCAATGAGCGTCCAATTGACAACGCCAGGGTACAGAGCCGGGAAGACTGTATTCAGTATGTCACACCCAACGCTCTTCTACTCAGTCGAGCATTTCAAAGAGGGGATTTCAAAACCTTTGACTTTTCCAGCTACCCCTACAAAAGACTCCGAGCAATGCAGTCAGAGGTGACCAAGTTCTGGAGGTGCTGGAGCCAACTCGCTGGTCCTAATTTGTTTGTCAGGAGCAAGTGGCATACTGCACAGAGAAACGTCACTGTTGGGGACATCGTCTGGTTAAGCGACTAAAATGTACTGAGGGGAGCTTGGCAGAGTTGTCAGTACTAATCCAGACAGCAAAGGCATCGTGAGGGACATCAACATCAGGATCTTCGCAAGCTACAGTGTTCCTGTGACAAAAGCTCTGAAAGTAACAGCAAGGTATCCAATCTCTGATGGGAAAAAAGACAGGATCCAAGACGCAATCCTTCACAGGGACGTCAGGTGGCTGATTGCCTTACTACCTGCTGAGGAACAGATGGAAAGTCAAGTCAACAATACATCGTAAGAACACCGAACTGGGACTACCAAGTCTGCCTTTGAAGCTGGCGATCTCCCGAGTGTTTCCATGGGAAGATCAAGTGGGGGGTGTCAAGTCAAACTAGAGGTTTCAAAAAGTATTGGGACCTAGAGGCAAAAAAGATTTAAAAGTAATAGCAAGAATCTACTGATGGACCAGATGGAACCTGTTGCCTGAGTGTTGCTTCTGCCTGGAACATCAGAATGACCTGGCAGCATCACTGCGGCAGTCCAGGATCAGCGTTGGAATCTGCGGTGAGATGCTGAACTTTAAATAACTTGAGAGACTGTTTCATGGAAAAGAGCACTGTTGTCACTGTGTTTTGGGTACGCGCCAGCTTCACGTCACAGGGATTATCGCGCGCAGGCGCTTCTGGGAAATGGCGCGAGGTTTAAGAAGAGCTCGGGAACCTTCGGGAAGGGTCGCCCGGTTTGAAAACATAATGGTCTAATTGGGAGCAGAGAGGTGCAGGTCAGAATTTGTCTACAAAATCCAGAGAGGTAGCCAGTTTTTCACCTAATGACTAGTATCTAGTGACTAATGACTAGTGTCTAATGTCTAATGGCTAATGGTTGATGGAACTAATGGAACTATCAAACTGCCACACTTGCAAAAAATAAAACGAGGAAAAGGGAAAAGTTGTTTGGTCATTGAGTGGAATCTAGTTAAAAAACCTTCGGGTAGATGCATTCAATCTCTATCAAGTGGGGAAGCTGCACATGTTCAAAGAAGAAAAAGAAACCTGACTTGACAATGCACCTCTGCCTGGCTGAGTGTAGACTATTGGACATTTAGCAAGCTCCCTATCGTCATTCACAGATGTATGAGAAAGGGCTGTGCAAAGGTGATCAGGCATTTGTTGCAGAAAGAGTTCTTTAAAAATAAAGCAAACATGGTGGCTGTCCAGGAGAGATAGCATGTGGTCTATTAGCTCTGTAGGCCTAGTGTTACCCAGGCTGGGGATGAAGAGCAACTGTTTGACACGCTCAGACTCAGACAGTCCAAAAGTGTGGGATAGGTGAGTTTTCAGACTAACATATTCAACACTTGTAGGTAGAACATCTAGTAGACTCACCATTCTGGCTGCAATGAAACTTGTTGGCATTAATCACAATGACTTGCTGCAGCACAAACTGCCCACGCACAAACTGCCCACGCAAACCATTCAGTAGCATGCTGCTGTCACAATCCTGGCAGCTTGAAAATGACTGCAATGGTTGACATTTTGTTAAGTAACTCTAAAGTTGTCGAAGAGCGTTGGGGTCACCAGTGTAGGATTTTGTGAATAAAACCTGAGAAAATCATTTTATGTGCTTAACAAAAGCTGCAGCACTTTACGTCCATTACGAACAAACCCAAGTCAGTTGTCTTACAATGTTGGAAGTCTTTTCTTAGAGTGAACGCAACATCTCAATAACAGTGTTTGGCTATGATGTAGAACAGTTTCTATTTAAACAATCTTTATCATCTGTCACCTATTATATCACTCTACATGTTCCCAATTGCTATTATCATGCTTTCTTCTCACATGTCTAGCAGGCATTTATTATGGACCTAGCTATAGCTTGTCCAATGTTAATTTATAGAAGTTTCTGGTAAGCAGTTATAGGTAATTATCTGCAAACTTCCCCTTTTAAGTTGAACTTTGACTCTCCAGTCTCAGCATGTCCTTATTCTGAACTCTACCTTTGTATTTGTTGGCCATTAGGATTGACCTTCTCAGGAAAATCCTAATTGTGGCATAATCACAGGGAACAGACTCTCTAGGTTTGCTGGACATGGATGGTTAACCTATGTTTGTCCCCTTAGCTATACCTAATTCTACCAGTTCCATATTCTTTCCTATTCACATTTACACTAACAAGTTAAATAACTGTTCATACTTCAATGTCGTGGCACATTTATTTTTCTATTTTGCCATCTCCCATGAAGACAGAAAACACCTTGTACCTATTGGGGAAAAATGCAAAGACCAAGGTGCTTACAGTGATGTAATTAGGCTATCTTAGTTGCTTGGTTTGTAATTCTTCACCACAAATTTGATTTGCACCAAAGTTGATCCAGGAAGCAATTAGCTACTTCCTTTATCAAATGTTCAGGAGATCAGCTTCAGACTTCAACTTTCTAAGATAGTGTGGATGTCCATTCTATTCTAGACACTGCAGAAGGTGTTGAGAATGGCAATGTCCTCCTTAAACTCAGTTTAATTTGTTCGGTCTTTATGATCTTGTGTAAAACATAGGTGGATTGTTACCGAACATTTACCTATAACATATCTATTTTATAATCTGCTGTCCCTTTTCTGTAATTTCTAAAGACATGTTGTACATTTTGGCTTCAGGCCATTTGCAGACTGACAGATGACCATGTTCCACCACTCTCCTCAGTCTTGCCTTTCTCTGAAACTTCACTTCATGCCTCAATATTTCTGCTGCTCTGTGTTTGCCGTTTTCCATATTGCCTTTTTCAGCTTTACCTCATTTTCACCCATTCTCTTCAACAACTTATGAACACTAGCATGACTTTCTTTTAATAAATCACCATACCAGCCCGTGAAGTACCAGTACACAATGTGTGTACTTTTTTTGCAGATTTATTGATATGTGGCTGTACAAAGTGAAGATTCATTTCATATGAGGAAGTTTCTCTTTCAATTCTTTCTGAAACCTGTTCACGTTTCAACGGAAGTTAAACCTTCAAACTTTTAATAACAATTTTTGTCTATTTTATCATTACTTGCAAAAGATAAGTTCAAATACATCCTTCCTGGATAGTTGAGATCTTTCTAAGATTACACAGAAGTGAAAATTTTCAAACTATTTAAATAATATTTTGTTATGGATAATGTGTAAAAGATTTGACTTACATAGGTCTAATTTATCAGTGAGATAGTTGAAAATAAACTGAATCTAATTGACCCATGGAACCATTGAAGAGTTTCTCTTCATGGGTCAGCTTGTCTCAATCTTTTTTAAAGATTTTTTAAAGGCTATTCTGGACTGGGTTTTGAGCAATGAGGAAGGGTTAATTAGCGATCTTGTCGTGAGAGGCCCCTTGGGTAAGAGTGACCATAATATGGTGGAATTCTTCATTAACATGGAGAGTGACGTAGTTAATTCAGAAACAAAGGTTCTGAACTTAAAGAGGGGTAACTTTGAAGGTATGAGACATGAATTAGCTAAGATAGACTGGCAAATGACACTTCAAGGATTGACGGTGGATATGCAATGGCAGGCATTTAAAGGTTGCATGGATGAACTACAACAATTGTTCATCCCAGTTTGGCAAAAGAATAAATCAAGGAAGGTAGTGCACCCGTGGCTGACAAGAGAAATTAGGAATAGTATCAATTCCAAAGAAGTAGCATACAAATTAGCCAGAGAAAGTGGCTCACCTGAGGACTGGGAGAAATTCAGAGTTCAGCAGAGGAGGACAAAGGGCTTAATTAGGAAGGGGAAAAAAGATTATGAGAGAAAACTGGCAGAGAACATAAAAACGGACTGTAAAAGCTTTTATAGATATGTAAAAAGGAAAAGACTGATAAAGACAAATGTAGGTCCCCTGCAAACAGAAACAGGTGAATTGATTATGGGGAGCAAGGACATGGCAGACCAATTGAATAATTACTTTGGTTCTGTCTTCACTAAGGAGGACATAAATAATCTTCCAGAAATAGTAAGGGACAGAGGGTCCAGTGAGATGGAGGAACTGAGCGAAATACATGTTAGTAGGGAAGTGGTGTTAGGTAAATTGAAGGGATTGAAGGCAGATAAATCCCCAGGGCCAGATGGTCTGCATCCCAGAGTGCTTAAGGAAGTGGCCCAAGAAATAGTGGATGCATTAGTGATAATTTTTCAAAACTCGTTAGATTCTGGACTAGTTCCTGAGGATTGGAGGGTGGCTAATGTAACCCCACTTTTTAAAAAAGGAGGGAGAGAGAAACCGGGGAATTATAGGCCGGTTAGCCTAACGTCGGTGGTGGGGAAACTGCTGGAGTCAGTTATCAAGGATGTGATAACAGCACATTTGGAAAGCGGTGAAATGATCGGACAAAGTCAGCATGGATTTGTGAAAGGAAAATCATGTCTGACGAATCTCATAGAATTTTTTGAGGATGTAACTAGTAGAGTGGATAGGGGAGAACCAGTGGATGTGGTATATTTGGATTTTCAAAAGGCTTTTGACAAGGTCCCACATAGGAGATTAGTGTGCAAACTTAAAGCACACGGTATTGGGGGTAAGGTATTGGTGTGGGTGGAGAATTGGTTAGCAGACAGGAAGCAAAGAGTGGGAATAAACGGGACCTTTTCAGAATGGCAGGCGGTGACTAGTGGGGTACCGCAAGGCTCAGTGCTGGGACCCCAGTTGTTTACAATATATATTAATGACTTGGATGAGGGAATTAAATGCAGCATCTCCAAGTTTGCGGATGACACGAAGCTGGGTGGCAGTGTTAGCAGTGAGGAGGATGCTAAGAGGATGCAGGGTGACTTGGATAGGTTGGGTGAGTGGGCAAACTCATGGCAGATGCAATTTAATGTGGATAAATGTGAAGTTATCCACTTTGGTGGCAAAAATAGGAAAACAGATTATTATCTGAATGGTGGCCGATTAGGAAAAGGGGAGGTGCAACGAGACCTGGGTGTCATTATACACCAGTCATTGAAAGTGGGCATGCAGGTACAGCAGGCGGTGAAAAAGGCGAACGGTATGCTGGCATTTATAGCGAGAGGATTCGAGTACAGGAGCAGGGAGGTACTACTGCAGTTGTACAAGGCCTTGGTGAGACCACACCTGGAGTATTGTGTGCAGTTTTGGTCCCCTAATCTGAGGAAAGACATCTTTGCCATAGAGGGAGTACAAAGAAGGTTCACCAGATTGATTCCTGGGATGGCAGGTCTTTCATATGAAGAAAGACTGGATGAACTGGGCTTGTACTCGTTGGAATTTAGAAGATTGAGGGGGGATCTGATTGAAACGTATAAGATCCTAAAGGGATTGGACAGGCTAGATGCAGGAAGATTGTTCCCGATGTTGGGGAGGTCTAGAACGAGGGGTCACAGTTTGAGGATAGAGGGGAAGCCTTTTAGGACCGAGGTTAGGAAAAACTTCTTCACACAGAGAGTGGTGAATCTGTGGAATTCTCTGCCACAGCAAACTGTTGAGGCCAGTTCATTAGCTATGTTTAAAAGGAAGTTAGATATGGCCCTTGTGGCTACAGGGGTCAGGGGGTATGGAGGGAAGGCTGGGTTCTGAGTTGGATGATCAGCCATGATCATAATAAATGGCGGTGCAGGCTCGAAGGGCCGAATGGCCTACTCCTGCACCTATTTTCTATGTTTCTATGTTTCTATGTTTCTATTATATTTCCTGCCACGTGTATATCGACACATCAAAATATCCAGTGAACTGTACTGTTTGTGTCGATGATCAATACAGTCTGGGATGGGCTGGGGGAAGCTCGCTAGCGTTGACGTGCTTTCAGCACCAGCAAACAGTAGCATGTCCACAATTTACTAACCCTAATCCATACACCTTTGGAAAGTGGAAGGGAACTGGAGCACCCAGAGGAAGCCCATACAGTCATAGGAAGGACACATAAGCTCCTAACAGAGAGTGGTGGAAATTGGAACCCGATCGTTTGCACTGTAACGGTTTATACAAACTGTGAGGCCATTATGCTGTCTGTCTGCGCCAGTACATTAAACACAATAGCTCACAATGAGCTGGACATCAGGTGACGGTACATCTGACCTCATGTTCTACCACCAGATTTAGTACTGCTTCAAGCAGAAGAAGAAAGATGCCTCATTCTGAAAGGTTTGGTACAGTTTGCATTGGGCCCCTCATTGTTACATCATCAAAACTGGCTTATGTTGTGTGACTTATTAATTCGAAAAGGTTCACTAAAGCTGATTGACAAAACAAATGTAAAATCACTCCATTCCCTTTATTTCACATGGCCTTAGAGTTCTCAACTGAGTTATATTGCATTTTTTTTCTCAGTAGTCTTCTTTATAAGAAGTCTAATCTCTGATTTTCTGACATCAGAGATACTTAAAACCAGTTTAAACAGCTTTGATAACAGCAGGTGGTCAAAGGGCACTCAGGGCAGCAAAAGGCTGAGGCCTTTTGATGAATCACCTGAAGCCTAATCATTTCCCACAAGGGATGGTTGTGGCTCTGAAATATAATGTACAACATAGAACAAAGAACACTATAACATAGTTCAAGCCCTTTGGCCCATGATGTCGTGCCGAACACTTTACCTACTCTAAGATCAATCTAATCCATGAATCCCACATAAACCTCTATTTTTCAGTCATCCATATGCCTATCTAAGAATCTCTTAAATAACCCAGTATATCTCCCAGAAGTTCTATGCACCCCCCACCACTGTTTGTGTAAAAAACTTGTCTCTGACAGTCCTCTTACACTTTCTTCCAACCACCTTAAAATTATGTTCCCTCACATTAGGTATTTCTACACTTCAAAAAAATGTTTCTAGCTGTCCACTTGATCTATACCCCTTACTATCTTGTGCACCTTTATCTAGTCAAATCTCACTCACCTTCATTCCAAAAAGCAAAGCCCTAGCTCACTCAACCATTCTTCCTCATCATGCAACGCCTTAGTAAATTCCTCTGCACCCTCTCTAAAGCTTCTACGTTCGTTCCATAACAAGGTACCCAGAAATAAACTTAATATCCCAAATGTGATATAGTCAGCGTTATATAGAATTGCAATAGTACTCTGCACCTCTTTCCCTAATTCCCCAAGTAATGAACACCAAAATGCCTTCCACCTTCTCAACAACTCTGTCAATGTACGTGGCAACTTTGAAGAATCTATACACTGCTAAGATTCCTGACATTAACCATGTATTCTACATTTAACCCCAACTTTCCAAATTGATTTGTTATACACTTTTCCAGGTTAAATTCCATCTCCACTTCTAAGACCAAATCTGCAATGTCCCATTGCAACCTACAGCAACCCTCTATACTATCTATACACAACTCCAGCAAACTTCATATCAGCTGCAAACTAACTAACCCACCATTCTACTTCCTCATCCAAGTCATTTATTAAAATACGAAGAGCAGGGATCCCAGAACAGATCCCTGCAGAACACCACTGGTCACTAACCTCAGGCAGATCACACATCATCTACCTCCACAGTCTGCCTTCCACAGTATGCAAGCCAGTTCTGATTCCATACAGCCAAGTTTCCCTGGATCCTATGCTTCTTGCTTTATGACTGACAATACCATGGGGAATCTTATCAAATGCCTTACTAAAATCTATATTTGCCACTTCCACTGCTCTACCTTCATCATGATGTTTTGTCACATCCTCAAAAAAATCAGTCTGTCTTGTAAGGCATAACCTGCCCCTAACAATACCATGCTAATTATCCAGAATCAGAAGATGCTTCTCGAGGTACTCATAAATTTTTTCTCTTAGAATCCTCTCCAGCAATTTGCCCACCCCTGAAGTAGGGCTCACTGGTTTATAATTCACTTTGTTCAAAGGAATATATACTCCCTTCCTTGAACAAAGGAATAACATATTGGATTTTGTAAAGCAATGAATGAATATCTGTCAGGCCAATTGACTATTTAACCCTTTTGACCTCGTAGCATATGAGGTCTGTTAGTTCCTAAATGTCTCGCAATGTCTGTAGTATCAATGTTTTTTTTCCCTTCTGGTGCATTGCTTATATGTAGACATTAACGCCCTTTGTAAGTCTTAGGAATGTTGTGTCTAGACACTGAGGGACTGACGAGTGAAGTGTGATCATTAAAATATCCAAGCGACACACAGAAACTTCTGGAGGAACTCAGCAGGTCAGGCAGCATCTATAGAAAAAAATAAACTGTCGACATTTTGGGCCGAGACCCTTTAGCAAATGTCTAATTGATTTATGAAGACTGTGATTTATGAAGACTGGATTAAAAAAGGCATTGTGTAAAAACAAGAGGCAAGGGTTGGGGTGGTTCTGCTCACTGCTCCACAATGTTAATTGGCTCTGCGCTGAACTGATGCATGGGCTGTGGCCTGCCCAATTTGTTCTGAATGCCATTTGCTTACTTATATTGTTTGCACGATTTCTTTTCTCTCTGCATATTGGGTGTTTGATGATTTTCTTTATTTTATGTTTTCTTTTGGTTTTCTTTGTTTTGTGGCTGCTTGTAAGAAGACAAATCTCAAGTTTGTATAATGTATATGTACCTTGATAATAAATGTACTTTGAACTTTGAACGTGAAAGGTCCTAGCAAGTCGGATAGTTGAAATAAATGAATTCAGCACCAAACGAACATAACACTGGATGGATCACTGGGAATCTCATCACCTAGGTAACAGAAATGGCAACAGTATCTCTGTTATGTTTATCCAGTTATGTTATATGGCTCAGAATGTTGGACAATATCTAGTAACATGAGGAAATGAATTGTAGCAGCAGAGATGTGGTTTTTGAGGAGGATGCAAAGAATATGATGGACGAAACAAATATCTAATGAGGATGTCATGAACAGAGCAAACACTAAAAGAGAAATAATGTATGAGATCATGAAAAGGCAACGTAACTTCATTGGATATGTGATTAGGAAAGAGGAGTTAGAATGCACGGTAACTATGGGAAAGATTGAAGGGAAGAAAGCAAGAGGAAGACAAAGACAAATGATGATGGAGAGGGCAGCCAGAGAACTGGAAATGAATACCAATAAATTGATCCACTTGACCCAAAACAGGTGTGTGTGGGCCATGGCAGTCAAAGCTCGATCTGGGCATGGCACCTGATGATGATGACGAATGGCTTTGAACAGACGAGGGGTGATTGATAAGTTTGTGGCCTAAGGTAAAAGGAGTCAACTTTAGAAAACCTAGCACATTTATTTTCAACATAGTCCCCTCCTACGTTTACACACTTAGTCCAGTGGTCATGGAGCAGACGGATCTTGGACCTTCGGGGAGGGGGAGTTCTGAAATGATAGGAGAAGACAGGAGGGGAGGGGTGGATCTAAGAGCTGGAAAGATCATGGGACGGGAAACCTGGGGAGAGAGAGAAGGGGGGAGGGGAACCCGGAGGGTGGAGAGTAGGCAAGGAGTTGTAGTGAGAGAGACAGAGGGAGTAAAAAGAGAGAGAGGAAAAAAAGGGGGGAATATATATATATATTAAATAAATAAATAAGGGATGGGGTGTGAAGAGGAGGAGGGGCATTAGCAGAAGTTAGAGAAGTCA
This sequence comes from Mobula hypostoma, assembly GCF_963921235.1. NCBI lineage: Eukaryota > Metazoa > Chordata > Chondrichthyes > Myliobatiformes > Myliobatidae > Mobula > Mobula hypostoma. The sequence goes on from NC_086106.1 coordinate 69,755,045, forward strand.
ATATTCATGCCATCAGGTTGGAGGCTACCCAGACGGAATATGAGGTGTTGTTCCTCCAACCTGAGTGTGGCTTCATCTTGACAGTAGAGGAGGCCGTGGATAGACATATCAGAATGGGAATGGGACGTGGATATTATTAAAGTGATTGCTTTGGAATATTAGCATGTCTTTATAGTTTTTCTTCGCAAATATGTATATGAATGCACTTACTAAGAGTATAATGTGATAAAAAGAATTAAACTGATGAAGTACTATCAAAAGTAGAATAGTGATAGATGAGTGCCACATAAAGAATAACCCAAAAAAAGCAATCTGGAAATCCAGACAGTTTGTCAACTTATTTATTTCTCAGTCATCTTATGATGCACAATATAAACGTAAATGCATCTTTTAGGAAATTGTTTAAAAATTGCTTTCCATCAGCTGCTATAAGCATAGCCTCCAGTGGGTAAAAGTCAAGAGCATAAAACTTCATCACATCTGACAAGGTTTGGCACTATTTCTGTAATCTGACTCTGTAGAACCCAGAATTTCATGTGAGAAATGGAACCAGCACATCAGTGGGCCGTTGGTCAAAAGGTGTATACTGTATATACTTCTTAAGGCAAGAAGGAAAGAAATGGAAGGAAATACTTGTCAAACCTTATGCAAAACTATTCATTACATCTGATGTCTTACACTTGAGGAGATTCCTGACATGCATTTAGGTAGAGGATTGTTTGTTGTTTCACTAGTGTAGTGCAGGAAAGAAACTTCTTTAATGGGACACTTCTTTTTTAATTTATTCATGATTGACAAATTCACTTGCAATAGAGATCCTGATGTTCTTGTGAACAGGTACAGAACACTATGTTAAAATTGATTAATTGAAGAATGCAAAGATAAGGTTTAGAACAATGCTATCTCTATTAATATTTATTATGCTTTTAAAACAAAATGGGAGTGAGCTCGATACTGATCATCTGAATGTTTTCACTGAAGCTCTAATTTGTTTCCTTTTTTAAATGCTTTGGAATAATTTGATGAAGCATAGTATCACATGCCGTGAGGCAAATGCAGATTTTTCACAGGTAAATTTAAAGGAAAACATATTCTCCTTTCTTCCTCCTTTCCCTCCACTTTCCTTTTTCCTCCTTGTAAAATGGCTGCTGGTGTTTCACCATTGTGTAATTGCTAATGCAAATCAAAGCTGATTTAGTGGCAAAAAAAATTTACAATCACATGAAGTCCTGCAAGCACGACCTAAATACGTTATTGTTTTTTTTTCTCATTTCCTACTTTAAGAGCAACCTACTTAAGTGAAAATTATTGTTTTATTTTTAGCCCAGAAGAACCTACAGGTCTACTGTTACAGGAGTTATAGTACCTGTCCACTAAATTATACCGTTTATATCCCTAGTAAGCTATTTCACACTCTGTGGTTGAGCAAGAACTTCACAAAATCAATACTGAATTACATTTCACAGCTTATCTCACTGTTCTTGTTACTTATCCCATCTTACCTTGAAACAACCCTTTTCCCTACTGTGAATTAGCTTGTGTTATTCCTCGATTGCTTCCTTTGAATACTTTTAATGAATTGTTTCATCAGATAGTGAAGTTCCTGCAAAGACAAAGAGGACTCATGAGAAAATATATCAGGATGGGAATTAGAAAGTTCACTGTTGCCGCCTTTACTTTAAGGAAAACTAAACATCAAAAAATTGAGATAATTAGTACCAATTTTTCAAAGTTTCTAAGTGCGCCATCGAATGACCTGATTCAGTCTTCTGTAATTCAACAGCAAAACAGACACACATCAACATTACGTAATGGGATCATCCTTTACATAAAGGTTAGCAATTGGTGAATTTTCTCAAGCCAACATGTAGATAAGATAGGATTGTCAGTTGTTTCTTTGTTTTTCTGAAAACTTCCTTCCCTTTTTCTTCCTCTTTCAGTAAAACATCCTTACTTATATTTGCTCATTCTTCTTGATATGCTGCATTCCAAGTTGAATGCCTGTCAATGCACCTGCCTGGGAGCTGATTTATGGGTATTGCAGAAGTCTAGGTCAGTATATGATCTTTTGAATCCACCATACAGCTGTCTGTAAAATTTGTGAACTGAAAAATCTAGAGAAGCACCCAATCATTGTAGAATTGAAGAAATATGCCATTAGATAACCTAAAGATGAAGATGTCTTCATTCTGTGGAAATACATTCTGACAAGTGCATTTGAGTTACCACAGTTTGTAATCAGTTGCTAACGTCTTTCTACTGATGGCCTGCTTGATGATTCTTGGATGCAAAAACTTACTTTGCACGAAAATTCTCCTTCATGCTAAGTCTTTCTGTGTTTTTTTTCCGGATTTAGAAGCTCCTGACAATGAACTACGCAACTTCAACATGAGAAACCTGATGCCAGCCTGACAGACAATTACTAGACCACTGGTGGAGTGACAAGGATGGCAAAATTAATGCAATCTTCTTCAGTAGGAAAAAAGGTTGTTTCAAGGTAAGTAACAGGAACAATGAGGTTTAACCGTAATCTGTGGCAGGGCATTCCAAGAATTCACTATTTTCTGGCTAAAAATTCCTCCTTAACTTTGTTGAAAAGGGCCTCCCCCTCAATTTTGAGGCTTTGTCTTTTAAGTCAGGATACCCTCACCATAGGAAACAGCCTCTCCACATCCACCCTATCTAGTCCTTTCAACATTCGGTAGGTTTCAATGAGATCCAACCCCTCCCACCCGACAATTCTTCTAAATTCCAGCAAATACAGGCCCAAAGCTGCCAAACACTCCTCATATATTAACCCCTTCATTTCCGGAATCATCCTTGAGAACCCCTCTGAACTCTCTCCAATAACAACACATGCTTTCTAAGATATGAAGACCAAAACTGTTAAGGATACTCCAAGTGCGGCCTGACCAGTACCTTATAAAGCCCTAGCATTTTTTCTTTGATTTTTATACTCCATTTCCTTGAAATAAATACCAATATTTCATTTGCCTTCTTTACTACAGACTCAAACCTTCTGGGAGTCTTGCATGAGGACTGCTAAGTCCCTCTGCACCTCTGATGTTTGAAACTTCTCCACATTTAGACAACAGTCCACACTATTGTTCCTTTTTACCAAATTGCATTATCATACATTTCCCAACACTGTATTCCATCTGCCACTTTTTTGTCCATTCTTCCAATTTGTCTAAGTCCTGCTGCAAACACATTGCTTCCTCACTACCAATCTTCCACCTACCTATGTTTCATCGACAAACTTTGTCACAAAGCCATCAATTCCATTATCCAAATCTTTGACAAACAATGTGAAAAATAACAGTTCCATTACTGAGGAATACCATTGGTCATTGGCAGCCAACCAGAAAAAGTCCCTTTTATTTCCACTTGCTGCCTCCTGCTGTCAGCAATTCCTCTACCATCCCAGTATATTTTGTGTAATGCCATAGGATTTTATCATGTTAAGCAGCCTCATGTGTGGCTCTTTATCAAATAAATACCTTTTAAAAATCCAGGTAAATGACATCCACTGCCTCTTCTTTATCCACTTGCTTATAGCTTCCTCAAAGAACTCTAACAGGTTGATCAGGCAAGATTTCCTTTCCTAGAAACCATTCTGACTTTGACTTATTTCATCATTAGTTGCTAAATACCCCGAAACCTCATCCTTAATAATACATTTGTAGACTCCAAAAATTTCCCAAACGCTGAAGTTAGGCTAAATATAATTTCTTTTATTTTGCCTTTCTCCCTTCTTAATGAGTGGAGTGACATTTGAAATTTTCCAGTCCTCCGGGACCATGCCAGAATCAAGTGATTCTTGAACGATCATGCCCAATGCATCCGTTATCACTTTTGCAACCTCTCTTAGGACTTTGGAATGTGGTCCATCTGGTCCAGGTGACTTATCCACCTGAAGACCTTTGAGTTTACCTCACACTTTTTCCTTTGTAATAGCAATGACACTCACTCCTGTTCCCGACACCTCCGGACCTCTAGCACAGTACTCGTGTCTTTCACAGTGAAGACTGATGCTAAGTACCCATTAAGTTCATCTGTTGTTTCCTTGACACTATTACTACCTCACCAGCATCATTTTTCAATGGTTCAGTATCAACTCTCACTTCCATTTTACTCTTTATATAATCGAAATAACTTCAAAACATAGAAAAATAGAAAACCTACAGCACAATACAGGTCCTTCGCCCACAAAGCTGTGCTGAACATGTTCTTACCATAGAAATTACCTAGGGTTACACATAGCCTTCTATTTTTCTGAGCTCCATGTATCTGTCCAGGAGTGTCTTAAAAGACCCTATTGTATCCGCCTCCACCGCTGTCACCGGCAGCCCATTCCACACACTCACCACTCTTTGCATAAAAAACTTACCCATGACATCTCCTCTGTACCTACTTCCAAGCACCTTAAAACTGTGCCCTCTCATGCTAGCCATTTCAGCCTTTGGAAAAAGCCTCTGACTATCCATATGGTCAATGCCTGTCATCATCTTATACACCTCTGGCAGATCACCTCTCATCCTCCGTCACTCGAAGGAAAAAAGGCCGAGTTCACTTAATCTATTCTCATGAGGCATGCTCTCCAATCCAGGCAACATTGTTGTAAAACTCCTCTGCCCCCTTTTTATGGTTTCCACATCCTTTCTATTGTGAGGTGACCAGAACTGAGCACCTACTCCACGTGGGGTCTGACCAGGGTTCTATATAGCTGCAACATTACTGCTCAGCTCCTAAACTCAATCCCATAATTGATGAAGGCCAAAGCACCGTATGCTTTCTTAACCACAGAGTTAATCTGTGCAGCAGCTTTGAGTGTCCAATGGACTTGGACCCCAGATCCCTCTGATCCTCCACACTGCTATGAGTCTTACCATTAATACTATATTCTATCATCATACTTGACCTACCAAAATGAACCAGCTCACACTTATCTGGGTTGAATTCTATCTACCACTTCTCAGCCCAGTTTTGCATCCTATCAATGTCCCGCTGTAACCTCTGACAGCCCTCCACACCATCCACAATACACCCAAACTTTGTGTCATCAGCAAATTTACTAACCCACCCCTCCACATCTTCATCCAGGTCATTTATGAAAATCACGAAGAGAAGGGGTCCCAGAAAAGATCCTTGAGGCACACCACTGGTGACCTACCTCCATGCAGAATATGATCTGTCTACAACCACACTTTGCCTTCTGTGGGCAAGCTAGTTCTGGATCTACAAAGCAATTTCCCCTTGGATGCCATGCCTCCTTACTTTCTCAATAAGCCTTGTATGGGGTGTCTTGTGGAAATCCAGATACACTACCTTCATCAATGTGCTTCGTCACATCATCAAAAGATTCAATCAGGCTTGTAAGTTACAACCTGCCTTTGACAAAGCCATGCTGACTATTCCTAACCATATTATGCCTCTCCAAATGTTCATAAATCCTGCCTCTCAGAATCATTTCCATCAACTAACCAACCACTGAAGTAAGACTCACTGGTCTATTATTTCCTGGGCTATCTCTACTCCCTTTCTTGAATAAGGGAACAACATCTGCAACCTTCCAATCCTCTGGAACCTCTCCCATTCCCACTGATGATGCAAAGATCATCGCCAGAGGCTCAGCAATCTTCTGCCTCACTTTCCACAGTAGCCTAGGGTATGTCTCATCTGGTCCTGGCGACTTATCCAACTTGATGCTTTCCAAAAGCTCCAGCACATCCTCTTTCTTAATATCTACATGCTCAAGCATTTCAGTCCACCATAAGTCATCCCTACAATTGCCAAGATCCTTTTCCATAGTGAATACTGAAGCAAAGTACTCATTAAGTACCTCTGCTATCTCCTCCGGTTCCATACCCACTTTTCCACTATCACACTTGATTAGTCTTACTCTCTCACTTCTTGTCCTCTTGCTCTTCACATACTTGCAGAATGCCTTCTGGTTTTCCCTAATCCTGTCTGCCTAGGCCATCTCATGGATACTTCTGGCTCTCCTAATTTCTTTCTTAAGCTCCTTCCTGCTAGCCTTATAATCTGCTAGATCTCTGTCATTACCTAGTTTTTTTGAACATTTTGTAAGCTCTTTTTCCTTCCTGACTAGACTTACAACAGTCTTTCTACACCAAGGTTCCTGTACCCTACCATCCTTTCCCTGTCTCATTGGAACATACCTATGTAGAACTCCATGCAAATATCCCCTGAACATTTGCCACATTTCTTCCGTACATTTCCATTAGAACATCCGTTCCCAATTTATGCTTCCAAGGTCCTGCCTCATATTTCCCCTTACTCCAATTAAACGCTTTCCTAACTTGCCTGTTCCTATCTCTTTCCAATGTTATGGTAAAGGAGATAAGGAGATAGAGTTGTGATCCCTGTCTCCAAAATGCTCTCCCACTGAGAGATCTGACACCAGACAACGTTCATTTCCCAATACCAGGTCCAGTACAGCCTCTCTTCTTGTAGGTTTATCTACATATTGTGTCCCATCTAAACCACTTGATCTAGGGAGATGCCAATCAATATTTGGGAAATGTAATTCTCCCACCGTGACAACCCTGTTATTATTACACCTTTCCAGAATCTGTCTCCCTATCTGCTCCTCGATGTCCCTGTTATTATTGGGTGGTCTGCAAAACAACGCCCAGTAGAGTTATTGACCCCTCCCTGTTCCTAACTACCACCCACAGTCTCCGCAGACAACCCCTCCATGTCTTCCTCCTTTTCTGCATCTGTGACACTATCTCTGGTCAACAGTGCCATACCCCCACCTCTTTTGCCTCCCTTCTTATCCTTTCTGAAACATCAAAAGCCCGGCACTCGAAGTAACCATTCCTGCCCCTGAGCCATCCAAGTCTCTGTATTGGCCACCACATCATAGATCCAAGTACTGATCCATGCTCTAAGCTCATCCGCTTTGTTCATAATAAATCATAATGGATAGATATATGGACAGGAGGGAAATGGAGGGTTAGGGGCTGAGTGCAGTTCGATGGGACTAGGTGAGAGTAAGAGTTTGGCACGGACTGGCAGGGCCGAGATGATCTGTTTCCGTGTTGTAATTGTTATATGTTATATGGTTATAATACTTCTTGCATTAAAATAGACACATCTCATACCATCAGTCTGAGCGGATCCCTTCTCTATCACCTGCCGATCCTGCCTCTCGCACTGTCTCCAAGCTTTCTGTAGTTGTGAGCCAACTGACTCTTCCTCCGTCTCATCAGTTTGGTTCCCACCCCCCAGCAATCCCAGTTAAAACTCTCTCAATAGCCTTAGCAAACTTCCCTGCCAGAACATTGGTCTCCTGGGATTCAAGTGCAACCAGTCATTTTTGTACAGCTCACACCTGCCCCAGAAGAGATCCCAAAGATCCAGAAATCTGAATCCCTGCCCCCTCCTCCAATCCCTCAGCCATGCATTTATCCTCCACCTCGGTCTGTTCCTATACTCACTGTCACGTGGCACAGAGGCAGTAATCCCAAGATGACTACCTTTGTGGTCCTGCTTCTAAACTTCCTTCCTAACTTCCTGTAGTAGGCTTTCAGGATCTCCTCCCATTTCTTGCCTACATCGTTGGTACCAATATGTACCACGACCTCTGGTTATTCTCCTTCCCACTTCAGGATATCGTGAGTGCAGACAGAAATATCCTGGACCTTGACACCTGGGAGGCAAACTACCATCCGTGCTTCTTTCCTGCAGCCACAGAACCGCCTGTCTGACCCCCTAATTATAGAGTCCCTATCATTGCTGCCATCCTCTTCCTTTCCCTACCCTTCTGAGCCACAGGGCCAGACTCTGTGCCAGAGGCGTGTCCACTGTTGCTTCCCCCAGGTAGGCCGTTTCCCACCCCCCAAACAGTACTCAAGCAGGAGTACTTAATGTCAAGGCGTACGGCCACAGGGGTCAGGGGTGCTCACTAGCCTCTGACGCCTGCCCTTCCCTCTACTGAACGTTACCCACTTCTATTATCCTGTTTTATATTATCGGCTAGTTTGACCTCATGCTACATGTTCTCCTGTCTTCGAGCATTTATTCAGTTGTCTTTTGTTGGATTTTTAAAGCTTCCCAATCAATTTTGCTACCTTGTATTCCTTTCCTTGGCTGTTACGCAGCCCTCAACTTCCCTTGTCAGCCACGGTGGCTTACCCTGTCATTTGAGATCTTTTTCTGTGGGATATATCTATCCTGTGCTTGTGAGCTATTCCCAGACACTTCATCCATCTGTGTCCTGCCATCATCCCTGCCAGTAAAGTACTCCAATCCACCTGGGCAAGCTCCTCTATCGTGCCTTTCCAATTCCGTTTATTTCATTGTGATACTGATACATGTGACTTATGCTTCTCCCTCTCAAACTGCAGTATGAGTTCAATCATATTATGATCACTGCCTCATAAAGGTTCTTTTTATTAAGTTCCCTAATAAGATATGGTTTATGACCCAACACCCAATCTAAGAGAGTCTTTCCCCGAGTAGGCTCAAGCATAAGCTGCTCTAAAAAGCCATCTCTGTCATGGCCCGGTCCGTGAAGTCCGTATTCCGGTTCACGGTCCAGTCCATCGACCCTTGCTCCAGGTTTTCCTGTCTACCCTGTTTCTGTTCTTGTTGAGCTCTAATTGAGGCAGCTGATGCTCGTTGGGGCTGGCTGCATAAATACCTTCAGAAACCAGGGCATGGTTGCTGGATTGTTCTTGTCCTTACTCCTTGTATCCCCTCCTCTGCCTCCTGTTTCCTCGCCTGAAACCCTGCCTCGCCTGAAGTTCTCATTTTGCCTTGCACTGCCTGAAGCCTTTTCTTGTCTTGTTGGTAACTCTCAGCTCGTCTCGCCTGTAGTCTTGTCCTGGAGCCACCCTGTAGCTAGCTCCCTTCCTGTCCCTTGCCTCCACCCAGGTAAGCCAGGCCGTCTTGCCGTTACCTGCGGTTGGTTCTGTCCCTTCCTGTCCCTTGCCTCCGTCGGGTAAGCCAGGCTGTCTTGCCGTTACCTGCGGTTGGTTCTGTCCCTTCCTGTTCCATGTCTCCATCGGGCGGTGATCCGCGCCCTGCCCAGGAGTACCGTGCCCTACCCAGGTGAACTGCACCCTGCCCAGAAGGAGCCTGCCTAGCCTCAAGCCTGAAGACCCCAGCCTCATGCCTCCTGCCAAGCCTTGTCTCTAGCCTCTAGCCTCAAGCCTGAAGACTCCAGCCTCATCCTGCCTGCCTGCTAAGCCTCGTCCTTGCCTAGTTCTGGGGTCCGAGCCAGAGGCAAGACCCAGCTACTGGGTCCTTGTCCAGTCTCTGGCTTGGAGTCCAAGCCCGGGCTCCTAGCTCTCTTGTCCAGTCCTGTTCCAGGTTCCCGGTTTCGTGTCCATGTCCACCCTCAGCCTGTATCCTAGTCCTGTCCCTAGCACTTCAGTGTCTGTGTCTTGCACTTGGGTCCATTCCCAGCCACCTCCCCATGACAATCTCATAGGCATTTAATAAACTCCCTCTCTTGTGATCTGATATCAACCTGATTTTCCCAATCCCCTTGCAAATTGAAGTCCCCCAATACAATTGTGACATAACCCTTATTACATGCCCTTTTCCAGCTCTCTCTGCAATCTCAACCCCACATCTTGTTTACTATTTTGGAGGCCTATATATGATTTCCATGATTTTTTTTTACCCTTGTAGTTTCTTAACTCCTCCCACAAATATGCAGCATTTTCTGACCCTATGTTATCTCTTTTTAAAGATATAATTTCATCTCTCTTCAACAGGGCCACCCCACACCTATGCCTTCCTGCCTGTCCTTTTGACACAGATAATATCCTTTGATGTTAAACTCCCAACTGTGGTCTACTTTCAGCCCTGACTCAGTGATGCTCACAGCATCATACTGACTAATCTCTAACTGGCTCACAAGTTCATCCACCTCATTCCAAATCCAACGTGCATTTAAATATAACACCTTCAGTCCTGCATTCTTCTGCCTCTGTGGTACAATTTAACTCTTTGCTCTGTCTACATTTGTACCCAGTCATGGGCTTGTCCTTCCTTACCTTTATCTTACATCCATCATCTGGCTCATCTGAGAAGCTGGAGCTCTGTTGAGTGCATTAGAGTGGCAGCACTAGGGATTTCCAGCTGTTTCCCCTTCAGTCCACTCAAGCTCCATTTTTAAAAATTCAATGCTGAAATAAAAGGTGCTATATAATTAAATTTCTGGACTTTATTTTCCATGTCTTCCTGACAAGGCAAGAACGGGTCTCCCAAACTCACTGACACATAGAATGGAATGTGAGAAATTCATAAATAATTCCTAAAATTTGGCACTTGAAACAGGAATTTGAACATCAACAAACCAATGCATATCCTGCTGGAATATCAAAGGCAAAAAAATGTAAGGAAATGCAGACTCAAATGCAGAAACAAAAGGAATACCACGGAGAACAACACTTGGTGTAAAAGAGGATGAAAAGTAAAAGAGGATAGAAGTAAAAGTAAATGAGGAATGTGAAATATGAGTGAATAATTCTATCATAGGAAGGCAAGGTTTTGTACAGGAGGATGTAGAAAGGCACCGTGACATCACAGCTGTTAGCATGACACTATGACAGCTCGGAGTGTTCCAGAATTCAGAGTTCAGTTCTGGTACCTGTCTGGAAGGAGGCTTTGTATATCCTCCCTGTGGAATGTGTGAGTTTTCCCAAGGTGCTCTGATTTCCTCCCTCAATCCAAAGGCATATCAGGTAGGTTATTGGTGATTGTAAATTGTCCCATGGTTTGGTTCTGGTTAATCGGTGTTGTGGGGTTGCTGGGGTGTTGCAGTTCAAAGGTCCAGAAGGGCCTATTCTGTCCTGTATTGCTAAATAGAGTAATGTTATTGAAGATAATATCTATCTGCTTATAGACTGGCATTTAGCTACGACAAAGGTACTCTCAAGACCATAAAGAATGATACCATTAAGAAAGTCTATGACTACAAGTACCTCAGGTCAAGAATGATGAGTTTGGAGAAGGACATAAAGATATGGAAAGTGCTGGCGTGGAGGGCTGTGAATGACTTGAAGGAAATCTGGAAGTCGAACCTGACCAGAGGGCTTAAAAAGAGGATTTTCATAGCAGTTATAGAGTCCATTCTCACGTACGGATGCGAGACGTGGACACTCACCAAGACTATGCGAAAGTCTCTAGATGGTTGCTACACATGAATGCTCCGGATGGCTCTTGACGTGAGTTGGCAACAACACATGACGAACGTCGAGCTCTATAACAACCTACAGATGCTCATCACTAAAATCGAGGCGAGAAGACTGCAACTAACGGGGCACTGTCTACGCCACCCCGAGCTACCTTCCAGCCTAGTCATCATATAGGAGCCCATGCATGGGAGGGTGAATCCTGGGCACCCTCCCAAGACTATGGTCAACATGCTCCTAGAAGACAGCGGCATGGCTAATATAGATGAACTGAACATACTGATGAGGGAGAGGGAGAAGTGGAGAATCCGTTATCGTGCCCAACACCGGCCCCCTAGGCCTGAGTCGACGTAGTAGTAGTAGTAGTAGCTTATAGACTCCAAAATGATGCAAAAATTTGCAGCTGTCAGAAATATGATTGTTAATATATTTTTCATGTGTGTGTGTGTGTGTGTACTGGCAATCCTCAATCCTCAACAGGTTAATAGGTTGAAACCATATATAACCTTAAACATATAACATACATTTGTATGTTAATTAACACATCTCCTGTATATACAGTACATGTTAAGTTTGTTTACATTTGATCATTGCTTACATATGTGTTGTTCTATACGCTTGTATTAATTTTGAGATAGGTAAACCTTATCTCAACCTATTTAGATCTGCTTAGACTCACAATCTAGGAAAAAACAGATTTGGTAGGTTGATTCAGTGTGCTATCTTTAATTTAAGATTTCACATCCCAAAATAGGAAAAAAAAAACAATTACCTAAAAGCCTGTTCCCGTCAGTAAAATTAAGAAAACCGTTTACTAGCAATCAAGCATTTCATTCCATTTCTATTAATCTGTTCCATAACTTCAATGCAACTGAATTTTGGAACTGGGTTTGAACACACAGCTATTAATATTTACTGTCACTGACTGAGGTCAAATTTCTACAGTGAATTACATGCTCATTTAAGAGTTTAATTTTCCAATAGATTACTTGCACAATTGCAAGGGAAGGGTGATAGAACAATGAAGATTTTTTTTCAAAACGCCTTTCAAATTACATTTGGATGAAAACAATTGCTAATACTTTTGAATTAAATTTCAAAGAAAGCATATGGTCTTTTTATTAAGACAATCTGAACATTTACAAAGGATCCAGTTTTTGTTACTGTAATTAACTCACCCATGTGTCTAGCTTTTGGTGACTGAAAAGTAATTAGAACTCGTAAGCAGGTATGAGAGGCAAAGGATTTTGATCAAATAAAAAAAGAAAGTGAACAAAATCGTCAACCCACCCCTACTCTCACACCTCCCCCTCAACTGATCTCATCTATAATTGCTAGCTTGCACTCCTTCCCCTCCCCTCACTATTTTATTCTGACTCCCACCCCCTTCCTTTCTAGTCCTGATGAAGCGTCTCAGCCCAAAATGTTGACAGTTTCTTCTCCTCTGTAGCTGCTGTCTGACCTTCTGAGTTCCTCCAGCAATTTATGTGTTTGCTCAAGAAAAGTAAAAATTTTCTCTCTTCATTTTTGTCTCGATCACAATATCTCAGATATACTTTGACTTCAAACTATTTCTCTCTTCTAAAACAGAAGTGAATGTGAGACATGTCCTTCCCCTAAGTCTAATGTTAGGTTTATCAAATGATGGTGTTAGGTCAATTCGTCATCAAGGATCAAGTGAGAAAGAGAAACAAAAAGCCCACATCAATGCATCTCCATTTATAATATAGAATTCAAAATTCAAAGTTCAAAGCAAATTTATAATCAAATTATGTATAGATATGCCACCATATACCACCGAGATTCATTTACTTGTGGGCATGCAATAAAATACAATAACATTACTGAAGAACTACACACAAAGACTGACAAGCAACTAATTTGCAAAAGAAGACAAACTGTGCAAATACAGAAATGATAAACAAACAAATAAATAATACTGATAACATGAGTTACTGAGTCCTCGAAAGTGAGTCCATAGGTTGTGGAACCAGTTCATTGTTGAGGTGAATGAAGTTATCTATGCTGCTTCAGGAGTCTGATGGCTGAAGTGTAATAACTGTTCCTGAACCTGACGGTGGAGGATTTGAAGCTCCTGTGCCTGTTTCCCAATGACAACAGCGAGAAGAGAGCATGGCCTGGATTGTGGATACGGCTTTCCTGTAGCAGTGCTCCTTGTAGATGTGCCGAGTCATAGGGATGGCTTTTCTTGTGATGGACTGGACTATATCCACTTCTTTTGTAGGCTTTTCTGTTCTTGGACATCAGCGTTTCCATACCAGGCTGTGATGTAGCCAGTCCGGATACTCTCCACTGTGCATCTATAGATGTTTGTCAACATTTAGATGACCTGCTGAATCTGCACAATTTTCTGAGCAATGGAAAGAAGTGTTCAAATTATAGAAAATTGCCAAATGGATTGTGTTCTTGAAACACAACCCCTGGTAATGTAGCCAGTTCCTGTATATTTAGAGGCAAAAAGAGTTTTGAAGTATAATGTAGAAAATATGGTAATCAATTTACACTCATGGTCTCATAAACAAAACCCAATTAACTTTTAAGTGGTGTCTGTGAGGTGTAATTACTGCCCAGGACATCGGGATAGTTAGGATCTTTTACTGCACATTTACAAGGGACAATATAATGTCACCATTTTGATGTGCAGGTCTCAAATAATAAATACAACATTCTGAGTTTGCTTAATATTGGACACACATGCAAACATAACATGCACGGCAATGAGACTACTTAAAGTAAATTTATTGTTCATTTTGAATGAGTGGTCTTTCTACTCACTGAGCGTGCTTTTAGTCCCTACATGTGGTCTGGCAATTGAAGGCCAGTTTCTGCTTCATTGAATTATTTTAACATCATTGAAATACTCTCTAACCACTGTCAGGTTATTTGGATAGTGATTTATCCCCAGGCTTGTTTTTTTCTCTTGCGTATTGGGAATAATTTGTGCCTGAATCAAAGAATGCTTCTCTCTTGGCTAACTTGTCAATACCTTCAGGACAGTGAAACAGGAGTCTCTGAATGGTTTATGAATCTTAAATCTATTCACAACTCTGTATTGTTTGGTAAGCTTCACAGTCAACAAGTGCTGTCTGTCAATATGTTTGCTTCAAATAAATAAATTCTTAATGGACGGAGTTTGATGGCTGATACAGATAATCTATAGTTTAATACTATAGTAAACAAGTGCAAATCATAGATCTTGTCATCCGTTGAATGAATATTCAAGTTTTCTTAAAACTGGTACTTAGCTAAAATATCAGTGGGGCATGGCCATCTTTGCAACAGTTGATGCTTATACAGAGTTTATTTTGAAGTTAAGCATTTCTAAAGAGCTTTACCAAAAATAAAAGTACAACGTTTTAAATTAGAAGATCTGTGATAAGATAACCAAAATAGAAAGGCTGTAAGTCTAGAAAGGAAGGAAATGAGGCAGAGAAATGCAAAGAGTACGACAGGTCAGAGACACCGAGAGTAAAATAATGAGAATTAGAGCTTTGCAATGGACTCTAGTCCTTGAATTAGAGGTGTATACTGAGATGAAGATCACTGTGGATTTTGTAAGTAAGCACACAGAACCTTCACTGGCCTGTGTACAATGAACTGATAAGTGAATAATGCTTAGTATAAACTAAAATATTAGATTATATTAGATTAGATTGAAGGTAAATCTTCAGATAAACCTAAATTTACACAGGGTGGCTTAGTCAAGGTGGTGCTGAGAGATACCTAGTGCATGGATGAGGTGTTAGAAACAGTTAGCAAAGTCAGAAACGGTGACAGACAATGCTCTGAAGGTGGAAGAAGGTTATCTTGGGAATGGAAAGTCATTGAAATTTGAAGTTTATATGAAAATAATTCAGATAGGTCAGAAATGTTTCCATAGTCAATAATGCCAAATTTAACGTACAGTAGTTGCCAATTGTTCCATTTCATTTCTGCCTTAACATTGCACAATAGTGCTGCTTAAACAATTACTCACCATGAATTTTCAAAGTTGTGCTTAGCAGTGGCCAAGAAAAGGATAGGGTTAATAACTAGAGAAATGGAACTTGTTGTAAAAGTCGAGGATGTAGTTGTGGTAGTGAATTCAATATTTCAGTCATATTTGTGTAATATTGTAAGGTTAAGCATTCTTTGTTCATATAGTTCATTATGGGTTATACGTAATAGGTACGTGAATGGCATATAGCTTTATGCCACCACATAAAACCTGACTAAAAATATAGAAAAGAAAAACTAAAGAACTCAAGACAACTATTACCGATTGAATTGCAGCATGTTTTTCTGCAGAAGGAGAGAGAGTGATAGTCAAGTTAAACAAAACACACACACAGCATGTTTTTCTGCAGAAGGGGTGAAAAACATTTGTGTCTGAAAAAAAGGCAGAAAACAAATTAAATTAACAGGCAGTGAATACAGCCATGGGTTCATAAATAGTGTGTATCAAGTGATAAAAATAATAAATGAAAAAGCACACAGTTTGCTTCGAAGTTTAACAGCTCCAAACAAACTAGCCAAAATGAGCTTGCTGATATCATGAAAGTAATGCAGGAACATTTAGTAACAGAACCATTGTTGATTGTAGAATGCTTTAGTTTTCACGAATCAAAATGAAGGAGACTCTTTTTCAGCTTATATGACTCTATTGAAGAAACTGTCCAAGCATTGTCAGTTCACAGATGGGATTAATGATGTACTGAAAGAACATTTAGTTTGTAAATTCTTGCAAGAAAGTATTCAAAAGTGACTCCTAACTGAAGCACAAGTCATATTTAACGGAGTAATTGAAGCCGCTGCAGTGTATCAATGGAAACAGCAGCTAGGGACACAATTATCTTGTCATTAGGAAAGAGGCGACCATGAACAAAACTATAATGTTTAAACAGAAACCGGCTTGGCATAACTGTTACTGTTTGTGGCAGTCATTACAAATGCAAGACCTATATATGCTTAAAGGCAAAACTTGCAGAAAATGCAACAAAGTAGGACACATGTTATACAAAGGGCATGTCAGGCAGACAAAATAAATGAACTGCACAGTGAAATAAAAAAAAAGATATCAAATCAAGATGCATTTTGAGAAGAGAAATAATTTGCATACTGAATGATCAGAGTGATACAGCACTGGGTAGCCTGAGGACTTACATGGTAAAAATTAACAAGAGACAAACAATATAGCTTACACTAGAAGTAAATTGCAAAATCATTAAAATGGAATTGGACATTGGCTTGGCTACTTCAGTCATTCTACAAAATGAGCATGAATGGCGTTTCAAAGATACTAAACTGAAGTACGCAGATATACAGCTATGAATTTATACTTGAGAAAAGATAACTCCAGTGGGAATGACATTCGTAGCAGTAAAATACAAAAATCAAAAAGCCAGATTGGCTTGTATATGGTAAAAACAGAAGGACCATTATCCTGGGGATGTGAGTGTCTGACACAGCAACAACTTAATTTGTGATTTGTCCAGCATTTGCATGCCACATCCCCTGCAATAGAGTCAAATGAAAGGAAATTATGAAAGGTACTAGATGATGTACATCAAGTTTTAAAGATGACACTAGAAAACTCATACATATCAAGGGTAAAATAGTGTTAAATGAAAATGTCACACCCAACTTTTACAAAACCCTTCTGGTTCTTTAAACCATCCATGATAAAGTAACCAGTGAGCTCGATGGCATGGAGGCTGAAGGAATTCTTTCCAATGCTGAGTGTAGCCCAAGTGCTGAGTGTTGAGTGTTGCTGAGTGACAACACAAGTGGTCCCAGTAGTCATAAAAGGATGGGTCTGTCAGGATCTGTCTTGATTTTAAGGTAATGATCAACCTTGATCAACCCAGTACAGAAAATAGATCAACACCCCTGTCAAGGATAGAGGATATCTTTGCAAACCTTTCTGGAGGGAAACACTTCAGCAAAGTGGACTTAGCTGAAGTCTACATACAGATGAAAATGAAAGAAGAGTCCAAAGTTTTTCTCACAGTAAATACTCACAAAAGGCCTTTATGCTATAATAGGCTTAATTTTTGAGTAGCTTCTGCACCTGCACTCTGGCAGAAAGCCTTGGACCAGATGCTGCAAGGCTGTCTAGGCACTTGATAACATTATTGTACTGGTAAGGATAACAAGGAACAGCTCCAAAATCTCAAGACAGCGTTAAAAAGGTTAGAAGATTATGGGCTCAGAGCATGACATGACAAGTGTGAAATCTTTAAACCAAACATTTCCCACTGCGGTCATACCATAGATACACAGGATTTTGAAAAGTGTGCTGAGAAAATTCAAGCAGTGGTGGATGCCCAAAGTCAAGGAACATGTCACAGTTGTGGTCCTCTTTGGATTTGTCAATTACTCCATCAAGTTCTTGTCAAACTGGACAATTGCGCTCCACCCTTTGAATTTATTATTAATGATTGGGAAGAAATGGCAATGAAAACGAAAGTGAGGTGGCTTTCAAAAAGGCAACAGAAGTGGTGACATGAGGCACTGTACTGAGATGTTATCATCCACATTGTCCAGTGAAGCTGGTCTCTGATGCCTCACCTTATTATGTGGGTGCAGTCACGTCACATGTAATGGACATGAAGACCCGATAGCCTTTGTTTCACATTCTGTTGGAGCTGCAGAGAGAAAAAAATGCTCAGATTAACAAAGAGGATTTGGTTTTGGATGTAAAATGTTTCAACCAGTACTTGTATGGGAAAGAGTTTACACTCATTACTAGTCATCAACCCCTAGAGTCCATTTTTAATCAACAGGAGGGTGTTCCACTAACAGTAAAAACACTAATTCAGAGATGGGCTCTGTTTCTTGGAAGACACTATTGCAGGATCAAATTTAAAATGATGACCATCATGGATGTGCTGATAGATACTCGTGGAAAAAGAAATACCCAAAAATTTTACAAAAGAGGTCACTTTTCTTGATGTATTCACCCAAACACAAATCAAAAGTTTCCCTATTATGGCAGAGATGATTGAAAGGGAAGTGAGAAAAGACCATATGCTGTCTCAGATCTACATGACAACTTATAATGGCAGGAATGTGTAGCAGGAATTCCAGTTCCCCCAATTTTACCAGTGATAGGATTAACCTTTCCTAGATTGGAGTTGATTTATGAGGGGATTGAGAGTTGTTGAGAGTGTCAGAGGAGCTACATGATGGTCATCTAGGTGTGGTCAAAATGAAAGCATTGGCTTAAAGTGCTGTCTCATGGCCTGGGATAGATGACCAGATTGAGAAGCTTTTTCAGGATGCTAATACATCCAGAAGGTGCCAAGAGCAGCGCCTATCCATCTCTGGGAATTTTTTACATTGCCCTGGTAGAGGTTTCATGTGGATTCAGCCAGACCATTCATGGGTACAAATTTCTTGGTAGAAGTGGATGCAGCTACAAAATAGCCAGCAGTGTTCCCAATGGACTCCAATAGAGCTTTGCATACTGTCAATGTGTTGAGAAGGCTCTTCTCAAGGTCTGGTGTTCCAGAACCCTTAGTCAGTAACAATGGGCCGCAGTCTGAGTCATTCCTGAAAATGAATTGAATAAAACATACATCCACACTGTACCACCCAGATACAAATGGTTTGGTGGAAAGGTTTGTCCAGAACACACTGTGAGCAACGTCAGCTGGAAACATGACCCTGAAGCACAGCAATTTCCTCTTTGCATATCAACATCTCGCCAGCTATGCTGTTCTAGGGTTATCCCTTGTACTCACACCTGGATTCCCTCAATCCAATCTCAAAAGGAGTACGCAGGACAAACAGCTGAGAGAAATTGAAGGCTCCTCAAGCAAAGAGGTCTAATGTTTCTCTGCAGGACAAGCAGGGACTACAGAGATGATCAGAAGAGAGTACTCGGAAAGATTAAGGATGGAACTCGACTGCTCTCCAACACGGCAGTGATAGTGTCTGATATCATCCAGAGATGACACATCAATCATTTGAGGAGAACAGAGTCATTTGTTAGAGGAGTATGTCCAGAGCTGTCAGAACCACTTCTTGCAGTCCTGGAGTCAACTCCAACAACCACGTCAGAGGAAGCCCCAGAACCTATGATTGTTTCACAGCCATAAGTCTCACCTGGCAAGCAGTGATCCCCCACAGCTCACCCACCCCGCCACTGACAGACAGTACAGAAAACACATTATCTCACAAGAGTAAAACATCCTGCATGGAGAATGAATCTTTAGGCCTGAATGGGACAACTTAAAATTTACTATGCTGTGAATGTCTATATAGTAGTTGTATTGCAGTAAGTAGTATACTATTTATATACTGTGTAAGATGACTAGAGAGCAATACGTTACTTACTTGAGATGCATTATATATTGAGCTTGAGCTTATAGCTAAGCAAAGAGGGGTGAACAACACGTGTGAGCACCTCACAGAAAGAAAAACTAAGTACGTAAGTATCCCCTGCTGCTGTATTTTTCTTTTGATTAGTTTCTGGAGCTCCAAAACATAACGGTTGTAGTTTTCATTACACCTCTGGATAAAGTCTGCTTGTTGGGTACAAGTGTCTGGCCAGATGATGTGATGTTTTTGATTCTTTCCTCCTTCAACTGAATATGTCATTTCATTCATCCAACATAATGCCATAAATACAAATAAGATTTTTTTGGGAGTAGTAAATGCAATGCTGGCAGCATGATTTATAAACCAACTTAAGGCTAGTACATCCTAAGGGATTTCACATATAATCAAATATTGTTACTGAAGTAAAATAGGAAAGATTGGAACAGAAGAAATAGTTATAGCCATGTTCTTGTTAGAGGGGAATAATGTTGAAAGAGCAGAGAATTTCAGAGAGCAATTTCTAAAGGACAGAAGCTACAGCACTGAAGGAAAGGAAATAGTGCTGTACTGGGAAAGGGAGACAAATGACAAACCAGAGTTCTCTCAGGATCATGGGAAGGTGAAAGTTACAGAGAAATAAATAAGTTAGAACCAAAAAATGAAATTTTGAAATTGGAGCATTTGGTGAATGATAGTGCTAATATTAAGGGTGAATGGAAATACAACTGCAACATTCTGGATACATATTTATTTTATTGCAGATGATAACTACTTTCAAAGTGAGGATTTTGTTCTTGTTGTGAAAGTTGTTCTGTTTTGATAAACTCATCCCTTCTTCATTTGCAATTGGAGGAATATTTTTCAAAGGTACAGTGCATGTGATAAATTACAGTATGAAGAAAAAAACATAAGATGTATACCATGAAGGTAAATTAAACCTGTCTCAGCCTGGGAAAAGTTAGAGTGATCAAAACCCAGTCAGCCATTTACATTTTCTTATTTCATAGAGTCTTGCAGATGTGAATGGCAAAGGGTATCACTGTACTCTTTCCTGAGTTAATAAAATTAACTTCCTTTGAAAGGATTTGTTTTTAAAAATGTAGAATTCAGCAATGTACCATAGATATTCATATGCTCAAAGATTTTCTATAGCAAGTTTGTTGACAATCTTATGCCAGCTATCAACATGTCTTGGTTATTGTTTGTATATGATGCTTGGTGGACAAACACTCAGTACCACCTGTGCTAAATAAAGTGGGCACTAAGTGTATGTTTGTGGTCTTCTACTGCTGTAGCCCTCCTCCTTCATGGTTTGATATGTTGTGCATTCAAAGGGTAGAAGGCTAAGCACAGCATCTAAAACTTTGAAAGACTTCGATAGATGTGCAGTGGAGAGTAAATTGAATAGCTGCATTAGAGCCTGCTATGGAAACACCAATGCCCTTGAACAGAAAGTCCTACAAGAAGGAGTGTATACAGACCATCATGGGTAAAGCCCTCCCCACCACTGAGTACGGTCACAGGTAAGCAGCATCTATCATCAGGACCCTCACCACTCAAGGCATGGTCTCTTTTCACTGCTGCCATCAGAAGGAAGGTACAGGAGCCTTAGGACTTTCACCACCATGCTTAGGAATCACATTAATATGACCTCTCATCTAGCAGGCTCTTAAACCAAAAGGGTTAACTTTACTCAGCTTCACTTGCTGCATCATTGAACTGTTCCCACAACCTATGGACACACTTTCAAGGACTCTTCATCTCATGCCCTTGATATTTATTGTTTATTTATTTATTATTAATAATTCTTTTTTATTTGCACAGTTTGTTGTCTTTTGCACATTGACTGAAGACCCAATTTTTATGATTTTTCATTGATTCTGTTATGGTTATTGTTCTATGGATTTATGGGGTCTGCCCGCAAGAAAATGTAATATATGTTGACATACAACCCTGATAAAAAATTTACCTGTACTTTGATAAAATTACTTTGACCTTTGAGTCCATTTGTAAGAAATTGACAAAGAAGAGCCTTTCGTAGTTCAAGCCAATTTGCAATATTATACTTCGGGTATATAAGGGAAAAACAGTAAAATCTATATTAACTAATTAGGAATTTTAATCTATCTAAAATAGATATGTTGTTTGAGGTTTTCTATTGTTTTAGTCTTACATAATTAGACAGAAGATGACATTAATTATTCTTATATTAAATAACATTAGTACCACTAAAGAGATCATTGTTGACCCTGTATATGCTATCTTGGTGTAACAAAGGTTAATGTGCTGTTTGCAGTTTTCAGATTGTTGGATTGATTTACTCATTAATTATTGATAGGTTGAATGGACAGCACCAATACTGGAAATATTGTAATTTTTGTGGTAAGAAATAGTACATTCCCCATTTTCTATTGAGTAATATATTTACATGAAAAGAAAATTGATTGATGATTGAAGGTTGTAGTCAAAGTTGATATTTTATTCCAATGTGTGTATGGTGCTTGGATGAGTGATTCAGTCCCTCCAGTAGCAGGTTAAACTGAAGTTTTGTTTTTTTGTTGTCAAGTAGTTCTGTTGGGTATTAAGGACTTACTGCATTATTTGTGAAGGATAAAGAAGTTTCCCAGTTTCTATTAGTTTCCTTTAAAGTATTTAGGATTGCAGTTTAACTTCTGATTCATTTTACCTTTGTGTATCACTGTGAGCTGAAAATGATTGCTTTCGTTCCCTATTCAATCCTAGTCACTACACCTACAAAGTTAATCATTATATGAAGCACCTTGAGATTTTATAATGTCATTCTGTATAAACATAAGTGCATTCCTTCATGTCATAGCACTTAATATAAATTTGCTTTAAAAATTGTAAATAGCTCTGTATATTAATATGGTCACATTAAATTTACTTGGATTTCACAGATACAAGCTCGTAGCACCTAAGTTAAAGCTAATAGCTTAAGATGTACTTGGTTACCTGATACCAAAATTCAGCTGCCAAAGCATTCTGAAACCAGAAGAGACCTCTGTCCCACAGGAAGTGAACTGAAGTCAGTGAACTGTTCAATTAGCTATATTAAATCAGAGAGTCTGATTTTCCCAAGAAATGTCTACTGTGCAGCAAAAAGTTAAAATATCTGCAAAATGCTGTAGCCAAGGGATTGTGTGCAGAAGGCTGTGCAAACAGCTTCAGAACAATAAGCAGTTTAGTTCAGTGGAAAAAATTGCTTTGACACTGTGGCACATTGGAACATTTTTGTTTTGCACTGGAGTGTTTCACATTACAATATTAACTGCACTTCAAAAATACTTGTTTGATTTTTAGACATCCTGAGAACGAGAAAGGTGTATATAAATGCAAATTTGTTTTTCTGTACTGGACATATCCTAAAATCTATTTGTATTTTCTATCCCTATTATAAAAAAGTCATTTTGGATTTCTTGTGCCATTGCAGGGGTTAAGGTAAGAGAAAATGAAAACCAATGCAGGAAAGCGTTTTGAATGTGTACTTATTTGAGCATCAATACATTCCCGGTATATTGCGATTCAGTTCTCTCTATCAAAGTGCAAAGTAATTTTATTATCAAAGCATGTATATGTTATTACGTAACACTTTGAGATTAGTTTTCTTGCAGGCATTTACAGGGATAATAAAGAATTTATGAACAGAAAACTATGCATAAAAACTGACAATGTCCAAATTGTCCAATGTCCAACTATGCACCTAAAAGTAATAATACTGAGAACGTAAATTATAAGGGAATTTGACAGTGAGTCTGTAGGTCATAAAATCAGTTCAGAGTTGAGGAGATTGACATTTTCCATGCCAGTTCTGGAATCTGATGGTTGTAGGGTAATCATTATTCCTGAACCTGGATGTGTGGGATTTAAGGCTCCTGAATCTCTAGCATGACGTAGAAGCAAGAAGAGCATAATGCCTGGATTGTGGTGTTCTTTAATGATGCAGCTTTCTTGTGGTGGTGCTCCGTGTAAGTGTATACAATGGTGGGGAGGGCTTCACCTATGATGGATTAGCCTGTTATCAACACTTTCTGCAGTCTTTTTCGTTCCCCGGCATTGGTGTTTCCATACCAGACAACTAGTCAGGATATTCTCCACTGTGCATCTATAAACATTTATCTAAGTTTTTGGTGACATAATGAATCAATGCAAGCTTCAAAGAAAGTAGAGACACTGCTGTGCTTCCTTTGTGATGGACTTACGTGTTGGAACCAGGACAAATCCTCTCATATGTTAATGCATTTAAGTCAATTAAGTGAATTCACTGTGCAGGTATTCCAGAGCTTAGTGAAGGGGCAATTAAATGGTATCTGCTGTTGACCTATTGTAATGTTAGGTTAAAGGGAGTGAATGTAGTTTATGACCAACGTCACAAAACACTTTATCATGTTGAATGTGAGTGCAAATACACAATTATCGTTGAGGCAAGTTACCACTCTCTTCTTGGGCACCGGTATGAATTAAGCTTCCTTGAAGCAGGTGGGTACTTCAGTCTGCCAAAGTGAGAGTTTGAAGATGTTTGCAAACACTCCGTGCATTTGATTAGCACCAGTTAGATACAGTATGCTGCCTGGGCCAGATTGTCACCATGGTCGCTGGCAGGACTGGATCCACATGCAGAGTGATGGCAGACTCTGTCACAGTGAGAACTGGAAACGACTTTACCCAGTAGCAGAGGAACGTTAGACTCTCCATGAAGAGGTGGAAACAAAAGGTAATGCATACGAATACCAACAGAGCATCAGTGGCACGATTAAGTGACAATATGAGACAACTCATTCTCCTCAAATACAAGGAGCTCCACTACAGTGCTGGAGTCCCCTTGAAAATAATCACAGAAGGCAGGAAACCTGTGCTGGTCATAATTAACTTGACAAGATTAAACAAAAAGAACAAGGGCAAGGGTAAATACAGGTGCTCAAGAAACCTAGAAAACTAACATTCTATGGAAAACTGCAGAGGCCTGCATGGCTCAGGATAATACCCCCCTGATGACCCAGGGAGCCCTGGGGAACTTGAGACAGGGCTGGGCAACCCACAACAGAGCTGATGCTCTCAAAACAGGGATGGACAACCCAGAACAGTGCTGATGCTCTCAAAGCAGGGCTGGGCAATCAAGAACAGAGCTGATGCTCTCAAGACAGGGGTGGACAACCCAGAACAGTGCTGATGCTCTCAAAGCAGGGCTGGGCAATCTAGAACAGAGCTGATGCTCTCAAAACAGGGCTGGGCAACCCAGAATAGACAATATAACTTGAGAATATTGCTAATATAACTCAACAACATTGCACATATAACTCAGGAAGAATGTATGTAAATCGGAAAGAATGCATAGCATGTGAGACCTTATGGACCTTACGAGGAACCTCGGAGAAGGTCTTGAGGATGAACTGGAGAAGCTCAGAATATCGGCTCATGAACACTCGGAGCATAGACTTAGATCAAGAACTGAGTGCCGCCAGCCTCCAGCCTATCAATATCAAGCCACAGTTGTACTCTCTGCTGGGTCCATAGGGCATGGAGTGTTACGAGAGGAACGTTTTGGACTTTAGGAAAGTATTGTCTGATTAGATGGCCGAAAAATTGACAATGCAATTAATCCAAACAAGAACATAATGCGTTTAGGAAGGTGCTACAAGACAAGGGGGAGTGAAATATATAGAAAGGCTTTGAATTGTATGTTTATAGATCTTTAAAAGCAATAAATGGATGGAAAGGTATACAGGATATCTTACAGTATTAGCTAAGGAACAGAATATAAGGTAAGGGAGATTATATTAGAATTGTATGTGTTAGACCACAAGAGATGGTACACTTGAGATTTATGATCTTGTACTACAAGAGATGGTATAGATGAGATTTATGGTTTTGTCAGGATCAGGAAAAAAAAGTCATGAAAGAAGATTGGAAAGGCTGATATTGCACCCTTTGAAACTAAGGAGGCTGAAGAAAGATTTATTGACGTGTAAAAAATATTATGAGGGGGCTCTATAGGTCCGTATCTATGAGCAATGTGTTCAAGAAACAAGGTTTAAAGTCATTGGTAGTAGGAATAAAGGGTGCACAACAGATGTTTTCACCCTGAGGAAGGTCAAAGTCTGAAACTGCCTGACTGAAAGCTTGGTGGAAAAATGAATCTTCAACACACTGAGGAGTTGTTTTGATGCGTACTTGGAAAGCTGCAACTTGCACATATTGGGAACTAGTGCTGGAAGGTAAGATTAGGCTGGGTAGCTCTCTTGTAAATGGCACATCACCATAGCCTGACTCACTTGCTGTATTGTAAATTGCCCATGACTCTATATTTCATATATCTCCCACAGCATAACTAATTGATCTACTGCCTTGTAGCCTAGGGGTATATACAAATGTGTTGGTATTCATTGAGGAAATAGCAGACAGGATAGACAAAGGAAAGTCAGTGTATGTTGTTTACTTGGATTTTCAGACGGCCTTTGACAAGATGCCACAAATAAGGTTGCTTAACATGATAGGAGCTCATGATTTTAAAGGAAAGATAGCATGAATAGAGGATTGACTGATTTCGGCAGAAGGCAATAAATTTGAATAAAGGGGCCCTTTTCTCGTTAGGTGCTGGTAACAAATGGCGTTATACAGGGGTCAGTATTGGGACCGCTTCTTTTCACGATCTATGTCAACGATGTTGATGATGGAATTGATGGCTTTGTGGTCAAGTTTGAAGATGATATAAAAGTAGGTGGAGAGGCAGCTAGTTTTGAGGAAGAAGGGATTCTGCAGAAGGACTTGGACAGATTGGGAGACTAGGCAAAGAAGTGGCAGATAAAATATAGTATAGGGAAGTTTATGGCCATGCACTTTGATAGAAGAGATAAAGGCAGAGATTATTTTCTAAATGGGTATGAAGTGACTTGAGAGTCCTTGTGCAGAATTCCCTATAGGTTAACTTGCAAGATGAGTCAGTGGTAAGGAAGGCAAATGCACTGTTAACATTCATTTCAAGAGGACTAGAATATAAGAGCAAGGATATAATGATGAAGCTTAATTAGACCTTGGTCAGACTGGGCTTGGAGTATTTTGAACATTTTTGGGTGCCTTATCTGAGAAAATATGTGCTGGCATTGAGAGGATCCATAGGAAGTTCATGAGAATGATTCCAAGAATGAAAGGGTTAACATATGAGGAGTGTTTGATGGCTGTGGGTCTGTACTTGCTGAAGTTAAGAAGAATAAAGGGGGATCTCATTGAAACCTATTGAATACTGAGTAGACAGAGTGAATGTGGAGAGGATGTTTCCTATAGTAGGTGATTCTCGGACCAAAAGACACAACTTCAAAATAGAAGGATGTCCATTTAGAACAGAGATGAGAGGGAATTTCTTTAGCTAGAGAGTGGTGAATATGTGTCATTGAGTAGAGTTAAAGCATAGGTTGACAGGTTTTTGATAAGACAGGGAATCAAAGGTTATGGCGAGAGGGATAATAAATCAGCCATGATTCGATGGTGGAGCAAACTCGATGGGCCAAATGGCCTGATTCTGCTTCTATGTTCAATAGTCTTATAGCGCAAGTGACCTCCAATGTAGTCTGTGTGAGGTTTGCATTTCTTCTCTATGACCATATGGGCTTCCTCCCACATCACAAAGGTATGCTGGTTGGTGGGATAATCAGCCACTTTAAATGACTGTAATTATGTAGCTGACAGTCAGAATCTGGGGGGAGTTGATTATAAAGTCGGGAGAAGAGATTACTGGAATTTTTTGCAAAGAAATGGGACCCAGCAGAGTTGACCTGTGGAATGACCTTCTATGTAATAAAACGAGAGAAAAGGAAAATAAAAAGAAAATTAAATGCAAAAGTGTGCATGTAATATGAAATAAAAAATTACAGAATTCAAAGTTTAATAGTAAAGAAGAAAAGCATTGCAGAATTTTTCAACAAAAGTCAAAATTTAAAGGACTAAGACAAAAGTAAATCTTTTAAAGCTTGAATGATTTTAGTGTTAATTTGGATTTAATTACACAATGAAAGATTTGCTTGCACTCTAATGTAGACCTTAAGCTTTCCTGATATATTTATTTAATAAATAGTGGGTAAGTTACTGCAAATTTATGTCCCTCATATGTTTGAATGCTGAGTCAATTAGCAAAGTAGTAGTTTGTCTAGGTTAGTGAAATAAATGGATAATTCAAATGACAATTTCTTGATTTAACATCCAGTCGCTAGAAGCTGCTGTCTGACTTACTCTACCATAGAAATCAGTGCTAATGTATTTGCCACTTTTCTTAATGTGAAATCCAGGCTCATATTGAAGTTAAACCACCCTTTCTTTCTTTGTGTCCCACATCACCTTCTTTGTCAGGACAAATCTGCTCTTAGCAAGCTTTCAGTTTCCAAATGAAATATTTTATTAAATCATGAAGAAGCTGTACCTTTGAAGCCTCACCTCATTATGTCCTTAGAATGTGATTTTATAAATTGCAATCAGTGTGCTGCTGAGGTAAGTGTCCATATTAGACTCCTCAAGGAGATCAAACTGCAAAAAAGACCTAGCAGATGCTTTGCTTCCTCATCTCCTGAGCCTGCTGTAAAGGGATCTTTGCTTATAGAATTCCATATATATTTTTTTACATATTTTAATCTATTTGCCTGTGCAATATATGGAATTTTAGAAGATTATTTTGGGATTTTTTCATGTTATATTAATTACATAATCACTGGCTGTTTTAGTTATTAGTGCCAATTTCGTAACAATTAATAGATTTGTGTTTAGGAATTGACTGAAATATACAATTGCTGCTGATTGGTGTTTGTGTTTCATCTAGACCTCTATTTTTTAAGTCGCAACACACTTATATGTCTATAAATTATACAGAATCAGAATCAGTTTATCATCACCAGCACGTGACATGAAATTTGTTAACTTAGCTTCAGCAGTTCAATTCAATACATAATCTAGCAGATAAAAAAAGTAATAATAATAAATAAAATAATAATAATAATAATAAAATAAACAAGTAAATCAATTACAGTATATGTCTATTGAATAGATTAAAAATGCAAAAACAGAAATACTGTATATTAAAAAAAAAGTGAGGTAGTGTCCAAAGATTCAATGTCCATTTAGGAATCAGGTGGCAGAGGGGAAGAAGCTGTTCCTGAATCGCTGAGTGTGTGCCTTCAGGCTTCAGTACCTCCTACCTGATGGTAACAGTGAGAAAAGGGCATGCCCTAGGTGCTGGAGGTCCTTAATAATGGATGCTGCCGTTCTGAGACACCGCTCCCTGAAGATGTCACTGAACAAGGTTCAATGGGTGACATGAGGGTCCCATCATTCTTCATTTTTTGTGCCCTAGAAAGAGGATTCAAAGGCTGCAAATATTGCACAATAGATCACAGAATGACAATTGTAGAAGGTATGACAGCTTCTAATTGGGACTTGGATTTATGTGCTTTTGTTCTGAAATGGAAACAAAGTAATTTTAATGCATTGCCTTAATTCTGTTTCTTGGGCACTTCTTAGTAAATCCATCAGCTTTGAAGTCAGTTCCTGGCAAAAAAATGGAAAAGAATAACTAAAACAATCTGAACCAGGACTTCATTGTGCTAAAAAATGATTCCACACAAGCTACATGTATCAGAAGTTATATAGGTAAGAATTCTTGTTGTTGTTGAGTGCCAGCAAGTCATGGTTGACTCATGGATAGTGTGGTTGTTTAAAAGGTTTTCATGGCAAGATATGGAAGTAGGTTGCCTGGCCTTTCTTTCAGATGGATACTGCTGCTGTCCAGGTTGGGACCCAGGCAGATTTGAACTCAGGACCATCCACCTCGAACTCCAGCCGGCCCAAATTCTTAAGTAGCACTAAATAACATTACAATGTCTTTTCATGGAAACCTGACAATGGAAATTATTATAGGAGATGTAGTAGTTCTGATGAAGGTCATCTATCCATAATATTGACTCTTCTTTTTCCTCTCCACTACCATGAGCTTAAGTGCTGGACATTTATTACAGTTCTATAGTTCACAACTTTTATGTATTCTTTTGCTTGTGTTCCCTCCCACCAAATGACCTCATCACCTTTTAGCAGATAATTTCATTGCAGTTTATCACCATGGTAATGCTGGTCTCATTCAGTTTGAAAGGTATGACCCTGATCCTTTGCCCATCCTCTTGGCATCTTAAATCTGTTTCCTTTTTTTTTCCTGATTTTGGAAAAAGATTCTTCGACCTGAAGTTTTAAATATGTTTATCTTTACACAGATGCTGGCAAATAAACTAATGGAAAAACAACAGACATTTGCAATGAATGGGTCATTTTCAGGCTAAAAGTGTCTAAGTAGAGGGGTGTCCACGGGTCAGCTCTTGATGTCAATTATTTGTAAATTATATTAATGGCCAGTAGGAAGAATTGCAGGGAAAGATAGGTCAAAGTGGAGAAAGATTGGAGATAAGAGAAGCACTGGGAGACTGAGATTTTCTTTGTGCAGAAAGCACAAAAGATTAGCAAGCAGTTAGGAAGACAAACTGCATATTGGCTTTTATTTTAAGAAAGTTGAAGCTTAGATATCAAGTTCAAATTTTTTGCCACAGTTATATATACCCAGGATACAAATGCCAACAAAAGTTACGTTTTGCAGAACAGTTCATTATAAATTGGACAAGCATAAATTAAATGAAGATCAATAACTAAATTACTATTACACATGGTACTGGAGAATAATATGCAACATTTTAGTTGACTTATTTAAGGAAATATATGCTGGTACTAGAAATGGTCCAAAAGAGATTCATTACTCTGATTCTTGGAAAGAGAGGGTTATCTTATCATGAGTGGCTAAAGAAATTAGATCCCTGCTTTTTGGAGATTAAGGCAATGAGCAGGTAGCATTATTGAAAGAGATAAGACATGATGGGGGGATGTTGAAATGTTTCCACCTGTGGGAGTACTTGAAAGAAAATGACAAAATGAGAGAGCAGTCATTTAATACGAAAGAATGAAGGAACTTTTTCTTGCAGAGAGCGATAATCTCTTGTATTCTCTAGACCTTAGAGTAGTGGAGGCAAGATCATTAAAGATATTGAAAGAAGAAGTATATAAATTATAAATAGTACAGGGAATATGAAGGCACAAAATAGGAATTTCTTCACACATGGAACATGGCAGGTTAATTGGTGTAAGTAGGAAATAGGTGTTTCTGAGCGGTATTTTTTGATGATCATATGTCAAAGATAAATTACTCTGCAGTAAGTTGGGAGTTGAAATTGATAGGATTGTACTGAGGGCTGGCATAGATTTGATAAAGCAGAGGCTTCCTGCACCATTAGATAACATAAAGATATAAACTGGGACAGAGAAGGGAGGCTGGTATTACGGAGGTGGTGTTAGATGTGAGGCTCCATGACTGGTTTTATCATAATAGTAATAGCTTTAGTGTTCCTATTGAAATACATTGCATCATGTAATGTTATTGTACTTTGCATGACAGAAACAATAAAGGATATCAAAAAAATCTAGCGTTAATCCTCAGAGAAGAATGCTGCTGCTGCCTTGGTGCCTTTAAAAATCCATGCATATTTAATTAGCTTGGAATCAGACAGAGGGAGCTGTTTAGCTGTCAGGGTTCTTTGTATTAATATACGTGAGATACGGGGCATCAGAATTTGTTTTCAGATTTATGTGACATTAATAGCTGTGCAAACGCTTAAAGAGGGTAAAGTGCCAAAAAGGTGAAAAAGATGCCTTTTCTAGGAAGCTTCCCATTGCTTATTCATTTACAGTGCGTCACATTGGGCAACTTCTTCACATTCCACATTATGCTGTGGACTGATAATGAAACACTCATGCTGTTGAAAGTATCCTATCTCATGCACACCAGTAGGAAAGGATGTAATTGAATTATTAACACCCATTTAAGGAGGCATGGAAATTATTTATGCCTTATATGCTCAGGAATTATAGTGACTTGAGAAAGTATTGAGTCCCACAAGAACTTCTCATATTTTTACTTGCTTTGTTTTCTAAATTAAAAGTTTATTGATGTAGGATTACTTGATTTAATCTGCAAAACATCATGCATCAGGTCAAATCAAAAGAAAAATTCTAAAACGGTCAAAAATTTACTAAAAATTAAAAACCCAGATTGTGAGGTTGTAAAAGTATTCATCACCTTTCTAATTACTATGCTAGCTTTCCTACCTTACCAACGTGTCCAATTTATCAATGTATAAAATTGGAGGATCATCTGATTTCTATGCGTTCATAAGACTAAATACCCCTTTTCTCTGTAATGTACAACAGAATGGACGATTTTCAACATACCAAGCCAGAATGAAGACAAAAGAACATTTAGAACAAGTCAAGGAAATGATAATAGAGAAACACAAATCTGTTGCCAATTTCCTTTTTGAGGAGTAATGATCTATCCGTACTCTTGGGTTAAATAGAAACGAGACATTTATTTGATCAGTCTTTAATTGGTGCTTGACACATTTGCAGCAACAGTACATACCTCAATATTATTATTCATGCTTAGATATAAGATAATCATAATTTGACTAATGGACAACAGCTTATTAATCCAATGGGAACTAACCCAAAATGGCAACACTATCCATGTGTTATCAACATAAAAATTAGGATCACCATATCCAGATAATATCTGGGGGTCTCACAGATCTGGCAGTTTTTTGTTAAAGCTGATTATCTGCATTGTACGTTTTACAGACGTAGTGAAATGCACCCTTGTAAAGTTTGTGGAGAGAAATTCGTCATCTCCTAACAACTAATAGAACATATGACATGAACATAGAACATAAAACACTACAGCACAATAGAAGCCTGCAATATTGTGCTAACCTTTTAAGCTACTCCAAGGTCAATGTAACCCTTCGCTCCCATATAGCCCTCTATTTTTCTTCCATCCATATTCCTATCTAAGAGACTCTTAAAATGCCTTAATGTAGCTGCCTCTACCGTCCCTAGCAGATCCACATACCTACTATTCACTGTGTAAAAATCCTTCCTCTGATATCCCTCATATACTTTCTTCCAAGCACGTAAATGTTATGACCTCTTATCTAAGCGATTTCTATCTTGGGAAAAAGTCACTGGCTGTCCCTTATCATCTTATACACCTTTATTAAGTCACTTCTCATTTTCCTTCACTCCATAGAGAAAAGACCCAGCTAGCTCAATCTATCCTGATGAGACGTACTTTCTAATCCAGGCTGCATCCTGGTAAATCTCCCCTGCACTCTCTCTAAAGATTCCACATCCTTCCTGTAATGAGACAATCAGAACTGAACACAATATTCCAAGTATTATCTAACCGGAATTTTATTGGGGTGCAATGTTACATGTGGCTCTTGAACTCAATCCCCTGACTAATGAAGGTCAACACATCATACACCTTGTTTACCACCATATTAATGGAGGGATCTATGGTTGTGAACTTCAAGATCTCTCTGTTCCTCCGCACTGTTAAGAATCCTGCAAATAACCCTGTATTTTTCCTCCAAGTTTGACCTTGCAAAGTGAATCACTTCACACTTTTCCGGATTGAAATCTCCTGACCTCATCTAAGCCCAGCTCTGGATCCTATCAATGTCATATTGTAACCTACGTAGGACAATCTTCTACACCACCCACAACACCACCAAACATCATGTCATCTGCAAACTTACTAACAATCCCTTCTACTTTCTCATCCAAGTCATTCATATAGATCACAAAGAGCAGGGATTTCAGAACAGATCCTTGTCGAACACCAATGGTTAGCAACATCCTGTCAGAATATGCAACATCTACAACCACTCTATGCCTTCTGTGGGCAAGTCAATGAATTCTCTGCACCCCATGCCTTCAGATTATCTCAATGAGCCTAGCATAGGGAACCTTGTCAAACGCCTTACTAAAATCCACATACACCAAACCCACTTCTCTGCCTTCATCAATACATTCTCAATCAGATTCATGAGCAAGAAGTCCTCAAACCTCATTGCAAGGCATGTAGTCCTGCCAAAGCCACATTGACTATCCCTAATCAGACATGCTTCTTCACATGCTGGTAAATCTTTCTTTAAGAATCCTCTCCAATATTTTGCCCACCACTAACTTGATGACAGAAAGCATTGTAATTTATCTCCTATAATCAAATTCTGTTAACTCAAACACCTCAATGATTGTGCCAAATGTACTGCTGTCTCTAGTATGCAGTTTCACCCTATGCTCCTTTGATCTGGAATTTTCCCCTCCATCCTTTTTGTGCAGTAGCCACTTTTGAAGGAAGTGCATGCAGTAAATCCATTTGAACACGGTGAACTCCCACAGATAGCACTGTAGTAATGAACAAATAACATACATATTTAACAGAAATATCAGATGCTGGTCTCATGCCTCAAAGGATGATCCTTGATACTTCTACAGTGCAAAACATCAATATTAGACAGGCATCTGTAAGACTAAATGAAGCAAGATGAATCAGATTCACTTCTGCAGTTAATTTACTCTATTTGATATTTGGAGGAAAATTACCAGTATACATTTTTGGAAAGTGTGACAAACAGGATATGTGAATAAATAGAAGACCATAAGAGCATAAGAGATAGGAGCAGGATTTGCCATTTGGCCCATCAATTCTGCTCTGTCATTTCATCATGGCTAATCGATTTCTCTTTAAACCCCATTCTCCTGCCTTCTCTCCATAACCATTCACTTCCTGGCTGATCAGAAACCTATCAACATCCGCCTTAAATACACCCAATGTCCTGGGCTCCACATGTGCCTGCGGCAATGATTTCCACAGATTCATCACCCTCTGACTAAAGAAGTTCCTCCTTGTCTCCATTCAAAAAGGGAGTCCCTTTATTCTGAGTTGTGCCCTTTGGTCCAAGACTCTCCGACTATGGGAAACATCCTCTCCAGATCCACTCTATCTGGGCTTTTTAAACATTTGATAGGTTTCAAGGAGATCTCCTCCATTCTTCTAAATTCCAGCAAACAAGGGCTCAGAGCCAGCAAATGCTCCTCATACAATAACCTTTTCATTCCCAGACTCCTTGTGAACCTCCTCTGAACCTTCACCAATGTCAGCACATCCTTCCTTAGATAAGGGTCCAAAGCTGCTCACAATACTTCAAGTCATCCAAGTCATTGACATATAACATAAAAAGAATTAGTCCAGCTTGCCTCTTCACCTCTCTTTCCTTCTGAGCCATAGAGCCAGACTCAATGCCAGAAACATGACTGGTCGTAGAACTTTGAAGCGATTAGGACTGCAAAATTTATCCATGTACCAGTAGTTTTTAGGTGCTGTGAGCACCAGTTCTTTCCAAATTGGTATGTGACCAGAGGACATATTTCAGTATGAGGTACATCACCCATTCTGCTACAAAATGTTTCTACTCTAGGAATTGTTCCTAAATGGCTAAAATAATGCAAAGAAGATAGATACTCATCTAACAGTTGGAATGCACTCAACATTTATCATTGGTTCAACCAGAATGGAGAATCCAACATTTAAATGCAGCGAGTTAGCATTTTTTCATGTTAACTATCTTTAGTGCTTCAAGGGATCATCAATTATATGCATGCTTATTGCTGATTAAATTGAACAGGATTTTGTTGTAGTAAACTACTGTTGGCATTTCCAAATAAAATTAATGTTTATGGGTAGTATTGAAGAGATCAGGATTGCATGTTCAGTTCAGTGCTTTGACACAACTCAATGACCTTCTATTTTATTCTCATTCCTCATGGGCTGTGGCAGATCAAGAGAAGGGAGTAGAATAATCACTTGGAATGGAGAGCTGGTGTTGTGGGGGGAGGGGAGGGTAGTGGGTTTGAGATAAAGATCCTTTACCCGCAAGTTCTATCTGTGATATGAGATTAAGGAGTGTTCCTCATGTATCCCAAGCAGAGTAAAACAGTTAACAGAATCAACTTAGAGAACCAATACCCCTACTATTGCAGAGCAATATTATTGCATTATTAGTCATCACCTTGTGTGATTCCTGATTGATCAGGAGACATCTGCAATATAATTCTTTACACTTTGTAGCACATAATAACATTAGGGAAATCATTAGATGTTCTCTCTTACAAGGGAACGTTATTTTCCCTCGTACCGCAGACAGTATATCTGCTAGGATTTCAGGCCCGCCATGTGTTGCAAGATGTCACATTCTGCACTTGTGATGATTTTTGAATTTCGCAAGTGAACTCCAAGATGTATCATAATCAAGATGAACCCCACTCTATGAATGTCAACTAATATGATATTATATCCAGTGTACTAAAATGATAACTTCTCACTGTTCAAGGAAGCAAATAAAGAAGTGTATTTGGGACCAGACCTGTGCGATGTCAACTTTTGAGACACAAGGCTAAATGGTTACTGATCGTTTCACTTCCCCAGTTCTTCAAATCTAGTCCTGTTAGATGTAGATGAAGCTCAGTCCATCCAGAAAACCAGCCTCCCTGGATTCTATTTACACTTCTTGCTGCCTTGGTAAAGCTGCCAGCATAACCAAAGACCTCTCCTATCCAGCTATTATCCAGTCTCCTACTTTCCATCGTGTATAGTATAAAAAAGCTTGCAAACATGCACCACTATGCTTAAGTACAACTTCTAGCCTATTTTAAAGACTTGAATGAACCTTTCATACATTAAAGATGAACTCTTGACTTCACAATCCAAGTTCTTATGGTTCTTGAAGCTTATTGCCTACCAGCATTGCATTTTCTCGGTAGCTATACCTGTAACACTGAATTGGCATAGTGTTACTGCTCTTCCCTTGTATTATTTTCATGTTAGTGTTTTGAAATGGTCTACAATATATGGATGGCTTGAAAAATTAAGTTTTTCATTGTATCTCAGTACGTGTGACAATAATAAACAAGTTTAAATTCAACTTCTAACTGCAATTCACCGGGCATGCACACAAGTAAAGTATTGCTGACAATGACGTCTATTTTACCACTTACAATATGATAAAATTTAACACTTTTATAATTAAAAATGACTGCTTCCACTGCCTTTTCACATTGATCAGGAGGACATTGGTACTCGCGCAGATGCAGGATATTTTTCCTCCTCTTGCTTTGTTAATCAAGTTTTCAATATAGAGTTTTTAGGATATTTTTAATAAATAGCTGCAAATTACATTTTAATATTAATTTCATTAGAGAGTTCAATATCGGTTTATAATTATATTTTGAAATCCTAAAGAAGATGATTAAAAATACCTTATGTAGGTACTCTTAAACATTTCAGTCAGGTAAATGCTTTGTCGTTATTAAACATAGAAACATAGAAAACATAGAAAATAGGTGCAGGAGTAGGCCATTCGGCCCTTCGAGCCTGCACCGCCATTTATTATGATCATGGCTGATCATCCAACTCAGAACCCCGCCCCAGCCTTCCCTCCATACCCCCGATCCCTTTAGCCACAAGGGCCATATATAACTCCCTCTTAAATATAGCCAATGAACTGGCCTCAACTGTTTCCTGTGGCAGAGAATTCCACAGATTCACTACTCTCTGCGTGAAGAAGTTTTTCCTAATCTCAGTCTTAAAAGGCTTCACCTTTATCCTCAAACTGTGACCCCTCATTCTGGACTTCCCCAACATCGGGAACAATCTTCCTGCATCTAGCCTGTCCAATCCCTTTAGGATTTTATACATTTCAATCAGATCCACCCTCAATCTTCTAAATTCCAATGAGTACAAGCCTAGTTCATCCAGTCTTTCTTCATATGAAAGTCCTGCCATCCCAAGAATCAATCTGGTGAACCTTCTTTGTACTCCCTCTATGGCAAGGATGTCTTTCTTCAGATTAGGGGACCAAAACTGCACACAATACTCCAGGTGTGGTCTCACCAAAGCCTTGTACAACTGCAGTAGTACCTCCCTGCTCCTGTACTCGAATCCTCTCGCTGTAAATGCCAGCATACCATTCGCCTTTTTCACCGCCTGCTGTACCTGCATGCCCACTTTCAATGACTGGTGTATAATGACACCCAGGTCTCGTTGCACCTCCACTTTTCCTAATCGGCCACCATTCAGATAATAATCTGTTTTCCTATTTTTGCCACCAAAGTGGATAACTTCACATTTCTCCACATTATAATCATAGCTATCATCTCTATTTAGTCTAAAATTCAGCTTCAAAATTTACTGCTTGAAATAAGTTGAAACTTCTGATGACTAAACTTTAAATCACCAGAGGATAACAACAGACTGAGTGAAAATCAACATATCACCATCTAAAAATTATGCTCATCAATTGATTAAAATATGGCAAAAGTAGGATGAAACACTGCAAGGGATTCAGGCAGAAACATTTCGTAATGACCTGTCCTGTAATATGTGGTCAAGCCTGAACTCTCACATTGTGGAAAGGAGTTTTATACTGAGAGTTTTAAAGCCACACATAAAACTTCTGGCAAGCATTTTTTTTCTAATTCCCATTTTTTTCTTCAAATAGCTCTGTTTCAAAGAACCTCAAGTCAATGATCAACTTGCCTCTGTCCTTAGACAGTACAATATGACACAAGAGTTCCTTTGCTGAGTTGCCGATCCCACTCATTGTTTCAGATACCAGCTAAAGAAAACACCACAGATCAACTTCACTGATCTCACCGTTGGGACTTGATTAAATTATGCACAATATGTGAGGTACTCAGTTCAGTATAGAGATGTTAAATATTGTTTTCTTGGAAAGATCCACTTTCTGAACCAGGGAAGACAAGAACTTTTGAGTTTCAAAGAGATTCTCTGGTCCAAGAAGAGAAAAGCAGAGAAAGAATGAGGAATAGTGACCTGGTTCAAAAACTAATTTGAATTGTTGCTGAAGTATAGCCTTTATATGCTAAGAGTACCAGTATACAAACAGACGGAACTGTACTTGATCATGGTCTTGGGAAATGAACCTGGTCAGGTGTCAGATCTCTCAGTGGGAGTGCATTTTGGAGATAGTGATCATAATTCTATCTCCTTTACAATAGCATTGGAGAGAGTTAGGAACAGACAAGTTAGAAAAGCGTTTAATTGGAGAAAGGGGAATTATGAGGCTATCAGGCATGAAATTGGAAGTTTAAATTGGAAACAGATGTTCTCAGGGAAATGTACGGAAGAAATGTGGCAAATGTTCAGAGGATATTTGTGTGGAATTCCGCACAAGTACATTCCAATGAGACAGGGAACTAATGGTAGGGTACAGGACCCATGGTGTACATAGGCTGTAATAAATCTAGTCAAGAAGAAAAGTAAAGCCTACAAAAGGTTCAGAGAGCTATGTAATGTTAGAGATCTAGAAGATTATATGGCTAATAGGAAGGAGCTTAAGAAGGAAATTGAGTGAGCCAGAAGGGGCCATGAGAATGCCATGGTGGGCAGGATTAAGGAAAACCTCAAGATATTCTACGAGTATGTGAAGAGCAAGAGGATAAGACATGAAAGAATAGGACCTATCAAGTGTGACAGTGGGAAAGTATGTATGGAACCGGA
This sequence comes from Mobula hypostoma, assembly GCF_963921235.1. NCBI lineage: Eukaryota > Metazoa > Chordata > Chondrichthyes > Myliobatiformes > Myliobatidae > Mobula > Mobula hypostoma. Next base: position 69,794,054 of record NC_086106.1, read on the forward strand.
GGAAATAGCAGAGGTACTTAATGAATACTTTACCTCAGTATTCACTATGGAAAAGGGTCTTCGGGATTGTAGTGATGACTTGCAGCAGACTGAAAAGATTGAGCATGTAGGTATTAAGAAAGAGGATATGCTGGAGCTTTTGGAAAACATTAAGTTGGATAAGTCGCCGGGACCGGATGAAGTGTACCCTAGGCTACTGTGGGAGGTGAGGGAGAAGATTGCTGAGCCTCTGGTGATGATCTTTTCATCATCAGTGGGGACGGGAAAGGTTCCGGAGGACTGGAGGGTTGTGAATGTTGTTCCTTTATTCAAGAAACGGAGTAGAGATAGCCCAAGAAATTATAGACCAGTGAGTCTTACCTCAGTGGTTGGTAAATTGATGGAGAAGATCCGAGAGGCAGGATTTATGAACATTTGGAGAGGTATAAAATGATTAGGAGTAGTCAGTATGGCTTTGTCAAGGGCAGGTCATGCTTTACGAGCCTGATTGAATTTTTGAGGATGTGACTAAACACATTGATGAAGAAAGAGTAGTAGATGTAGTGTTTATGGATTTCAGCAAGGCTTATTGAGAAAGTAAGGAGGCATGGGATCCAAGGGGACATTGCTTTGTGGATCCAGAACTGGCTTCCCCAAAGAAGGCAAAGAGTGGTTGTAGACAGATCATTTTCTGCATGGAGATCAGTCACCAGTGGAGTGCCTCAGGGATCTGTTCTGGGTCCCTTACTCTTCGTGATTTTTATAAATGACCTGGATGAAGAAGTGGAGGGGTGGGTTAGTAAATTTGCCGATGGCATAAAGGTTGGGTGTATTGTGGATAGTGTGGAGGGCTGTCAAAGGTTACAGCGGGACATTGATAGGATGCAAAACTGGGCTGAGAAGTGGCAAATGGAGTTCAACACAGATAAGTGTGAAGTGGTTCATTTTGGTAGGACAAATATGATGGCAGAATATAGTATTAATGATAAGACTCCTGGCAGTGTGGAGGATCAGAGGGATCTTGGGGTGCAAGTCCATTGGGTGCTCAAAGCAGCTGTGCAGATTGATTCTGTGGTTAAGAAGGTGTACGGTGTATTGGCCTTCATCAATCGTGGAATTGAATTTAGGAGCTGAGGGGTAATGTTGCAGCTATATAGGACCCTGGTCAGACCCCACTTGGAGTACTGTGCTCATTTCTAGTCACCTCACTACAGGAAGGATGTGGAAGTCATAGAAAGGGAGCAGAGGAGATTGACAAGGATGTTTTGCCTGGATTGGGGAGCATGCCTTTTGAGAACAGGTTGAGTGAACTCGGCCTTTTCTCCTTGGAGCGACGAAGGATGAGAGGTGACCTGATAGAGGTGTATAAGTTGATGAGAGGCATTGATCGTGTGGATAGTCAGAGTGTTTTTCCCAGAGCTGGAATGGTTGCCACAAGAGGACACAGGTTTAAGGTGCTGGGGAGTAGGTACAGAGGAGATGTCAGGGGTAAGTTTTTTACTCAGAGAGTGGTGATGCATGGAATGGGCTGCTGGCAAAGGTGGTGGAGGTGGATACGATAGGGTCTTTTAAGAGACTTTTGGATAGGTACATGGAGCTTAGAAAACTAGAGGGCTATAGGTAAGCCTAGTAATTTCTAAGGTAGGGACATGTTCGGCACAACTTCATGGGCCAAAGGGCCTGCGTTGTGCTGTGGGTTTTCTATGTTTCTATGTTTAGTACATTGTTGTACTACAGATTCACCGTAATATCATTGCAGTAAAGTGCTTATATTAAGAGCAAAATGAACTGCATTTATTTAGTGCTTTTCACATTCAAGATGTTTTAACACACTTTATAAACTATAGCATGCTGCTATAAGCAGCTAAGAAATAAAGAGCTTTAAGCCATCAAGAGTCAACTCCTAATGAACAGGATCATAGTCATTCAAGTACTAATAAATTAAAAATACATTGATTATCAATGCATTTATACAGTGCACATCCTGGAAATTCATCTTGCCACACACAGACATGAAACAAAGAAAACCACGTACCCCGTTCAAAGAAAAACATCAACCCTGCCCCGCCCCCACCGGCCACACGCAATTTAAAAAATCAAATTGTGCAAACAACAAAAAAAAAAGCAAGCAGTAAACATAGAATATAGAACACAAAATCAAAAGGATCCAGGCATATTCAGTTCAGCTCAGTTTTAGGTCAACTTAGCACAGTGTCGTTCATTATCTGCAGGCTGCCGCAGTCAAAATCACGCAAAGTAGCAACAATAAAAAAGGAGCAATCAGAAGCCAGAAACACATTATAATGTGAACTATGGAGTCCAACCCACAAACCAGATCAATTAAACCTTGCCCAAGAGCCAGGACTCCGGCACCATCCTCCAACAGCGTCGGGAAGAGAGAGGCCATTCGAATGCAACGTACTTCCCCTGGGAGCAGTGAGTGAGAGAGAGGCAGAATGAGAGACCATATCATGCAGACATCTTTCTCCTGCAGCAGCGAGCGAGACGCTGGAAGACAGCGCTGAGCACCTGCTCGCTGTCCACTCTCACCTCGGACTCAATGATTTCAATCTTCCTTAATGCTTTAATCAGCAAGATTGGCAAGAAATTGAATTGACCATGGGGTTGAACCCTGTCTCCAGGCTCCTGGTCCTCAAGGCTGCATTTCTCAACGAACACCCGCAGAGACAGCAAAGTTGTCTAAATCACTAAATCGGCCAGAGAACAGACCAACAAAATATAGACCACAGACACCAACAGTGGTAGAGCCACATTTGAAAGGAAAAGATGATGTAAAAGAACCGAAAGAAGTAGTTCTGTGAACCGCCTAGAGGATATCAGCCTTGGTCACATTGTTCACTGGTGCTATTTTCTTCCGGAATTAAGTAAAGATTACATGAAAAATGAGTCATGTGTCATTCTAAATCAGTGACTATAATGATTAATATTATTTTTAATGGAAGTTCATCAAACAGAATTGTTCCCCTTTAAAACTAGGCCTAAAAATATGTTTTCAGGATCATGTTAGGATGTACTTTTTCCACAGAAAGTAATCATGGTGTTCTGTCCCTCAGACAGGCGTTGACTTTATATCAACTATGACCAATAGATATATAGACCAGGAGTGATGGAGTTAAGATACAGTTCAGGAATGACCAAATAGAATGACAAGGAAATCTTGAGCATTTCAATGCATTTCTTCTGTTCTAACGTTCTTGATTCTGGGGTTTAATGTGTTTCATTTCTTGAAACCTTGAGTAAAATTTCATACAACTCAGAAGAGGGGTTTTCCTATAACATCAGGCTAATAAAACATAGAACCATACAAACAAGAATAGACCCTTCAGCCCACAATGTTGTGCCAAACCAGTTAAAAAGTATACCCAAACCCCCCTAAAACTAATCCCTCCTACCTACAAATTGACACGGATATGATGGATCAAGTACCTCCTTCCGAGCTGAACATCTCAATGCTGTTTTAATTCTATGATTTTCTAACTGAAGATCAGGTCCCCACAACAATGTGGAGCTATGAATGTGAGTCATCTGGGAGATGTTTTAATCCTACTTGTGATGGTATTGAGTTGTTGTTCATGAAGTTCTAAACTCACACCAAGACCTTAAGCTCTATCTAATATAATAGCCATGCGTGCCCTCACTAAAGGGAGGTTATACCTTAACTAGCCAAACTTCAAAATCTAGTTCACTTCCCTGTTTATTCTTCATGGCATGTTCAGCTGCCAATGCCAAAACCCACCTTTTGAGTGGTGGGCCTCCCATCCCTACCAAGGAGAAAATACTTCCAGCTAATAAAGTAATCTAAACACAGTTCATTTATTTTTAGTTATATCCATTTACATCCAAAGAGCATTCATAAGACACATTTAAAATTCACAGAGGAATTCTATCTTCAATAAGACTTCAAAATTGCAAACCATTTCTAAAATACAAAGTATTTACAAAACACAGATACAGCTCCTGTAAGCCAAAAAGACATACTTACAAGCTGCATGCAAACTGGTCATCCATTGCAGAAAATGAAGGCAGCGGAACGGATTCTACTTCACCCTGTGTTTTTGTCACTCTTTTTGGTATTTGTTGACCATTTCTAAAAATCCTGAAATGTTCTCTACATTTATCCTATTTCTGTGCTGCTTCAGTGACTTCATACATTCTTTCAGCTGCCTTTTTACACAAATGTTCTAAAAGCATCTGAAGACTCAGATTGCAGGTATCCACAATTAATGCTGTGGAACTGACACTATTGAGTACATAAACCTCCTGTCAGTCCTACGTAAGCAGGCATCTCCCAGTTTCCACCTGCTAACAGGAGTCTCCTTCCACTTGCTTGCAACTCATCACCTGCAGCCTATTTAAATTGATCTCTCACCCCTTCTGCATCATGGCCATTTATGGATATCCCTTGGTATCTGGTTTAGCCAGTGCACGTGAGCATTGGAGAGCACAGGGAGTCCATGCAATTCCTCCTTATTGACTCATCCAACATTGCTCTCATCTTGGGTGACCCCTGGTTCTTCACTCACGGCCCTCATTTTGCCTCACCTGCTGATCAACCTGTCTGTAACGTCTGTTGACCTTGTCTTGGAGACAGAGGACACTCTCGACCTCATGAAACTCCCACAGGGATATTACAACTTAACTATTCCCTTCAATAAACGGGAAGTCAGCACCCTGCTCCCTCACAGACCGCACAATTGCGAAATCAACATCCTCGCAGACGCCACCTTTCTCTGAGGTTGCCTGTTCTCCCTCTTCCTCCCTGAGACTGAAACCATGAATGAACTCATCAATGAAGTGTTACATAACAGCTTCATTTGACCATCACAGTCCCCAGCCAGTGCATAATTCTTCTTTGTCATAAAGATAGATGGGGATTTTCATCCCCGCGTCGACTACTGTGATCTTAACAAAATCACCATTAAGAACCAGTACCCTCTCCCTTTGAGACACCAGGGGACATCCATCAGTGGCCATGATGCAGAAGAGGTGAGAAATAGATTGAAATAGGCTGCAGGTGAGGAGTTGCAAGCAAGTGGAAGGACACTCCTGTTAGCAGGAGGAAACACTCCGCAGAGCCCAGAGCTTTACCAAACCTGGACCTGCAGATGGTGTACAACCTTATCCGCATCCATCAGAGAAATGAGTGGAAATATTGTTTATTGCTAGTTGATCTCCACTGCTCTGCTTTTGGGTCAAGACCCCAGCTTTTTCTGTAATCTTCCAACTATTAACAGATCAGCTATTTGATATGCTAAGTGCTAATATCAATCTGGTCTGCAAACTTCTGTGAGCTAAATAACTTTGCCAGTGTTGTCGAGCTTGGCACGTGCCCAATTAACATAACATCATTATCTTATAGTGCATCTCTTCAGAAGTTAGCCTCATGTTGTGGGCCAGCAAGGTCTGCCCTATTGACAGTGCTTGTTTGAAAAGCTGTCCTTTCAACTTCAAACCAATTATTGCTTGCAATTTACATGAACAACAGAAATTTGACTCCCACTTATGACAAGAAACCAAACAAATAAATTTCTTTGGAAATTTATGCAACTCGAAAACAACACCTTGATCTTTAGAAGTTTCATCTGCCATGTTTAGAAAAGGCGTCCTGGCCCCGGACGGTGAGTATCCATCACAACCTCACTGATTATACATTGGCAAGTTAAATCATGTAAGCTTTTCTGACAATATCAACTTTCACAGCAGTTCTTTTGAGGTGTCTTCGTTTTTCCTTAACTATAGTTTCTCCTCCATTATAGTAGAGAAGAGTCTCAACTACATCGATTCTATTTTGGCACTATCAAGAAGAAGAATCAATTTTCTTTTTCTGTTCTTGTTGCAGAATTCCAATAACTGAATCACTTTGCTTTGAGATTGTAAGCACTTTACCCAATATGGATCGGTCTGATTGATAATGACTTCTTAATGCAACATGTGCCAAAGCACCTAAAAACTGGAACACTAGTCACTAGATTTCCCAACGGATAACCAGGAAGTTGCTTTTAGATGCTGTTCTGACTACTTAATTTTCTTTAGTTTTTCACAACTTCTGCCGTTTTCCCAAGAGATTAGCCAAACAAGGTAATTGAGTTAACATGGTCCACATCCACAAGTAGGTACGTGGCTTGCTGTTATAAGCACTCACACAGGTTTACCAATTTCATGATGTTTACCTCTGCTCATTTGTCCAGTGCACTGGAATGAATTACACTAATAATACACTAACTCATTTTCACATTTATCTGAATTAATTCTGGTAAATTTGCACCAACTGGACAAGCCTTTGCTTCGCCAATTTGTATCACTATTCCATGAATTCTTTCTTCTTTGTTTGCATTTATCTATTTATATCTTATCTGGGAAAGGTAATCTAAAATGAAGAAGCATCCCCCATCTTTTCTCAGCCAAAACCACTACCACTTATGTCATTTATTCTCTCTTCATCTTCTCTTCTCACTCTATTAGACATTCCCTTTGTTCTCAACATCCTTCCTCCTTCTCACACATGATTAATTTTTAACTTTACCCAGTCCTGCTGGATGATCATCAACCTGTAGCGTTAACTCTGTTTCTCTCTCTGCAGATGTCAACAGATCTACCAATTACTTGCAGTATTTTTCATCTATATTTCAGACTTCTAGCACCTGCATTCCCTCATTCTGATGGCTTTATCTTTATAATGAGTGACAGCTGTGCAAAAAGATGTCTTCTTTAAAGAGAGAAGTTTAAAGGATCCCCTGTTGAACTGCTGTACTAATTTTAAATCTCTAGCTCTTCTGCCTCTCTTTCATAATAATAAAATTCCCTAGCAGTTAGAAGCTAATGAGCAGAGCTTTCTGTGCAAAAGAGCACAGAAATTAAACAAAACAGTCTGTGTCACTGTGACTGCCCAATGGTGTGGCTTTGTACTAAGCATCAGAGGCAGCATCACTTATAATAACTGCCATGAGTTTTCAGAACAATAGACGATCTGCTACTAAAAAAGAAAGCTCATTAAAGAAAGCAGGTCAAGAATTCTCTTTCCAAGGGCAGTATTACCATTACAGAGAGTTTCATATCTTAATTTTTTGGCAGTTTCATTGGCCAATTAACATACATCAGAGTCAGAAACCGGATCAGGTTTAATATCACTGGCATATGTCATCTTACGGCAACAGTACATCGTAACACATAATAAAAAAAACAACAAAATTATGGTAATAAATATATATTGCCGTATATTTTATATATATTTAAAATCAATTAATACGTTATGCAAAAAAAGCGAGGAAAATTAGTGAGGTAGTCTTCATGGATGCATTGTCCATTCAGAAATCTGATATTGGAGCAGAAGAAGCTGTTGCTGAAACATTGGGTATGTGTTTTCAGGCTCCTGTAGCTCTTCCTTGATGTTAGCAAAGAGAGGGAGGTATATCCTGTGTGATGGGGTTCTTAATGATCGATGCCATCTTTTTGAGGCTTCGACTTTTGAGGGTGTCCTCATAGCTGGGAAGGCTAGAGTCCATGGTGCAACTGGCTGAATTTACAACTTTCTGCAGCTTTTTTCCGATCCTGTACTGTGACCCTCCTGATGCAGCAGATAGGATGCTCTCCATGGTACATCTGTAGAAATTGTGAGTGTTTTGGGGGACATACCCAGTCTCTTCAAACTCCTCTGTAGTGCCTTTTTAATTGCATCAATATGAAGGGCCTAGGATAGATCTTCTAAGATGTTGACACCCTTTCCACTGGTGATCCCTCGAGTGGCACCGGTGTGTGTTCCCTCAGCTTCAACTTCCTAAAGTCCACAATCAATGTTGAGTGCAAGGTTGTTGCTACAGCACCACTCACCCAGTTGATCTAGCTCACTTATAACAGTGAGTTAAGCACACATCCTTTGGTGCGCCAGTGTTAATTATCAGCAAAGAGGAGATGTTATTTCCAATCTGCACAGTCTGCGGTCTTCCAGTAAGAAAGTCCAGGATCTATTTGCAGAGGGGATTACAGTGGCTCAGGTTTTGGAGCTTTTTGATTAGAACTGAGGGAATGATTGTAGTAAAAGCAGGACAGTAATCAATAAACATCAGCCTTACGTGGGTATAACTATTGTCCAGGTGATCCAAGGAAAAATGGAGAGCCAGTGAGATTGCTTCTGCTCTAAATGTATTGTGGCAAGAGCCAAGTTAAAATGGGTCCATGTCCTTGCTTAGGCAAGAATTGATTCCAGCCATGACAACCTTTGAAACAACATTATCACAGTAGATGTGTGTACCACCGAGCAATAGTCATTGAAGCAGTTCACCTCTCTCTTCTTGGGCACTGGTGTAATTGTCATCGTTTTGAAGCAGTTGTGAAGGTCTACCTGCAGCAGTGAGAAATTGAAGATGTCCTTGGACACTCGCAGAAGCTGGTTGGCACAAGTTTTCAGTGCCCTACCAGGTACATCATCAGGGCCTTGTGTCTGATCTCCGTCTTGGAAGATCTCCGTTCTGTCGTCAGCCTTTGAGACAGAGATCACAAGGTCACCAGATGCTGCAGGGACTTGCACAGATCACCAATTGTGATCAAAAAGAACAAGGAAGAACAAGTTTTTGCTCCTGTCTGTTCCAGCTCCTTTAAGAAGCTTCTGTTATGATAAATTAACTGTTACAGATATTCATTATTAAGGCAGTGTTTTGTCTAGTTCTATTTATTATAGCTATCATCTATTAACTTTTCACCCTGGATATCTGTAACATGAACCCCATTATCTTCTCTGTCAAAAAGGACATTATAACCATGGCAGGCTGCCTAGAACTCCTCACCTTTTCAGCAAATACATTGAATAGCAGTTCAATTGTGCCATTTTTTTTATATTTCATCAAAATGTTACAAGATTAAATCTGTCATAAACTGTCTCTGCAATAATTGGATTATTTTAAATCCATCAGCTATTATGATGCTCTACCTGGCTTGCTTATCATCTTGCAAGATAAAAATCACTCGCTATTTGAAATGTTTCACAGAGCCCACACATTTGAAGATTCTTCCAACATACTGTTCTTCACGGATTTACAAATGAAGGAACATAGTGTGAAGCCAAACTCAATTTCCAACCACCTTGAACTACTGATAAAAATGCAGGAGGGGATACAATATTTAATATGGAATTAGCAAGCCATCCCTGGAGAATTCCCTACCTTACATAGATTTGAAAATATAGGCCATGGATTTCCATCATTAGAGTCAGAAGTAAATTTTAAAATTTTTCTTCAGTTAAATGCTGTTTAGCAAAGTCTAAATATCAAACTTCTTTTTACTGCATTTACTACCTATCTCTTTGTCCATCTAAAATGTACATTTTGCTACATATTTCACTAATATTATGGAATTAATCAGAAACAGTCAGCAAGAATGTTACTATCCATCAATAAAATATTGTGATATAATCACCATTATGCACAATCATAATCTCAGTATTTATATAAACAGAGGCTTTGTCAGTTGCTGTTGGGCAGACTGTTGTTAGCAATGTGAAGTGCCAATGTCATAAACTCTCAGTTCTGAAGGAAACACGACCATTATATCTTTCTGGAATAAAAAACACATAAAATCAAGAAAGTCTGCAGATTTGAGATTCTTGAAAGCTATGGAATCTACAGTCATTTAAGTAACATTTATTCTATCGCACTACATAATTATTCTATATAGAGAGAGTTGTCTCTCATCATGAACTATTTAAGACCTGGTGTGGTCTTGCAGTTGCAATACACCTTGACTAATTTGCTCAAGGTACTAATCCCCAAAAAAGATTCTGATAAACAAAACACTGTCTAAAGGACAGGCATATCAATATTTGGAACTTACATCTCTTCTTTTATATGGTGAGTACCTAAGATTTCTCTCAGTAAATTGGTACAAACTTACTAGGTTGGTTTCCTTCAAATAAATATTACCACCCCGTTTATAAGGGACTGCTTTATATAAAAATAAATATTAATTTTGTTTGTACCATCACAAATAAATGGAACTTGTTATTGCACGTTACCTCAGCTTCTCAGAATCTTCTCAAATTGTTTCATCGACAGATAATTATTTTTAAATATCAAGCTCTCCGGTGAAATGATATTGTATTTGTAAGTAGGATGCCATGCACAATTCTGATTTGATGGAGACAGACGTGAGAAGCACGGAGGAACATCTGGAGAAACTTCTGAAATGCCCGGTTCACTGCCACTGCTACTGTGCGATGGAGAATCTCCGGAGGGAAGGCCCGAAAATCCTTGGCTTTGCCTGCTGTTGGCGGCTGGGGCTGGGGTTGAGGCACTTGGCAGAGATGGTGCTCTGTGCTCGGTGTCGGAGGGCTGGTCAGAGGCTCGAAGTTTTCGGACGACTCAGAGTCGGTTGTGGTCGGGCATGGCAGGGAGAGTTTTCTTCCTTCTCCTGTCTGCGTGAGATGTGGGACTTTCGAGAGACTTTGAACTTTTTTTACCATGCTCATGGCCTGTTCTTCATCAATTTATGGTATTGCTTGCACTGTTGCAACTATATGTTATAATCATGTGGTTTTTGTCAGTTCTTCAGTCTTGGTCTGTCCTGTGTTTCTGTGATATCACACCAGAGGATTATTGTATCATTTCTTAATGCATGCATAACTAAAAGACAATAAAAGAGGACTGCGTGTCCTCATAATCTAATCTAATCTAATCTAATAATATTGTCAACATCATAGAGACAGGGACAGAGTTGCAGAGACTCATGCACTGCGGAAGCAAGACTGTTGGCCCATTGAGTCTGAGTCAACCATCAATCATTTATTCACACTGATTCCATTTCATTCTTGCCAGACTACCCTGAACTCCCACAAGATTCAACCACTCATGTACAGTCTACAGGAAATTTACTGTGGCTAATTAACCCACCAAGTTGCACATCTTTGGGCAGTGGAAGAAAGGAGGGGATGTAGTTACAGGGTTAACATGCAAACTTCACTTAGACAGTGGGGAGGTCCTGATTGAATATCGGTCTCATGAGGCTATGAGGCAGCAAATTTACCAATTGCACCACTGTGCTCTCCCATTTTCCACAATGCTGCCATGCTTCCCTGCTTAACATTACAGAGGACTATGTGCCAGCCACTTTAAAGCACTTAAATTCTACAAACTGCAGTGAAAGGATCAGCTGATTTTTTTCATAGATTAGTAGGTGTCAGCCAAAACAGTGTGATCAAAGACCGTGAAACTCTATTTCACCTAATGCAAGAGGATCTCCAAAACTAACTTGTAAATTTGATATAGAAAGTCAGCATCTGAGTTGCTGGCCTCTGCAGAATTAATCTTACCAAACCAGTTTTTCAAAAAAGAACTTCATATGTTTGCATTAAAAAATTGCTTCCCTATTTCTAACATTGACCTTCTGGGTCAAATAGAGTGGAAGATTTTGCCTGCGGTACTATTCCCTGGACAATCTCTCCAGAAGCAAAGTTAAGCAGAAATGAGCACATAACTAATGTCTTCCCCAGGACTTCAAACATCTCTCCAGAGCCAACAATATTGGTGCTCTAGGGGATACACAGGTGTGCATCACATCAGTCAAGTCAAACTCTGGACCTCTGGGTCTAAATTCTTTTCACTCCTTTGTTTTGAAATGCAGTATCATGTGAAGTGTTAAAATATCTTGTTTCATCTTAGTTTTACAGTATTTAAGCTTGTATGCTTTACTTCAGAACATTGTTGCTCTGCAATTTGCATTCAAAGCTGAATAAATTAAAGCTGACGTAAATATATAAAGAGAAGCCATTTACATTATAAATCAATGGTCTTATAGATTGACCTTCATTATATGAGCACTTAAGTTCATTAATGAAGTAACAGAACATAAAATTTAGAGCATAGGAAGAGGCAGTTTTAGCTGACCATGCCTGCTCCAAACCATGTCAGTTTAATTAATCCCATCTGCCCATACATTTTTACACTTCTCTCTATTCCAAGTCTGTTGACATGTTTGTGTAAATGCTTTTTAAACTTTGCTGTATCACCTTCCCTGACAGCATATTCTAGGCATCTATCAATATCTGTATATATTTTTTAAAATGGCTTGCAAATCTCCTTTAAATTTATGCCTCTAACTTCAAGTACATGCCCTTTAGTAGGTGACATTTTCACCATGAAACGAAGACTATAATTATCTATCTTATTAAAGTCATAATTGCGTATACTTCTACCAGGTTGTCCTTCAGCATCTGAAATTCCAGAGAAGACTAAACAAGTTTGCCCAGCCTCTTTAATTCAGGCATCATGCTGGTGAAACTCTTCTGCAGCCTCTCAAAAGCCTTAACATCATTCCTATATTGTGAGAAATAGAACTGCACAAAAATATTCCAAACATGATCGCATCCAAAATTAGGTCCCATTAAGCTTTTGATAATTAAATATTATCAGTAGTTGCCAGACAATTGAATTCTAAACATCCTCATAACTATCAAAGTTCTGACATAAACTGGTGTATTTTCCATCACTAGTGGTTATCAGCCACATAGAAGCTGGCATCACATGTGCTTTTTACATTACTGCTTACCTGCTTACTCCACTGTAGAATTTAACAGAAATGTGGTCAGATTCTAGCATCTTTGAAGTTACATTTTAAAGAGATACTTCATTCACAGAGGTTGGAAATATTTGAAAAGCAATGGGTCAAATTGAGCTGGCTATGGCCAATGGTTTCAAAGTGCCTGGCAGTCTCTTGGTCACAGGCCATTACATTCCAGACATCGGGTTAAGTGCAGGACATCTGTTATTCTGTTGTGCCACTGGATTTTGTGTGTAAACCAGCACTGGAGCCTGATCATACTGGGAATTTCTAAGTACCATACTGATGGATCTAGTTGCACAATCTTACGTTAGTGAGACCTGAGTAAGAATCTCAGTTTAGAGGTCATGAAGGAAATCAGTTTTATATTTTCTACCTATTTTACTTTATTTTAATATTTTCAATTATTTAACAGTGTTTTAATGTGTTGTTAATCTTTCTTTTTCAAAGGTTATATTCTTAAAATGTTCAAAGCCATTACACATTTTTAGATGTATTTGTCAGAGATACAAGCCAGCACTTCCTATTGAAAGCTGTTATAGCATTTCAGAAGCAGGTCCTCAGCACTATACTAGTTGGTACCGAACAGGCACACTGCAACCTTGCAACCCAATGGGTCATCCAATTCCAGGATGGCTAGAACTTTGTGTCCTTGCAAAGGTAGTAATGCCTTGGGAAGAGCCCAGAGCTGAACCAGATCAATCATTGACTGGGCGTAAACAATTCTAATATTGCACGTCAGCAGTAAAGTTAGTCTTTGGGCAGGAGGAACATAATGTCATAGCAACATAGCAGGCAAACAATTTCGACATGATAAGGACTGGCTAGTAAAGCAACACAGCACAATGTCTCAATTATGTCCATGTCTTTGTGAACAGAGCAGGAAAATAGAAAGGTGCTCTTGTTTTTTTGCCATCTGGTACTCCTCCTCATCTTCACCCACTCCCCTCACCTTATAGCGTGAAAACATGCTGTTCAGCCTAACTAGGCAGTACAAACCCATTTAAACTTCCTACTCCCATCAAGGAAATATGCTGCATGACGTGCTGAGCTCCCCAAGTATTTTGAATGTGTTGCTTGAGGTCCTCCTCCAAAATTACTCATGGGATACTTACTTTTCATAGTATAGAACCTTATTATTCTAAGAAGTTGCCTTTGGTATGCAAAACATAGTCATTCTTTGCCACAATATACAAAGCATTGTTTCTGTCAATAATAAATTTTCCAAGTCCTAATTACCACTGACCTGGTTGATGGATTTTGCATATCTGCTTTAATGTTAAAGCCTGATGTACAGTTCAAACAAAAATAGGAAAACTAATGGGGCAAATGAAGAACAACTCTGCAGATTAAGGGTCTTGAGTCATAATATCAACGGCCCATTTCTCTCCACGGATCCTATTGGACACTATGAGTTTCTCAGTATCTTGATTGTTGCTCCAGATTCAAGCATCTTCAGTCTCTTTTGTTTTCTAAAACAAATGTTATTCTGCAAACCACTGTCTGGGTTATACATTATGAACATACAAACTGTTATGCACTGTATTGTTTAGAAATAAACTAGCAGCAAGATATTTCACACTGTCTGGTTTTGATGTTAAAACCATTATCTTTATTAGTATCTACATATAATATCATAACTTAACCAAGATTAACAAATGTTAACAGTGTTATGTGTATGTATGTGTGTAATATAGCTCCCAAACTAAGTTAAGCTTGGGGAAACTAAGCTGAGACGGTAAAGTAGGACAGTTCAGTTCATTCACAGAATGTATGATAGGAGAGCGATATTTGTAATCCAGGGTGAAATGTAGAGAAAAGGTGGTTACGTCGAATTCCACAGGTAAATGAAAGTATCGTCATCGAAGATTTTGTCCGTCGTTTTTTTCCAAATCCATATACAAGTTGTCACCGAAAGTGATCTGTCACAGCGATATCGTCTTCAGGGGATTACTACACAACATACCCAGGCAAGGGTTAACACATGAATGGTCACCACAACACATTCCTTAATCCACTCCTATGGATTATACGAAGCAACAGCTACACATTTGATGTGCACTGGATCGATAATCAACCCACCCTCGTGGATATCGCAGAGTTCCAAAACCCCAGCTTCAACAAACTGGAGCTGCTACCTTTTTCCAGGTTGGCTCCTCTCTCTCTCTCTCTTCAAAAGGTACAACAGGACCTCTTTCACCTCAGACGGTTGGAGAAGTTTGGCATGAGTCCCAAAATCCTAAGGACTGTCTACAGGGGTACAACTGAGAGTACCTTGACTGCCTGTATCATGCCTGGAATGTACTTCCCTCAATCACAGGACATTGCAGAGAGTGGAGTGGAAAGCCCAATGCATCTGTGGATGTGAACTTCCCCCTATTCAGGACATTTACAGTGACAGGTGCGCAAAAAAAGGCCTGAGATCATTGGGGACCCGAGTCACCAGAACCACAAACTGTTCCAGCTGCTACCATGCGAGAAACAGTACCGCAGCATTAAAGTCAGGACCAATAGGCTCCAGGCCAGCTTCCATCAGACCATCAGACGGATTAATTCACACTGACACAATTGTATTTCTAAGCTACATTGACTGTTCTGTTGTATGTCTTACTGTACATACTATTTATTACAAATTACTATAATTTGCACATTGTACATTCAGACGGAGATGCAACATAAAGAATTTTACTCATTTCTGTGAAGGATGTGAGAAATAAAGTAAACTCAATTCAATTCAGTTGGGAATAAGAAAATTGAGCTGTAAATAGGCATGACTACAAATTTCTTTTCCGGACAGCAGGTAGGTATAATTCTGATTACTGAATAACTGATGACTAGAGTTTGCTGGTCACCTATTTGATAACTTTTACGTAAAGAACCTTCAGTCATTGTTCTGTATATTACAAGCAATTTTGTTCCCACTGTTCTCCATTGTTGCAGTGTAGCTGTTCGTTATTGAAAGTGAGAAAAACAACATTGACAAAAACCCATCAAGCTGAAACAGTTGCAAATAAGGCAAATCCTTGTTTCTTTGAACATGATTCCCTTGTTCTAGTTAACAGAATTGTACAGCCATGCAAATCCTCTCCATATGAATGGCTACAGAAATAGTAATGTTTTAAAACTCACTTGACATGCAGCATCAAATCTGCCATATTCCACAAATCTCTACCAGAAGAAAGGATTAGTCATTAGCTTGCTGCTCTGATCATGGCTGGACAGTTTATTGCCATGCATTTGGCAGAAAGTAGTGGTACTTCCTTTGGGGGAAAC
The DNA here is from genome assembly GCF_963921235.1 of Mobula hypostoma. Lineage (NCBI taxonomy): Eukaryota > Metazoa > Chordata > Chondrichthyes > Myliobatiformes > Myliobatidae > Mobula > Mobula hypostoma. The sequence continues at coordinate 69,809,870 of NC_086106.1, forward strand.
TCAATGGCATTGACATTTGCCGTCAATAAATCCGGTGTGGATTGATTTGGAGTGATTCAGTTTGATGGGCGTAGCATTTAGTGCAGTCATTCTTTTAGCAATAGTGTGACAATAAGCCTCTTAACTATCCCAGAGCATGGTAAAATATGATCTCTAACCTAATGAATACATTACTTACCTTTTCTATGAAGACCCAGGTGGATATAAATTGCAGATCCATTCAGACAAGCTTAAAGTAAAGGCCACAAATAAAATTCAAATCCCTTTTTCTGCTTTTTCCTGGGGAAAGAAATTGAAGGTTGATGCTATTATCCCTTCAGGATCCTGTATGCCTCGAGCATTCTTACCTCATTCAATATAGGAGTATATTTCTAACTTTTTACCCAGTCGGATACTGTATCTAATAGGCTACATGTTAAGCAGGTTCCCTTGGGCATAATTCAAATGCATTCCAAGAATGTGTAGACTGCTCAAGCTTCAAGTGGCACAACAAGTTTTAACATGCATAACAATTAACCCCGTGCCTGCGTTCATGCATGTCTGTAATTGTGTGTGTGTGTGTGTGTGTGTGTGTGTGTGTGTGCGCGCGCGTGTATATATGCACACATGTATCTGTGAATATTTCTCTGCGTGTGTTTCTGTGCTTGTATGTGAGCAACTTTCCTGTGTGTACACGTAATTATCTCCTGTATATGCATGCGTATCTGTGCTTGTGCGTGTACCTGCTCTTATGTCTGGGTTGTGTGCATTCATTTGCATGTGTGTGAGCATGTCTGGGCTTGTGTATGTGTGCACGTGTGCTTTTTGGGTATGTGGGGATGGTTTTGGGACAGAGAGTTGTGATAGGGGTTAGGTTAGGGATTTAGGGACAGGGATATGTGGGTATTAGAGGAATTAGAGGACGGAGCAAAGATTTAGGTTTTCACAGTGTGTTTGGAGGACAGTGATGTAACAACAAAAAGATATGTGACATCTGCAAATCAGGCAAATATGTCCAATTAAAAGATCAGTGTGGGCGGAGGCTGGTGGTTCCTCCAAGATCACTGCATTGTCAGCGGGTTTCGAGATCAATGTTCCTTGCAGGCAGAAGGGATGAGGTTTGTCGATCAGTGAGACTGATGTTCCAAGGCCTAGTTATCAGTGTCCTGTCATTAACGACGTGACACAGGTTCTGTAGTTGATGCTGAGGGTCAAAGTCTGAGAGTCGAATTGGAAGTCCGAAAGCTGAGGCCCATTAGTCAGAGCCCCAGGTATAGAGATCTTTCTGAGTCCACTGGGGTAGTCATAGGCCCAATATTCGTCTCTCCAGGTCTGAATCCAATTTAAAATCCTATTCCACTAGAGTCTAGAGGCTAAAGAATATGGACTATCATGTGATATGAGAACTGTGTATGTGTGTGGCCGGGAGGGAGGAAAGATGCTTATTTTACTAGTGTTGTTTAATTGTTTTGATGTTCTGTGTTGCTCTGCCAAGCCTTGTGGGTATGCTATGTTGGCAACAGAATGTGCGGTAACACTTGTGGGCTGCCTTCATCACACCATTGGGTGTGTAGATTGTTGACATAAACAACTTATTTTATTATATATTTCGATGTACACATGATAAATAAACGTGAATCCTGCATTTTATCAATCAGCTCCTAGCCTTCCCTCTCTTTTATACCCTCCTTACAACCTTATGCGATTAAATAACATGCTTGTCTAACAGACAGACAGATTGCTATTTTCCCTCTACCTTTCCATCCAAGTAAAGGGTGTTGAGCTGTAACGTACATTTTTCTCAATTGTGTATTTCTCCACTGTACGTTTTTCTCCACAGACGCTGCCTGATCTGTTGCTTTCCTCCAGCAGTTTGCGTTTTGCTCCAAGTTCCGAAACCTCCACACTCTTGTGAATCTACCTGAATGCAGCCAAAACAGAGAAAAAAGATAACAGGAGAAGCTGAGAGCAAACTTTGTTCTTTTTCATCAAACATTTCCATAAATACTGAGGCTGGAGTTTTCATTTAAACTTCCAATTACTAGTAACAGGATACTAACAGGATTGCTTCCCTTCTCTCACTTTTTCATTCTGGCTTCTTCCTACTATCTTTCCAAACCTGATGAAGTATCAGGGCCTGAAATGCTGACTACTTATTCCTTTTCATAGATGCCGACTGTGCCTGGCCTGCTGAGTTCCTCCAGCATATTGTGTGTGTTAACAGGATACAAAGCTTGTAACACATACCATATTTAGCACACACATTAATTTTGTCCAAGACTAGATTGAAGGTAAACACATGCCGAGAAAACATGAATAGCAGCCCACTCTGCTTCCACATGCCTACACTTTTATCACTCAGTTTGCTCATAAATAATGACAATTTTTGGCTGAAAAACTTTTAAAATGTTTAGTTGAGCAAATTCACAGGCTCAGTGCGGTATCTATATCGAAAATGATTTGAATATGTTAGTTCCTTCCTTCAAGAATAAAACAGATTCTTCATCAAAATCTAGAAAGAAATAGCTATGGTCAGCTTTTCACAAGTAAACATATCTTACTTTATCATTGACTTTGCAGATGACATATTCAGTGAAAGAACTAGTGAGCTTCAGCAAACACAGAGAAGATTAGAAGTGAGGGCTCACTCCAACTTCGCCACTCCTCCTCTTCCTCACTATACTTCTGCTCCTCAATTACTCATTTAGCTGGTGGTGGCCGAGAAGGCTGTTCCCTCATTAAACAAATTTCAGTAGCATGCATTACACTGGCACAAAACTTGAGGTCTAGAGCTTCTGTCAGAATGCTTAGGGCAGTGAAATTGTTCCTTGAAGTGTCCACGGTTCGCTCTGCAACTATTTCTGAGACAATGTCTCTTTTCTTGTGTCCATTCTGCAGGTGTTGTGCAGGTTGAAGACTGGAGTCAAAGATTAGCTTTATTTGTCACAAATACATTGAAACATACAATGAAATGTGTTGTTTTGAATCAAATTGAATCAGTGAGCACAGTATTTGGCGACTGCAAATGTTGTCACTCTTCTGGCTCCAACATTGCATGCTCACAACTTACTAAACCTAAGCGCATACCTCTGGAGAGCGGGACGAAATTGGGACACCTGGAGGAAACCCATGTGGTCACGGGGAGAATGACCATGGCAGGAATTGTATCCTGATCTTACAGTTGGCGCTGTAATTGCTTTATGCCAACCGCATCAACAAATAGTGCTTGGAACTAAAACTGCAGATGCTGAAAATTGGATGTCAAACAAAAATGTGGGAAACACTCAGCAGGTGTGGCAGCATAGTTGGAAGAAGAAACAGTTGTAAGCCTTTTGTTAGAAATGGGAGATGAAAGATACAAGTTAGTCTTAGGCTGCAATAAAGTGGGAAGGAACATACAGGACAAAGGGAATGTTTCTGATTAAATAAAACTTGGGATATCATGAGGACAAGACATTGAATTCTACTCTCTTCCTGTCCAATCCTGATGAAGGGTCTCTGCTGAAAACATTGAAGGTTTATTCTTCACCATTCATACTGATTGACTTGCTGAGTGAATAAATGTTTTGGGCTTTGTAAGCACTTTGAATCAGTGATCGAAAAAAATAGACATTTAGTGTGATGCACAGGAAGCAAGTTGTCAATTTAGCCCAGGATATATTTAAAATGTTGGTGTTTATGGGTGAAGTGCCGGAGAATTAGAGAGTGTCTCATGTTGTTCTGTTGTTTAAAAAAGGATCGAAAAGTAATCTGGGAAATTAAAGGCCGGTAAGTTTGACGTCGGTAGTGGGTAAGTTATTGGAGGGAGTACTAAGAGACAGAATCTACAAGCATTTGGATAGACAGGGACTTATTAGGGAGAGTCAACATGGCTTTGTTCATGGTCGGTCACGTTTGTCCAATCAACTGGAGTTTTTCGAGGAGGTTAACAGGAAAGCGGATGAAGGGAAGGCAGTGGATGTTGTCTACATGGACTTCAGTAAGGCCTTTGACAAGGTCCCGCATGGGAGGTTAGTTAGGAAAATTCAGTCGCTAGGTATACATGGAGAGGTGGTAAATTGATTAGACATTGGCTCAATGGAAGAAGCCGAAGAGTGGTAGTAGAAAATTGCTTCTCAGTGTGGAGGCCTGTGACTAGTGGTAAGCCACAGGGATCAGTGCTAGGTCTATTGTTATTTGTTATCTGTATCAATGATCTGGATGATAATGTGGTAAATTGGATCAGCAATTTTGCTGATGATACAAAGATTGGAGGTGTAGTGGACAGTGAGGAAGGTTTTCAGAGCCTGCAGAGGGACTTGGACCAGCTGGAAAAATGGGCTGAAAAATGGCAGATGGAGTTTAATACAGACGTGTGAGGTATTGCACTTTGGAAGGACAAACCAAGGTAGAACATATAGTGTAAATGGTAAGGCACTGAGGAGTGCAGTGGAACAGAGGGATCTGGGAATACAGATACAAAATTCCCTAAAAGTGGTGTCACAGGTAGATAGGGTTGTAAAGAGAGCTTTTGGTACATTGGCCTTTATTAATCAAAGTATTTAGTATAAGAGCTGGAATGTTATGATGAGGTTGTATAAGGCATTGGTGAGGCTGAATCTGGAGTATTGTGTCCAGTTTTGGCCACCAAATTACAGGAAGGATATAAATAAGGTTGAAAGAGTGCAGAGAAGGTTTACGAGGATGTTGTCGGGACTTGAGAAACTCATTTACAGAGAAAGGTTGAATAAGATAGGACTTTATTCCCTGGAGCGTAGAAGAATGAGGGGAGATTTGATAGAGGTATATAAAATTATGGTGGGTATAGATAGAGTGAATGCAAGCAGGCTTTTTCCACTGAGGCAAGGGGAGAAAAAAAAACAGAGGACATGGATTAAGGGTGACGGGGGAAAAGTTTAAAGGGAACATTAGTGGGGGCTTCTTCACACGGAGAGTGGTGGGAGTATGGAATGAGCTCCCAGACGAGGTGGGAAATGCGGGTTCTTTTTTAACATTTAAGAATAAATTGGACAGATACATGGATGGGAGGTGTATGGAGGGATATGGTCCATGTGCAGGTCAGTGGGTCTAGGCAGAAAATAGTTTGGCACAGCCAAGAAAGGCCAAAAGGCCTGTTTCTGTGCTGTAGTTTTTCTATGGTTTCTATGGTTTCCATTTGGAGGCATGCTAACATTTTATATAGCTGTTTTCACCCTTCAGAGCTCTTGGTTGTCTGGTGCTTGCCTACTCTCCTATGGCTGTAGCAATTGATTGAATTCAGCAAAGGTTGCCTTATTGCAGAAATCTCAAACATTGGATATCTCTGAGATTTGGGATATTGAATGTACCTTGAGTGGACACTAGTTTCTGTGTTTGTGCTGTTTTCTTCCCATTCTTATCGTCACTCTCAACTCCAAAAGGAAGGCTTGCTAAGTCCACCATGGATAAATGGTTCATTTAGAAGTCTCATAGTTAGTAAAAGTTCTTCAACATCAAACAAGTTATCCAATTTAGAGTTCAGAAATTTAAACTAGTTATGGAAATTTACAAATCTCTTGTGTAGAATTTGCAAGATTGAGAAAACAAAATTAACCAGTAATCAACTGTCAACCCTTGAAAAAAAAATGAGGTGAGTTGGTGCACTGAATGTTGCATGCAATTTGTTGACATAATTTGCTTGTATTTCTTATATTGCTGCAGTATTAAACTTACACAGGCTGAATACATAACTAAGTATGATGTCTAGTATGCTTGAAATTAACAAAGATTCAACGCCCTTTCGATTAGCCCATTGCATCTTCAACTCCTTATGCAAAGTGCAATGTAAGCTCAGTTTTCAACACTAAAATTGCTTAATAAACATTATTTTTATAGGTTTTATTCTGTATTAGGTTATCATAATAAATAGTTTACCATTAATTTTAGGAATGCTAGCATATAAGAGCAAGGTATAATGTTGAGGCTTTAAATGATTGGTCAGACTGCACTTGGAGTATTGTGGGGAGTTTTGGGCCACTTACCTGAGAAAAGATGTGCTGGTATTGGAGAGGGCCACGATGAGGTTCATGAAAATTATTCCAGCAATAAAAGGTTTATCAGATGAGGAACGTTTGTGGCTTTGAACTGCACTTGCTGGAGTTTAGAAGAATAAGGAAGTCCATTACAGCATAATAGAAACATAGAAAACATAGAAAATAGGTGCAAGAGTAGGCCATTCGGCCCTTCGAGCCTGCACCACCATTTATTATAATCATGGCTGATCATCCAACTCAGAACCCTGCCCCAGCCTTCCCTCCATACCCCCTGATCCCCCTAGCCACAAGGGCCATATCTAACTCCCTCTTAAATATAGCCAATGAACTGGCCTCAACTGTTTCCTGTGGCAGTGAATTCCACAGATTCACCACTCTCTGTGTGAAGAAGTTTTTCCTAATCTCGGTCCTAAAAGGCTTCCCCTTTATCCTCAAACTGTGACCCCTTGTTCTGGACTTCCCCAACATCGGGAACAATCTTCCTGCATCTAGCCTGTCCAATCCCTTTAGGATTTTATACGTTTCAGTCAGATCCCCCCTCAATCTTCTAAATTCCAACGAGTACAAGCCCAGTTCATCCAGTCTTTCTTCATATGAAAGTCCTGTCATCCCAGGAATCAATCTGGTGAACCTTCTTTGTACTCCCTCTATGGCAAGGATGTCTTTCCTCAGATTAGGGGACCAAAACTGCACACAATACTCCAGGTGTGGTCTCACCAAGGCCTTGTATAACTGCAGTAGTACCTCCCTGCTCCTGTACTCGAATCCTCTCACTATAAATGCCAGCATACCATTCGCCTTTTTCACCGCCTGCTGTACCTGCATGCCCACTTTCAATGACTGGTGTATAATGACACCCAGGTCTCGTTGCACCTCCCCTTTTCCTAATCGGCCACCATTCAGATAATAATTTGTTTTCCTATTTTTGCCACCAAAGTGGATAACTTCACATTTATCCACATTAAATTGCATCTGCCATGAATTTGCCCACTCATCCAACCTATCCAAGTCACTCTGCATCCTCTTAGCATCCTCCTCACAGCTAACACTGCCACCTAGCTTCGTGTCATCCGCAAACTTGGAGATGCTGCATTTATTTCCCTCATCCAAGTCATTAATATATATTGTAAAAAACTGGGGTCCCAGCACTGAGCCTTGCGGTACCCCACTAGTCACCGCCTGCCATTCTGAAAAGGTCCAGTTTATTCCTACTCTTTGCTTCCTGTCTGCTAACCAATTCTCTATCCACATCAATACCTTACCCCCAATACCGTGTGCTTTAAGTTTGCACACTAATCTCCTGTGTGGGACCTTGTCAAAAGCCTTTTGAAAATCCAAATATACCACATCCACTGGTTCTCCCCTATCCACTCTACTAGTTACATCCTCAAAAAATTCTATGAGATTCGTCAGACATGATTTTCCTTTCACAAATCCATGCTGACTTTGTCCGATGATTTCACCACTTTCAAAATGTGCTATTATCACATGTTTGATAACTGACTCCAGTAGTTTCCCCACCACCGACGTTAGGCTAACCGGTCTATAATTCCCCGGTTTCTCTCTCCCTCCTTTTTTAAAAAGTGGGGTTACATTAGCCACCCTCCAATCCTCAGGAACTAGTCTATTTATATAGTCTATAATGGTCTATTTATATTGGTGAGGCTTCACTTAGAGTATTGTGAGCAGGTTTGGGCCCTGAGCTTAAAAAGATTGCACTGAAACTGGAGGTTCAAAGGAGGTACATGAAAATAATTCCAGGATTGAATGGTTTGTTGTATGAAGAGTGTTTGATAGCCCTAGGCTTGTATTCACTAGAATTCAGAAGAATAAGAGGTGTCATCATTAAAACCTCGTTCGTTCGTCCATCGTCAATGTCGATGAGGACCTGGACACCATTTGATGGTGTCGAGACTAGCGCATGATTTGGATTTAAGTGAGGGAGAGTTGTGCAGACATTAAAACCTATTGAATGGTATAAGGACTTGATAGAGTGCATGTGGAGAGGATGTTTCCTATGGTGTGGGACTCTAAGGCCAAAGGGCACAGCCTCAGAATACAGGGGCGTCTTTTTAAAATGGTGATGAGGAATAATTTGTTTAACCACAGAGTGATATATCTGTGGAATTCTTTGCCACAGATAGCTGTAAAGGCCAAGTCTTTATGTATATTTAAGGTAGAGGTTAGTGGATTCTTGATTGGTCAGAGCAAAAAGGGATACAAGGAGAAGGCAAGAGATTGAGGCCAAGAGGAAAATTGGATCAGCCATGATAAAATGGCAGAGCAGACGCAACGAACCAACTGGCGTAATTCTACTCCTATATCTTATGGTCTTATACTCTTATATGTGGCTGAATTGAAGAAGTTGCCTGAACATTGACCATTCAGTGATGGGCTTAATGATGCACTAAGATTTTGTTGAGTTTGTGGAATCTTAGAAGAAAATACCCAAAAATAGCTTCTAACTGAAGCACAACTTACATTTAAAAGACCAGTTGGAACTGCTATATCAATGGAAACTGCAGCCTGCGATGCAACGAGTTGCAGTCAGAAATGAAAGTGAATATGAACAAAATTGCAATATCTAAACAGATACTGCCTGGCTGAACAAATTGTATTACCTGTGTGGCAGGGGCTCACATACAGTAGAAGAATGCAGGTTTAAAGGTGAAACAAATGGATGAGCAATAACTTCCTAAAACTAAATAAAGATAAAACTGAAGTACATTTGGTTGGTCCCAAAGTCAAAAGAGATAAACTTCTAGACAAACTTGGCACCTTGTCTTCCTTTGTAATGTCATAAGTAACTAGCCTGGGTATAATCCTTGATTCAGATTTGAATTTTAAACCCCACGTTAAAAATGAGACCAGAACTACCACACAAAAAATATTGCAAAAGTACATTCACTTCTGTCATGTAATGAGGCTAAAATACTAACTTCTGCCTTAAAATTGAATATACTAGATTACTATCATGCAGTTTTTACCAGCCTGCCAAAACAATCTTTTGACAAACTTCAACTCATTCAGAACACTGCTACTAGATTTTAACCAAAACCAGGATGAAGGAACATATCCCTGCCATACTAGCTACACTGCATTGGCTTCCTGTGTCTTTTAGAATTGATTTTAAAGTTTTCTTACTTGTTTTAAAGGTCTTCATGGTCTAGGACTAGAGTACTTCACAGAATCACTTTTGTTTTATAATCCTGCTCGAATTCTCAGGTCTTCTTCCGCTGGTCCCTTAAACTTAAATATTCTCCCTCAAAAGATCACTGGCAGGTCAGCTTCTTTCAACTATGCTCCTAAGTTGTGGATTTTAATACCTAAAACGGTAAGCAATGAGGATATAAAAGTTGCTGGTGAACGCAGCAGGCCAGGCAGCATCTCTAGGAAGAGGTGCAGCCGATGTTTCAGGCCGAGATCCTTCGTCAGGACTAACTGAAGGAAGAGTGAGTAAGGGATTTGAAAGTTGGAGGGGGAGGGGGAGATCCAAAATGATAGGAGAAGACAGGAGGGGGAGGGATGGAGCCAAGAGCTGGACAGGTGATAGGCAAAAGGGGATACGAGAGGATCATGGGACAGGAAGTCCGGGAAGAAAGACGGGGGGGGAACCCAGAGGATGGGCAAGGGGTATATTCAGAGGGACAGAGGGAGAAAAAGGAGAGTAAGAGAAAGATTGTGTGTATAAAAATAAGTAACAGATGGAGTACGAGGTGGGGGTACACTCAATATACATCACAAATATTTTAACAAAGGATAGCTATAATTTAAGCTAGTAATGCAATCTACTAAGAAGTGATGTATTTTATTTAAGATGATGTTCCTTCAGGTTGATTTATATAAATTAATTTACATGAAGCTTACATACAAACACATTAATAGGTGAAAATATCTTTTCTGCAATATCTGCCTTTTCTTTTTAAAATAGAGTATAAGTCCTTACTGCTTGATCTATCTGAGAGCAAGCTAAACTAGTTCTTCTGGGAGAAGATGGTGCCACTTCCTGAACGCGTTCTTTTTCTTTCAATATGGTTTTGCGGAATTTGGAGCCTGCAATTTTACATTTTGTTTTTATAGGCCCATGGAGCAATTTGGTACCTTGCTGTCTCTGAGAGCGTTTGATGAGGCTTCAAATGAAGAGTGGCGCACTCGAGGCTAAGAAGACTGGAGACTTGAGCCCATGATTGACACCATTTCTCATTGATCTCACAGATTAAATTGCCGAGGAAGACTGAAGTTAATGAGGTGAATGCAGTAGTTGAGCTGGTATTCAGCACTGTCTACCAGCCTCTCGTTCACTGCTCCCAAAAGGAATGATGTGCCATTTGAATGGTCTCTCTCTCTCTCTCCCTCAATGCAGTTGGAGGATCATGCTGGAGTTCTGGGCTTGGTAAATGTTTAATCAGCATAATCTGTGGATTGGACTCTGTAGTTCATGTGATGATGTGTTTCTGATTTCTAGTCACTCCTTTTCTCGTTGCTATTTTGGGTGATTTTGAATTGGAGTGGCCTGAAGTTAATTAACACTGAGCTGAACTGAATGTGCCTGGACTCTTTTAATTTTGTGCTTTATATTCTGTGTTTTTCACTATTTTGTTGACATTTGTGCGATTTGTATTTCATTGCATGTGTGTGTGTGTGTGTGTGTGTGTGTGTGTGTGTGTGTGTGTGGGGGGGGGGTGCGGGGAGGGGTTGATGTTTTTCTTTGAATGCATTCCACTGATTTCTTTGTTTTATGAGGGAAATGAATCTCTGGGTTGTATTCTGCATACATTCTCTGATAATAAGTGTTCTTTGAACCTTTGAAACTACACACCCGGCCCCTACTAGAATAATGAAGATGTTGTGCATGTCCTTTCACAAATGGGCTTCTGCTAATTGTGAATCTGCTGACATTATGCTGCCACTTACGGTTTTAACCTGTCTGCGTTTACTGCACATTCAAAAATCATAAACACATTAGACATAATGGAAGATTTCTATCCAAAGAACTTGAAGAAATTCCAGAAGAATTCCACAATTTGATGACTTTCAAGGCAGAAGAAACTTACTGACCAGCAGGAGATAAAGTTTTCAGCCTTCACAGATAAATCATCTTGATAGAATAGAGATTGAAGCAACAACTTTCAAATACTGGTGTTGTGTATCTAATATTTCAGTAGCACTTGAGTAACCTTGTAAATATATTGTTTGATAATCATTCTTATTCAGTTCAATAATTCATCATATGTTACACTGCCTGTAAAAACTATTCACACCCCCTTGGAATGCCTGTAAAAACTATTCACACCCCCTTGGAAGTTTTCATGTTTTATTGTTTTGCAACATTAAATCACAGTGGATTCAATTAGTCTTTTTTTGATACTGATCAATAGAAAAAGACGCTTTTGTGCCAAAGTGAGAACAAATCTCTACAGTGATTTAAATTAATCACAATAATAAAACACGATATAATTGATTGCATAAGCATTCACCCTCTTCAAATCAGTATTTAGTAGATGCACCTTTACCCTCTATCTTCACAGGCCTTCCAAGGCCAGCTGTAGTGGTGATGCAGTGAAGTATGATGCATCCATCACCATGCTTCACAGTAAGGTTGTTGTATTTTTGATTACTTCAAACATAGCATTTAGTCTGACAGACAAAAAGCTCAATTTTGGCTTTATCAGACCAAAGAAACTTCTTCCAGTTGATTTTAGGGTCTCCCACATGCCTTCTGGCAAACTGTAGCCCAGGTTTCATGTGAGTTATTTTGAACAGCAGCCTTCTCTTTGCCACTCTCCCATAAAGCTCTGACTGGTGAAGCACCCGGGCAATAGTTGTTGTATAGACAGTCTCTCCCATCTCAGCCATCTGAAGCTCCTCCAGAGTTGTCATAGTTTTCTTGGTGGCCTCCCTCACTAGTCCCTTTCTTGCACAGTCACGCAGTTTTTGACGACAGCCTGCTCAAGGCAGATTTACAGCTGTGCCATATTCTTTCCATTTCTTGATTATTGATTTAACTTGATGATCGTACTCCAAGTGATATTCAGTGACTAGGAAATTTTCTTGTATTCATCTCCTGACCTGTGCTTTTCAATAACCCTCTAACAGAGTTGCTTAGAATGTTCTTTTTTCTTCAGGGTGTAGTTTTTGCTAGTGATGCTGACTGTTGGACCTTCCAGATATAGGTGTACCTTTACTACAATCGATTGAAACACCTTGACTGTACACAGTGATCTCCAGATAACTAATTATGTGACTTCTAAAACCAATTGGCTGCACTGGTGATGATTTGGTGCATCATGTTAAGGGGGAGGGGTGTATATGCAATCGAATATTTTGTGTTTTACATTTGTAGTCAATTTAGGTCACATTGTAGAGATCTGTTTTCACTTTTTCACGGAAGTGTCTCTTACTTTCGATCAGTGTCAAAAAGGCCAATTAAATACACTGTAATTCAATGCTGTAAAACAATAAAACATGAAAACTTCTGGGGAGGGGGAATACATTTGATAGGCACTGTATGTGCATACATATATCATCACACTACCACACGATACATGTGTACCTCACTTAAAGTAAAAGCAAAGTTGACTCATAATTCAGATTCTCTTCAGTTAGTTTGTTGTTTTGTCACAACAAGGTATTTTTAAAATGAATCTGAGAGAGATAAAAACCTGGTGCAATACAGCAAGGAGTAATCAATACAGCAAGAAATAATCGAGTTTTAAAAAAATACAGCATGGCACATGTTCTTCAAGAGGGAAAACATGATGGAGTCTTTTTTAAGTAAAAAAGAGTTCATGGGTTCATAAACAATGAGCACCAGGGTTACAGTAATCATTAAAAACATCAGACATGGCTGGTTATATTGAAAAGATAGATGCAATTGATTGCTCAACGGGTAACTCGCTTATGTATATTGAGCTAATTCGACAGATTTTGAAACAAATGAAATAGTTAATGAGAAATAAACAGCAATTTTGCTGAGGGCATTGTGTTTAAAACCATACAGTTTAATTTGAAAATTGACCGTCCCATCAAGCCAGCAGAAAAGATCTTTGTTGATATTGTCCAATCAATGCAGGAAAATTTAGAAAAAATGCCATTGCTGATTGCAGAACACCTTAGATTTCATAAGCAAAAACAAAAAAATAGGAATCCATTTCAAAGTATGGCTGAATTGTCGAGATTGCCTGAATGTTGTCAGTACAATAATGGGCTTTATGATGCAATGAGAGATAGCTTAGTTTGTGGAATTTTACAAAAAACATTCAAAAATGGCTCCTAAATGATGCCCAACATACACTTAAAAAAGCAGTTGAAATCCCTGTATCAATGGAAACAGCAGACAGAAACATAATTAAGTAGAAGCCAGAGATGTAATTGAGTTGCAGTCAGGAATGAAAGTGAGTGTGAACAAAATTGCAGCATCTAAACTGAACAAATTGTGTTACTGCTGGGTAAGGCCTCACATACACCAGACCAAAGCAGACTTAAAGTTGAAACTCGCAGAAAAAAACGATAAAGTTGAATGTATACAAAGAGCAGTCAGGCAGACTAAAATATATGGTCGACATAGGGAAGAGAAAAAGCTAAAAAATCAGGCTGCAGTTTCAAAAAAGCACCTACCTGCATGCTGTTGATGAAAATTCTGATAATGATGAGAGTGACACATGACTGGCTAGCCTTGGGATTTGCAATGGACAAGCAATATGGCTTACACCAGAAATGCAAGGCAAATTAATTAAAATAAAATTGGACACTAGTTTGGCTGTTTCAGTTATTCCACAAAATGAGTTTCAACAATATTTCAAAGATACTAAACTGAAGCCTACTGATATCCAACAAGGAAATTATACTAAAGCAAAGATGCCACCTGCGGGAATGATATTTGTAACAGTGAAATACAACACCTAACAAGCCACATTGAGCTTGTCTGTGGTAAAAATGGGAGGACCTGGATTATGGGGGCATGATTGGCTGAGACAACCACAGCTTGATTGGAGATCCATCCACCATTTGTATGCCATATGCCCTGCAATGAAGCCACTTGAAAGAGAAATATGGAAAGTACTGAATGAAGCCACAACTGTCTCCATGATGCACACCATAACTCTTTGCCTACCAGAGGGCAAGCAGTTGTTGGTGCCAGCCTCTGAGCTTCAGGTTGGAAAGCATATTGGACTGAGGAAGGACGATGCTGCTCACAAGGATCATGCAAGTGATGAAAGTAGTGGTCCAACTACAACAGTGTTCATAGGCAACATATCTGAGAAAGCTACTGATCTGTTAATCAGGCAGTTACTTGCAAAATGTAGCATGATTTTAAGCTGAAAGAGAGTTCAGGGAGCTCCAAGGAAGAAGCAAGCATTCAGCTTTTTTAAGTATAAAGAACTAGAATCCACTCTGTGTGCATTAAGGTTATTGCATGAACTTCAAGTGGGAGACCAAAAGTTACTTGTAAAAGTAGATGCAAAGACCAAAGTCCAGCTAGATGAAGGGAAGATGAGAAAGAAAGGAGATATGAAAACAGAGGATTTGTCAGATGTGGTTGAGAAAACCAAGAGGAGAGATCAGATCATAAAGGGAACAATAGATAGATTAATAAGAGAATACTCCAATGAACTAAATGTACTTTCTCACGATAAAGATACACAAAGTAGATGAAGAAAAAAGGAAGAAGGGGAAAAGATGTCCAGAGTTATCAGAATTACTTCCTGCAGTCTCAGAGTCAGCTCCTGAAACCACCATGGATAAGACCTCAGAACTTGTGATTGTTTCACAGCCACAAGTCTCACCTGCCAATCAGAGTGATGCCCCTTATCAGGAAAAATATTATCTCATATGAGTAAAAAAACCGTCATAGCAATTAAATCTTTAGGCCTAAATGGGACAATTTAAAATTTACTATGCTGTGGATGTCTATGTATACTAGATGTGTAATGTAATATACTGTGTATATACTGTAGATGAGATGCATTCTCTATTGAGTTGGAGCTTATCGCTAAGCAGAGGGGAGAGTTGTGTATTTAATATCTGAGAAATATTTGAGTAATCCTGTAAATATATCAGTTGATTAAGCATTTACTTTCATTTCAATAATTCATTATGGGATATATGTATAAACACATGGATTACATATGTCATCATGCTACCACTGATAGGTGCACAACTCCCTTAAAGAAACGAGAAGTTAGACTCACATTTTGGATTCCTATGTCTTCCATTAAATTTGGTTAATGTTTTGAGGTTACAAAACATAACAAGTATAACAGGTCCCTCCACCACAGGGGCTGTGTTCTCTTTCACTGAATGTTATTTGTTCTATTCAAATAGGAGTTCAAACTCTGAATGCTAACGTATCTGCCTCCAGAAATAGGTTGAAGAGAACTGACCATCAGGTACCATCCAAAGTGTTCTCTAGTAGAGTAGTAGCAATAATATGCAGTGTACCCTGCAAGAAAATTGTATCCTTTGCCAAACCCAGCCCTTTTTTCTTTGCCTCCCAGGTTCTCTCTTCTCCTGCATCTGCTCCTGCACAAGTGCAGGTGGAGCAATCCTTATCATTTTCATTACATGCAACTCAATACATTGGAATGTGGCTTAAAGCAATTCAACAGCCAGAATAGAGATTTACAAATTTTTAGTTGAATGAGTGCACAGTTGCCTCAGATAAAATTCATGGACAAGCTTGTAGTCTAAATGTGTTCATGTTGAATCAGGTTTTTCAGCCAATTCATTCACGCTGAGTGAGATGTCTAGCTACACTAATCTCATTTGCCCATATTTGGCTCAAATCTCTCCATTCCTTTCCCATACATGTTCCTGTTCAAATGCTGGGATTGCTCCTGCTTCTATGATCTCCTTTACCATCTGGTTCCATATATCCACTTACTTCTGTGTGAAAAAAACTTGCCTCTCAGATCTCCTTTAAATATTTTCCCTGACAACTTAGAAGTATGTTCTCTAGTTTAAGGCTCTCATGGTCTTGGAAAAAAATGTGACTATTTATCCTATCAATGCCCCTCATAAACTTCTGTAAAGCCCCAGTGAGAATACCAGTGAATACAAACTCTTGTAACTTAGTCTCTTCATACTAGGCTATATCCTAGTGGATCTCTTCTGCAATCTTTTTAGCACCACAACATCCTTTTCTTTAGGAAGTTGATTAGAATTTGGCGTGATATTCCAAGCATGACCTAATCAATGTCTTGTACAACTGCAGCATGATGTTGTAATTCATATACTCAATTCCCCTGTATCTGAAGGTAAGCAAACTAAATGTTTTTCACTGCCCTATCCAACTGTGTCTCCATTTTCAGAGATCTGTAAATTTGTACCCCAAAGTTGCTCTGTAGATCAAAGCCATTTACTGTACATGGTCAGTCAATATGAAATGACTTAAAATGCATTACCTCACACATATCCAAAATAAATTCTGTTTGCCCCCACTCCACCTAACTTCCAAGCTGACTGGTGTCCCCTGTATCTCTTTACCAACCATATTCACTATCTCATCTACTTTTATTGCTAACAACAGGAATTCTGCAGATGCTGGAAATTCAAGCAACACACATCAAAGTTGCTGGTGAACGCAGCAGGCCAGGCAGCATCTGTAGGAAGAGGTGCAGTTGACGTTTCAGGCCAAGACCCTTCGTCAGGACTAACTGAAGGAAGAGTGAGTAAGGGATTTGAAAGTTGGAGGGGGAGGGGGAGATCCAAAATGATAGGAGAAGACAGGAGGGGGAGGGATAGAGCCTAAGGCCCCACCTCCACCTCGTACCCCATCTGTTACTTATTTTTATGCACACATTCTTTCTCTCACTCTCCTTTTTCTCCCTCTGTCCCTCTGAATATACCTCTTGCCCATCCTCTGGGTCCCCCCCACTTGTCTTTCTTCCCGGACCTCCTGTCCCATGATCCTCTCGTATCCCCTTTTGCCTATCACCTGTCCAGCTCTTGGCTCTATCCCTCCCCCTCCTGTCTTCTCCTATCATTTTGGATCTCCCCCTCCCCCTCCAACTTTCAAATCCCTTACTCACTCTTCCTTCAGTTAGTCCTGACGAAGGGTCTCGGCCTGAAACGTCGACTGCACCTCTTCCTACAGATGCTGCCTGGCCTGCTGCGTTCACCAGCAACTTTGATGTGTGTTACTTTTATTGCTTACTTGTCTTACATATACTGTATGTTCACTTTGTCATCATTCCTGTCTTATCCTCTTTGGGTGATCAGTGTTAAAATGATTTCCATCATGTGTGTCAACAGATGTGAAAATAGGAACTGAGGATAGATGAAGGAATTTCCAGGAGGTTAGTGAGGAACTGCTGGACTGCTTTGCCTTCCATTAGTCATCACACTGTGGTGGAGTTTACTGATCCATGATCAGCAGATCAGTGCTGCAGTTAATCTTCAGCAAAAGGCTCAGTATTTATGATATGGTTGACTAAGACTGAAGCAGATTCCTCAATTTCCATCACCATTATTGAATTTTAGGAAACCCTGTAAACTTAATGCTCTGCTGCTGCAGCAAAACTGATCTATCGGTGTTGGTCTAATTGAGCAATAGCAAAGTGCAGGGTTGCACTGACCTAATTAATGCCTAACACTCCAAGACTTAAATCTTGCTATGGCAGATGGGAATATAACTTCAAATAATTTAATAACTTTGGAATTAAAGAGCTAACAGGAATGACAATAGCCATAAAATTATTGGGTTGTTGTAAAATATCTAGCTCATTGATGTACAAAGTCTGATATCCTTTGCCAATGTAGCACTTTAACCCACAATAATGTGGTTGACTACTAATTTCTCCCACAGTTCAGAGACTGTAAGAGACAGGCGATAAATGCTAGTGATGGCCATTGTGCATGAATGAATACAAAATACACGTGAAAATTTAGTTTTATGTTGTAGCAGTGCAAAGTCACTGCAAGTCTCCCAGATAATTGAGTAATCATCTGGAACTAATTAATTGTAAGGAAATAAAACATTACTACTGGAAGTATAACATGTGGCCCGAGTTAAACACATGACATATTTTTAAGCCATGACTTATGTACTTCAATGAGGTAGGGTTGACAGTGAAAACAAAATCAAGAATTTTAAGACTAAGCAGTGAATAGATGAATACAGCTGTAGTAAGCGGAAGTTAAAGAAATCATTCGTATTTTGGTGACCATATATGCAATGCCTGTAGGTTGAGAAGTTTATGCATAGCATTGATAATGTTGCAGTGTGAGAGATGGATATGCCATTTTTGTCTTCTTTATAATAAGAAGTGTAGTGGAGAAGGGAGACACGTACATATTCTATAAAATAAATGTTTTGAGGAGAAAGAAGAGGGGCGTAAAGAAGCACTGGTAGTTAGATAGACTGCAGTAAGACCTTTGACAAGGTTTAATGTGTGAAATTAATCCAAGGTAATTCCAAATTTCATTGATGAAAAGATACAGTGGACAGTAATCATGGGCTTTTTGTGCAACTGAAAGCCTGTCACCAGGGATTTACCTCAGGAATTGAAACTAATGATGTAAAATGTGACATACAACACTTGGAGAACACTGCTAAACCCAATATAGCAAAAAGAGAAGACCCTAAGAAATATTGAGAAGCAGAGGAACGTCAGTGTTTATTTCCAAGGATCCCCAGCGATACTAAGCAAGGTGAAAAAAGAAGAGGAGGTACTTGCCCTCATAAGTCAGGACATAAAGCAAGAAGCAGGCCAAAATTGATTGAAAGGGAACACCCGCAGGGATAATGGCAGAGCAGCAATGGCTGGAATTTCTGGGAGCAAATCAGAAGGCGCAGGATAGATACTTTCCAGAAAATGAGTGTTATAAAGGCAGGACAATGCAACTGTATCTGACAAGAGAAGTCTAAGCCAACATAAAAGCAAAAGACATATAATGGAGCAAAAATTACTGGGAAGTTAGAGGATTGAAAAACATTTAAAAAGCAACAGAATTTGACTCAAAACATCATAAAGAATGAAAAGATGAAATATGAAGGTAAGCTAGTCAATAATATTATAGAGGTTACCAAATATTTCTACAGATATATGAAGTGTAGAATAAAGGGGAGTGGATATTAGTCCACTGGAAAATGATGCTGGATATGTGGTAATGGGAGACAAGTAAATAGCAGATGAGCTGAATAAGTAGTTTGTATCAGTCTTCACTGTGGAAGACACTAGCTGCACGGCAGAAGTTCAAGAGTGTCAGGGGGTAGAAGTGTGTGAAGTTGACATTGCTAGGGAGAAGGTTCACGGGAAACTGAAAGGTCTGAAGGTAGGTAAGCAACCTGAACCTGATGGTCTACACAGCAGGAACCTGAAGGGGTAGCTGAAGAAATTATGGATGCGTTACTATTGATCTTTCAAGAATCAATTGATTTTGGCATGGTTCCAGAGGACTGGAGCATGTCACTCCATGCTACAAGGAGGAAAAGAGACAGAAGGAAAGAAAAATTAGGCCAGTTAATCTGAACTCTGTGGTTGGGATGATGTTGGTTTCAATTATTAAGGATGTGGTTCAAAGTACATGGAGGCATTTGATAAAGTAGACTGTAGTCAGCATGGTTTCCTTAAAGGAAAATGTTGCCTGACAGATCTTTGAAGAAATAACAATCAATTTAAACAAAGGAGAATTGGTGAATGTTGTATGCTTGAATTTTCAGAACGCCTTTGACAAGGTGGCACATATGAGGCTAATTAAGCAGCTAAGAGCCTATGGTATTACACGCAAGGTACTGGCATAGCTAGAGCACTGGCTAACTGGCAGGAGGCAAAGAGTGGGGAAAAACAGAGCCTTTCCTGGTTGGCTACTGGTGACTAGTGCTGCTCCATAGGGATCTATGTTGGGACTGCTTCTTTTTAAGTTATATGTTAACGATTTGAATGAGAGAATTGTTGGTTTTGTGGCCAAGTGTGTAGATGATATGAAGTTAGGTGGAGGGGATATTAGTTTTGAGGAAGCAGAGAAGCCACAGAAGGGCTTAGATAGATGCGGAGAATGGGCAAAAAATGGGAGATGTAATCCGTGTCGGGGAGCGTATGGTCATGCAGTTTGGTAGACAAAATAAAAGCATAGACAATTTTCTAAATGGAGAGAAAATTCAAAAATCTGTGGTGCAAAATGATTTGGGAATCCTTGGCAAAATTTTCTCAAGATTAGTTAACAGGTTGATTCAGTGGTGAGGAAGGCAAATGCTAAGCTACCACTTTTAGAGGACCATAAAATAGAAGCAAAGATATAATGTTAAGGCTTCATAAGCACTGATGAGGCCTCAGTTAGAGTATTATGAGTAATTCTAGGCCCCTTATTTATGAAAGGATGTGCTGATATTGGAGAGGGTTCAAAGGAGTTTCAGGAATGTTTATGGGATTGAAAGGAGTGATATACGGGAAGCACTTGATGACTCTGGGTCTCTAGTCACTGGAATTCTGAAGAACGATGGGCAACCTCATCAAAACCTACCAAGTTTTGTAAGGACCGCAATAGAATCAGTGTGAAGAGGATGTTTCCTGTGGTGGAGGGGTCTAAGGCCAGAGAACAAACACAAGGGAATCCCTTTCTCCTATCAGATTCCTTCTTCTCCGGCCCTTTACCTTTCCCACCCCCTGGCTTCATCTGTCACCTTCTAGCTACCTCCTTTTCCCTCTCCCCACCTTTTATAGAGGCATCTTGACTGTTTACTCTTTTCCTAGATGGTGCCTGACCAGCTGAGTTCCTCCAGCATTTTATGTACATTCCTTAAGACCAGAGGAAACTGCCTCAAGATACAGGGATGTCCTTTAGAATGGAGAGCTGGAGGAATTTCTTTAGCCAGAGAGTGAAGAAACTGAGGAATTCATTGTCACAGGTGGTTATGTAGGCCAAGTCTTTGAGCATATTTAAGGCAGAGGTTAATAGATTCTTGATTAGTCAGGGCTTGAAGGGATACCACTAGAAAACTGGAGATTGACGTTGAGAGCAAAAATGGATCAGCCATGATGAAGTTGTGGAACAGATTCAATGGGCCAAATGGCCAAATTCTGCTCCTATATCTTATGGTCTTTTGGTGTAAGCTTATGGTATAATCATATAAAACATTAATTAAGTCATAGTTTAGTTCTGCATTCTATGGAATTTTTGCAACTGCATTGGAGGGAAGGCAAAGAAGATTCACCATGGCATTGACTGAGGAGGAAAATTTCATAAAATGGCAGAGAGGACAAGCTAAAATGTGGTAGAAAGCCATATGGGTGGGGAGACATAAGTGGCTGAAGAAGAAAGAATCTGATAGCAGAGGAGAGAGTACACCATGAGAGAAAGGAAAGAGGAGGGGCAACAGGGTGTGGTTATGGATAGGTGAGGATGAAAGGTAAGAGGCCATTCTTGGGAATAGAAGAACAAGAAAGGTGGAAGGGAAAAGAGAAAATGAAAAAAATTACCAGAATGAGATACAGTATCAATGTTCGTGCCATCAGGTTAGAGACTACCTAGACTGAATATATAATATTGCTTTTCCACCCCGAGATGCTGCACCTGACCATTCACCTGCTTTCAGGGCCCCAAACAGTCCTTTCAGGTGAGGCAACACTTAGCCTGAAATTCTTTTGGGTCGTCTATTGTATCTGGTGCTCTCGATGAGGCTTTCTCTGCATTGGTGAAATGCAACATAAATTGGGGGCCATTTTGTCTAGCACCTTCGCTCCATCCACCAGAAGTGGAAATTTCCTATAGCCAAACATCTTAATTTGTTTCCCCATTCTCAGTCTGATATGTGTGTCCATGGCCTCCTCTCCTGCCATGATGAGGCCACTCTCAGGTTAGAGGAGCAACACCTCATATTCCATCTGGAGAGCCTCCAACCTGATGGAATAAATATGAATTTCTCCTTCTGTTGTTTTTCTTTTTTTCCCCTCCCCTTCTCTCTTCTTCTGTTCCCATTCTTTCCTATTCTCTTTCATCATGGCTTGACTTCGCGAACGAAGATTTAGGAAGGAGGCTACCCATGTCTGCAGCAGGCTTGCTGGTGGCTGATGAAGACAATATGGGACAGGCAGGTCTGACCACAGCAGCTGCAAGGGAAATTCTGTTCTCGGTTTGGTGCTGCTGTGTTACGGTTCTTCCTCCTTCTCCTTTTGTCCTCAACGCCAGCCCTGCAGGCGTTCTCGAAGGAGGAGACAGTCTGGTGAATGGTGTGTCTCCAGGCCTTGCGATCGGAGGCTAGATTAGACCACTGGTGATGGTCAATGTGACAAGCACCAAGGGATTTTTTCAGAGAGTCCTTGTACCTATTCTTCGGTGCCCCTCTGTCACAGTGACCAGTGGAGAGTTCGCCATACAGCACAATCTTGGGCAGGCGATGATCCTCTAACCTGAAAACATGCCCTTCCCAGCACAACTGCGTCTTCAACAGCATGGCCTCGATGCTGGTGATCTCCGCCTGTTCGAGGACTTCGATGTTGGTGACGAAGTCACTCCAGTGGATGTTGAGGATGATGCGGAGGCAGTGCTGGTGAAAACGCTCAAAGAGTCATAGATGTTGACGGTAGGTGACCCACAACTCAGAGCCATACAGGAGGGTGGTGAGCTGTACATGCTGATCTTTGTGCCTTTCTTCAAATGCTTGTTGTTCCAGACTCTTTTGTACAGCCTGCCGAATGCGCTGTTTGCCTTTGTCAGTCTGTTGTCAATCTCCTTGTCAATCTTGGCATCTGACGAGATGGTGCACACCAGGTAGGTGAACTGGTGGACTGTCTTCAGCTCTACCTCACCGATCGTGATGCGGGGAGGGTGGTAATCTTCCTGAGGTGCGGGCTGATGGAGAACTTTTGTCTTCTTCAATCTGACTTCCAGTCCAAAGAGCTTGGCAGCCTCTGCGAAGCAGTATGTTATATGCTGCAGGGCTGTCTCTGTGTGGGCAACAAGGGCAGCATCGTCGGCAAAGAGTAGCTCTCGGATAAGTTGCTCCAATGTCTTGGTGTGGGACTGTAGTCGCCTCAGGTTGAACAGGCTGCTATCGGTGCAGTATCGGATGTAGACATCATCCTCGTCATCAAGGTCTTCTGTGGCCCTTTTGAGCATCATGCTGAAGAAGATGGTGAAGAGAGACAGCGCAAGGACGCAGCCTTGCTTTACTCTGTTGCCTGTTGGGAAGTGTTAGAGTGTGTTTTTTTGGTTAGATGATTTGTTTACACTTAAATGACTTTGGCCACCAGACTTCTATTTGACAACGTGCTTCCTAAAAAGGTGTGAATACCAGATGCTTCTGGCACCATAGTTTGACAAGATGCTGTAGTTTCAAAGACAGTATTATCTATACATTATAAATATTAATTGTCTTCTATGTTTGCACGTAAAATGCCAAATAAATGTATTGTGGATTGAACTAAAGGCTGTGGATACCAACGCAGACATGTTGGCGTCGGAAGGAAAGGATGAAATCCGAAGGTGTGATGTTTGTATGTAGCTTCAAAAGGAAGCATTGTCTAAGCATTGTCTGTAACTTTTTAAGTAGTGATTGCCTTTGTGTTTAGCATATAAATATTGAGCCCACATTGAGCTAACAGACCTTTCTGCGGAAAGCGTCTCTGTCTGTAAGATGCCTGCTGTACCTTGTTGTGTCGAATAAAGAAACTGCTTTATATCTACCAGTGACTCTGTCTCTCTGGTAATTTCATGCACGCTACAACATTTGGTGTCAGGAATGGGATACTTCGTGACCCATCGTGTGGCCAGCGTTCCTAGTAGTCTAAGGTGGTGAGTATTTTTTCCAAAATAACACTCGCACTTGGATCTGTTCGGTCGGTGGTACACAGGAGCACAAAGTATCACGAATGTGGAGGGCTGAACTGGTAGATATAAAAGTAGTGTGTGTGTGTGCATGTGTGTTTATGTATGTGAGGAATCTTTGTGTATTAACTTGGTTAACTTGGTGAGAGTTGGACCACCAGTTGCGAAAGGTGGTAACCAACGGTACGGTTCGAGACGCCAGAGTAGGGGGGTGTATACTCGTTCGGGGAGCTGCATTTTAGTGTATGCGTGTGCAAGTGTGATGTAAAGGAATACAGCAGGCATCATGAGTTCAGGTACTCAAAAGTGGCAGATTGTGGAATACATACTCTGTGGTTTTAAGTTTGTACTGTTTAACTGCTACCCATCTTTTATATTTTGCATAGTGTGGGAATTAGTGTGGGGTTTTCTCAGAGAAAGGTTTTACCCAGACAGATCTACCAGAATGGCACCTGTTGAGGTCAGGCAACATCAGGTTGAGAACCTTGATGATCCGAGCCAGCCTTGACCTTGATTACGACTATTCATAAGCCCTTCACCCCTGGGGAGAAACAGAGCATTTTGTCCGAGTTGCCCTCACTTAAAGTCGCCTGTGGGAATTCAGAATTCCGGCGCAAACTCGAGGAAATGGTTGAAATTCACCAGATGCACCCTAAAGATATACATGTGTTAGTGAAAGCCAAGTGCCTGAGGAATATGTGGGACAGAATGGCCTGGGGGTGCGGGATGGTACATGGGCAACTACCGGGAGCGCCAGTAATGAAGAAAGATATCGCTCTTTTAAAGGGGAAGTGAGGTAGCGGCTGGGTAAAGGTGAAGGTAGCTGGGGAACGATAATGGCAGTGATTCAAAAAGCTGATGAGACAGCCATGGATTATGTAAATATCGAGTGTATGAAGAGTATTCAGGGTTGGATAATCCAGGGAGGGGTGACTCAGTCTTCCTAAAAATGCTGAAGGAAGGACTGAGCTCCACCCACCAGGAAGTTTTAGATTTAGGCAAAACTGTAGGGTCCACCTACTGTGCGATAGTTTCCTGGGCCAGTGAGATAGGCCAAAGAAAAGGCAAGAGAAATCGTAAAGTGGGTATAGTGGATGCAGCTGTTGTGATGTCCCAGAGAGGTTGTTTTGCTTGCCAGCAGCTGGGGCACTTAGCAAAGGACTGTAGGACCAAGTATAAAACAGTGAAGGAGTTGATGTGCTACAGCTGTGGCCTATCGGGACATGGCTGGAGACAGTGTCCAAAAGTGAGGGCAAAAACCCAGGCGAAGGTCACAGCAGACACGCAGTCACTCACCCCATCAGCAACCTGTCTGACTGTTGATCAGATCAAAGAGTTAGTAACAGCACCTCTTAAGGCAGAAAAGGATGTGGCAGCAGGCTCCACGGCCAGCGCTGATGACTCACGGATGTACATAACGGCATTTTTAGAGGGACGGCAATGCAATATGTTAGTGGACACAGGGGCATTGGTATCGATAACGGACTTACCCTTACCAACAACTAGACAGGCCAGTTACATCAGGGGTGTAGGAGAGAAAACAGTAAAAGCAGAAAGAAACGAGTCGCAAATACTAGAAATCAGGGGAGTGCAGCTTCCAGTGTATTTCTGGGTATGTTCAAATAATGAGGGCATGATCCTTGGAATAGACATCCTAAGGGAAGCAGGAGCTGTTATAGATTTGGGAAAGGGAGAAATAATATAGACGAGTCAGGGGCAGCGAATGCGCACAACTAACACAATACACAACCTGCCTAGCATAGGTGCAGCTGCCCTGATCATTAGAGACTGCAGCCCGGACGGGGTCTATGGGTTACCTTGTCAGCAGTTCCCAGCAGTGTGGGCTACACACAAGCAAGATTGTGGTCGGGTAAAGATAGACCCAGTTAAAATAAAGGAGGGTCTGTATAAACCCCCTAAGCAGGACTCTATACAAACTGACACACTGACAGGGTATAGCGAAGGAACAAAGACACCAGTCTCAAAGAGACTGCGGCCATTCCAGAACATAAAGTTTTCCCAGTTCCTCCGAGGGCAGATAAGACAGCAAGGGAACAAGAGGCACTTGAAATTGCAAGTGTGCAGGAGGAAACGACAGGAACCAGCTTAGTAAAATTATATGAAGAGATAGAGGCAGAAGAGAAGGAAAAATGGAGGAGAAAAGGAGCAAAGGAGGGACCAGACGGGTGCTGGACATATGGGGAGGAAAGAGTTACGGTGGCCCCACCCTGTATTAGACTGATACTACTAAAGTTATATCATAGGGTGATGCATCAGGGAAGGCAGAGCATGATCACAGCCCTCCGGCAGGACTGGTGGTGGCCAGGGACGGGCGGGGATGTTGAGAAATTCTGCCGCCGTTGTATCACTTGTGTTCAGCATAACCCTGGTAAAGGCAGAAAGCTACAGCTGGCAAATCAGCCACGGGTGAGGAGACCCTGGGAAAACATCCAGATAGACTTCACAGGGCCCCTGCCAAAAAGCAGGGGGAAAAGTTACTGTCCAGTAATTGTGGGTCATGTCAGGTAGAGCCGTGGTGGTAGAGGACTCCATAGTGAGAGGTACCGAAAGGGGTTTCTGTGGCAACAGGCGAGATTTAAGGATGGTGTGTTGCCTCCCTGGTGCCAGGATCCAGGATGTCACAGACAGATTGCAGGGAATCCTCAAGAGTGAAGGTGAACATCCGGAAGTGGTGGTGCATGTTGGCACAAATGACGTGGGGAAGAAGAGGAAAGACATCCTACAGCGTGACTTGAGAGAAGTCGGGAGAAGGCTGAAAAGCAGGACTTCCAGGGTGGTTATCTCCGATTTGCCTCCAGTTCCCCGTGCTGAAGTGGTCAAGAACAGGGAGATAATGGATCTGAATCTGTGGCTGAGAAACTGGTGCAGGAAGCAAGGATTTACATTCTTGGACCACTGGGGTATATTTCGGGGTAAGGATAAATTGTACAAAAGGGACGGGTTGCACCTTAATAAGTGGGGCACCAGCATTCTGGCAGGCAGGTTTGCCTCTGCAACACGGGTGTGTTTAAACTAAGTAGTGGGGGGGAGGAGGGGACAAACTGGAAACATAAGGATGGAGATAAAGGGAAAGTGAGAATAAGAAAAGTTAAGAATGACAGCAGAATCAACAGAGCAGAAAGCTCAAGAAGGGATCGTACAGTATGGCCAAGTGAAATAGGATTTCATATGGGAGGTGAAGGGAGTAATGAATTAAAGTATTATATATGAATGCACGGAGTATAAGAAATAAAGTGGATGAGCCTGAGGCACAGTTGGAAATTGGTAAGTATGATGTTATGGGAATAACAGAGACATGGCTTCAAGTGGACAGGGCCTGGTAAATGAATATTCAAGGGTATACATCCTATCGAAAGGACAGACTAATGGGCAGAGGGGGTGGGGTGGCTCTGTTGGTGAGGAATGATATTCAGTCCCTTGCGAGGGGGGACATAGGATCAGGAGACGTAGAGTCAGTATGGATAGAACTGAGAAATTCTAAGGGTAGAAAGACCCTAATGGGAGTTATCTACAGGCCCCCAAACAGTAGTCTGGATGTAGGGTGTAAGTCGAATCAAGAGTTAAAATTGGCACGTCGCAAAGGTAATGCTACAGTTGTTATGGGGGACTTCAACATGCAGGTAGACTGGAGGAATCAGGTTGGTATTGGACCCCAAGAAAGGGAGTTTGTGGAGTCCCTCTGAGATGGATTCTTAGAACAGCTTGTACTGGAGCCTACCAGAGAGAACGCAATTCTAGATTTAGTGTTGTGCACTGAACCGGATTTGATCAGGGACCTCGCGGTAAAGGAGCCATTAGGAGGTAGTGACCACAATATGATAAGTTTTAATCTACAGTTTGAGAGGGAGAAGGGAAACTCAGAAGTGTCAGTATTACAGTTGAACCAAGGGAACTATGGTGCTATGAGGGTGGAGCTGGCCAAAATTCAATGGAACAATATCCTAGCAGGGAGGACAGTGGAACAGCAATGGCAAGTGTTTCTGGGAATAATGCAGAAGGTGCAGGATCAGTTCATTCCAAAGATCCTAAGGGGAGTAAGGGGAGGCCATGGCTGACGAGGGAAGTAATCGACAGTATAAAAATAAAAGAGAAGAAGTATAACATAGCAAAGACGAGTGGGAAGCCGGAGAATTGGGAAACTTTTAAAGAGCAAAAGAAGGTAACTAAATAGGCAATATGCAGAGAAAAAATGAGGTACGAAGGTAAACTAGCCAAGAATATAAAGGAGGATAGTAAAAGCTTCTTTAGGTATGTGAAAAGGAAAAAAATAGTTAAGACCAAAATTGGGCCCTTGAAGACAGAAACGGGTGAATTTATTATGGGGAACAAGGAAATGGCAGACGAGTTGAACAGGTACTTTGGATCTGTCTTCACTAGGGAAGACACAATCTCCCAGATATAATAGTGGCCAAAGGACTGAGGGTAATGGATGAAATGAAGGAAATTTATATTATGCAGGAAATGGTGTTGGATAGACTGTTGGGTCTGAAGGCTGATAACTCCCCAGAGCCTGATGGTCTGCATCCCAGGGTACTTAAGGAGGTGGCTTTAGAAATCGTGGACGCATTGGTAATCATTTTCCAATGTTCTATAGATTCAGGATCAGTTCCTGTGGATTGGAGGGTGGCTAATGTTGCCCCTCTCTTCAAGAAGCGAGGAAGAGAGAAAATAAGGAATTATAGACTGGTTATCCTGACGTCGGTGGTAGGAAAGATGCTGGAGTCAATTATAAAAGATGAAATTACGACACATCTGGATAGCAGTAACAGGATCGGTCCAAGTCAGCATGGACTTATGAAGGGGAAATCGTGCTTGACTAATCTTCTGGAATTTTTTGAGGATGTAACTATCTAAATGGACAAGGGAGAGCCAGTGGATGTAGTGTACCTGGACTTTCAGAAAGCCTTTGATAAAGTCCCACATAGGAGATTAGTGGGCAAAATTAGGGCACATGGTATTGGGGGCAGAGTACTGACATGGATTGAAAATTGGCTGGCTGACAGAAAACAAAGAGTAGCGATTAACGGGTCCCTTTCGAAATGGCAGGCGGTGACCAGTGGGGTACGGCAGGGGTCAGTGCTGGGACCGCAGCTGTTTACAATATATATTAATGATTTAGATGAGGGAATTAAAAGTAACGTTAGCAAATTTGCCGATGACACAAAGCTGGGTGGCAGTGTAAATGTGAGGAGGATGTTATGAGAATGCAGAGTGACTTGGACAGGCTGGGTGAGTGGGCAGATGTATGGCAGATGCAGTTTAATGTGGATAAATGTGAGGTTATCCACACTGGTGGTAAGAATTATTATCTAAATGGAGTCAAGTTAGGAAAAGGGGAAGTACAACGAGATCTAGGTGTTCTTGCTCACCTGTTTCCCCTGCTTGCATCGTCCACTTTCTTCTTCTAACCTACCTTTCTACCCACCTGGCTTCCCCATCACCATCTAGCTTGTCCTCCTTCCACTGCCCCAATTTTTTTCTGCGATATTCCCCCTTCCTTTCCAATCCTGGTTGATGATTTGGGCCCAAAATGTCAACTGTTCATTAATTTTCATAGACATTGCCTGACCTGCTGAGTTCCTCAGACATGTTATGTGCATTGCTCTGGATTTATGAAGTTGTGAATAGTTTCCTCAACAATGTACACTCTAAAATTGTTGATGAAAATTGCTTTTACTGTTACGAAATAAAAATAATTTAATTGTTGATTTAAATAGATACATTACAATTATTTGTCATTACTTTGAATTTACATTTTCTATCTCTCACTGTGCTTTGTAAAACAAATTTTTTGTAGTTCTTAATTAATAGCTCGAATGAGAATGGTAGTGCATTTTTTTTGCCCTCCCCCTTCCTCTTCTTTTATTCCCTTCTCTGGGGTCTTAAGACATCTGCTTATCACCTCCCCCTGGGGTCCCCATCCTTATTCTTCTTCTCCCATGGTCCACTCTCCCCTCCTATCATATTCTTTTTTCTCTAGCCCTTTATCTTTCCCACACAATTGGCTTCATCTTATAACTTGTCCTCCTTCCCCTCCCCTAAACGTTTTATTCTGGTGTCTTCTTCCTTTCTCTCCAGACCTGAAGGAGAGTCTGGGCCCAAAACATCATCTCTTTTTTATGTACTGCCTGACCTGCTGAGTTTCTCCAACAGTTTGGGTGTGTTACTTTAGGCTTGGGTTGTTTTCCTTGGAGCAGAGATATCTGAGGGGAAACCTGATTGAAGTATACAAAATTAAGAGGCATAAATTTAAGTTAAGGGATAGAAAATTTGGAGAGGATCTGAGGAAGAAACCTTAACGATTGAAATCTGGAAGCACTACTTGAGGAACTCATGAAGATATGTCATCTCGAAATCCGACATGGAACACCTTGGAGAGAGAAATCCAAATATTGATTCATATAAATGGCTTGCTTGCACACAGAGAGATGCCCTTTAGATCATGCTGAATGACTATCATCGTATGGCTCCATTTGCAATCTCTTTGAATACTAAAGTTGATTTTGCTCTACAGTGGAAAGAAGTTATTCTTTGCAAAGATGCCAAATATTAAGAAAAATATTTATTCATAGGCAGTATTGAAAATACATCCTGATGATATCTTGGGGAAAAGGAGTGGTGTTAAGTGAACCCTCAATGAACAATCGGAAATTTTTGACTGTAGAGTACAGAGAGAATTAAAAGTAAATGCTCCTGCTGGGCTCTCTGTGGTTCAAACTTGAGTAAACTGCTCCATTAGCTACACAATACTGTGTTCCTTAATTATTCTCATTACTTCTTTGAGCAGCATTGCCATATAGCACCATGGTTAAATATTAATTTATAAGGTATATGTCATTTTATTGTATTTGTCGCAGAGGGCACTTAAACAGAAAATAGTAAGTGCAACTATTCATACTTAATAATTACCCTCTGTGACATAACTCAGCATATATAATCATAAATTTCATAAGTTCTTCACAAGTACAAAATAAACACTGGCAAATTGGCTAAATTATACAGGGGAGGCAGGGTGAATTTATTTTGAGGTCCCCTTATTTATTTATTTTCTTTGCTCCCTATGCTTGGAGATTCGGACTTATAATTCTACATTTCATTCTATCAAATCAGTAGTATTACATTCAAACCAACTTTAATGCAAAACAGACTAATTTTAAAAAATGAAGGTCAACTCAGAGAGCAAACCCATATCTGGTAGGTCTAATTTAATATGCACAAATGGTATTTGTACAATATGTTTCCAACCAATCAGATGCATACAGGATTTAGTTTCAAGACAAATGGGTGAGAGCAAGGTTCAGATGTTATAAGCCTTGGCTGACTATAGATATTTAATCAGTACTATCAAGCTAATGAAGGTGTCAAGCTGTATTGCAAGGCAGATAAAATAAAAACACCAAACTTGATTCTTTGCATAAATCTTTTGAAATATTGTCCTCATCCTGCCAATTTGTAAGGGCAGTAATCTTCAAATAAAGATAAGAGAGAAAATAACATTGAAACAGGCAATGCCAATGAATAGAGAAATAGAATTAAAATTTCAGGTCAATTACCTTTCAATTGACATTTTCGGAAGCAGAATCAAAATCAGGTTTAATATCATGAAATTGGTGTCTTTGCAGCAACAATACAACACAATACAATACAATACATAATGTGTGTGTATATATAGAAATGAATGGACATTGAACCCATGAACTCTACCTCAGTACTTTTTTAAATTTTATTTTTGCACTACTTATTTAACTTAAATAGTAAAATTAAATTAGTGGTGCAAAAATAAAAACAAAAGAAGTAGTGAGGTAGAGTTCATGGGTTCAATGTCCATTCTGAAAGGGAAAGAAGCGGTTCCTGAATCTTTCAGTGTGTGTGTTCAGGCTCCTGCACTTCCTTCCTGATGGTAGCAATGAGAATAAGATGTGTGCTCAGTGATGGGTGTCCTTAAAGCTGGATGCCGCCTTTTGGAGGCAACATTCCTTGACGATGTCCTGGATGCTACAAAGGTCAATGCCCAAGATGGAGCTGGCTAAACTTACAAAACTTTGCAGCTTACTTTGATCCTGTGCAGTAGCAACCACCACCCACCCCCCCCAATCTCCCACATACGGTGATGTAGCCAGTTAGAATGCTCTCCACAGTACAAATGTAGAATGTTGTGCGTGTCTTTGGTGACATACCAATTCTCCTCAAACTCTTAATGAAATATAGCTCCTGCCATGCCTTGTTTGAAGCTGCATTGAAATGTTAGGCCCAGGATAGATCCTCAGAGATGTTGATACCTAGGAACTTAAAATTGCTCACTCTTTTTATTTCTGATCCAACTATGAGGACTAGTGTGTGTTCCTCATCTTACCCTTTGTGAAGTCCACAATCAATTTGTTAGATGTTAAATGCTGACTTTGGCAGACCTACGGCAGAACCTATGAATGAATAAATAAAAAAACTAATTTAAGGATTTGGTTGGTACATATTATTTTTAGAAAGCATTGAGAAAATTGGATTGAGATATTTAGAAAGCTTGATGATTGCTTTGGTCCATGGGATACTTGAGGTGGGTTGATCTGGAAGAATCTGAATGAACATTGGCATAAGATTCTAATGCATGTTAGAAGTCTTTTCTTTTTATGCTGTTGTGAGCCAAGGAACACATTGCAATTTATACAGTAAAAGTAGATTAGTGGAAGATTTGAAAAAGGAAAAGGAGAAATCCTATTTAAGAGCAAACTGTACTGATGAAATGTACAAATGGCAGTTGAAACATTGAGATATATACCAGCCTATCACTGTAATCTACTGCAGAATATTTGCTTGTCTTCAGAGAGCAGGGAAGAATGGAAATGTGTATCTTTACTAAAATTGAACACTGTGCAATACAACTAGCAAGCCCTGAAAGCTGAAAGTACTTGTTTTGAAAATAATAGACAGAAATGTTGCACATAAAAATTCAAAACTGTATTTTGAAATACTTACTTTGTACTATTGAGTCTTGAAATTTATGAATAAACTTTAAAAATATATTTGTATGTCTTGTTATCAGAATTGAAAAATAGAATAGAACAGCGAAGAAATGGGCAAATCAATTCTAATCCCATTTGCATGTCCAGGGTTCCCATCCTTTCTTGCCATGCTTGAAAAAGTACCCATCTAAATCTTTCTTAAATATAATAATTGTATCTGATTCTACAACCTCCACTGGCAATGCATTCCAGGCATCATTCATTCGCTGTCGTGTAAAAAACGAAATATCTTTCCCCTTAATGGTCCTTTAAAACTCTTTCCTCTCACCTTACGTACAGTCCATCCTAATATTTTGATACTCCCATTATTATAAAATTAAGATTTTGACTATATACTTTATCTATGCCTCATAATTATGATGATATACCGCTTTAAAAGTCACTCCCAGCCTTCTTCACTCTGAAAAAAAGCCAATTTACTCTCTCTGAATAGCTAAAGCCCTCCAATCCTCGGTATATCCTGGTAAATTTCACCTCCTCTGCATCTCATCCTTTCTTTGGAATGGAGACCAGAATTGCACAGAATGCTCCAAGTGGGTTTCAACCAGTGTTTTGTAAAGCTGCAAGACAAGTTCAGAGTTTGAAGTAAATTTATTATCAAAGTACATACATATATAAATATATGCACCATATACAACCCTAAGATTAATTTTCTTGTAAGGATACTCAATAAATCCATAATAGAATAATAACCATAATAAAATCAATGAAAGACTGCGTCAAACTTGGGCATTCAACCAGTGTGCAAAAGACAATAATCTATGCAAATACAAAAACAAATAAATAATAATAAATAACTTAACAATAAATATTGAGAACATGAGATGGAGAGTCCTTGAAAATGAGTCCATTAGTTTTGAGAATATTTCAATGATGGGGCAAATGAGGTTGAGTGAACTTAACAACTTTGGTTCAAGAACCTGATGACTGAGGGGTAGTAACTGTTTCTGAACCTGGTGGTGTGAGTCCTGAACTCCTGTACCTTATTCCAGATGGCAGCAGAGAGCATCATCTGGGTGGTGGAGATTTTCTGATGATGGATGCTGCTTTCCTGTGACAGTGTTTCATGTGGATTTGATCAATTGCAGTGAGTGCTTTACCAGTGATGGACTGGGCTGTATCCATTACATTTTGTAGGATCTTCCATTCAAGGACAATGGTGTTTCCATATCAGGCTGTGATGCAGCCAGTCAGTATATTCTCTACTACACATCTATTGAAGTTTGTCAAAGTTTTAGATGTCGATCCGAATCTCCTCAAACTTCTAAGGAAGCAGAGGCACTGCCGTCCTTTCCTCCTAATTGCATGCATGTTCTGGGTCCCAGAAAAGGTCCTCTTAAATGATAACACTGAGGAATTTATAGTTGCTATTACTTTAAATTCATTGACTTGTTAATTGATTAGAACATTTTATCATTTGGCTATCAGATTGTAGTGTTAATTGTTTGAATGGAGGGAATCACTGAACCCAGTTATATCAGTGAGTTCCTGCCATAACATCTGATCTTGTTATGTTAGTTAAAATAAACTGTTTCTTTTCTTGAAATTCAATGCTTGAAATATTAATTATTTAAGAGTTTTTTTGTCAACTGTGGCTTGAATATAATTTGTAATTACTTAACCCCCAGCACATCTGAATAAATTTTCACCTACCATTATTTCAGTGCATGTTTAACCGTCAAATAGGTGTCAGACAGTGCTTGCTTTCTTTTCTTCCATTGGAACAATGATGTGAATTGTTTACTTTTTAATATAACTTAGAAGGAGGGAAACTTGCCATCACTGATGCCAATGGTGAATATGATGCTCTAGTAACAGAGTGACCAATATTAATTACACAATCAAATCAGTAAAGTTTAAGTTATTTTCAGCATTGACTTTCATTAAACTTGTGTGAGAACATGGGCCAACAAAGGTGTTTGCTTCCTGCAGGTCTGGTGTCATTGGATTTAGGAGTTAGATTACTGCAACTAACACCCAGTGCTCTTGCGCTCATCAGTGGCTAGTAAACAAAGATAATTAGTCCCCTCTAGTCTTTGTATCTATGGAAAAAAATGAATCTTTTCATTCTTGCTTGAACACTGACATGTGCACTGCCTTGTAATTTGAATTTAGCTGAAATTATTTTGCAGACCTCATTTACCAAAGTCAAGGCCTATGCTTATTCTTGGTGTTTGAAAGATAAATTTGAATAATTCCAATTATCTTCCCTTTGGATAGAAATTAAATTTTAATAATATTAAAATAAGATATTTTTCACATTGCTTATTTCTGAGGTTATAATTTTGATGAGCACTCATTCCAGTTATTAGGTAAACAAGACTGTATGATTTCCTACAGCTGTCTCTTTTCAGAAAAAGTTCATTTCCTCAAAGCTTACCTAGTCTGCATAAATTGTGTTAATACGCTATTTTTGTTCATTTTTCAGTACATTAGCAAAGGTGTAGAGGAAAAATCTTGCAACTTGTACTACTCTTAAGGTCGGATGTGTTGTAACTGCAAAGGCAATCAGAATGCAGTAATAATGCTGTGCCTGACGAATTGTTAAGCATGCACTTTACAAGCCTGAGCTGCACAATTGTTTAATACGAAGAAATCTGCAGATGCTGGAAATTCAAGCAATACACATCAAAGTTGCTGGTGAATGCAGCAGGCCAGGCAGCATCTCTAGGAAGAGGTACAGTCGACGTTTCGGGCCGAGACCCTCCGTCGGGATTAACTGAAAGAAGAGTTAGTAAGAGATTTGAAAGTGGGAAGAGGAGGGGGAGATCCAAAATGATAGGAGAAGACAGGAGGGAGAGGGATGGAGCCAAGAGCTGGACAGTTGATTGGCAAAAGGGATACGAGAGGATCATGGGACAGGAGGCCTAGGGAGAAAGAAAAGGGGGAGAGGGAAAAAACAGAGGATGGGCAAGGGGTATAGTGGGAGGGACAGAGGGAGAAAAAGGAGAGAGAGAAAAAGTAGATGAAGCCACACTCAGGTTGGAGGAACAACACCTTATATTCCATCTGGGTAGCCTCCAATCTGATGGCATGAATACTGACTTCTCAAACTTCCACTAATGTCCCACCTCCCCATCGTACCACATCCATTATTTATTTATATACACACATTCTTTTTCTCTCTCTCCTTTATCTCCCTCTGTCCCTCTCACTATAGCCCTTGCCCATCCTCTGGTTTCTTGCCCATCTTCTGGTTTTTCCCCCCTCCCCCTTTACTTTCTCCCTAGGCCTCCCGTCCCATGGTCCTCTCATATCCCTTTTGTCAATCACCTGTCCAGCTCTTGGCTCCATCCCTCCCCCTCCTGTCTTCTCCTATCATTTTGGATCTCCCCCTCCACCTCCCACTTTCAAATCTCTTACTAGCTCTTCGTTCAGTTAGTCCAGACGAAGGGTCTCGGCCCGAAACACCGACTGTACCTCTTCCTAGAGATGCTGCCTGGCCTGCTGCGTTCACCAGCAACTTTGATGTGTGTTGCGACAATTGGTTAATGTTTCTTTGCAATTCACTTTCTTCCCTCTTCATCTACCCACGTAATTCACCTTCAGTCACAAACCAACATACTTCTTCAAATAGTATGATACTACTGAGTGTATAGCCAGTTCTAAAATTGAAGATAAATCAGGATTTACCTGTTTTGCAGCAGGTGAGCCCTCTTAAGATTTTCTGTGTAACACTCTGAGTACAATGCAAAATATTATCTGCCAAAGGCTCAAAATGCCTTCAACACCTTATTATTGCTGCATAGCACAGAATTGAATTTCACTGGTGTGCTTTCACCTAAAGCATGTAGAATCTCTGGTGGTCCATATGCAATGTGTTAGCCTGAGAAGGCAGCAGCTTCATCAGAGTGATCATGGGGTAAAAAATAAGGCTTTTTCCCTCAGACCCTGCTTCTGCCTGCTTAATATGGGGAAGAAGGCCAAAACTGTAGATGTGGAGCTTCCTTTTACTGTCCTGGAGCGCTATGTTAATTTAACAATATTTGGAGTCTTTTTAAGGATTAACATTATGTTTGGGTTTAGTTCTAATGCTGTGAATTAGAAAGCATTATAAATAAACAAAATAAACAGACTGTTAAAAATGACAATTTCATTAATTTGAAAATTCCAAGTAAAGTGATTTAGTTCATAAGTTAACAAAAGATAAAAGTAATATTTTTTCTGTAATTAATTTTTAAGCAAATCTGTAATGTTATGAATATTAATTTCTGCTTTAATTGGTTCAGTATTGATTATATATGTGTTATTATCATTTAGCCTATGAATAGGAACTGGAATTGAGAACCGAATTGAAAGTGCTTTAGCAATTGGCACCCTAGAGTCTTAATTGTTCTTTTCAACTAAAATGCATTTCTGATATAATGCATTGTTCAATGCTCTTTAAACTGTTATCATAAAATTTAGAAAACGGGCACTGTTTCACGTTTACAATTGGCTGAAGTGTTATTAAGATTTTCATTAATGTTACGAGAAAAACTAGATTAGTATTCCATTATCTTTTTTAATATTGTGAAGGATTAAACATTGCTTCTAACTATTGTGCATACATAACTGGAGAACTGTAGGAAAGGCAGATAAGCTCGGGGCATGAATCAACACATGGAGTTATCACATGGTAGTCATGGGTGAGTCTTCGTTGCAGGAGGGGCAGGATCAGCAGCTCAACGTTTTGGGGTTCTGTTGTCTTAGAGGTTCTGTTGTCTTAGACGTGACAGAGCAGGTAAGATTAAGGGAGGGGAAGAGTGGCATAACTAGTCGTGGAAAATGTCGTAGTAGTGCTCTGCTGGACAGAATGGAGAATGTGACTAGTGAGACTTTAAGGGTGAAACTAAGGAATAAGAAAGGTATGAACGTATTAATGGGGCTGTATTATAGATCACCCCTGCAATCTATTAGAGCAGTGGTCCCCAACCTCCGGGCCGCGGACCGATATCGGGCCATGACCCAGAGGTTGGGGACCACTGTATTAGAGAAACAAATTTGTAGAGAGATCGCACACTGTTGTATGAAAGATAAAGTTGTTGCAGTAGTTGATTTTAACTTTCCACATATTACCATACTATAAAAGGATTAGATGGGGTAGATTTTCTCAAATGCTTTCAGGAAAGTTTGCTTAATCAGTACATAGAAATTCCAACAAAAAAGTGTGTGCTACTTGATCTGCTATTAGGGAATAAGAAAGGCAGGTAACAGAATTTTGTGTTGGGAAATGCTTTTATCTAGTGATTACTTTCAAAGTAAATATGGAAAAGGATAAGTCTGGTCCAAGGGTTGAGATTCTAAATTGGAAAAAGGCCAATTCTAATGGTATCAAAGAGAATCTGGCAAGTGTAGATTGGGATGAACAGTTTCTGGCAAAGATGTACTTGGTAAGTGGGAGGTCTTCAAAAGTGAAATTATGAAAGTGCCTGCCATAATAAAAGGTAAAGACAACAGGTTTAGAGCCCTTGGTTTTCAAGAGATATTGAGGCCCTGGTTAAGGGAAAAAAAGGAGGTGCATAGCATGCATATGCAGGTAAGAACAAATGTGGTGCTTTTGGAGTATAAAAATGGAAGAGAACACTCCATAAAGAAATGAGGAGGGCTAAAAGGAGGCATGAAGTTGCCCTAGCATACAATGTGAAAGAGAATCCTAAGGGATTCTACAGGTACATAAAGAGCAAAAGAATTACAAGGGACAAAATTGATCTTCTGGAAAATCAGATTGATAATTCATGTGTGGAGACAAAAGGGATGGAGGAGGTCTTAATTTTTTTTTGCATTTGTATTTACTCAGCAGACGGATACAGAGTCTAAAGAAATGAGGCAAAGCAGCAGTCAGGTCATGGACCTATACAGATTACCGCGGAGGAGGTGTTTGCTGTCCAAGGCAAATTAGGGTGGATAAGCCCCAGCGCCTGACAAGATGTTCCCTTGGAAGCTGTGGGAGGCAAGTGGAGAAATTCCTAGGGTACTGGAGTATAGAAGGATTGCTATTGCTGCTCTGTTGTTTAAAAAAAGGCTCTAAAAATAAACCAGAAAATTATCGACCGGTAAGCATGACGTTAGAAATGGGAAAGTTATTGGAATGTATTCTAAGGGACCGGATATAGGAGTATTTGGATGGACAGGGACTAATTAGAGATAGTCAGCATGGCTTTGTGCAAGGTACGTTGTGTCTAACTTGACGAAGTTACCAGGAAAGTGGATTAAGGCAAGGCAGTGGTTGCTGTCCACATAGACTTAAGTAAGTCATTTGACAAGGTCCTACACGGGAAGTTGGTCAGGGAAGTTCAGTCATTTGACATTCAAGGTGAAGTAGTAAATTGGATTAGACATTGGCTTTGTGGGAGAAGCCGGAGAGTGCTAGTAGGTAGTTACCTCTCTGACTGGAGGCCCGTGACTAGTGGAGTGTCAGAGGGATCGGTGCTGTCTGTTGCTGTTTATCATCTATATCAATGATCTGAATGATAATATGGTTAACTGGATCATCAAATTTGCAGATGACATCGAGATTGGGGGTGTAATGGACAGCAAGGAAGACTATCATAGCTAGCAGTTGGATCTGGATCAACTGGAAAATGGGATGAAAATGGCAGCTGGAATTTACTGCAGACAAGTGTGAGGTTTCCCTTCAGTAGCACCAACAGGCAGGGCACTAGGGAGTGCAGTGGAACAAAGGGATCTGGGAATACAGGTTTATAATTCTTCGGAAGTGGTGGGACAGATAGACAGGGTCAGAAAAAGACATTCTGATACACTGGCCTTCATAAATCAAAGTATTGAGTACGAGTGATGGGATATTATGTTGAAGTTTTATAAGAAGTTGATGAGACCTAATGCAGAGTATTTTGTGCAGTTTTAGTCACTTACCTACTGGAAAAATGTAAATATGATTGAATGAGTACAGAGAAAACTCATAAGAAGGTTTCTGGAACTGGAGCATCTAATTTATAAGGAAAAATTGAATAGGCTGGGACTTTATTCCTTGCAAATTAGAAGATTGAGGAGAAATGTGATAGAGGTATATAAAATTATGATGGGTAGAGATAGGGTAAATGCAGGCAGGCTTTTTCCACTGAGGTTTTGTGAAGCTACAACTAGATGTCATGGGTTAAGGATGAAAGGTGAAATGTTTAAGGGGAACATGAGGGGAAAATTCTTAACCCAGAGTGTGGAACGAGCTGCCAGTGCAAGAGGTGCTAGCAAGCTCAATTTCAATGTTTAAGAGAAGTTTAGGCTGGTACCTGAATAGCAGTGGTGTGGAAAGCTACGGTCTGTGTTCAGGTTGAAGGGGCTAGGTAGTTTTATTGGTTCAGCAGGGACTAGATGGGCCAAAGTGCCTGTTTCTGTGATGTACTTTTCTATGACTCTATGACTCTATAGGATGTTTGAATATCAATGGCAATTTAACAAACATTTCACACACCAGAAACTACTCAATGCTAGTGTCACAATGATATTACTAAGATTTCTGTGGTCTTTCACAGGTCATAGCCCAAGGGTTTCTCTTTGCAAGTTTAAGTACACAGCTAGACCCAATTTATTAAGGCATTATTAAAATAGCTTAAAAATCAACACAGCAAACTGCACACCATACCAATATTGGTATTGGCAATTTATGCAGCAGTGACTTAACTGAGCAAGACAACTTAAATGAAGTCAAGGAACAGAATAACGTTACTGAACCATGCTCTGAATGCATAAAGCCCCTTTATTAAATGAACATAATAAAAATCCTGGGGTTCTCCTGAGGGCACAAAGATAGCTAATTTTCACACCACTGGAACTCCTACACAGTCTCAATAAGGATGGCTTTTTATAAACTGGTCATGCGCATACTTGGATGAACTGATAGTCACAATAATTTGCAATTTATGCAATAGCTGGTCTGGAACTGGAACAAAAAGACAGTTAAGCAGATTGTAATAAGATGGTTACAACCAAAGGTAAATGATGTTCTAAACCTTGGAGGGTTATAGATGCATTGTCCCTAAATAATGAAGGGTGAGACTGATAGATTTGTGGAGACTAAGGGAAATGGTTATATGCAACAGGTAGGGCAATAAACCACGCATCATCCTAGATATTAAATAGGAGAACAGGCTGGAGAGAGTACATAGATTCCCTTTATTATATCTTATGTTCTTATTTCCAATACAGTAAAC
Source organism: Mobula hypostoma (assembly GCF_963921235.1). Classification (NCBI taxonomy): domain Eukaryota; kingdom Metazoa; phylum Chordata; class Chondrichthyes; order Myliobatiformes; family Myliobatidae; genus Mobula; species Mobula hypostoma. The sequence continues at coordinate 69,850,814 of NC_086106.1, forward strand.
CTGTTTTATGTTGGCAAGCATTTAAAGGTTGCATGGATGAACTACAACAATTGTTCATCCCAGTTTGGCAAAAGAATAAATCAAGGAAGGTAGTGCACCCGTGGCTGACAAGAGAAATTAGGGATAGTATCAATTCCAAAGAAGTAGCATACAAATTAGCCAGAGAAAGTGGCTCACCTGAGGACTGGGAGAAATTCAGAGTTCAGCAGAGGAGGACAAAGGGCTTAATTAGGAAGGGGAAAAAAGATTATGAGAGAAAACTGGCGGGGAACATAAAAACGGACTGTAAAAGCTTTTATATATATGTAAAAAGGAAAAGACTGGTAAAGACAAATGTAGGTCCCCTGCAGACAGAAACAGGTGAATTGATTATGGGGAGCAAGGACATGGCAGACCAATTGAATAATTACTTTGGTTCTGTCTTCACTAAGGAGGACATAAATAATCTTCCAGAAATAGTAAGGGACAGAGGGTCCAGTGAGATGGAGGAACTGAGTGAAATACATGTTAGTAGGGAAGTGGTGTTAGGTAAATTGAAGGGATTGAAGGCAGATAAATCCCCAGGGCCAGATGGTCTGCTTCCCAGAGTGCTTAAGGAAGTAGCCCAAGAAATAGTGGATGCATTAGTGATAATTTTTCAAAACTCGTTAGATTCTGGACTAGTTCCTGAGGATTGGAGGGTGGCTAATGTAACCCCACTTTTTAAAAAAGGAGGGAGAGAGAAACCGGGGAATTATAGACCGGTTAGCCTAACGTCGGTGGTGGGGAAACTGCTGGAGTCAGTTATCAAAGATGTGATAACAGCACATTTGGAAAGCGGTGAAATGATCGGACAAAGTCAGCATGGATTTGTGAAAGGAAAATCATGTCTGACAAATCTCATAGAATTTTTTGAGGATGTAACTAGTAGAGTGGATAGGGGAGAACCAGTGGATGTGGTATATTTGGATTTTCAAAAGGCTTTTGACAAGGTCCCACACAGGAGATTAGTGTGCAAACTTAAAGCACACGGTATTGGGGGTAAGGTATTGGTGTGGGTGGAGAATTGGTTAGCAGACAGGAAGCAAAGAGTGGGAATAAACGGAACCTTTTCATAATGGCAGGCGGTGACTAGTGGGGTACCGCAAGGCTCAGTGCTGGGACCCCAGTTGTTTACAATATATATTAATGACTTGGATGAGGGAATTAAATGCAGCATCTCCAAGTTTGCGGATGACACGAAGCTGGGTGGCAGTGTTAGCAGTGAGGAGGATGCTAAGAGGATGCAGAGTGACTTGGATAGGTTGGGTTAGTGGGCAAATTCATGGCAGATGCAATTTAATGTGGATAAATGTGAAGTTATCCACTTTGGTGGCAAAAATAGGAAAACAGATTATTATCTGAATGGTGGCCGATTAGGAAAAGGGGAGGTGCAATGAGACCTGGGTGTCATTATACACCAGTCATTGAAAGTGGGCATGCAGGTACAGCAGGCGGTGAAAAAGGCGAATGGTATGCTGGCATTTATAGCGAGAGGATTCGAGTACAGGAGCAGGGAGGTACTACTGCAGTTGTACAAGGCCTTGGTGAGACCACACCTGGAGTATTGTGTGCAGTTTTGGTCCCCTAATCTGAGGAAAGACATCTTTGCCATAGAGGGAGTACAAAGAAGGTTCACCAGATTGATTCCTGGGATGGCAGGACTTTCATATGAAGAAAGACTGGATGAACTGGGCTTGTACTCGTTGGAATTTAGAAGATTGAGGGGGGATCTGATTGAAACGTATAAGATCCTAAAGGGATTGGACAGGCTAGATGCAGGAAGATTGTTCCCGATATTGGGGAAGTCCAGAACGAGGGGTCACAGTTTGAGGATAGAGGGGAAGCCATTTAGGACCGAGATTAGGAAAAACTTCACACAGAGAGTGGTGAATCTGTGGAATTCTCTGCCACAGGAAACTGTTGAAGCCCGTTCATTGGCTATGTTTAAGAGGGAGTTAGATATGGCCCTTGTGGCTACAGGGGTCAGGGGGTATGGAGGGAAGGCTGGGGCGGGGTTCTGAGTTGGATGATCAGCCATGATCATAAAAAATGGCGGTGCAGGCTCGAAGGGCTGAATGGCCTACTCCTGCACCTACTTTCTATGTTTCTATGTTTCTATGTTACTCTTGCTACTGTCATTAGGCAGGAGGTACAAATACCTGATACCCCACACTAACTGGCTTAGGAACAGTAATTATACTACAGTCATAAGGCTCCTGAACCGGTATGGATCATCTTATTCACTATGACTGTAAACTGATTCCATAATCTACAGACTCACTTTCAAGGAGTGTTTACACCTTCTGTATCATTTTTAAATATGCAGAATTTATCCCATCTTTTACACATTGGTTGCTTGTCAACCTTTATCTGTTTATATATAATGTTTGTTTTCCTGTAAATGCTTGCAAGAAAATGAATCTCAAGATATTTATGATAACATATAAATACTTTGATAATAAATTCCCTTTGAAATTTGAACTTTGTTTTCACAAATGCTGGCCAAATTTCTTTGTTCCACAGACGCAATGACACCATGTCCATCCTGTGACATACAGTACAGACATTTAGTCTTGCAAAGTCCAATACTGGAGTGCAGACAACATCAAATCAGCCCACACATTTGAGATCAATGCCTTAAGCTTTGTGTCATCTCAGATATATCCTTGAAGATTCTTGCTGACACTATCAAAGGAGCAAAAACCAAAAAGCAGGTGTTGAAGAAATATGTAACAAATGTAACAGATAAATGAAAGATGGTTTGGCTCCCATAAGGTTGTGGGGAATTAAAACCTGCTAAAAGAGGAGAAATACAGACTGTATCCCCTGGGAGAGGGCAGATGAAACCAGTTCAGAATCAGAATCAGGTTTAATATCACCAGTATATGTCATGCAATTAGTTGTCTCTGCAGCAATAGTTACAATGCAATGCATAATAATAGAGAAAATATGAATTACAGTAAGTATATAAAGATAGATAAATAGAGAGAGGGAGATAGAGTGAAAGAGAGAGAGAGGAAGAGAGAGAGAGAATAAATAGTTAAATTAAGTAAATACTGTAGTGCAAACAATAAAAGTTAAAAAAAAAAGGTAGTGAGGTAGCGTTCATGAGTTTACAGACCATTTGGAAATTGATGGCAGAGTGGAGGAGGCGATTCATTCAGTGAATACCTTCTGGCCCCTGTACTTCCATCCTAATGGAAACAATGAAAACAGGCATGTCCTAGGTGATGGGGCTCCTAAATGGTGGATGCCAACTTTTTGAGGCACCGCTCCCTGAAGGTGTCCCGGATACTACTGAGGCTAGTGTCCATGATGGAGATGACTAAGCTTACAACTCACTGCAGCTTATTTCAATTCTGTGCAGTAAGCCCCCTCATTCCAGATCGTCGTACAGCCAGCTAGAATTCTCTCAATGGTACATTAGTAGAAATTTGTGAGTGCCTTTGGTGACGTACCAAATCTCTTCAAACTCCTAATGAAATATAGCCGCTGTTGTGCATTCTTTGTAGCTACATTGATACATTTGGCACAAGCTAGATCCTTAGAGATGTTGCATCTAGGAACTTGCTCAGTCTTTCTATTTTTGATCTGTCTATGAGGACTAGTATGTGTTTCCTCATCCTACCGTTTCTGAAGTCCACAATCAATTCTTTGGTCTTACTTACATTGAGTGCAAAGTTGTTGTTATGACACCACTCAACTAGCTGATATATCTTCCTCCTGTATGCCTTCTTGTCACCAGCTGAAATTCTGCCATCAATAGCTATGTCATCAACAAATTTATAGATGGCACTTGAGTTGTGCCTAGCCACATGGTCATGAGTGTGGAGAGAGCAGAGCTGTGGACAAAGCACACATCCCTGAGGTTTGCCAGTGTTGATTGTCAGTGAGGTGGAGATGTTATTTCCAATCCACCCAGATTGTAGTCTTCTGGTTAGGAAGTTGAGAATCCAGTCACAGAGAGAGGTATAGAGGCCCTGGTTTTGGAGCTTTTTGATCAGAACTATAGGAGTGATTGTGTTAAATGCTGAGATTCATTTAATAAACAGCATCCTGACATAGGTCACAAAAACAAGAGAAAATCTGCAGATGTTGGAAATCTGCAGTTTCTGTATATCGATATCTCAAACTTCCATTAATGTCCCACAACCACCCCTCTTCTCCATTTCCCATCCCCTTTTTCCTCTCTCACCTCATCTCCTTGCCCACCCATCACTTCTTTCTGATGCTCCTTCCCCCTTTTTCTTTCTTCCATGGTCTTCTATCTCTCACCAATCAACTTCCCAGCTCTTTACTTCATCCCTCCCTCTCCAGGTTTCACTGAACACCTGGTGGATCTCTCTCCCCTCCCTCCACCTTTTAAGTTTACTCCTCAGCATTTTTTCTCCAGTCCTGCTGAAGGGTTTGAGCCTGAAATGTACTTTTTGAGCTGAAAAGTACATTTTCAGCCCAAAAAAGCTGACTCTACTCTTGGGGTGTACTTTCGTGCAACTGTACTTTTTTCCATGGATGTTGCCTGGCCTGCTGAATTCCTCCAGTGTTTTGTGTGTGTTGATCCTGACTTAGTATTTATATTGTCCAGATGATCCAAAGCTGCGTGAAAAGCCAATGAGATCACACCTGCTGGAGACCTATTGCGGAAATGGGCAAAGTGTAGTGGCTCTGTTTAGCCCAGAGTTGTTTCACCTATGCTACTCTCCTACCTACACTTGCTTTCCATGTATGTAGAGGTCAAAAGGATCTAACCCTCTCTGCAACAGTGAGTGAAACCGAATCCAAAAGTTCAGAATTGCCTTAAACCCCTTTCTACTCTCAATGGTTCTTTAAAGGTTTATAAGCATCTCAAGCAGAAACAGATAAATATCATTCAATTGGATTCAAGGAACTGAAAGTACTATTGAGGAAGTTAAAAAAAACCAACGGAATTATTGACATTTAAAAACCAAAATGAAATAAAAATAATTCAGGCACTTGTTCTCGTCCATAGGTGATCTTATTCACAGTAGTGGAGTACCCATTTTATAGGAGTGGACTACCCAGTGTGAAACCAAAGGGTGACTTGCAAAGACTATCTATCCTACCTCTCTAAAATATCAGTGCATTGCTGCTGTGTTCAGAATGTGAGCTGCTGGATAACTTGACCTCCAGTTTTTGAACTTCTGGGCTTGTCTAGAGTACACATGATTGCACAGGAGACTAACACTACATTGTGTGAATCCACACATCATCCAGGTCTCTGTTTCAGAGAGCAATATCAGAATATCCTTTGAGAGGACAAATCCTTGCAAGACATCAGACCCCAATGGTGTACCTGGCCAGGTACTGAAACCCTATGCGGACAGCTGTCTGCAGTGTTTAAGGACATCACCAAATTCTCACTTCTGTAATGGAAGTTTGCCACTTGTCTCAAAAAGACAGCAATCATTCTGGAACCCTGAAGAAAAGCAGGGTGAGCTACCTCAATGACTTCTGACTGGTTGCACTCATATGTGCTGTAATGAAGTGCTTTGAGAGGTTCACTATGCCTAGAATTAACTCCTGCTTGAGCAAGTCCAGGATTTGCTGAAACTCACCAACTGCTGCAATAGATCTATTGCAGACAGAATCTCAATGGCTCTCTATCTGCTTTGAAACACCTTAACAACAACAAAGCATATGACAGACTGCAATTTATCAATTATATCTCGGCATTGAACACGATCATCCTTTCAGTATTGATCACCAAGTGTCTAAACCTGGGCCTCTGTAACTCCTTCTACCACTAGACCCTTTATTTCCTCAGTGGGAGGCCACAATCAGCATAGATTAGTGATAAAATCTCCTTGCTGACGATCAACGTAGACACACATCAACAGTATGTGATTAGCTCACTGTTCTACTCTCTCTACACTACACCCATGATTGTGTAGCTAAGCACACCCCAAAGTTCATTTATAAATTTGAAGACTACACACCTGCTGCTGGGGGAGTCTCAGATGGTAATATAGAGGTGTTTAGGAATGAGGTAGAATGGCTGGCTGAGTGATGTCACAACAACAACCTCACACTCGACATCAGCAAGAGCAAGAAATTCATTGTGCACATCAGAGAGCAGAAGCTGGGAAAACATGAACCAGTCCTTACTGAGGGGTCAGTGGTGGAAAGGGTGAGCAGATTTAAGATCCTGGGTGTCAACATCTCAAAGGATCTGTCCTGGGTCCAACACATGGATGCAATCATATAGAAGGCATGCCAGTGGCTCTAATTGATTAGGAGTTTGTGGACATATTGATAAATCACCATAAACCCTAGCAAATGTCTATATATGTACAGTGGAGAGCATTCTGACAGGTTGTGTCACAGAATCCGACACCTGGAGTCAGAACACAGAATCGGGAGAGACTGCAGAGAGTTCCAGACTCAGTCAGCTCCATCACAGTCACAGCCATCCCACTATCAAAGACACCTTCAAGAAGTGGTGTCTTAAGAAGTTATCATCCATCATTAAGGAACATTACCATCATGAATGCACCCTCTTATCATTACTACTTTCAGAGAGGAGGTACAGGAGTCTGAAAATCCAGACTCAATGATTCAGGAATGGCTTCTTCGCCTCCACCATCAGATTTCTGAAGTCTATGAACCATGAACACTACCTTGCTATTCTTTTTTCTTTTGCACTCTTTATTTTGTACATTACAGTAATGTTATGTTTTTGTACTGAAAACAGCAATTGTACATCATATAAGACAATGATGATAAATCTGATTCTCATTCTGATTTTGACAGGGGAAGTCTGATTTGTGCTACAGCTGTAATGCCTGATGGCCATTATATCTCCTTTGAAACCACCATGGAAGCAGTGGTGGCTACTTAAAAATGAATTCTGGGGTTTTAACTATATGCTTGGATATCCTGAGCTTCCTCTGACATGCCAGTGTGTAATGATGGTTAAAGTGCAGCTCTGCTGGATGAAAGACTGAGATGCTTAACAAGAAAATCTGTCAATAGTATTATTACTTTACTGCTGCTTTCTCAAAGAACTCTGGAAAGAATTTTTTCACATAAGCTGCATTGGGAATTAATGGCTTTCTGCAAAGTTTTCTAAACTATTTGACCTAACTTTATGAACTGTTGTTTGCTTTCCTCACTTGAGTTTCACATTAATTCGTTCATTGGAATTCTCATCTTCTCTTGTCACATTGTCATGGATATTGCTCATGTTATGACTCTGGGGTCATGAGGAGGACTGTGATAACCAGAATGGCCTTCTACTGTAGAAGCATGCTATTTTGCATCCAGAAGAAAAAATATCTAGCAAGGGGCCGGAAAGAGGAGGCATTACTTAGAACCTTTCAAGTCTAAACTACCTGACAAAGTGTACTAGTAGAGGATGAGTTTGCTACATGAGTAAGTGCCAGTAATAAATGGAAAGACATTTAGAACAGATGAAAACAATGTTTGTCCTTTGTTGGACCCTGTGACAATACTCTGTTTGTACCAGTTAAGATTCCTATGCCATCATCTTCAGATTGGATTCTGTTGGAAATGTTTGGTACAATATATTAAGCTGATTTCCAGTATCATTTTTTTTTAACAATTGTGTTGATATTACCATTGACGAATCCCATCATGAGATTCTGTACCAACACACGTCAAAGTTGCTGGTGAACGCAGAAGGCCAGGCAGCATCTCTAGGAAGAGGTATAGTCGACGTTTCGGGCCGAGACCCTTCGTCAGGACTAACTGAAGGAAGAGCTAGTAAGAGATTTGAAAGTGGGAGGGGGAGGGGGAGATCCAAAATCCAAGACAGGAGGGGGAGGGATGGAGCCAAGAGCTGGACAGGTGATTGGCAAAAGGAATATGAGAGGATCATGGGACAGGAGGCCCAGGGAGAAGGAAAAGGGGGAGGGGGGGAAACCCAGAGGATGAGCAAGGGGTATTGTCGGAGGGACAGAGGGAGAAAAAGGAGAGCGAGAGAAAGAATGCGAGTATATAAATAAATAACAGATGAGGTATGAGGGGGAGGTGGAGATTCTGCACTGAAGGTTGTGACTTTAGTAAATGCAGATTCTCCTTAACTTTCTTGCACTTTGATCTTAGAAGTTCTGAGGTGACTGAAGCTAATTTGAGAGCTACAGCTTCCCCCCACAGATGGCTGGTGGCAGGTGGAACAGGTTAATGGCATTTTGCCAGGCATCTGCTGCTTGGGACATCTGCATGTACCTGATGCCCGGCCTCAAGGTTCACATTACTATTTTGCATTATTCTACTCATTTCTGAACAGTCATGAGCCAGCGAGTCTGGGAATCAATAAGGATGATGCAGCTCTTCAAGAAAGCATTGTGCAAATCTTTGAACTTCCTCCCATGATGGAGTTCAAAATATAGCTCTGTTCCAGGCCTCTGGTATTAGGCATGTGAATGACATGGACTTCCCAATTTAGCCAATGATATATAATGAAGGCCCACAATACTGGGGATGTTGGCCTTGGAGAGGACACTAACATTGGTTTGCTATCCTTCCAGTAAAGTTAGAGGACTTTGTGGATGTAGCATCTGTAGATTTCTTCTAATGCTTTGTGATTCCTGCTTTGGGCAGTCCAGGAGAGTAGTGAGGTCTGAGGTAAGAAGTCTAAGATCTTGATTTTCAAATACCTTTTTTGTTCAATTGATCAAAGGCTTGCTGGTTCTTTGGGGAACTTCGATAATCAATATCTGCTTTTGACAAAAGATGGTTCCTGAGATAAAGGAAGTATTCCATTAGTTCTATGGTATCATCTTAAACCTTTATTGCTGGAGGACAGTTTGATGCAGCGGTGGAAGTAAGGGATCTGGTAAAGGATCCTTTGCTGCCTCTGTCTTGGTCTTGCAAGGATTGGCTGTATAGTCCATCCCATTCTGCTTCAATAAAGTGTTGATGATTATTTGGATGTTGACTTTTGTGTAAGGGTGAAAATGAGTGTTATCTTCCATAGATGCTGCCTGGCCTCCTGAGTTCCTCCAGCATTTTGTATGTTTTTTCATCTGTATAGTGCAGTTTCACTCTGAAGATTTGGACTGTCTTATTTTAAAATGGGATTGCTGTAGGTTCAATAATTCTCCAATACCTGTGAAGACAGTTGGCCTAAATAAGAACTCTTTCTTTTCTGTAGCTCACTGTAAGATGGTCTAGTAGGCAGCTGATAGTTTGGTATATGAGCTACTTGGCCTGCCCGGCGTAACTGGGACTGCATCAGGATGGTATAGGTACTGGTCAGGCCCGCCTATGTAAGGACCTTGATGTCAGGGATTCTGTTTTGCAATTGAATGTTCAGGAGCTTTCTGAGGCAGCCTATGTGGTAATAGGTCAGTTTCTTGTCATGACTTTGGTATGTTGTCTGTGTTTGGCAGGCATAGACAGGGTGGGAAGTTTCATGGCCCTATAAACCTTCAGCTTTGTCTGTAGACTTATGCCTTTTCTGTTCCAGACGTTGGTATAAGTCTGCCAAAGACCAGACTTGCTTTGACAATTCTGGAATTTACTTCATCATCAATGATGCTATTCAAGGACACTGTGCTGCCAAGATACATGAACCCGTTCACTGGGTTAGGTTCTTGATCATTGATTGTGATACTTGGCTCAATGTATGATTTCCCTGGAACTGGCTGAAGCATTACTTCAGTCTTCTTGGTGTTGATGGTAAGCCTGCATCAGAAAAATTGTCAACATAGTGCTACATATCATCTTTTGAACCAACATTGAAGACATAAACTTCCGCAAAAATGAAGTCTCTGATGATGTTTGTCACAACCTTATATTTCGCTTGGAGGCTCCTGAGGTTGAACAGTTTCCCATCAGTGGAATCTGATGCTGATTCCTACCTCACCATCTCTGAAGGCAACATGCCGATAAACACCAGACTGAATAGCACCGGCACCAAGACGCAACCTTGCTTGACTCCATCTGATACAGGGAAGGACTTGGATGTCTCACCATTGCCATTCATGGATTTGCTGCACTATGGTGGTGGATATCCTTTGACATCTATACTTCACCATGATCTTCCACAGACCCTCTCTGCTAAAAGTGCTGAAGGCCTTCGACAGATTGACATAGCAGGAGAAAAAGTCAGTTTTTTGCTCCTGACATTTCCCTTGCAGCAAACACCATGCTGATAGTCCCACACTCTTGCCAGAATCCACTCAGACTCTCTGATAGGAGTCTCTGGTCAAGCTATGATGTGACACAGTTGAGAAGAAGCTTTATGAAGATCTTGCCTGCAATAGACAACAAGAATATTCATTGATGGTTGTTGCAGGATTGTCAATTACTCTTTTGTTTATACAGGTGGGTGATTGATTTATCTTCAAATTCTTGTGGAGCCATCTCTTGCTGCCACATGTGTTGAAAGAGCTGATAGAGCTTTCCTGTTAGCACTGCACCACTTTCCTTGGAGGCCTCAGCTAGTATTGTGTCTGATCCAGGTGCTTTGCCACTAGAGAGCTGAGAGTTTTCTGGGTCTTGGCCAAGGTCAGTGGAACATCCAGTGCTTCACTGACAGTTAGCTGGGGAAGATGATTGATGGTTTTGTCACTTATAGTCGAAGGATGATTCTGTTAAGGTGCTCAGCTCACCTATGAAGAATTTTCTCTTTGTCCATGATCAGCCTGTTCCCATCAGCACTAAGGAGAGGGGATGATCCTGATGATGTAGGGCCATAGATTACTTCTAGTGCAACATTGAAGTTCTTTAAGTCATATTTACCTGCAGAAACCTGAATCTCACCATCTTTATTGCTCAATCAAGTATCCTGCACTTGGTGCAGTTTCTGTTGTACAGTTCTTCGTATGTTCTTGAATGCATCCTTCTTTGAGATGGATTTAGGATAGCTGAAGAAATCTTGATGGAGACAATGTTTCTCATCCAGCAGTTGTTTAATATTGACATAGTTTTCATCAAACCAGTCCTTGTGCTTTCTGGTAGCAGGACCCAGAATCTCTGTAGCTGTGTTGTAGATCAGCTCTCGAAGGGTTATCCAAGCGGTTTCCATATTCTGATTCCTAGAGGGGTGGAGTTTAAACAGTCAACAAAAGACTGTTTTATGCTGCTGCTTTTCAGCTTGTAGAGATTTAGCCATTGTGTGGGCATCTCTTGGGCTGGATATGGATGTTCAATTTGGAAACAGTGAGATGGTGGTCTGTCCAGTATTCAGCACCACACATAGATTTTATCACCCTTACATCCTCCCTGTCTTTTTTCAAGATGATGGCTAGGCAATTAGATGTCATTGCTTAGAACAGGGATGCATCACAAAGTTCTATATGGGTGGGAAGGTTGAAGATGGTGTTGGAGATCAACAGTTCATGTTTGGCATATGCTTGGTGTAGTAGAAGACTATTGCTGTTGAAGTGACCAACATTATACATATTTCCTAATGATCCCATCCCAGGAGGTGCAGTCAGCTTATGGCTGATAAGGATGATAAGCTTGTCTGGTTTGGGAGCAGTGGCAATAACTCAGTGCAGTTTTTCATAGACCTTGTTCCTGATATCATCTGGGTTGGTCCCGGTTGGGACATAAGTGCTGACGATGGTGTTATGCTTCTAACCATGCAACAGGGGGAGCTTCATGGTCATAAGCCAGTCATTCACACACTTTGGAGGTCCAACAAACTTGCCAGCAATCTCTGTCTCCACTGCAAATCCAATCCCAGCTTCACATCGACCTTGATTTCCTCTTTCACTCCAAGATAATGTGTAACCTGTGCTCTTCTTAAGTAGTTCGCCCTCTCTTGCAAGCCGAGTCTCACTCAAGGTTGGGGTAATATTGATGTTATAATGGGTAACACTCTCCCTATTAGAACAGTTCTCCTCTGTGGTCTGTCAGCTTCCCAACGCTGTCCAACAGTGTGCATTTTCCATGCACTGACGGTGAGAAAAATACAATTTTCTCTTTGATGTATTTTGACCACTGTGATAGGGTACCCACCAACTACAGTAAAAAGGCCAAGAAAAGAATGGAACAGCCCTTACCTCATACCATGGAGGTGAGCAGAGGGACAACTGCGAAAAGCCACTGCTACATCATGCTAGTGGATGACAACCCCATGATCTGACCCATCAGCAATTAAACCTGGCTTCCCTTGCAGTTTAAATATATATTATTACAGATTATCTCTCTTGATAGCTTTCTCAAATTAGGCTGCTTGCAGATTCTTGACTTCATCTTACTCTTGCTTCATGATGATATGCAGTCCATGATGTTAACCTAGAGATTGGTTTATTATCAGCAAGAGAGCTAGTGAAGAATTGGTGTCAAACAAGGCTGCATTATTGGCTCAAATCCTTTCTCATTCTTTTATGCCACAATGTTGCATCTTACCTCCAGTAATTTCTCATGGGAGTAAAGCTAACCTTTAGAGTTTAATGATAGTTTACTAACATGATCCTAAAGTATAATAACTAACTACCTTCAAAAACAATTTTAATTATTCCTCTGTATGCACTAAATTTAGATTTCTGGAAGTTAATTGTCATCATTGTACAGTATATTTGAAAAATTAACTTTCTTTCTATCTGTGTTGTAAACATATGCTGCTAATATTTGCTATTTAGTGTGCTTTATATTGTTATTTGTTTGGTATTAGTCAACTGATTAAATCCAACCACAGTAAGAGGGAATTAAAGGACAGTAAGATGCAAAAAAAAGTGACTGCTGAAGTTTAATGGCAAAGTGAGAAGTAATGTGTTTCAGACAAGAAAGTAAAGATTAAGGAGTGTGCAAAAAGAGAAATATACTGTAGATGCACTAAATCCTTGAAATAGCAGGGCATGTTGAAAGAGTTGAGTAAAATACATGGGATTCGTAAATGGAGGAATGAAGTATAAAGCAGAGAAGTTAAGTCCAACCTGACTAAGTGCTCATTAGTTCATAACTGGAGTATCTTCGGCCATTTCACTTTCAGAAGATTCAGATAAAATGATCACTGGAGTAGTTCCTAGGAAGACACAGATCAGCTCTAAAGTTCAATTGGAGAAAAAGCTGTTGCTCTCTGTAAGGATGGTGAAAATAGATTTAGTCTGAGCTTTCAATATGGAACTATTTAGAACATAAGGGTTAATATTCTTCAAGTTTATGGATTGGGATTGCTCTATCAGGAGGCAACAGACCAAACTTATATACACTCAGACCTAACATAACACTACCCCGCATAGTGCTGATTTGTTACAACATTGTTATTCAATTCTTTATCAAAATGTTCAAAAAACTGACAAAAATTCATTCTAAGCAACATTTAAAACTTCTCAATGAGAGTGCTTTACGTATGGTCAGAGCCAATCACATATTTGTTCACGCTCTGCCTCCCCCGCATGTGTACATGTTCTTGTACCCTCACCAACTTATTCCATTTTTTTCACCCACAATGTCTGGAAAATGGCCTGCAATTTCCAGTGAGGGTAGGACATCTAAGATGTCTTGGAAAAACATTTGCATGGATGTGAAACTGCAAATGATAGGACGTTTGAAAGCTGCTGTGTGTCAGGTTGATGTTGGCTCCTCTTTGAAATTGACTACACCAACGATCAGAACAATTATTAAAAATGTAGACAAGATAAAAGCTTCTGCAACGACAACCTCAACATTATCATCACCGAAGGTGACTCATTCAAAGAGCCACTTGCTTGAAAAAAATGGAAAATAAACTAAATATATGGGTGGATGACCAAACACAATGAAACACGTCCCTAAACCAGCTTATAATAAAGGAAAAGGCAAGAGTATCTTCAATCACATTCAAGAAGAAGAAGGTACATTGGTAACAGTTGCAGCTAGCAGAGGTTGGTTTGATAGATTTTAAACAGTGTAGTAACCTGCATAGCGTCTGTATCTCTTGTGAAGTGGTGAGTGCAGACAGCAAGGCAGCCCAGGATTTTCCTACACCACTGAAGGCTATAATCAAAAAGGACAATTATCCTCTCGAGCTTGTCTTCAATGCAGATGAAAAGTGCCTATTTTGAAAACAAATGCATTCTCGTACTTTCATTTCCCGAGAAGAGAAACGTGTGTCTGAGTTCAAGGCCCCAAAGGACCAGTTAACTCTCTCGCTAGGAGGCAATGCTGAAGGTGACTGAGCATCACTCTGAAACACCATGAGCAATAAAAGGCATTTTAAAGTCAAGTAAAACAGTGATTTGGAAATCAAACAAGAAAGCCTGGGTGACAATTATTTACCAAAATTGGTTTGTTTTACATCTTTGTTCAGCGATAAAGCGGTATTGTGAGGAGCATGACCTGGAACCTAAAGTATTGTTGTTCCTTGATAATGCCGCAGGCCACCCTAAGAATCTTGACACACTTCGGACCTGCATTCCTTTAGAAGTGGTTTACCTTCCACCCAACACTTCTTCATTACTCCAACCAATGGATCAAGTAATAATATCAAAGTTAAAGCCTACTACCTTCGTAGCACATTCAAACAACTTATAGAGGAAACAAAAGGTCAAGACAAACAATCCATCAAGCAATTTTGGAAAAACTATGACATCATGACAGCTGTAATCAATATTAGAGCAGCCTGGGATGAAGTAACTTCAAACTGCATGAATGGAGTGTGGAAAAAGCTGTGGCCAGGAGCATGTAACAATATCCTAGGATTTCAGGCAGAACCAGACACCCAAAACATCATGGAACTGGCGATTATAGTGGGATTAGAGGATGCTAGTGATGGTGATGTTGAACAGTTACTGCATTCTAAGGCTGAGAGCCTTAATAATGAAGAACTTCAAGAACTGGTAAAGCAACGCATCCTGGCTAAATCACAGGACACGGATGCAGAAGAGGAAACACCAGCAAGATACATCATCACAAAGTTTCTCAGCACTAGCACCACCAAATAATCGATAATGATCCTGATTGGGAGCAAAGCAATAAGGCAAAGAGAGGTGTTCTCAACATGCTTTCCTGCTACTGAAAACTGCTTCATGAGAGGAAATTTAAGAAAAGGCAGTCAAATCTCGACGCCTACTTGAAGAAGAAGCCAAAGTGAGAGGAGGACCAACAAACTGGTCCCTCCTCTAAGACGTCACCACCTCCCACTTCCATCTGCTGCTGTTGCGATATGTTGCTGCTTCACTGATCTACCGGTTAGGCCTATTTGCGTGTTTGTTACTCCACGAATTACTGTGTATACATAAAATAATACATCATATATCTCGGGTTTGATTTTTTTAAAATCATGTACACATGTCCATTTACGTAATGGTATAGTAAACCCGCATAGCACTGATTTACATAGCGCTCCACCTCTGAGGAATGCATCGTCAGCACTAAGCAGGGTCTGAATGTACATATAAAAAAAATGGATGGTGGAAATCTGGAATGAATGCTAGGAAAATTCTGGAAGTGGAAAGCTGAATGGGCAGCATATGTGTAAAGAGATACAGTTTTAACATTCTGATTAAAATTTTACTGTGATTTGCCTTCCATTTATATTACATGAGCAACATATTTCAGACATTCTGTTGATGAAAAGGTAGCCTTCTCTGCTGTACATAATTCTGTGATATGAGCATTTCTTAACCACATTCAATGTGCACTGTAATATTTCTCATTGAGAGGAGAATTGTAGAGCATGGGTCAAAACTAAGTGACAAGCAAATATTTTCATGAACATATATAAATTTAAAACAAACTATAAGTGAATCAAAAGTAAAGGAGAAGTCCAATGTGTGCCTTGAAATATGATGTGCTTCCATTTCTGTTCAATATCCTCCCCAATTATAATGAAAATCAATGAACCGAATGAAGTTGGAGAGCACTTTACAAGCCTTAGATTGCTTCCATTAAGTCAATCATTACAGAATGATTTAGACTCAGCATGCTGACAATATAGGCATGAATACCCTGCAAGTTAAAAATGAAGTCTCTTTGTAATCTCCAAACAGGCTCACAAAGCATATCCTGCCTCTTAGTCAGTAGAACCACAGCTGGATTCAGCGAGCGCCTGAGCAATCTAAAAACTATTATGAACCTGAAAAAAAACCCATCAGCCCATGACTGGAAAAAGTAGAGGAAAACATTTTTTTAAGCGATCCATTTTAAGCAACACAAATTCAATGAAGAATTTCTAAGGTGTTGGTGAAATTTTGTAGTTGTAATCTAGTCTGACACATTTTGGAACTTCTGTTGCATAATTAGGAATCTGACAGCTATGTATTAAAGGAGTATGTTATCAGAAGTTAGGCTTTTGGCTTTGTCTGTCTTGAGAATCTGAAATTACACTTTGGCTCATAACAGCTAATGTGTAAGTGAAAATGTTAAAGAAATGAAATTTATACCTTTCATAGAAAAAGTTTCAAGGCACTTTACAAGAGTGATATCAACCATAACTTGAACAGTGATACCAAACAGAGCTCGACAAACTGCTAGTCAAAGCAATAAGTTTGTATCAACCTTTTAAAGGGAAGAGAAGGGAATACAGCAGAGAACTAGAAAGGTTATGGAGAGAATGACAGCGCACAGATACTCAGCATCTAAAGACAGAAGTGCCACAGCTGGAGCGATTGACAACAAATTGGAGAAGTGTTGAATGAGGTATCTCGGTCACAGGAGTTATAGGAATACAGAGAACCACTTGGCATTCAGAATCAAAAGCAGTTTTAAACCATGAGGTAATATAGGGATTAAATGATCACAGAGCTGGTGGTTTCATAGTTTGCATGTGCTAAGAGAGGAAAAGCAGAGTTTTGTCTGAATCCTGCAATCATCCAGAATTATGCGAGAAGTAGAAATGGAATATCTTGGAATATTCAAGTCAAGCATATGTGATGGCTTCATCAGTTGATGCAGATGAAGATTTGGGAGAAGTAGAAATAGACTGAGAATGTTTTGGTCTCTCAATATTTTGATGGAGTATATTTTTAAGCTACCATTCAATCGCTATATGCTGTGTTTTATGACATGGGATCATGATCTTTACATGACCATGATTTGTTCTTGGCAATTTTTTCTACAGAAGTGGTTTGACATTACCTTCTTCTGGGCAGTGTCTTTACAAGATGGGTAACCCCAACCATTATCAGTTCACTTCAGAAATTGTCCAACTGGCGCAGTGGTCATGATATGCACCAGCTGCTCGTACGACCATCCACCAATTGCGCCCATGGCTTCACGTGACCCTAAGTGGGGGGCTAAGCAGGTGTAACATCTTGCCCATGGGGGACCTGAAGCTAGTAGAGAGAAAGAGCACCTTACACCTTCTTTGGTAAAAATGTATATCCACCTGTCTACCCAAATTTTAGACAACTAATACCATAAGTCCACATGGTACAGGAGCATATTTAGGCCATTTGGCCCATGGCTATTCCATCCCAAATTATTGCTTCCCTTTACAATCACAAACCTATCAATACCTGCCTTGACTACATCAGTGAATTGACCTCCGCAGTCTGCAGTGTCACCAAATTCTACAGACTCATTACCCTCTGGCACAATAAATTTCTCTCAGTTTTAACGAGAGACCCCTTTATTTTGAGCCTGTGCCCTGAGCAATGGAAGCATCATTTCCATATCTACTTTCTCCAGCACTGCTCAAAGCATTGCTGGATATCACAGAGGAGTATGAATGTAGACACAGAGGCAGTGGGTAGTTTTAAAAAGAACAGGATGCTATCACCATAATTTCAGATTGCAATTGTAACACAACTAATCAGCTGAGCAATACGCTAAGGGGAAGAATGGTGCAGCAGTATAGAGGGAGCTAATGGTAGAGTAAGAGGACTGGGAGTTGGACTGTGTCCAATCAGTGAGAGAGAAAACAAGAAGAAGTGATGATTTCACTTAGGTTCCCAGCTGAAGATTAAAAAAGGCAGTGATTCGCAGCAGCTTCTGGAGTTGGACTGTGCCCAAATTAGTGAGCAGGAATACGAGCAGAATCAGCGATTTCACTTAGGTTCACGGCTGAAGATTTAAAAAGGCAGTGCTTCGCAGCAGTTTTGAGAGTTGGGCTGCATCCAATCAGTGAATGGGATTCATTAGAATGGGTGAATGAAAATAAGGCAAGGGCAGGTGGAGCAGCAATTGTGTGAAGGGCCAGTATTGGAGTGACTTTGGCTCACCAGGCTTAGGCGAGGTAAATATCTGGTAAGTTTCTTTGTCTTCTTCTTTATTCCAAATTCCTCATCTGTTCAGGCACAGTTTGTAAAGTGAGAATGACTCCAGCGGCAGTGCTTTTTCTACCAGAGCAACAGGTCTGCAACAGATACCATTTTATTGCGTCTTCACACCACCCTGGAACATCTGGACAGTAAGGATACATACAGAGCCTTTTAAATCTACTCCCCAGCTTTTTTCCCTCCAGTGCTGCCGAAGGGTTTCGGCCCGAAACGTCGACTGTACTTTTTTTCCATAGATGCTGCCTAGCCTGCTTAGTTCCTCCGGCATTTTGTGTGTGTTGCATACACCAGGATGCTCTTTATCAATTATATCATTTAATACCATCATCCCCTCAAAACTAATCAATAAGCTCCAACACATTGGCCTCAATACCCCCTTGTCCAATTGGATCCTGGATTTCCTCACTTGTAGACCCCAGTCAGTTTGGATTGGCAACAACATCTCCTCCACAATCTTCTTCTGCACAGGTGCACCACATGGCTGTGTGACTCACCCCTTCCTGCTCTTTACACCTATAAATTTGTGGCTGAGCACAGTTCCAATACCAACTTCAAGTCTGCTGAAGATATAACTGATGTGAGCCATGTAAAAGGTGGCGATGAATCAGCATACAGGAGGGAGATTGAAAATTTAGTTGAGGTAATGTCATAACAATAATCTCTCATTCATTGTCAGCAAGACCAAGGAACTGATTGTAGACATTGTAGAAACTGACTATAGACGTTGCCATTACTAGAGAGGAGGTGTTTGGGAAACTGAAAGGTTTGAAGGTAGATAAGTCACCTGGACAGATGGTCTACCTCCCAGGGTGCTGAAAGGTGTGGCTGAAAAGATTATGGAGGCATTGTTAATGATCGTTCAAGAATCAATTGATTCTGGCATGGTTCCAAAGGACTGGAAACTTGCAAGTGTCATTCCACTCTTCAAAAGGGAGAGAGGTATAAGAAAGGAAATTGGAGGCCAGTTAGTCTGAACTCAGTGGCTGAGCAGGTGTTGGAGTTGATTGTTAAAGATGTTTCTCGGGGTACTTGGAAGAACGTGATAAAATAGGAGGAAGTCAGCATGGTTTCCTCAAGGAAAACATCTGTCTGGCATGTATGTTGGAGTTCTCTGAATAAATAAAAAGCAGGATAGACAAAAGCAATTGGGTGAATATTCTGGTTTGAATTTTTAGAAGGCTTTTGACAAGGTGCCACACATGAGGTTAGGAACCCATGGTATTATAGCAAAGATACTAGCATGGATAGAGCATTGGCTGCTTGGAAAATGTGAACGGCAAAAAAGGGAGCCTTTTTTGGTTGGTAGCTGATGACTAGTGTTGTTCCAGAGTGACTGTACTGGGACCACTCCTTTTTACATTATATGTCTATGATTTGGATGACAGAATGGATGACTTTGTGGCCAAGTTGTGGATGATACGAATGTAGTCCCGATGGTTAATTCCCTATTTGCTCCTAATTCTCTTTGATGACGTTACACCTGGTTTCTATCAAGACCTGCAGCATAAGAACCCCGGCTTTGCATCCACTAGTTGCCAGATCATTGGTTTTGCCTGTGTGGTAATTAAAGTTTCCCGGCCACTTAGGACTGTGTGTTCTAAGTTTTGCTGCAGTACCGAGAATTACCTGTGAAACTCAGTCTTTTCGTGTCAAGATCAGTTTTCTAAGTTCTACTCCAGTTCCGAGGTTTACCTGTGAATCCAGCCTCTCCGTGTCAAGACAAGTCTTCTAAAGTTTTACTTCAGCACTGAGGTTTGCCTGCATAACTCCGACTCTCCGTGCTAAGAAGAGATTTGTCTGTCGTTTCCTTTTCTACGCTCCGTGTCAAGATAATTCTGCCTGTCCCCTGCTTTCCTGCTCTCCCTCCTGTTTGCCTTTCACATCTGAATCCTGACTAAATCCCCGTGCCTGTGTCCTGCACTTGGGTCCGCCTCATTTGTTGCAACAGTAGGTTGAGGGTCAAATAGCATTGAGGATGCAGATAGGCAACAGAAGGACTTTAAACAGATTAGGAGAATGAGCAAAAATGTGGCAGATGGAATACAATGTTGAGAACTGCATGGTCATGCACATTGGTAGAATAAATAAAAACATGTACTATTTTCTAAATGGAGAAAGAACTCAAAAACCAGAGATGCAAAGGGACTAGCAGACCTCATGCAGGATTCTTTAAAGGTTAATTTGCATGCTGAGTCAGTGGTGAAGCAAATGTATTATTAGCAATCATTTTTGAGAATTCTAGAATTTAAAAACAAGCATGTAGTTTTGATGTTGTTGTGAGCAGTTTTCTTATCCAAGGAAGTATGTGATGACTTGAGAGGGTTCAACAGGAGGTTTATGAAAATAACTCCAGTGTTGAAATGCTTATCATATGAAGAGCATTTGTTGTCTCTGGCACTGAACTCACTAGAATTCAGAAGAATGAGAGGGATCTCATTGAAACATGCGGAATATTGAAAAGCCTATATGAAATGGACGTGGAGAGGATGTTTCCTGTGGTGGGAGTTCTAAATCTAGATGACACACATTCAGAATAGAGAGTAGTTCATTTATCAAAGAGATGAGGAGGAACATTTTAGTCAGAGAGCAGTGAATCTGTGGAATTAGCTCAACATCAACAGCAGTACAAATAATGGACCAATTTCAAAGTTCTAATAGCAGGATATTCCAAAACCAAAAGTATAATAGAGTCAGCACACCTTATAAAATTGAAAGTCACGCTTGACCAACATTATTGAATTATAAAGAACAGAAGAACAGATGGAGGTAACAATCTAGATGTAAAACATGGAATTTAAAATACCTTAATATGGTACATATTGCAGATATAAGAGTAAGCTCAGAACATTTATAATTGGGGTAAAAATATACTGCACTATGTTGATGAATACAGAGATTAGGTGTTAAGGTTAGCTATTCTGACTGACACATCGTATGAAACAGTTCTGCAAAAATGAATACTGAAACAATTCAAAGTTCAAAGTTCAAATTACATATATGTCACCCTAAATAACCCTGAGATTTATTTTCTTGTGGGTATACTCAACAAATCTACAGAATAATGATCATAACAGAATCAATGAATCACTGCCCAACTAGGGTGATCAACCAATGTGCAGAAGACAACAAGCTGTGCAAATACAAAATGAAAGAAATAATAATAAAAATAAATAAGCAATAAACATTGAGACCATGAGATAAAGAGTCCTTGATAGTGTGTCCATTGGTTGTGGAAACATTTCAATGATGGGACAAGTGAAGTTGTGTGACGTTATCCCCTTAGTTCAAGAGCCTGAAGGTTGGGTGCTAATAACTGTTCATGAACATGGTGGTGTGAGTCCTAAGACTCCTGTATCTCTTTCCTGATGGCAGCAGCAAGAAGAGAGCATGCCCTAGGTGTTGGGGGACCCTGATGATAGCTGCTGTGCTGCTGCGAAAACTTTCTATGTCGATATGCTCAATGGTGGGGAGAGTTTTACCCATGATGCACTGTGCCATATCCTTTACTTTTTGCAGGATTTTCCATTCAAGGGCATTAGTGTTTCCACACCAGTCTGTGATACTTTCCACTACACATATATAGAAGTTTGGCAAAGTTTTAGATGTCATGCAGAATCTCAGCAAACCCCTAAGGAAGTGGAGACACTGCTGAGCTTTATTTGTATTTGCACTTACCTGCTTGGTCCAAGATACGTCCTCCAAAATAATGGCACTGAGGAATTTAGAGTTGCTAACCCATTCCCCCCTGGTCATCCAATGAGGAAAGCTTTATGGACCTCTGGTATCCTTCTCCTGAAGTCAACAATCGGCTTCTTTGTCTTACTGACATTGAGCAAGAGGTTGTTGTTATGGCACCACTCAGCCAGATTTTCAGTCTCCCTCCTATATGTTGACTCATCAGCACTTTTGATTCAGCCTAAGTCAGCAAACTGGATTATGGCATTGCATTTTTGCTTAGCCACACTGTCATAATTGTAAAACAAGTAGAGCAGGTGACTAAGTCACAGTTTTGTGGTGCACCTGTGATGAAAGAGATGGAGGAGGTGTTGAGGTCTGCAAGTGAGGAAATTGAGGATCTAATTGCAGTTGTATCTAATGCAGTCTGGACTCAAGTAAATCATAACTTTTGTCTCAATTGCACTTGCTGTAATGGTATAACTATTTTTTATTTTGCTTCCTACTGGAGAGTATCTAATCTACAGGATGATCAAGGAACTGTTTAAACTTCATGATCTCCATTCAAGAGACAAAATCACCCCAACTTCTGATACGTCTTTACAGAACACAAACAATTTATGTGAATGATAACACTTGGGAAGACGGAGTTCTAAGTCTATGTCTTTCCTACTAATCACAGGAAAGACACTGACATTAACTAAACTTGAAGAAAATAACCTGCTCCCATGACAAAGCAAACTTATTCCAACAGGATCTGGTAGCACAACCTCAGGGAATATGGATTCCCTCAGAAGACACTTCCTAGCAAAAGGAGACAATGATGATTAAATTCACTATCACCTTTAGTACAGTACAAAGGAGTGATTAGAGACATAGGTCTCCATCTTAGGACCAAATTGACTGGCAGTCAAGCGGTAGTAGTACCATCCTCTTTCATGTTTTTAGACATAGGATATGTATAACAAACATTTCAAAACACTGCAATGACACTAACTCTCTTTCCACAAAATCCACCAAATTCACTGGCAGAATAAGTAACTGACTTCAGTGTCCTCTCTTTGGCCAGCTCTCCTCATACTGAGTCGCTGATCAAGTTTAATCAGTAACTGTGTATTAGCCACATGATTTGAATGCCCAGTGCTATGTTTCTAAAACAAACACAGAACTTCAAGTTCCTTCAAAGAATTGAATCCCAGAGATTTTTTTTGATATTGAAACACCTGTGTAGCACCAGTCTTATTGTGTGTGACAAGTCGTTGCACTCTTTTAGAAAATCAAATTATATTAGGTGCTAATAGGCCATCAGAAGGTTCTAGGTATCGGGAGGAGGCAGTGAATAGAAACCACACACTTCTGGAAATAAGTTTTGTTTATAAGAAAATAACAATATGTACAAAATATTTACATGAGCAAGCACAATTCAAAGTTAAATATTCTGTTCTGGTTCCAAACCTTAGATATCAACAAAAGCCAAATTCCTGTTTTGTTAGAATCAGTGATATTCATTAGAATAACCTTTGTTACTCCAATTTCTTCAACAAATTAGATCTAGTATTATTCCCTATTTAAAAGCTTACAGACTAAACTTTCCTTTTTACTTATCCCTAGTTAGAAAACCAATTACATTATAGTTAACTTCAGTTTCAGTTCTAGGCAGTATATCTACAAGTTTAAATTCAAGTTCAAAAATTATATATCCACAATTTAACACCTTTCATGACAATTCTCCAACATCACCACTCTTAAACAAAGTAAATCTCATTCAGTAACTTATCAAAAAATCTGCAAAAATAATCAGTTCTTGCAGAAAAATTAAATTCAGATCTTTTGAATGAAAATAAATTTATACATCCAACCATATTAAATACTCTGTGTCATTACACATTTTGTTCCCGCACTGGTTCTTCATCTTGGATAGTTCACCACCTTGTTACTTGGTTCTTTGGAATGAAATAGTTTACCATACACAGAAAGTCAATTCACAAACTTGTACAAAAACTTGACCAAATCATTTGCTATGATTTTGCAGAACTAATTCTCAACTACACAGTAGGGATTGTGGACACTGGTCTCTGCCGATATTGTCTCGTTATAGCTGTTGCATTTTATAGCTGTAGCTTCAATAAATCTTTTATCACCATTGTCTCTCCTCCAAGGGTTTCACCCTGAGGGTTTCAAGTCAGTAGGGTAAAGGTACTCACTACTAATTCAACTCTTAACAATTCATGACTTCAGCTTCTAATTGTTGCTGTGTTTCTCTCCTTGTCAGTCCTGTGTCTAGCCTGCCCTGCTCTCGCATAGCGGTTTTTTAAAAATTCTCCTTTATATTTAAATCTGTAAACCTTATTTTCATCCCTCTGCAGGTAAAACTTTCTAACATTACACCTTTGGGTTTAATTAACCTGGGTTACAATATCCCCTTGAAAAAATGTAACATCCTCACCAATCCATGTATCTAGGGTCCATAGTTACCCAATATGGGAAAACTTGCTTTCAGGGAAGATACCAAGGACGTTGAGGCGATTTACAAACAGAGAAAGAACATGCAACGCTTCAAAAAAGATGTGGTAAATATAGATAACGTGCAAAAGAGAAAGTGTACAAGGATATTGCCTGGATGGAGGACTGTAATTTTACAGAGAGATGGGATAGGCTGGGCACTGGGTTTAAATCTTACTGGCGTACGGGAAGCTGAGAGGGGAACTTAAAAGCTTAATAGAATTATGATGGCCATGATAAATAGTCATAATCTTTTTGCAAGGGCAAGGGAGCCCAAAACTAGACGCTATGAGCCTAATATGATAGTGAAGAAATACAAAGGAAATCTAATGCATCAATGATGCAGAAGTGGAGATGGTTGAGAGCTTCAAGTTCCTTGATGTAAAAATCTCTCATAACTCATTTTGGTCCAGCCATGTAGTTATTGTGCTAAGAAAACAATCCAGCAACTCTACTTCCTCAAAAAGTTAAAGAAATTTTGCATATCCCCATTGATCCTCACCAGTTTTTTATAGATGCACCATAGTTGACTTTCTATCCAGATATATCACAGCTCAGTATTGTAACTGCTCAGCTTAAAACCATATGAAATCAAAGACAGTTGTTGACTCTGTCGATACATCAATGTTACTTCGGAAAACCAGCCAACATATCAAAGATCCTTACCAACACTGAACAATGTCTCCCTCTTCTATCAGATAGAAAATACAAACTCTGGAAAACACTCACTACCAGACTCTGTGAACAACTTTTATCCTAATGTTGTAAGACTACTGAACTGACCTCTTATATAATAAAGAACACTAGACTTTTCAATCTTCCTTGTCATGGCCTTTGTTCCTTACTGTCTAGCTTACTATTGTCTACCTCCACCATACTTTCCCTACAACTGTAACACTATATTTTGTATTTTTTATTGTTTTTCTCCTGTTCTACTGGAAATGTTTTTCCCTTGTTCTACAGGAAACGTAGAGGAGGCTTAACTCAAACACAGAGCAACAGAGACAATTCAGCGATGTTACAACTTTAATAGCAAACTGCAAAATAACAAGCCACGTAGCACCACAAAACGAGAGAGAACAGATACTTAACAAGGTAACAAGATATCATACCATACCATACCATACCATACCTCATAAAAAAATAGTTGAGGCTATCTGGTTTGAATAAGTGAACAAGGATTGTGGATGAGAGTTGAGTTCAAAAGGGCTGCAGGTGATGAGGTGAAAACAAATGGCAGGTAACTCCCTTTAGCTGGGTGGAGACTGGGAGGTGTCTGCCTGTGCAGGCCTGACAATATACATGTTTGAAATTATCTGTATGGATTAACTTTTTACTATATCTGGTTACATATGAAATTAGTAAACTAAATAATAAACCAAATACTAATTACCAAAGAAATCTTTTCTAACTGAAGGTGGTGAATATCTGGAACAAATTGCCAAAGGAGGTAGTGGTTTTGGACAAATCCTTGAACTGGAAATGCAGAGAGTGATAAGGACCTAATGTAAGCAAATGGGATTTGTGTAATTATGAACCATGGTTGGCATGGGTGCAATAGGCAGAACGAACATTTTTCTGTGTTGTACACTTCTATGATGCCAAACAATCCACTTACCCTCCTCATTCAGTAAAACCTAGCCCACCCACCAGCAATAAAGCCCACAGGTCCCACAGAAATAGAGAGGATACATTGACTCCAAGATCTGCCTGAAGAGAATTGGATCAGACTCATTGATTGTAATATTTTTGGATGTCAAAATATTGGAATGAATGCAGAAGTAAGCAAAAATTGATCTTTAATAGGTAAATAAGCATTATTATAAATAAAAAAGGCAACTCATAAAATAAGTAACCAGATTCTCTTTCCTAGTAGATGGTGACTAAATAAGTACTTCCCTTGGAAAGTAATATAATCGAGAAGGTAAGAGCAGGGTATGAAGAGCAACACCACTGTTGTACAAGGAAAGAAGAAGGGAGAGGGAGTAAAGCCTCTCTGCATTATGCTACATTTGTCTAATATGGTCCAGGAGCAATAATCCCAACTGAATATCAGCAGGGATGACAGTATGATGTATTGCATAAGGATAAGCTCATAAAAATTTGCTACTTTCTCCAGCCACAATAACGACCTCAGAGCTGGGCAAGGATCACATTGTCATTTCCATATTACCAAAGTGATAGTGAATTTTTATGTAATTGGCTCCTTCTGTGCTGGAACAGGAAATACTTAAGTCACTCCATGATTTATTGGCCACTTTTGCCTTGATGCTGTATGGTGAACTATCTACTTTTTAACCGCCCTTGCCAGAAGCTGTCAGCTGGATTGCAAACAGCATTGCCAAGACTAAATTCTTTCCTAGGATCAATGATGACAGTCAAGGTGCGTACATTGCTTTCTCAACATTTTGGGGTTAATTATGCCGAGTGCATTTTGATACTGTTAGAACTGTTAAATCTCTCGAAATATCTCAAATAATCACAATTTTCGGAAATGTGCATGGTGATAAATTTGATCAAGTGGCCACTTCTGCGCATAGGTCAGGGTGAATTTTCTGTCCAATGTCTAAACCAATAAAAACAGGCCATGAAAATTTGATTTAACCTGAATATACTTCTTCCTTAAAATTCCTCTATGTTTTGTATTGCTTGGATGATTCTTAGTGATGTGCATAAGAAATATATTGACAATCACTCAGAAATTCACTTTCTCCTCAAAAATTAACCATCAAAATTATGTTCTTATTGAAAAGCGAGAGATTTATCATTTTACTCCCATTACTATATTGTTTTATTTCTATATTGTTTTATTTTGTTAGTATTAATGTTGCTTCATTAGTCATTAATACTGTGAATTTTTCAGGTTTCGGAGTACATGATTTTTCTTTCTTCACATTAATGTTGCCTCATTGCCCATTTATATTATTGCTTTCATAGCTATTGGAAAATATTTTGATGAATAAAATTTGTTTTAAGTAATAGGATATTTCTGTCATATTTGTTTAAAATTGGACTTGATACTTCGCTTATATTTCATCTGATTGCTTCAGCTAGTATGAGTAGTAGATCATTCTGCTTGGAATCAGTAAGTGGTGAAATGGGTATTTCAAAGCCTGCAGCTAAAGAATTTTACATTCACTGCAATGTGGCGAGTTTGAATTGTAGTCTGTCTGGACAGGGTAAGGAGTGATGTTATTGTCCATTGCTGAGTTTCCAGACCCTGGAGCGTGAAACTTTTTTCCCCAATTTTTAAAAAAATGATTAAACCCCATAAGTGCTTATGTGTCACTTGTAATTATTTTAACAATATTAATTAAAGAAGAATGAATAGTGGAACCTCAGGCAGAACAATAACACAGTTTATCAATTCATCTTTAGGGTTGAAGAAGTTTTTAAGGTTAGGATTAACATCTCTGATTTGCCAACATCAGATTTTGAGTACCAAGTGTTCATTCTGAAACTAAGCATAGGACTGTTCAAGTCAGTGAGAACTACTAACATGTAACATAATCGAGCTTCTGTTTAAACATCTTAGAAATCAGTGTTGTTTTTTTTGTACGTTTTTAGCTATGTTCGGGTAAGAAAATTGTTCTCCAAGAACAAAACCTTTTCAAGCAAATGTTATATCCCAAATGGTTCTCACACTTTGAAAATAACATTTGTCATACAGTACACATTAACCCACGGCAACTTGAGAAAGAAATGCACATTCTAAGGAAATATTTTAAAGCTGTTAGCCCAGAGTATCAGAACTAAGAGGTAGTGTTACTAAACAATAAATTTGCTTTCTCTGAGAGATCAGATTTAAGGTTAGTGTTTAGAGTCAGGGAAATTTAATGAGGTTTTGAGTGAGATCAAGCTTATGATGGCTCAGTTGGGAAAGGTTTTCCTCTGGATGTCAACAAATGGACAATGAAGCAAGAATTATAAAACCATAAAACCATAAAACCATCATTATTTATTCATTGGCAGAGAAAACAATTTGTGATTATTTCATCATTCACAGAAGCAATACGAAATTATTACCAAGGAGCTGCTTTAATGTTAAGTAAAGTAAATATATCATTAAAGTACATATACTGTACATCACCATAAACTATCCTGAGATTCTTTTTTCTTTGGGCAATTCACAGTAAACACAATAGAGTCAATGCAATACTGCACACAACAAATGGACAAACAACTAATGTGCAAAACAAACTGTGTAAATAGAACCAGAAGAATAAAATATATAAATAAATAACCAATAAATATCAAGAACATGGAATGAAGAGTCCTTTGCCTGCTAGGCCCAGGCGAGATCAATTCCAAAGAAGAAGCATAAAAAATTAGCCAGAGAAAGTGGCTCACCTCAGGACTGGGAGAAATTCAGAGTTCAGCAGAGGAGGACAAAGGGCTTAATTAGGAAGGGGAAAAAAGATTATGAGAGAAAACTGGCAGGGAACATAAAAACTGACTGTAAAAGCTTTTATAGATATGTAAAAAGGAAAAGACTGGTAAAGACAAATATAGGTCCCCTGCAGACAGAAACAGGTGAATTGATTATGGGGAGCAAGGACATGGCAGACCAATTGAATAATTACTTTGGTTATGTCTTCACTAAGGAGGACATAAATAATATTCCGGAAATAGTAGGGGACAGAGGGTCCAGTGAGATGGAGGAACTGAGTGAAATACATGTTAGTAGGGAAGTGGTGTTAGGTAAATTGAAGGGATTGAAGGCAGATAAATCCCCAGGGCCAGATGGTCTGCATCCCAGAGTGCTTAAGGAAGAAGCCCAAGAAATAGTGGATGCATTAGTGATAATTTTTCAAAACTCGTTAGATTCTGGACTAGTTCCTGAGGATTGGAGGGTGGCTAATGTAACCCCACTTTTTAAAAAAGGAGGGAGAGAGAAACCGGGGAATTATAGACCGGTTAGCCTAACTTCGGTGGTGGGGAAACTGCTGGAGTCAGTTATCAAAGATGTGATAACAGCACATTCGGAAAGCGGTGAAATCATCGGACAAAGTCAGCATGGATTTGTGAAAGTAAAATCATGTCTGACGAATCTCATAGAATTTTTTGAGGATGTAACTAGTAGAGTGGATAGGGGAGAACCAGTGGATGTGGTATATTTGGATTTTCAAAAGGCTTTTGACAAGGTCCCACACAGGAGATTAGTGTGCAAACTTAAAGCACACGGTATTGGGGGTAAGGTATTGATGTGGGTGGAGAATTGGTTAGCAGACAGGAAGCAAAGAGTGGGAATAAACGGGACCTTTTCAGAATGGCAGGCCGTGACTAGTGGGGTACCGCAAGGCTCAGTGCTGGGACCCCAGTTGTTTACAATATATATTAATGACTTAGATGAGGGAATTAAATGCAGCATCTCCAAGTTTGCGGATGACACGAAGCTGGGTGGCAGTGTTAGCTGTGAGGAGGATGCTAAAAGGATGCAAAGTGACTTGGATAGGTTGGGTGAGTGGGCAAATTCATGGCAGATGCAATTTAATGTGGATAAATGTGAAGTTATCCACTTTGGTGGCAAAAATAGGAAAACAGATTATTATCTGAATGGTAGCCGTTCAGTTCTTTAGCTTTGCTGATATTGAGTGAGAAGTTGCGTTATGGCACCATTCAGCCAGACTTTCAATCTCCCTCCTATAAGTGATTCAACACCACATTTAATTCGGCCAACAGCAGTGGTGTCGTCAGCAAACACAAATATGTCATTTGAGCTTTGTTTAGCCACACAGTCATAAGTGTAAAGCGAGCAGAGTAGGAGACTAAGCACACAGCCTTACTGAACAGCTTTGCTGATGATAATTGTCGAGGTGATATTGCTGCCAATCGAAACGGACTGGGGTCTTTAAATGAGGAAATTGAGGGTTCAGTTGCACAAGGAAGCACTGAAGCCTAGGTGTTGGAGCTTATCGGTTAGTCTCGAGGGGATGATAGTATTGAATGCCAAGCTGTAGTCAATGAAAAACATCCTAAAGTATGCATGTTCACTGTCCAGATCGTCCAGGGTTAAGTAAAGAGCCAAGGAGATGGCACCTGCTGTTGACCAGTTGTGACCGGAGGCAAATTGGAATGGATCCAAGCTGCAACTCAGGTGGAGTTGATATGCTTCACAACCAACCTGTCAAAGGACTTCATCACAGTGGATGATAGTCATTGAAGCAGAGTACGACAATCTTCTCAAGTAAAATTGAAGGCTGCTTGAAGCAGGTGGGTAGCTCAGACCGCAGAACGGAGAGGTCAAAGATGTAAGGCCTTAAGACCATAAGACCTAGGAGCAGAATTAGATCATTTGGCCTATTGAGCCTGTTCTACCATTCCATCATGGCTAATCTATTATCGCTCTCAATCCCATTCACCTGCCTTCTCCCCATATATTTGATGCCTTGACTAATCAAGAAACAATCGACTACTGCTTTAAATATACTCAATAATTTGGCTGTAGTGTATTTAATATTTCAGTAATATTTGAGTGATATTGTAAATGTATTGTTTAATTAAGGTATTTTTATTGTTTGCATAATACACTCCAGGTTATATGTACAAAGTACGTGAATAGCATATCTCATTACGCCACCATGTTATATGTGTGCCTTACTAAAGTTAAACTAAGTACAAGAATCTCCTGGCTAGTGTGTTTTTCTTTCAATTAGTTTCTGGATTTAAAAATGTACCAGTGGGGACAAGTAAGTTTTAAAATGAACCCAACATGACTACCTGTCTGTTGAATCACAGCAAATTTTTTATTCACAGGGGAGAGAGATGGTGGAGTTTTTTTAAAAAAGCACAGCACATGATTCATGGCAAACGGAGAAAGATGGTCAAGTTAAAACAAAGGCAGAAAATGAATGAAATTCACATGTTCATAAACAGTGAATATCGGCTGATAATAATAATAAATAAATGAAGCAGAACTAGCTGGCTATATCAGAAAGATAGACTCATTCAGTTGCACAAGAGATACCTGGATGATGTACACTGAATAAATTAAGCAGTATTTTAAAACAAATGGAATAGCTGAAGAGAAAAGAGTGCCAGTTTTGCTGAGCGCACTTGGTGGAAAAGCATACAGTTTCCTTAGAAGTTTGACTGCTCCAGCCCAACCAGCAGAAAGAGGCTTTGTTTTTGTGAATGTAATGCAGGAACATTTAGAATTGAAAACATTGTTGATTTTAGGTTTCATAAGTGGAATCAAAATGAAGGGGAGTCCATTTCAGCTTATGTGGCTGAACTGCAGAAACTGTCTGAGCATTGTCAGTTCAGTGATTGGCTTAATGATGCACTGAAAAATCATTTAGTTTATGGAATCTTACAAGAATGCATTCAAAAATGCTCCTACCTGAAGCATAACTCCCATTTAAAAGAACAGTTAAAGTAGCTGTTTCAATGGAAACAGCAGCCAGAGACACAATTGCAGGAATTAAAGTGACGCAATTTCAAGACTGAATTCTAATCATGAAAATGCTGACGGATTGCCCCGTTTACCCTTGAAAAGGAAATACATGAACATTTCTACAAAAGTGTACACTCTTCTTGATATGTTCTCCCTAATTCTCTCTATTATGACAGAGATGATCCAAAGGGAAACCAGAAAAGACACAAGCCACTCAGGTCTACATACCAACTCAAACTGGTTGGAAATTGCAGCAGAAATTCCAGTTTCCCCATTTTTACCAGTGCCAAGATAAACTTGTCCTTGATGTAGGGGGCTTATGTGGAGGTTGAGAGTTTTTGTACCATTCAAGTTGAGAGCTAAAGTGTTGGAGGAGTAACATACTTGCCACTCATGGTCAAGTAGTGAGGTACTACTGCAGTTGTACAAGGCCTTGGTGAGACCACACCTGGAGTATTGTGTGCAGTTTAGGTCCCCTAATCTGAGGAAAGACATTCTTGCCATAGAGGGAGTACAAAGAAGGTTCACCAGATTGATTCCTGGGATGGCAGGACTTTCATATGATGAAAGATTGGATCAACTAGGTTTATACTCTCTGGAATTTAGAAGATTGAGGGGGGATCTTATTGAAACGTATAAAATTCTAAAGGGATTGGACAGGCTAGATGCAGGAAGATTGTTCCCGATGTTGAGGAAGTCCAGAACAAGGGGTCACAGTTTAAGGATAAAGGGGAAACCTTTTAGGACCGAGATGAGGAAAAACTTCTTCACTCAGAGAGTGGTGAATCTGTGGAATTCTCTGCCACAGGAAACAGTTGAGGCCAGTTCATTGGCTATATTTAAGAGGGAGTTATATATGGCCCTTGTGGCTAAAGGGATCAGGGGGTATGGAGGGAAGGCAGGTACAGGGTTCTGGGTTGGATGATCAGCCATGATCATACTGAATGGTGGTGCAGGCTCGAAGGGCCGAATGACCTACTCCTGCACCTATTTTCAATGTTTCTATGTTTCTAAGATGAAAGTCATTGAGTCAGAGAGAAGTAAGCAAAGAAACAGGCCCTTCGACCCATCTAGTCCATACCAAAGTTATTTAAACTGCATTCTCCCATCAACCTACACCGAGAAAATAGCCTTCCATATCCCAACCATCCATGTAGCTATCTACCCTTCTCTTAAATGTTGAAACCAAGCTTGCATGCACCACACATGCTGGCAGCTTATTACATACTCTCAGGAACCACGGGGTGAAGAGGTTCCCCTCACCTTCTCACCTTTCAGCCTTAACACATGACCTCTGGTTGTTGTCCTACTCAACCTTAGTGGAAAAAATTCTGATTGCATTTACTCTTATATATTCTCCTCATAAGTGCTGGATCTAAGCTTTGTCTGGTGGCGTGAGATAGATCAGCAGGTTGAGCAGCTTGCCATGCAGTATGCCTAATCATCCAAAGATGCCAAGAGCAGCTTCTCGCCATCCCTGGGACTCCCTTGCAGAGCATTCAAGTGGATTTTGCTGGACCATTCATGGGCGTAGGAGTGGGCGTAGCAACAAAGTGGCCAGAACTGTTCCCAATAGCCTCCACTACAGTCTTACACACTGTTGATGAGTTGAGGAGCTCTTCTCAAAAACAGTGTTTCAGAACACTTAGTCAGTGACAACGGAGCACAGTCTGTTGTGGGACAGTTTCAGTCATTCCTAAACATAAATGGAACAAGGCATATAATATCTGCACCGTACCACCCAGCGACATATGGCTTGGCAGAAAGGCTTGTCCAGAATCTAAAGAATGACTGCAAGCAATGTCAGCAGAACAAACTACACTGGCACAGAGTCAGAAGCTCACCACTTTCCTCCTTGCTATCACAATGCGGCACACTCCACAACCAATAACTCACCAGCACTGCCGTTCCTGGATTCTGTCTTGTGCCCATGCTTGGATCTGCTCAAGCACAGTCTCAAAAGAAGTATGCATGACAAACAGCTGAGACAAGTTGAGGGCTCCTCAAACAAGAAGGTTCGATGTTTCACTCCTGGACAAGTAGTCCTGGCGAAGGACTTAGAGATGATCAAAAGTGGATAGTTGGAAAGATGAAGATGGAAATGGGCCACTCTCCAACACAGTGTAGGTTGCATCTGATGTCACCTGGAGATGGCACATCGATCAGTTGAGGAGAGCAGAGTCAATTGTTAGAGAAGTAATGTGTCCAGAGCTGTCAGAACCACTCCTCCCAGTCCCAGAGTCAACTCCTACAACCACCACAGAGGGGGGCCCCAGAACCTGAGACTGTATCACAGTCACGTCTCATCTGCCAAACAGTATGACCACACCCCAACCCCTTGTCTGGAGTGATGTTATCCGACAATCATAAGGAATCTCCACAGCATTTAAATTTTTAGGTGTGAATGGAACAACTTAAGATAGACTATGCCATGGATGTCTGTATAGTAGTTTTATTATATAGTATCCTGTGCCTAGAAAATGAGAAGAAAACAATACAATTCATGTTTGAGTTGAGATGCATGCTATATTGAGTTGGAGTTTATAGCTAAGCAGGGAGAAGTGTAAAATATTTAATATTTGATTCATATTATAAATATATCGTTTGATTAAGCATTTGTTGTTTGTTCACACAATTCCTTACAGATTTTATGTAAAAAGTATGTGAATGGCATATGTTTATGACATTGCATCACTTGTGCAATATATTATCCCCCTTTGTGACTTGTTGCCCACATCCTGGCTACTGTTTGGATGCCTGTGTATAACTCCCGTCAGGGTCTTTTTACCCTCATAGTTTCTTAACTCTAGCGACAAGGATTATGTATCTTCTGATCCTTTGTCACCTCGTTGTAAGGTTTTTCCAGCAGAGCCACCCCATACCCTTTGCCCACCTCCCTGTCCTTTCAACACAATGAGCTTCTTTGGATGTTAAGATCGCAATTATGATCTTCTTTCTGCCATGACTTGGAGATGCTCTCACGTTATACTTGGCAACCTCCAACTGTACAACAAAATCAAGAACCTTATTCCATATACTGCATACATTCAAATATAACACCTATATAATATATATGATTATAACAATAGTAATATAGTATCTACATTAGGCTGCAGCTCAATATTCAACAGAATCACACCCTTAGTTCTAATCTACATGCTCCAAAATCTGAGTCTCTGTACCTCCTTCTGCAACTGGATCAGTGACTGGGAGACCACAATCTGTACAGATCAGAAATAACATCTCCTCCTTGCTGATAATCAACGCTGGAGTGCCTCAAGGTTGCGTACTTAGCCCACTGCTCTACTCTCTCTACACCCATGACTGTGTGACTAGGCGCAGCTTAACCAGCATCTACAAAGTTGCTAAAGCTTCAACTACTGTAGGCAGAATTTCAGGTGGTGAAGAGGAGTAAGATAGATCAGCTGGTCAAGTGGTGTTGCAACAACAACCTCGCAATCAATGTCAGTAAGACTACGGAATTGATTGTGGACTTCTGGAAGGTGAAGTCAAGGGAACACACATCAGTCCTCATCTAGGGATCAGAAGTGGAAGGGAGGAACAATTTCAAGTTCCTGCAAGTCAACACCTCTGAGCCTGAGCCCAACATTGATCCAATTACATAGAAGGTACAGCAGTGGCATTCTACAAGAACGTGAAGAGCAAGAGGATGAGCCGTGTGAGAATAGGACCAATCAGTTGTGATAGTGGAAACGTGTGCATGGAGTAAGAGGTGGTAGCAGAGGTACTTAATGAATACTTTGCTTCAGTATTCACCAGGGAAAAAGACATTGGCAATTGTGGGGATGACTTACAGTGGACTGAAATGCTTGAGCATATAGACTTTAAGAAAGAGGATGTGCTGGAGCTTTTGGATAGCATTAAATTAAATACGTCACCGGAACCGGATGAGATATACCCCAGGCTACTGTGGGAAACGAGGGATGAGGTTGCTCAGCCTCTCATGATGATCTTTACGTCATCAATAGGGACGGGAGTAGTATTGGAGGGTTGAAGGGTTGCAAATGTTGTTCCCTTGTTCAAGAAAGGGAGTGGAGAAAACCCAGGGAATGATAGACGAGTGAGTCTGACCTCAGTGGTGGGCAAGTTGTTGGAGAAGATCCTGAGAGGTAGGATTTATGAGCATTTGGAGAGACATAATCTGATAAAAGATAGTCAACATGGCTTTGTCAAGGGCAGTTCGTGCTTAATGAGCCTGATTGAATTCTTTGAGGAAGTAACAAAATACATTGATGCAAAGCAGTGGATGTAGTGTATATGGATTTCAGTAAGACATTTGATAAGATTCCCATGCAAGGCTCCTCAGAAAGTAAGGAGACATGGGATCCAAGGGACCTTGCTTTGTGGATCCAGAATTGGCTTGCCCACAGAAGTCAAAGTGTGGTGGTAGATGGTTCACATTCTGCATGGACGTCGGTGACTAGTGGGTTCTGCAGGGATCTCTTCTGGGACCCCTTCTCTTTGTGATTTTTATAAATGACCAGGATGAAGAAGTAGAAGAGTGAGTTAGTAAGTTTGCTCATGACACGAAGGTTGGGGGTGTTGTGAATACTCTGGAGGGTTGTCGGAGTTTACAGCAGGACATTGATAGGATATAGAACTGGGCTGAGAAGTGGCAGATGGACTTCAACCAAGATAAGTGTGAATTGGTTTGTTTTGGTAGGTCCAAATTGAAGGCAAAATGTAATATAAATGGTAAGACTATGGTAGAGGATCCGAGAGATCATGGGGTCCGTCGATAGGATACTCAAAACTGCTGCGCAGGTTGACAGTGTTATTAAGAAGGCGTTTGGTGTGTTGGCATTCGTCAACTGTGGGTTTGAGTTCAAGAGCCGTGAGGAAATGTTACAGCTATATAAGACGTTGGTCAGTCCCCACTTGGAGTACGGTGTTCAGTTCTGGTCACCACACTACAGGAAGGATTGGATACTATATAAGGTGTGCAGAGGATATTTACAAAGATGTTGCCCAGATTGGAGGGCGTACTTTATGAGAATAGGTTGCGTGTACTTGGCCTTTTCTCCTTGAAGCGATGGAAGATGAGATGTGACCTGATACAGGTGAACAGTATAAGGTGACAAGGCTCATTGCTCGTGTTGATAGCCAAAGGCTTTTCCTCAGTGCTGAGATGACTAACACGAGGGGCGTAGTTTTAAGGTGCTTGGAAATAGGTACTGAGGCTGAGGGGTTGTCAGGGGTAAGTTTTTCACACAGTGAGTGGTAGGTGCATGGAATGTACTGCTGGCAGCGATGCTGGAAGCGGATACAATAGGGTCTTTTAAGAGCCTCTTAGATAGGTACATGGAGCTTAGGAAAATGAGGGCTATGCACGGAGGAAGCAGTCTCTAGAGTAGGATACGTGGTCTGCATAACATTGTGGGTTGAAGGGCCCGTAATGTGCCGTAAATTTCTATGTTCTATGTTTTATATGTAACTCTCAGTTTGGCTGGCGGCTTAATCTAGAGAGGAGAAGTGTCAACCTCCTCTAAGCGTAGCCGACCCTCGGACCCTCACTCCAGGTCCATTCCGTCCGGCGGTCTACTAACTCTCTCCATTTGCATCTTCTCTCCTCATATCTCCCCAGCAAAAGACCGTGAAATCCCTGCTCCCAGACCCACAAGAAAGAACAACATCCCTCTCATTGGATAACCCTCCAGCCATAACCTAAACATTGCTGCTGCAGAGAAACCATTACATTAGTAGTGAAACCTTATAGTGTGTTACATATACACATACCATTACATATAATTTATCCATAAACAGATTAAAGCATACACTCAGTGGCCATTTTATTAGGTGCCTCCTTTATCATCAAGCCAGAATATTATCAGTTCCCATGTTGAGCTGCAAAAATTACTTGAGATAACACAAACACCAGATTAAAAGGCAGTGAAGCATTTAGAGTTTCTTGTTCTTTTTATGTTATCAGTGAAATAATTGGTGAAACAAGTATTGTACATGATAAGTGTGATCTTGAAGTGCAAATGCGAAGCAATTTTCCCAAAAGGTAAACTGAGATAATCAGTCTGTACCAAATCCCAGTATCAATAAATTGGCTGCTGAGTGAACGTTTCTGCTCTTCTGCCCATACATTTCAACATGCGCATGTTGTGCATTCAGAGATGTTCTTCTGCACACTACGATTATAACATATGGTTACTTGAGATACTGCTGCCTTCCCGTCAGCTTGAACCAGTCTGTTACAACTACGGACTCTGCTGCAGGGTCTACGTGCCCCTACAGGTGGGTTGTACAGCAGATTCGGCAATCACACTTGTGAATATGGAATTGTCAGCTAATTACTATTAACTCCCTTCTTTTCATTGTAGCACTTGATGAGACTTGAGCAAAGAACAGCAACGTTACACTGCATGCTTGCATTCAGCCTTGCCTGAGAAAGTGGACTATCGAGTCAACTGATGTTGAAGACTGGCGGTATTCATTTTACATTTAGATATTCCTTTCATCTAGTTTTCCATTTCAGAGTTTTAATTAACGACCCTGTTTAGTCTAGTGTTTATTGTTTTCTTTTCTCTTAAAATACTGTTCACATTAAAGGCGTGAATGATTGACACGCTTCAGTGTCTCTTCCTCTCTGCACTTGGGCCATATCTGAACATAGAGACAGCATGTCTCAACCACTCAAAGATGGACCCAACAGAGAGAGAGAAACTGATCTTGGCCCAGAGATTCGTTGTTCAGGTAGGGGACAAGCTACAGGCAATTGGATCTTTTTCAGGAAAAGTTACTGAAGCAATGAGGCAGGTAATCTCATGCCGACAAGCCCAGTCGCATCTAGAGGAACAGGTATCAACCCTCGCAGCAACTGTTCAGTGGCTCACCGTAGATGATCAAAGTCAGGTCTCTGTGATATCCACTCTCATGGCTGCCGTCTACAAACTCACTGTGGACAGCCAGTGCCAACTGTTAGCAATTAGTGCTCTTGCCATTGCAATTCGGAGGCCTCTGTCCACCTCAGTCCCATTCCCAGCATCTTGCAGGTCCCCCTTCTCTGCTGCCCTAGCAACCTCGGCCACCACTGCTCCCACTCCTTTACCATGACTGACCCAGCCCAGTCACTGGGTTTGCTCCCATCTGATGAAAACACTCCCGTTTTGGTTTTTGTGGATGAATTCTCCAAGGCTGCTCACTTCATTGCCCTTCCGAAGCTTCTGCTGGCTCATGAGACAGCCACAATCATGGTTCAGCATGTGTTTAGGCTCCATGGCTTCCCCCAAGACATAGTGTCTGATTGTGGACCACAGTTTACTTCCTGGCTTTGGAAAGCTTCCAGCTGTCCTGTGCGAGCCATGGTCAGCCTCTCGTCAGGTTTCCACCCCGAATCCAATGGCCAGACTGAGAGACTGAACCAGGAGCCCGAGACAATCCTGTGCTGCCTTGCCTCTTCCAGCCCCATGTCCTGGAGCTCCCAATTGGCTTGGGCAGAGATTGCCCACAATAATCTCCAGTCGTCCTCCACTAGTATGTCGACTTTTGAATATCAGGAAGGATCCCTGACCAGGACATTGATGTAGGAGTTCCTGCTGCTGAATAGCTGATCCAGTGCTAAAAACACTCCAGGAGTCGAGCCAGGGCTTCTTTACTATAAGCCGGGAAATAACATGTCTGGTAGGCTGATCGGCTATGTCCACAAGTGAGGCCTTTCAAGCCAGGACAGGAAGGCTGGATGGCATCTGGAAGTCTGATCTTCATCTGAAAATCAAGCATTTCATGAGACCATTTGTCGTGGAAAAGGCTGTCAAAAAGGTCTCATATAGATTGCGTCTACCAGTATCAATGAAGATCCATCTATGTTCCATGTTTTCTAGCTCAAGCTGGTTACTACCTCTCCCTTGGCCCCAGTCACCCCACCTCCCCCTTCTCCCGGTTGGTAGATGGCTCCCTGGTCTATACTGTGTGGCACCTCCTGGCCTCTTGCCGGATATATCGTAAGATCCAATACCTTGTGGATTGGGAACAGAATGGTCCTGAACAACATTCTTGGATCCTGCCGAAGAACAACTTGGACAAGGTGCTCATCTGTGGTTTCCAACGGGCACATGTCTGTGGCATCTCAGGAGCTGCCCCTAAGGAGGGGAGTCCTGTCACAACCACAGACTCTGCAACGCGCTCATGAATATACGCCTTCTGGCTAATTACTGT
The DNA here is from genome assembly GCF_963921235.1 of Mobula hypostoma. Taxonomy (NCBI): domain Eukaryota; kingdom Metazoa; phylum Chordata; class Chondrichthyes; order Myliobatiformes; family Myliobatidae; genus Mobula; species Mobula hypostoma. The sequence continues at coordinate 69,890,729 of NC_086106.1, forward strand.
TTCACTTTGGCATATTTAACTCCCTTCTTTTCGTTATAGTGCTTGCTGAGTCTTGAGCAAAGCACAGCAAAGTTCCGCTGCCTGCTTGCATTCAGCCTTGCCTGAGAGAGTAGACTATCAAGTTGACTGACACTGAAAACTATCGGTATTCCTTTTACATTTAGATATTTCTTTCAGCCATGTTGTTGGCACCTAGTTTTCCATTTGAGAGTCTTAATTAACGGCTCTGACTGGTCTAGTGTTTACTGCTTTCTTTTCCCTTCAAATATTGTTCGCATTAAAGTCTGAATGATCGACCCGCTTCAGTGTCACTCTCTCCAAACTTGAGCCATATCCAAGTGCACTGACACAGTCTGTTCATTCTCCGATCTCTCTCTTTAACAAAGCATTTTCACCAATACAATGGCTACTCACTGGATGCTTTAAAAAAAATTACACAATTCTATGTAAACTTGAGAGACTGTTGTGCATGAAAATTCCAGGAGATCAGCAATTTTGGAGATACATAGAAACATAGAAACATAGAAAATAGGTGCAGGAGTAGGCCATTCGGCCCTTCGAGCCTGCACCGCCATTTATTATGATCATGGCTGATCCTCCAACTCGGAACCCCGCCCCAGCCTTCCCTCCATACCCCCTGACCCCCGTAGTCACAAGGGCCATATCTAACTCCCTCTTAAATATAGCCAATGAACTGGCCTCAACTGTTTCCTGTGGCAGAGAATTCCACAAATTCACCACTCTCTGTGTGAAGAAGTTTTTCCTCATCTCGGTCCTAAAAGGCTTCCCCTTTATCCTCAGACTGTGACCCCTCGTTCTGGACTTCCCCAACATCGGGAACAATTCTTCCTGCATCTAGCCTGTCCAATCCCTTTAGGATCTTATACGTTTCAATCAGATCCCCCCTCAATCTTCTAAATTCCAACGAGTACAAGCCCAGTTCATCCAGTCTTTCTTCATATGAAAGTCCTGCCATCCCAGGAATCAATCTGGTGAACCTTCTTTGTACTCCCTCTATGGCTAGGATGTCTTTCCTCAGATTAGGGGACCAAAACTGCATACTGCTTGGCACCAACAATAAATCCAAGGTCAAAGTTGCTTAGATCATATTTCTTCCCCACTCTGATGTTCAACATGCACAACAATGAACCCTTTAAATTAGATTAGATTAGATTAAACTCAACTTTATTGTCATTGTGCTGAGTACAGATACAAAGCCAATGAAATGCAATTAGCATCGGACCAGAAGTGCAAAATAATAGTATTATTTACAAAATAACTGCAAATAAAAAGTAAATGCTACAGCATACAAATATAGAAGTACTGAGAGAGTCCAATATGTGTGCAATACTGCTTAGCGCTGTGATGTGAGGTTCAGCAGGGTCACAGCCTCAGGGAAGAAGCTCTTCCTGAGCCTGCTGGTGCGAGAGTGGAGGCTCCTGTAGCGCCTACCAGATGGGAGGAGAGTAAAAAGTCCATGGTTAGGGTGAGATGCATCCCTGATAATGCTTTTCACCCTGCACAGACAGTGTTTATGGTAGATATTCTCAATGGTGGGAAAATGGGTGCCGATAATCCGCTGGGCAGTTTTCACCACATGCTGGAGTGCTTTGCAGTCCGATACAGGGCAATCGCCATGCCACACTGAGATGCAGTTGGTGAGTATGCTCTCAATGGTACAGTGGTAAAAGTCCGTCAGTATCCTGGGACAGAGGTGAGCTTTCTTAATGCTTCACAGGAAATAAAGGCGCTGTTGTGCCTTTTTGATCAGGATGGAGGAGTTCAGGGACCAGGTGAGATCATCGGAAACATGGACACCAAGGAATTTGAAGCTTGATACACACTTCCCTACAGCTCTGTTGATGTAGATGGGGACGTGGGTGTGGCTCCTAGCATGCCTGAAGTCCACAATAATCTCCTTGATCTTCTGGGTGTTAAGGGCCAGGTTGTTATCGGCACACCATGCGAACTGGTGCTAGACCTCATCCCTGTAGGCCGTCTCGTCATCCCCTCTGATCAGGCCAACCACCATGTTGTCGTCTGCAAACTTCATTATGGAGTTAGAACTGTGTACAGGCACACAGTCATAGGCAAAAAGGGAGTACAAAAGAGGGCTCAGCACACAGCCTTGAGGCACGCCGATGTTCAGGGTTAGACTGGAGGAGGAGAGGTTGTCTAACTTAACTGATTGTGGTCTGTTAGTCAGAAAGTCCAAGGTCCAATTGCAGAGGGATAAGCTGATACCACGCTGGCGGAGTTTGGCGATCAGCTTTGAGGGGATCACAGTATTGCCGAACTAAAGTCAATGATCAGCATTCTGACATAAGAGTTGGGGCTGTCCAGGTGGGTTAGGGCAGAGTGAAGTGCCGTGGAGATGGCGTCCTCTGTTGACCTGTTGGTGCGGTAGGCAAATTGATGGTGGTCCAGGGTAGTGGGCAGACAGGGTTTCAGATGTGATAGAACCAGTCTCTCAAAGCACTTTGTAATGATGGGGGTGAGTGCAACTGGGAGGAAGTCATTCAGGCCCATGGCAGTGGAATGCTTCGGCACTGGCACGATCGTGGCAATCTTGAAGCTTGTGGGAACAACTGCCTGTGCCAGGGACAGATTGAAAATGTCCATGAAGACCCTGGCTAACTGCCCTGCACAGACTCTGAGCACAGGACCAGTATTCCATCCGGACCAGCTGCCTCCCATATATTCACCCTGCTCAGGGTGGCACAAACATCGGAGGTCAAAAGTAAGAGAGGCAGTTCACCAGGTGGGAGATCCGCTTTGAGGGTGACCTCCTTGTTCCCTCAGTCAAAGCGAGCGTAGCAGTAATTGAGCTCATCAGGGAGGGAAACAGAGCTGGAAGGGGGCACAGTACTAGGTGGTTTGAAGTCTGTAATGACCTGTATGCCATGCTACATGCGTCAGGGGTCGGAGGAGTTGAAATGCTCCTTGATTCTCTGTTTGTATATGTGTTTAGTCTGAGAGATTCCTCTCCTCAGTTTGGCCCTGGCTGAGCTGTAAGCCTCCCGGTCTCCAGACCTGAAGGCTGAATCTCTGGCTTTGAGCAGTAGGCAAACTTCTCTGTTCATCCATGGTTTCTGATTGGGGAAAACATTTATTTGTCTTTGTGATGTCACTTTATCTACACACTTGTTGATGTGCTCAAGGAGAGAGTTGGTATATAAGTCAATGTTAATCTGAGAGTCTGTGGTGGCATGGGCAGCAAAAGTGCTCCAGTCTGTGTGCTGGAATTGGTGCTGAAGAGCAGAGTCAGCCCCCTCTAGCCAGATCTTAATAGTCTTCATTGTGGGTTTCACACGTTTAATGACCAGGCTATATTTGGGAAGCAGAAACAATGAAAGCTGGTCTGACTGTCCCAGATGGGGGAGGGTAGTGGCTTTGTAAGCATCAGCCACATTTGTGTAAACATGATCTAAGGTTTTATTTCCCCTTGTGGTGCATGATACATTTTGGTAAAATCTTGGAAGCACGGTACGTAGGTTGCAATGATTAATTTTTGTTGTCTACCTCTATCTCCCATTCACCTGCCACTGTCTCCCAACTTCATGCTCTGCTCCAATCTCCCATCTGACACAACTAATAATCTTTCACTCATCCATTCCACCAACCTCTCGAACTCCTGTCTCCTCACCAGCGATAATAAAGGCTCCGTCTGGATGCAATTTCTTCAGCTTGCTAATAGCGGCACTGAGGTCTTTCATGGCTACTTTAGCATTAGCATCTGGTGGAACATAAACTGCAACAGCAATGATGCATGCAAACTCTCGTGGTTGATAAAAAGGTCTGCACTTAATAATCAGGTATTCCAGATCAGCAGAGCAATAAGTGTCAGCAATGGTAGAGTTAGTGCACCATGATCGATTCACGGAGATACATAAACCACCTCTTCTACTTCTACCTGTCGCTGTTGCAGCTCTGTCAGCCCTGAAGACTGTGCGCCCTTCCAGTTCCACCACGTTGTTTGGGACATCACTGTTTAGTCACGTCTCCGTAAAAAACATGACATTGCAATCCATAAGCCTTCTTTGTGTGAGGGTCCAAGTCCTTAGTTCGCCCAGCTTGTTCGTCAGAGACTGAACATTGGCGAGGACGATGCTGGGTAGCGCTAGCCAGTGTGGGTTTAGCTTTAGCCTAGCACGCAAACCTCCACACTTCCCCCGTCCTTGTTTACAGTCTCAACACCGGAGCCGGGCCCTTCCGGTCAGAGCGAATTGAATGCAGGTCTGCAGTGTCCTTATTAACTTTGGAGGTAGTTGGTTGAAGTTGAATGGATAGTCCAAAACTGTGTTGGTGCATCGATAGTTAAAGTCCAAAAGTGACTGTTTGCTGTAAGTGTAGTTCGCATAGCCGAATCGAGCGAACACACAGGAAACAAGCAGATAAATTAACACTATTTTTCAAAATCCGGTAAGACACAGAACTTCACAATACACACGCGTCATTGCCATTTTAAACCCATTGACTTGACTATGTCTGTATGCTTTGATGCATTGAAGTTCTGCTACATGATTGGCTGATTAGTTATTTGCATTAATGAGCAGATATGCAGGTGTCACCTTTTAAAGATGTCCTCATTGCTGGGGAGGCTAGTGCCATGATGGAGCTGCCTGAGTTTTCAACTTTCTGCTCCTTTTCTGATCCTGAAAAGTTGCCTCTCCCTTCCAGACAATACGTTAACACTGTTGTCCAGAGACCTTGGAGAACAAACTCCCACTCCTCGGTCTGAATGTACCACTGTTCAACTGGATATTCGACTTCCTGACCAAGAGATTTCAGATAGTGAAGGTACACAACCGCTCCTCCTGTCCCATTATCCTCAACATGAATGCCCTCAAGACTGCGTGCTGAGCTCCCTGCTGTACACTCTGCTCACACAAGACTGCACTGCCGAACACTTGAGTAATCACACTGTCAAGTTCACCGATGATATAACAGCGGTGCGGCTCATCAGCAACAACAACGAGTCAGCCTACAGAGAGAAGGTAAAAAAGCTCGAGGTCTGGTGCCAGGCAAATACACCACAGCTCAGCATTTAACACCATCATCCCCTGAAAACAAATCAGTAAACTCCAAGACCTGGGCCTCAACACTCCCTTGTGCAATTGGATCCCGGATTTCCTCACAAGTAGACACGAGTCAGTTCGGATTGGCAAAAACATCGCCACAATCTCCATCAGCACAGGAGCTCCAAAGGGCTGTGTACTTAGTCCCCTGCTCTACTTGCTTGACACCTTTTGACTGTGTGGTTTAGTACAGCTCCAACTTCATATTCAAGCCACTGATGACACCACTGTTGTCAAAGGTGCTGATGAATCACCATACAGCAGGAAGATTGAAAATTTGGTTGAGTGGTGTAATAACAACATACTCTCACTCAGAGTTAATAAGACCTAGGAACTGATTGCAAACTTCAGGAGAGGGAAATGAGAGGATCGGAAGTGGAGAGGATCAGTAACTTCAAATTCCTGGGTGTTACTATCTCACAGGACCTGTCCTGGACCCACCATATAAATATAAATGTGAAGAAGGTTTAATAGCAATTCTACTTCCTCAGGAGTCTGAGGAGATTTGGTATGTCATCAAAACCACGGCAAGCTTCTATAGATGTGTGGTGGAAAGTGCGCAGACTGGTTACATTATGGCCTGGTATGGGAACACCAATGCCTTTGAACGGTAAAACTCCCTGAACCATTGAGCACATCTACATGAAACATTGCCGTAGAAAGGCAGCATTCATCATCAAAGATCCTCACCACCCAGGCCATGCTCTTTACTTGCTGCTGACATCAGGTAGAAGGTACAGGTGCCACAAGACTCACACTACCACGTTCAAGAACAGTTACTACCCCTCAACCATCAGGCTCTTTAGCAAAGGGGATAACTGCACTCTTTTGTCTTGGTATTTGATACTCGTTATTTATTGCTATTTAGTTATATCTGCAGTTGCACAATTTATTGTCCATTGATCCTGTTTACAGTTGCTATTCTATAGATTTGCTAAGTATGTCCACAAAAAAAGAACCTCAGGGTGCACGTGGTGACATGTATGCATTCTGATAATAGATTTCACTTTGACCTTTTGAATTAACCTCTTCATCAATGTCAACAAGACAAAGGAGATAGCTATTGAGTTCAGGAGAACTCATATTATTCACACTCCTCTTTACATCAGTGGCACGGCAGTGGGAACTGTGAGCACTTTCAAACTTCTGGGCATGCACATTGCACACAACCTCTCATGGTCCTGTGATGAGAATACACATAAAATTAAGATGTTTGCTGGCCTGGGTTAGCATCAGTGACATCAGCAAGTGCCCTCAGGGGAAGGAGAGATAAGGAACAATGGAGCAGCGTCTGGAGATGTGTAATGAAGGGACGGGAGAGAGAGCTGTCTGGAGCGGCTCCCCCTTTGAACCCTGAACTGTTTGAAGTGGTGGACAGGCGATGCCCCAGCAGGGGGATAAAAAGGGACAGGTTCGCTAAGGCAGGACACACGCCACCCGAGGTAACGAGACCCTGGAAGCGGTGCGCCTCTCACGAGTCGGTGGGAAGTATCAGACAACGGCCAGGCTGGAAAGGTACGATCAGCGGGAACCCGGTGTGTGTCCGCCCTTGCCTGGGTGCCGGGTTCACTGCAGAGGATCGACCGCATCTGGAGGAGGGGTCACAGTCGGTGACCTCAGGTGACATCACCAAGGACCTGCCCAAAAGCTGCTTGTGAGCAATATCGCCGGTCTGTGAGTGAAGCTGTGTCTGAATGATCAGTTGTTCCTGTTCCCTCTCTCTCTCCCCCCATGTTGTCCATCGCCATGGAAACGATTACTGCGAACTGAACTACTAAACTGGACTGAACTTTGAGTCACTTTGAAATTTGGTCATTTACCCCTAGACAACGATAGAGCTTGATTGATGCTGTTATCTTAATTCTGTGCACATGTGTGTTTATCATCGCTGAACTGTTGCATTTATTATCCTTTCGATTACTGTGTTGCTTGTTTCTTTAATAAAACTTTCTTAGTTCTAGTACTCCAGACTCCAACTGAGTGATCCATTTCTGCTGGTTTGGCAATCCAGTTACGGGGTACGTAACAGTCCCTGAACACATCCTACATGATTAAGAAAGCTCACCAATGCCTCTACTTGCTGAGCAGGCAGAAGAGAGCTAGAATATGTCCATCTACTATATATTAATGTCCTTCTACGGATGCGCAGTACAGAGCATCCTAAAATGCTGCCTCACTCCATGGTACGGAAACTGCACTATGGTGGACAGCACAGCTCTACAATGAGTAGTTAAAAATGTGCAAAGCATCAGTAAAAACTCACTGTCAAGGACATATGCACAGAAAGGTGCCGGAGGAAGGCCCATAATATCATAAAGGATGCACCCTCCGCTTGTCCCAGTCCCATCAGAGATGCAGCTACGTAGCTTCCACACCAGGACCATCAGACCCAAACGCAGTTACTATCCTCAAGCAGTAAAGCTTACCAATACCACCACCTGCTGACCCACTACACAACAACCCCCCCCACCACTACTTTATCATCTCCTGTCAAAGTCACGATGTACAGACTCTCCTGTATGTAGCATCATTTTATGTACATACAATCAATGTATATTAGCAAGCCAAGATACTAAGATGGCGCTGCTTTGTGATCAGCTACTCTATACCCATAGATAAAAAAAATTCCATTCAGATTTGTAGATGAAAGTTAACCAATGAGAAAGCACTATTCAAATAAAGTAGTCCCAAAAGAAGCTTCTAGGATCATACAAATGTGATCACTGATGTACATTATAAGCCGTTACTTGTGTATAAATATTTATATAGTATATAAAATTGAGATAATTAATTGTTAAATAGCAAAAAATAACAATTAAGCAGTCTAATCTCAGAATTTAATGGTCAGATGCAACTATCCTAAATCTTAAATTAACAAGCTGGTGTACCTAATAAAGAGGCTACTGAGCATACATGATATGTCATTGTTTTTTAATTTCAAATTTCAAGCATTGGAAAGTTTTAATCATTCATCAGAACTAGATTTAAAAAGAAATGATATAACTCTGTAATATGGGAAGATTTCTCCCAAATTGTAGAGGTTTCAATCTATGAAGTTGGACACAAAGGAAACACAACTAATTAAATGCTTATCCTTTTTAAACATGAACAAGAAAAAAGAAAAAAAGGCACCAACAGAGAACCAAAAATCTCTTCCTTGTTATACAGCTAATCCTATCTAAAGTCACCTTTGCCAACTCCCTCAGCTGTGGCGCAGATGCATGAACGAGACTAATCAATGTGTTTGTTAGCAAGACCAAAATATCCAAGCTGAGAAGCTGTCTCTTAGCAGTCTTACTTTTAACAGCCTGTTATGCACTATAGACTGTCTCTCCATCTGAAAAAGGCCAAATTTCACTTGTCTCACTTTGCAACTCAGTCTTGTTGCAGTGGTGATTAGTTTTAAGAGCCTTTACTCCATTTTAAAGATTACTTTGTGTTCCAGGGAGCAGAAGCGAATCTGGTATTCAAGATGCAGTGTCAAAATCACTGTATAGTATAATCACAGGTGGTCTCTTTGACATATTCAATTGTTTTGGATGCACAACATTTTATTGACTCTGTTGATTATTGTTCTGTATTAGCAAAATGTATTTAAGACAGAATCTACTACGACTACCTATTTTTTCCCTGTAGCTTTTGGCATTGAGCATTGCTGCATCTTTCTTCCCTTCAGAGTGTAAAATGCCTCTCAACATTTAGGTAGCCCGCAGACAAAAACACATCAGCAAAGCATAGAAATCTAGATATATGGGAATATAGATAAGGACAATGGTTGGCACTGATACTGTTGTAGGGAGAAGAATCATGAGGGATAGCAACTAGTAAATAGGGATGTGCATTGTGCTATATGGGGAACCATAGACAAAACCCAGACACAGAGACGTGGAGTGTAGCAGTGATGATGACCAAGGTTCAGAAGTTTCATGAATTATATTACAGCGTGCACCTATTGTTGTAATAGAAAATTGGATTTACTGCTTGACCTGTGGACAATAATTTCACTCTGTAGTCAGGACCTTGTTCATTACTTAATTAAGTCCTCCCATAGCTATCAGTTTGTTTTCAAAATATAGTTTTACTAGTAATTTTATTAATTAAGAATATACAGTAAAAGCTCAACCAAATTCATGCCCTAGTAGATCAGTTTGGACTGGTCTGCTGGGATGCAGCAGTTTTTAATAGGAGGGAGGGAGGAATCGTCGACTCAGGGCTAAGAGGCCAGCGTCGGGCATTTTCATGCCTTACAAGACGCGGAACGAAAGACTGTGTGGCACGCCACTCCTCACACAGGCATAGAGCAATGTGTGGTTAAGTGCCTTGCTCAAGGACACAACACGTTGCCTCAGCTAAGGCTAGAACCGGCGACCTTCAGATCACTAGACGAACGCCTTAACCACTTGGCCACGTACCCACGTTTTTAATAAGTCGCCTGTTATTTTGAACATCACCTCCATGTATTCTTTCAGTTTGCTCCTCCAATTGGCACTGCGAGCAGGGTACCCTGCTGAATTACAACTGGCTATGAGGCTCCTGGTTGGGTGATTGGTTAGCGAATAATCCATTAGTTGACTATGACCAGTTGTAGTAGAGAGAGGCCTGGGAGCGTCAGAGTTTGAAGTCGGAGAGCTGGTTTGGGGTGTCTGGTTAATTTGCAGATGGGGTGCAGGTAGTTACAATTTGCAATTGATTTAGAAAATGAATTGACTATCCATTTCTGGAGATGGGATCTGGGTGATTATGGGTTACAAAGGATTTGAGAAATTGATTGACTAAGCAATGTTATTAGAAACATAGGTTTGGGGAATCAGAATTGTAAACACTATAAGGTATGGTCATGGTGGAAAAAAGGAAGCCTGAGAAAACCGGGGAAGTAGTGTGGGAACTAGAAGGATCCCTCATACAGACAGTAGTGCACCATAACCTTAAGTTAAAACAAAGAAAATAATAAAGAAGGTTGACAATCCATGAACTAATTGCTTGGTGGAAGGAACAAGAGAAGAGCAACTGTGAAAAATCTGTATTAATAGTAATAGCATTATTAATCACCAAACTAGCTCAAAGCACCCCAATTTTGGAGCAAATGGTAGGCAGTGAAAGCCCATATGCACCCAGAACATGATGTAGATTGGGTTGATTCAGCTCCTCGAGAACATGATGTAGATCGGGACAATTCGGCTGATGAGTAAGGAACTCGTAATAAAGTTTCACAAACTTCACCCTTTATAGAGGCAGCAGCGGATGCCTCAGAACTAGCATGCCTTCGGGGTGGCCTTGTTGAGGTGACATCTGTTTGAACATCACGTTCAATCCATCACATTCATCACGTTCAATCCACGGACAGTACCCCATTAAACTTGAAGCAGAGGCTACAGTGGTAAAGATAGTCACAAAACTACAGCAACAAGGAGTGATCTGAAAACCAATTTCGTTGTGAATTCTCTAATCTGGCCAGTACACAAATCTAGTGTTTCCTAGCAGCTAACCATTATTTATTTATTAAGATACAGTGTGGGATGGTCCTTTCTGGTGTTTCAAACCATGTTGCCCAACAATCCCCAATTTAACACTAGCCTAATCATGAGACACGTGACCAAGTGGTTAAGGCATTGGACTTGTGACCTGAAGATTGTGAGTTTAAGCCCTAGCCGAGGGAACGTGTTGTGTCCTTGAGCAAGGTCTTAATCACACATTGCTCTGCGACAACACCGGTGCCAAGCTGTATGGGTCCTAATGCCCTTTCCTTGGACAACATCAGTGTCGTGAAGAGGGGAGACTTGCAACTGCCGGTCTTCCATACAACCTTGCCCAGGCCTGCACCCTGGAGAGTGAAGACTTTCCAGGTGCAGATCCATGGTCTCTCAAGACTAACGGATGGCTTTACTTTACTTTAATCATGAGACAATTTACAATGACCAATTAACCTGCCAACTGCTACGTCTTTGGATTGTGGGAGGAAACTAGAGCTCCTGGAGGAAACCCATGTGTCACAGGGTGAACGTACAGACTCCTTACAGGCGGATGCAGGAATTGAACCCGGTCGCCTGTACTGTAAAGCGATGTGCTAACCACTACGCTACAATGCTGCCACCAAAAATATCTCACTATTATAAATATTATACCTCTCTGAACAAATAAGTCACTTGGGAGTATCCCATAGTGGTGAATCCATCTGTCATTTTGAATGGCCTGAGGCCAGAATAGGATATTTTTACTGTCTTAGATGTTGAGAATATTTTTTGGTCAATTATAGTACATCCCGATAGTCAGGGTAAGTTGGCTTTTACTGTCCAGGGACAGCAGAAAAGGCTGCCTCAGGGTTTCCATAACAGCCCCACCATTTTCAATGAATGTATAGCTAAAATAATTTTCCCTGTTCTCTTGGCAGATACAGCAATATAGCAGTATTCAGCAATATGTGGATGATATTCTAATTGCATCTCTGGGAGAGAAAGAGCACATCCAAGTGATTTTGAGGACGTTATAGTTTATCAAAAAATGCAGGACTGAAGGTAAACCCCTCCAAGGTACAATTTGGATGGTCTCAAGTAGCATATTTGGGACACAGGATTAGACAGAATGAGAAAATAATACACACTGAATGTAAAATAGCAATTCTTACACTCCCCCGCCTGTACATAGTGAAGGGAATCCATCAGATTTTAGGACTCAGAAATTAATGACACAGTTGTGTGAATAATTACACTGAGGTCACAGAGCCTCAGCAAGCTCTTGTAGGAGGAGGGAAACTGGGCAAAGAGCAGGTGTAATGGATGCTGGAGTTAGATCAGGCCTTTTCTTGTCTAAAGCAAACCCTAACTGCAGCTAGACATGAACAGCTCGTTCCATCTTTTGTTTTGTGACAACCAGAGGCTGCTTTTTATCAAGAATACGGTGACAAGCTGTAGCAGGTAGCATATTATTCTGTAAAACAGGACCCTGTAGTGGCGGGAATGCATCGGTGTATGCAAGTGATAGATTATGCGACTTGGGCTGTTGGACTGTCGGAACCTGTTACTCTGATGGGTCAGATAGTCTTGAACACCCCTCATAGCATAGTCACTTTCTTAGAGGTAGGGAAACTACGGGCTGTCTCTGACAGCAGGCAAGCAAAATAGGAAGTAGTATTGTTACCTGCTGACAAAAATGTACAGATAAGAAGGGATAATCTGGCTAACCCAGCCCATTTGATAGGAAAGGACTGATCCCCACAAGAGCCCATGGAGTTAATGCAAAGGCCTAAGGAGTGAGTCACAGCAGAGCCACGCTTAGAGGGAAATGATGTGTTCACCTTGTTTGCAGATGGGTTTTGGCACTTCACAAACAGCATGGGGTATTGTAGATAAAGAAGTAAACAGCATGGCAGGAGGAAAAGTCTTGGGGCACAGGACAGCACAAGCAGCAAAACTAAAAGCCCTAATAGATGCATTTAAATTAGGTAAGGAATAGAGGGTGAATACTTTCACAGACAGTAGATACCCATTTGGAGTAATACATGACTACAGGGCAGATTGGGCAAGGAATCTCATCAGGAGGGCGTATACATCATGAGGAAATGATGAATGAGTTAGCTGAAGCTGCTAAACTGCCCAAGGAAGCGGCAGTCATAAAGGTCATAAAGCGCATAGAGGGGTAGACACCCCTGAGCAAAAGGAAAATGCAATTGCTGATCCGGTGGCTAAGGAAATTGTGGAGGAGCCTGGTCCAGTCCCAGGAGAGGTAGTAATGATCAGGGAGGTGAAGAAGGAAGATTTAATGGTGATGCAAGAGGGGCAACTTCAGAAGAAATGAGGATTTGGGATCAGGCAGGAGCACTGCACAAAGAAGATAGGACATGGCGAGAAGGTGATGGTGACCGTGTAGTGGCCCCAGGGTGCATCAGACCTACAAAGCTAAAAACACAGCATGGCTTAGCTCACCTGGGGTGGAATAAGATGAGAATCCAGCTAGGAAAATACTAATGGTCGCCAGGGCTGGAGAGAGGTATTGCTAGTTTCTGCCAGCAATGTATAACACGTACAACAGTGTGACACAGGAAAAGCAATTAAACTCTAACTAGGACATCAGCCCCAGCCTAAAGGTCCATGGAGCAATTTCAGATGGACTTCACAGGGGCATTGCCCCAAATTAAGGGTAAACAATATTATTTAGACTTGTTGATCTCTTGACCAGCTGAGTGGAAGCATTCCCGTGTCAGGATTGCTCCACCAAGATGGTGGCCCGGGTGCTAGCTGACGAGGTAATACCCAAGTGGGGAGTACCGGACAGGCTTGATTCAGGAAGGCGGGCACACCTACTGGAACGACAATAAAGACAGCTTGCATGTCGTTTGAGGTCAGACAGAAGTCTCACATTCCATATTGATCTCACACCTCTGGAATGGTTGAGAGAATGAATCGCACCATAAAAGAGAGCATATTGAGGGCCTTAGTGGAGACCAGGAAAAGTTGGTCTGCAGTCTTACCAGCAGTGCTGATGTAGTTATGACTGAGCCTTGCTTGTGTGACAGGATTTATTTCTTTTGAGTTCATGACAGGATTGGCTAAGCAACTACTAGAAGATGTGATTACAGGAGGACAGGAGTGCTGCAGTAGTAATTACAGGATTACCTAGTCCAGGAGATGGCCATTCATCTGCATGAGCTAAAGGGGAAGGCATTGATTACCAGAGAATGTGGGACTAGGAGCATGAGATTACCTAAGTGAAAGGGAGGACATCTGCTAAAAGGAGGTAAGGGACTGGTTAAAGTTGTACCAGCAAAACTGGGACTACAACCGGGATGGATGAGACCAGTTGCAATAATCTGGACTAAAGAAACATGTGCTCGAGTGGAAACTAAGGAAGGGACAAAGTGGAATCATTAGTCCCACCTGAAAAGATACCTCGGGTAGGAATGATTTAACCATGTAAGCATATTTCCATACCTGTTAGCCAGAAGGAACTACAGCCTACAAATTAGTGGATTTGGATGAATCAAGGACACGGGAAGCATATAAGCCAATTGCATTTGCTTCACCCCATTTTGTGGACTCGAACCTGATTCTTGCTGTGGGATAATCTAATCAGAGCAATTGAACGTGGACATAATGATCTACTAAACCTGAGGTCCTTCTCAGACGAGTAGCTATTTATTATGTAAAGTGCGAAACCTACCAAAGAAACAATCTGTAATCTTGTTAGACTCAGTGTCTGGGTCACCTAGTGAAACTGGTTTGAACCAGTCAGAGTTAAAAGGAACAATTACACAAAACTAGGCGGGGGAGCGGGGGCAGAACCATAAAACAATGTTGGTTGTAGCCCTGGACTAGAACTAATAAGAAGGAGACATAGGTAGGTCAGCTGACCTTGAGCCAATGAGATGGAGAACAACCAGTTCAGCTGATGAGGAACACAAGAATAGTTGAAATCTCCAAATACATAAAAGTGATAACTCTCCAGCAACCAGATACTAACCATTGCAGATGAGAAGGACCCCATTGACACGCGGAAATCACAACCACCACGAACAACTGGTCAGCACAGACTTCTTTCCTGGGTGATATTTTTCTCTTCATTGACTGTTCATGGAGGGTCATGGTGTGTGCTTTGTACTTGAGACAATAGAAGTTACTTGTCGGTAAGTACAGATCTCATCTGATCATAATTACAAGGAACAGTAACCATGGAACTGGACAAACTAAGCTCAGAAAAATCTGGATAATTGAATGCGTGACACTTTTGAGCCATCTCTTGAGAGCAGGTAAAATGCAGACCATAAATAGAGGGAAGAGTGAAGAACAGCCAGTTGTCGGGTGTGTCAATGGTATATGGTTTGGCATGGAGGATGTGATAACATGCGTTTTTGTGAAATGGACGTTTGAAAACTGCACAGCGCTCAGGGGATATCCAGTGGAGAGTGGGTGTGCTAGAGACGGGGATCCCATTTTTATATTGTCATGCTGAGGCATGAGACTAATGAACTATTCACACTTTAGTGCAGTGATGAAACGTACAGTAATGAGACAGGGCTGCTCCATTCAGGAATTGATCACTGTGGCAACCACTGAGCACACAGTGTAGCAAGGACAAACGGGACACTGGGGGTATAGGGTTAATACTGGAAGATGCCACTGACACCTGTCTGCTTTACAACTCCCTAATTCTTGCAGGGACTGTAAGAGTTGCCTTTACCAATATTTACTCTATAGCCAAGTTATTCATAGTGAGATTAAGACAGATAGGTGGAGAAGGAACAGAGATCTGATAGAGTTGTTAGGAGCTGGATATTCAGCGGGGCTCTCCACCGTCAATACTTTAGATATATCAGAAATAAATACGCAAATCAGTTCCTCCAGTGGAATTTGAAGGCGGTTAGAAACAAAATTATGGTGACTTGGGGCAAGCCAGTAGAATAGGGAAACAAGGAGCAGAAATGGAGTTGGAAACTATCCAGTTATTGCAGCAATTAAAGGATATAAATTATGACGTTATCAATAGAATGAACAATTAAACCTGATGTTGTGATAAAAATGCAGTCTGTACAATAAACAGTAATTCTGCGTGGCTTTTGTCCATAGTCAGAACAAACATTCTGCAGTTAGAAGGCCACAGAGTTCTGGACTGGATATCAGAAAACCAGGTGAAAGATCGTTAAGTGAAGGTGCCCCTTTGCACCAGATTCGAGATCTCACTCTAACTAATCATGGTCAGGCATTATCTGCAGAAATGAGAAAATAGTCAGTGTTTAGGACTGACAAGGATCTCGGCCTGAAACGTTAACTTTTTATTCATTTCTATACATGCTGCCTGACTGACTGTATTCTTCCAGCATTTTTGTGGTTTGCTTTGGAATTCCAGCATCTGTAGATTTTCTCATGTTTCTGATTAATCATGTTCTGGGAGGCTGTGAAAATGAGAGGAATCCGCTGTATGTTGCCGCACTCCTCCACATTCCTTGACACAGTGACAATCAGACTTACTCTTTTATAAGAGTGTGTGATGTTAGAAAACACCATGAGTAACCTGCCAGCCTACAAAATTGTTTTACACAAATCCAATGTGTGTGTGTGGGGGCGGGGTGAATCTGATACAATGTTACCAAAGGAGATCTCATTAGCTATGTCCAGAGCAG
Source organism: Mobula hypostoma (assembly GCF_963921235.1). NCBI lineage: Eukaryota > Metazoa > Chordata > Chondrichthyes > Myliobatiformes > Myliobatidae > Mobula > Mobula hypostoma. Next base: position 69,906,917 of record NC_086106.1, read on the forward strand.
ATTGTACGAAGAAGCCAGATGGAATGTGGTTTTGCTGCATGTGATAACTGATTCCCCGTCCATATGCCAGTTAATAACAAACCCCTTCTGAAGAATACTTCAGTGAATGATATCTACTCCATCACAACATCAGCAAGGGCATATTACTCAGGGCAGTTGCAATATAATCTGACTGCCTGTAATGTGACAATCAGTGAAATCGGGGCAGAACTTGCTTAAACCAGCTGCAGAAGGGACACTGGAGCTGCAGCTTGCCATTAAAGGTAGTGACACAAAGGAGTGCACAAACGTGTAGCCAGAGAACTACTACCCATTCCACAGTTTACTGCTGACCAGGGAAAGATCATCCAAGAGGATGAGGAAGTCATTAAGAAATAGGGTGCATTGTTGAAAAGGATAAAGGTTCACAAGAAAAGAGGTTCTAGAGAATCACAAATTGGGATTTAAATGACCATTTCCAACCCTGGATCTGAGTTATCTCTCATAATATCGTCGCACCACTGATTGTTTTAATGACCATTATTATTTTAGTGTAGACGGTAGTTTACAAAGAATGGTGCCAAAAACAAAAAAAAATCCAGCGAGTGGATTTAACAAAATGTTTTTGCTCACAGAACAGCCACTCGCTGGATGTTTTTTTGTTTTTGGCACCATTCTTTGTAAACTCCAGAGTCTTTTGTGCATAAAGATCCCAGGAGATCAGCACTTTCTGAGATACTCAAATCACCCTGGGCGGCACTTGATTAATTAGCTTGTTTATTTCGGCTTTTATCTTAGATGTGCCGCATGCGCTCCGGAGCGCTCCGGCCAGCACTGCACCATTAGTCTTACTGGTAATCTCATTAAATGGGAATGTAACAGCTCCACCAAATTCATGCTCAGGTCGATCACCTATGGCATGTTTCCATGTGTTCTCCAGTTTTTAATATATCACCCTTTACATTGAACACAACCTCTGTGTAAACTTTCAGTTTGCTCCTACAGATGTTATGAACCAAATGGCCTGTTTCAGTGCTGTAAAACCTAAGGACTCTATGACATTGTGAATTGACCCTATAAAATGTTGTCTGCTAATGTTCTGTCCATCAACTTGCTATGTCTGGGTGTATGTAAAAACACTAGTTATCATAGGAACAGGAAGCTATAAAAATTGTCCTGGCTTATGTACAGATCTAGAGAAACCTAAATGCTGGGACATACATCAATGTATCAGGAAAAAGAACAAGAAGAGAAATGAACAGCTAGCTGGAGTCTTGCTGGGATTTATAATTGAATGTTCTGGCCTCATTTGAAGGGCAGTAATTTACTCAGACCTGCATCATAGACTGAGGAGGTATGCTTACAAATATACATATATATATATGTGTGTGTGTGTGTGTGTGTGTGTGTGTGTGTGGTGCTTTTCATCTTGACTAAGTATTGACCTTGTTAATAGGTTGAAGAGGAGTGCAGTTGTCATCAGTACATGAAAATTCATCATAATTATGATAAAGTAGATAATTCAAACTGCTAGATTCTTCAAACGGAGCTGATCAGAAGAGTTCTATATGATTGTGTGCATTGATTGATGTAGAATTATGTTAAAGTTGTTATAAATGTGATTCAGACCAAGCAAGCAATATTTATTTGCTGAAGATAGTATATTTTATGTACTGTATATATTTCTTTTGTGGGATCAGGCAGACCAGCTTTTATTGTGCATTCCATTTTATTGTCTCCAAAGAAATTGCTAATAGTCAATGATATTGGTGAATCTAAGTATCATGAATAGACAAAACTGAGAAAGGGTGACAGATTTCCTTCCTGAAAGATATTACTGAATCAACAATCCAACAATGTCATGGTTTTTGACAACAAATATTCCTTTTAATGTTTGATTCATTTAATTGTTTGAACATGAATTCCCACCTGCCTTGGAATTAATGCTTCTAGATCAATGATTCAGGACTTTGGTTGTAAACTCAGTGAGTTAACAATTATGCTATTGTATTTAGAATAAATTACTGCAGAAAGCAATTCTTTAAATGTTTATTTGAAGTACAAATACATTGTGACAAAATCAAATCTGTTGCTCTCTTCTGTCATGCTGTAAATTGGCTCCATAAATTAAATATTCTGTTGCTACAACCCTTAGTTACAAAGAGAAGTGCAACAAGGAAACGGAGAATTGTCCTTCAGTTCTGATCAATCTACCTTTTAATTGAGATGCCTAATTGAAACACTTGTGATAATAAACCCTATTCTTTTAATAGAATAAGAAATGAATGTCATTGAAGAGATGACAAATTACTTTCAACAAAACCAGAAACTGCAAGTTCAATTCAGTTAAATTACCATTGCTTCAAGACATCAGATACTAAGATGAAATGCGAGTAAACCTTATTCTTGAATGCATTTAAAAAGTTTATGGTATAAATCTGACTGCTAGGTACAGACTGACTAAAGGGTAGTGAAGGTCATCATACCCAGAAAATGTCACCTTATCAGTCCCATTCACCTGTAACTTATTCGTTCCCACATTCATTAACTCCCCTTCAGATTGTTTTCCATTTATCTACATGAGAAAGTAATTTACAGGAACCTACAGTCACACCTTTGGAACCAGAGACAGTCACTGAGTGCCTGAGATCAGCATTGGACCCCGGATGTGAGACAGCAGCATTAACTGCCAGAGCATAGTACCACATTATGACAGTGCTTAGCATGCACATAGTGTGATGTAGATGCTTTACAAGACTGACACCTCATTTTTAGATAGACCTGAAGCGACTAGTAAGTTCTTTTTTTACAATTTGTCATTGAATCAGACCACATCCATTAGCTTGCTGGTGATGCAAAGGTGATAGATTTGGCAGTCTGGAAGATTTTTGTCATTTATTTCTTCAGTAGATCTTCAGGATGAAGGAAGACTTAATTCATTCAGTGCTGACATAGGTAATGAGGCCATTCAGACTGATAGACTCTTCCACAGATAGGGCAAATGGTGGCTGATGGGGCCAATAGGTGAAGAAGGACAAAGGTTGTGAGGTGGTCCTCTCCTCTGCATGCTCCAGATGTATGAGGGGTGATTGATAAGTTTGTGGCCTAAGGTAGAAGGAGAAGATATATTAACTTCAAACCTTCTGCAGAATCACTCAAAGAGTTCATTTAACGAGAGCTGTATAGCTCACCTCGTTCTACTTTAGGCCATGAACTTATCAATCACCCCTTCTGTGGACCACTTTCTGGAGGTCCAAGATGCCAGCTTCTACAAAGATGGGATCTGTATGCTCCATGACCACTGGACTAAGTGTGTAAATGTAGGAGGGGACTATGGTGAAAAATAATTGTGCTAGGTTTTCTAAAATTCTAATCTTCTACCTTAGGCCATGAACTTATTAATCACCCCTTGTATAATCTCATGCTTTTTAACGTCAGCCTTCATGGAAATGAACAGTCAACGTTTCCGGCCGAGACCTGATGAAGGATTTTGGCCCAAAATGTTGACTGTTCGTTTCTACGGGTGCTGCCCGACCGACCTACTGAGTTCCTCCAGTATGTTGTGCATGTTGCTTTGACCCCAGCATCTGCAGAGTATTTTGTGTTAAAGTCAACGTTAACTTGTTTTGTACCCAGAGTTTCCCAGTACAAAGAGGCTCTGAGAACATCCTTAAACTTTTTCTTTTGTCCATCTGGTGATCTTTTTTCTATGAAAATACTCGCTATAGAATTCTTGTTTCAGATACCTGACGTAGTGCATGCAAGTGATGTGGCTAGTTCGACATAGCTAACTGACGAGAACTGGGGTCACGGTGCTGGAGATGTTGGCTGGGAGATGATACTTATCCTACCTATGAACTTGGAGGATTTTATGAAGCGTTGTTAGTGGTACTTTTTCAGAGCCTTCAGTGCCTGATACTGGTGGTCCAGAGCTTAAAAGTATTTAGGAGGGTAGGGATTTTGTATCAAATCTGAGATGTTTATCTACAGATACTCTTTTGCTTATTTGACCATTGAGCTGGCATATTGATGTATTTCATCATTAATGTCTGCTTTTGCCAAAAGTTAACTCCTGAGTTATGAGTCATGTGGTACCCTTTTCTCTGAATATCTAGACTTTAAGAAGAACCCCAACAGTGGACAAATGGTACTTTAGGGGAATATTAATAGCTGTTTTCTCAAAGGAGAAGCTGTACGAGGAATGGGAATGCAGTTCTATTTCAGTTCCAGCTTCACCATACTTACTTGGTGCCCATTACACCACTGGCATTTAGGGCAGCAATGAATGTCCTCCACCCCTGGCAGTGTTCAGGGCTTCTTGCATCATATCAGTTCTCTCAACTTTCTCTACTGTCAGTCATCCAAGGTCTGGATAGGTTCTTGGGAATAGTGTCTCACTCGAATGCAAAAGATTCCTCATTGTTATTTCTGAAACAATTTTATTTTACCAGTTAGGGTTGATAGCTCTGAGCTCAAACCCCAAACCTGGATGACTTGTCTCTACCCTTGGCATGGGTAACCCATGTATACCTATTTGGCATAAAGGAGAAGTTAAAGTATCACAGGAGGAACTGAGAGTCTTACAGAACCAATGCAATGATAAACCAGCTCCACTGTGCATGGAGAGAAGTTCCAATTTCTTTTTATTTTTAATAAGAATCCAAAATGCGTGTATTCTATTTTAATTGAATGTATTCAACAACACCTTATCGTCCTGTTGTATTGAACTCTGTGGCTCATATTGGTTTCAAGCAATATATATCATAGACAACAATGCATTAATTTTCATTATTGCCGATGTAATTTGTTAATCAGGAAATTAGAATGACATACCTCTGTCATGGGAAGCGATTACCAGGTAGACAAAGGAACAATTCAAGAATATATTCAAAACCTCCTTAAATGAATGCAATTAAGACCATAAGACATAGGAGCAGAATCAGGCCGTTTAGCCCATTGAGTCTGCTTCACCGTTTAATCATGGCTGATCTTTTTTACCCTTCCTTAGCACCACTCCCTGGCCTTTTGATTCTGTGGCCGATAAAGAACCCATCAATCTCTATGTTAAGTATGCCCAATGACTTGGCCTCCACAGCTGCGTGTGGTATCAAATTCCACAAATTCACCAACCTCTGGCTGAAGAAATTTCTCCATATCTCCACATCTCTGTTTTAAATAGATACCCCTCTATTCTGAGACTGTTCCCTCGTGTTCTAGACTCCCCCACCATGGGAAACATCTTTTCCACATCTACTCTGTCTAGGCCTTTCAACATTTGAAAGGTTTCAAAGAGATGCCCCCTTCATCCTTCTAAATTCAGGAAGTACAGAGCCAGAACAATCAAGTGTTCCTAGTATCATAACTTCTTCATTTCCAGAATTATCTTTGTGAACTCCCTCTGAGCCCTCTCCAAAACTGTTGACAATATTCGAGGTGAGAGCATACAGGACCTTATAAAGCCTCAGTTTCAGATCTCTGCTCTTATATTCTAGACCTCTCAAAATGAATGCTAATGTTGTATTTGCCTTCCTCACCACCGACTCAACCTTCAAGTTAAGCTTTAGGGTGTTCTGCCAAGAACTCCCAAGTTCCTTTGTATCTCAGATTTTTGGATTTTCTACCCATTTAGAAAATAGTCTGCACATTTATTTCTCCTAACAAAGTGCATGACTATGCATTTTCCAACATTTTATTTCATTTGCCAATTTCTTGCCCATTTTCTTAATCTGTCTAAGTCCTTCTTCAGCCTTCCTGTTTCCACACTACCTGCTCCTCCACCAACCTTCATATCATCTGCAAACTTGGCAACAAAGCTACTTATTATATCATCTAAATCACTGATATACAGCATATAAAGACGCTGTCCAAACAACAACCCCTGATGAACAGCACTAGTCACCGGCAGCCAATCAGAAAAGGATCCTTTTATTTGGCTCACTGCCTCCTTTCAATCAGCCAATGTTCTAACCATACAAGTAACTTTCCTGTAATATCATGGGGTCTTAACTTGATAAGCAGCCTCATGTGTGGCACTTTGTGAAAGACATTCTGAAAATCCAAATTAATAACAATTACTGAATCCCCTTTATCTATCCTACTTGTAATATCCTCAAAGAATTCTAACAGGTTTGTTAGGAAAGATTTTCCCTGAAGGAAACCAAGTGGTCCATAACCTCATTCTTAACGATTAACTCCGACATCTTCTGAATCACAGAGGTCAGGATAACTGGTCTATAATTTCCTTTCTGCTGCCCCCATCCTTTCTTAAAGAGTGGAGTGACATTTACAATTTTCCAGTCCTCCAGAATCTTGCCAAAGTCCAATGATTCTTGAAAGAAATCCAATGATTCTTGAAAGATCATTACTAATGCCTCCACAATCTCTACCACTAACTTTTTCAGAACCCCAGTGTGCAGTTCATCTGGCCCGGGTGACTTAATAAGCCTCAGGTCTTTCAGATTTTTGAGCACCTTCTCCATTGTAATTGTAACTACACTCACTTCTCTTCCTTCACACCCTTCAACATTTGGCACACTGCTAGTATATACTACAGTGAGGACATGCAAAGTACTAATTTAGTTCATCTGGCTTCTCCTTGTCCCCCATTATTATTTCTATGGTCTCATTTTTTAATTGTCCTATATCCACTCTCAACTCACTTTTATTTTTTATATACTTGAAAAAGCTTTTTCTATCCACCTTGATATCATTTGCAAGCATGCTTTCAAATTTCATCTTTTCCCCCAGTGATTCTTTCAGTTGCTTTCTGTAGGTTTTTAAAAACTTCCTAATCATTTATCTTCCCACAAATTTTTGTTTTGTTGTATGTCCTCTCTATTGCTTTTACATTAGCTTTGACTTCTCTTGTCAGCCACGATTGTACCATTTTGCCATTTGAGTATTTATTTGTCTTCGGAATACATCTATCCTGCACCTTCCTCATTTTCTCAGATACTTAAGCCATTGCTGCTCTGCTATCATCCCTGCCAGCTCTCCTTCCAATTTACTTTGGCCAATTCCTAACTCATATGACTATAATTTCCTTTTTGTCTGTCTGGGTACCATATCCGATGCGGACTTTGGTGACCATGGTTTTCCATATAGATCTATCCTTCGTTTTTTGGATGACTTCCATTTCCTCAATGTGTAGCCACCTGGCTATGCTTTTGATGTACATAAGTCAAGATCTTCCTCTAGGTTTGCTCCCCTCAATCTTTCCAGAGAGTATGAGTTTATCTTTCCGCATGAGGTGTCCCAGGAATCTGAGATGTCTTTCTCTTATTGCTGGTATGAGTGATCGAACTGCTTGGGCTCTTCTGAGAACTTCTTCATTTGATGTGTGTGTGGTCCATGATATTTGTAACATTCTCCTGTAGAACCATAATTCAGCGGCTTCTAGTCTCTTTTCCATTGCTGGAAAATTTCCTTTACTCCACTGAAATATTGCTACATCAGGCTTTACTTTCTCCCTGTCAAATTTCAAGTTGAACTCAGTCACATTGTGGTCTCTACCTCCTAAGGATTCCTTTACCTTAAACTCCCTAATCAGCTTCGGTTCATTACAGTATGGCTGATCCCCTGGTAGTCTCAATGACAAACTCTTCTAAAAAGCCATTCTGTAGGCATTCAACAAGTTCTCCCTCTTGAGAGCAATTACCAACCTAATTTTCCCAATCTACCAGCATGTTAAAATCTCCCATTTCTATTATAATATTGCCCTTTTGACACACCTTTTCTATTTCTCATTGTAATTCATAGTCCACATCCCAGCTACTGTTTGGAGGTCTGTATATAACTGCCATCAGGTTCCTTTTACCCTTGCAGTTTCTGAACTCAACCTACAAGGATTCAACATCTTCCAATCCTATGTCACATCTTTCCAATGATTTGATGTCATTCTTTACCAGCAAAGCCACGCCATCCCCTCTGCCTACCTATCCCTCCAATACAATGTGTAACCTTGGACATTCAGCTCCCAACTACAACCATCCTTCTGCCACAATTCAGTGATGGCTGTAACATCGTACCCGACAATCTGTAAAGGTGCAACAAGATCATAACCTTATTTCATATACTCTGTGCAATGAGATACAACACTTCGAGTGCTATATTTGCTACCCTTTTTCAATTCTGCTTCCCTAGGGCACTGATATACACCCTGCTGGCTGCAAATTTGTTCTATCATCTGCCTCCTCTTCCTGACAGACTGACTGCACACTATCTTTGCTCTTTTTACCATCCTTCCTATCCTGACACCCTTCACTCCGGTTCCTATCCCCCTGCCAGATTAACTTAAACCCTCCACAACAGCCCTAACAAACCTGCTCATATGAAAATTGGTCCCCTTCAGGTTCAGGTGCAACCATTCCCTTTGGTACAGGTCATACCATCCCCAGAGGAGATCCCAATGATTAACAAACCTGAAACCCTGCCCCTTGCACTAGCTTCACAACCACACATTTATCTGCCAAATCATCCTGTTTCTATCTTCATTGGCGCATGGCACAGAAATTATTACCCTGGAAGTCCTGCTTCTCAGCTTTCAGCCTAGCTCTTTAAATTCTCTCTTCAGGACCTCTTTGCTTTTCCTTCCTATGTCATTGCTACCAATTTATACCAAGATATCTCTCTGCTCTCCGTCTCCCTCCAAAATACTGTGGACACGGTCCTAGATGTCCCTGACCATGGCACCTGGGAGGCAACATACCATCCAAGAGTTTCATTCACATCCACAGAATCTACTGTCTGTTCCTTTGATTTTTGAGTCCTCTATAACCACTGCTTCCCTTTTCTCCCTCTTTCTCTTCATCACCACAACCCCATGCTCAGTGCCAGTAACCTGGTCTCTCTTGCATTCCCCTGCGAGGTCATCCCCAACAACAGTACCCAAAACAGTATACTTAATATTGAGGGGAATGGCCAGAGGGGTGCTCTGCACTAACTCCCTATTTACCACACTGTTCCTTCTCCTGACAGTCACCCAATTTCTCACCTCCTGCAACATGGGGATGACTACTTTCCAATAACTCTGATCGATAATCTCCTCGCTCTCCCATACAAGCCAAAGGTCATCCAGCTGCTGCTCTAAATCCCTAACACAGACTTCAAGGAGCTGCAGCTGGATGCACATTACACAGAATTAGTTCCCTGGGAGACTCTGGGCCTCCCAGGATGCCAACATCCACCATGAACAACACACAGCGGCCATTGAATCAACACCAATGCACCTGACACAGTAAGAAAAAGAGAGAAACTTAACAGAAGCATACCAGGACAACTTACCCAGAGCCAATGCCTCTTCTGAGATGAAGCTTCCTTTGAGCCAAAGCCTGACACTCCCACTCTTACCACTGGCCCACTCCCAACAATGGCCTCTCCGTTTGTCCCTTCTGTACTTTTATTTAGTCCTCTCTGCACTGTTCCCACCTCTGACTGAGTTACTAGAACGACACTGAACACCTGCAAAGCTCTTCTTTTAAACGAGCACTGTAGACCTGCATAAAACTTCTTCATTCAGTGCTGCCCCCATCGCTGATTGGGTCATCAGAATGACACCAAATGACCACAAAGCTCTCCTTTTAAACGAGTGCCACCGACCCGAGAGAAATCTCCTCACTGTGCACTGCTTCCGCTGCTGAATGGGCCATTGGAATTCAGGGAAACCCCTGAATCGTGACCACCAAAATGAAAAAGGTATATTCAGGGTGACTTTGAAGTGATCAAGTTGGGAGCACACCAAAGCCCTGCATGAGCAGTCAAAGCGTTCTCTGCCAAAAAACAAAACTGATTGCTCAGATGCCCCTACCTGTGATGGAGTCTGTTGTATACATACCACATACCGAGATGACACACACACACACACACACTTGCTATACACACCACATACACACACACTTGTATACACACCACACAAACAGACTTGACATACACACCACATACAGATCTGACATATACACCTAACATACAGACAACACACACATACATCTTTAGTCATCAGATCTCACAAAATTGGAGTGGAAGCAGGTCATCTGCAGAAATTGCCTAAGATTATCTTATAAACAAGGAGATGCTTAAAGTTTATTGTTGGATACCAAAAAGCCTGATTTTTATAACTTTTTTTTTGTTGGGATTAGTTACCAACCTAAGTCAGGGAAAATTGATTTTTTTCAATATATTAAATTTAATAAATTTGTTTATTTTTCACATTCCTCTTAAAATTCAACTCAATGAATGAAGAAGTGCCTAAAAGATTAGAGTATTGCTTTTCAATTCAAGGATCTAGAATACAAAGAGCAGTTTTTCTACATTAGCCAGACCACATGTGAATGCTGCATTGAGATTTGGTTCTGCTATTTTACAGAAATACATTTGCTTTGGAGGTATAAAGCACAAGTTTAACAGATTTACATCAGGATTCAGAAAGTTGAAATATAAAGACCAATTAGGTTGAACTGGTTTAGGGCATTCTAGTCAAGCAGAAAGTAACATTTTTCAGAAAGGTTTGGAAAAATAAATCCATACTTGGCCATATGATGTTTTAATATCAACTCTTTGTGCAGGTATTGATGCAAATTTAGTTTGAACAGCTCTTAAAAATAGTTTTGAAATGATTTATGCTTGTTTATATGGTTGGAAGACCTGCCTAATTTGTTGCACCACATTTGTGAATTTTCCAACATAAAGCTCTGCAGAATAATATGTATTAAAACATGAAATATGTGTCAAAAATACATCTGAAGTCCCATCTAATTTATTGGTAATTATTTCTGCTGGGTGTAGGTATCTTCATGCAAAAAGTAATCCCTTTTCTGTCAGATAGGCGATTCAACAATCCTGTCAGTCAATTTTGTTGAAATAGTCTAATGTTTTAAACTAAAAAAAACAGCGCAATGACTGGGAAGTATAAGGTCTTCTTAAATGATAAATATAGTTTCCTCAAACTGTCCCAGTTTTTATAACCAAAACACAGAGGATAAGTGCCTCCATTTAGTTGTCATAAGCAATCAAGCAAACAACACTAAAAAGTTGAAACTGTACTTTTCTGTGATTTTTGTCTGTTGACTGTCAAGATTTTCATTACATAGACTCCACTTATATAAATAACATTATCTGTGCTATTTAAAGAATTTTAGCTGTGAAGAATTTTAAAGTTATTTCTTCCTCATAATTTTTAAACTTATATGTGTTTTAAGTAATTTAAGATCATTGTTAATTTAAAACAAAATATATGCACTTAAATATCTATAAGAATGCTACTGTAAGGCGTGGGCCTCAGGATCCAAAGGCTGAGTGCTAATCATCACTTAGTGAGTGCTCCTAGTCACAGCTGAGCACAACAGCTACACCAAATATCAATTAGTTAATAGAGTGCAGGATGAGTGTGGCAGATGCACACAAAATCAGATTCAGATCTAGCATGAAGTAGTCCAATGTGTTTGAACCTATTCTATTCACAGCTTGATGATAACTGTTTCGAACTTTCTAACAATGCAACACAAGGATTCCCAGTAGACTACAGAAAGGAATTGGTATTGCTACATGCCACTTTAACAACTTGTCTCAAAATTACAGATTATATATTTTTTATTTTTTTATTTAGAGATACAGTGCAGAATAGGGCCAACAAGCTCTTCTGCCCCAGCAAATGATCAATTTAACGCTAGTCTAACCACATGACAATTTTCAGTGACCAATTAACCTAATAACTGATATATCTTTGGACTGTGGGAGAGGAATGGATATAAACAATTTGTTTTTATTGGTAAGATGCAAGACTTAGATAGTTGTTAATAGGATTAAACTAGCTAGAAATAAAATATTTAATCTTTGTATAAACCATTCTACATCAGAAATTATAGGCCAGTTTGCTTGACCTCAATAATTAGTAAGATGCTGGAGTCCATTTTTGGAGAACCTGGAAGCACATGATAAAATAGGCCGAAGTCAGCATGGTTTCCTGAAGGAAATATCTTACCTGACAAAACTGTTGGAATTCTTTAAGGAATTAACATGCAGGATAGACAATAGGCTCAGTGGTGCTGTTTACTTGGATTTTCAGAAGGTCTTTGACAAGGTGCCTAACATGAGGCTGCTGAACAATAAAATAACTCATGATATTACATGAAAGATACTAGCATGGATAGAAGATTGGCTGGCTGATAGGACACAGAGGCATTGGCTTCCTGTTACTAGGTGGTGTTCTGCAAGGGTTGATAATGGGATCATTTCTTTTCATGTTATATGGTATTGATTTGGATGACCAAATATGATGGTTTTGTGCACAGGTTTGCAGACAAAATGAAGGTACGTGGGGGAGAAGGAAATGTTGAGCACGCGAAAAATCTGCAGAAGAACTTAGACAGATTAGGAGAATAGGCAAAGAAGTGGCAGATAGAATATCATGTAGGGAAGTAGAGGGTCATGCATTTTGCTCAAAGGAATAAAGGCATAGAAACTTTTCTAAATGGGGAGACAATTCAGAAATTAGACGTGTGTAGGGACTTGGGAATCTGTGCAGGATTCCATAACAGTTAATATGCGGGTTGATTCAGCAGCAGGGTAGTTAAATGCAATGTTCACATTCATTTCAAGAGGAATAGAATATAAAGGCAAGGACATAATGCTGAGACTTTATAAGGCATTGGTCAGAATGCTCTAGGAGTATTGTGAGCAGTTTTGGGCCCTTTATCTAAGAAAGCTGTACTGGCATTGGAGAGTATCCAGAGGAGGTACATGATAATGACCCCAGGAATGAAAGGGTTAACATATAAATTATCTTTGATGGCTCTGGGTCTGTACTCACTGGAATTTAGAAGTGCGGGGGCGGGGGGGTCTCATTCAAACCTATTTAATATTGAAAGGTTTAGAAAAGATGTTGTGAGGGTGTTTCCTATAGTGGGTGAGTCTACACCAGAGGGCACAACCTCAGAATAGAAGGACATCCCTTTAGAACAGAGATGAGGAGGAATTTCCTTAGCCAGACAGTTGTCAATCTGTAAAATTCATTGGCAGAGGCAGTTGTAGAAACCAAGTATTTTTGTATACTTAAAACAGAAGTTAATCGGTTCTTTGTTAGTAAAAGAATCAAAGGTTACAGGGAAAAAGCAGGAGAATGGGCCAGAGAAGATAATAACTCAGAAATTATGGAATGACAGAGCAGACTCAATGGGATGAATTGCTTGGTTATGCTCTTATGTTAATGATCTTATAGCCTAACATAGAACAGAGAACATTGCAGCACAGTGGAGATCTTTGGCCCCTGATTTTATCCAACTCTTTAACCTACTCTAAGATCACTCTGACTCTCCCTCTCACATAGCCCTTCATTTTTCTGTTATTTATGTGCCTACCTAAGAGTCTCTTAAATTTCCCTTATGTATCTGCCTCTGGGAGCATGTTTCAGGCACTCTCTTTCCTCTGACATCACCCTATCCTTTCCTCCTATCACCCAAAAATTACGCCTCCTTGTATTAGCCATTTCCACCCTGGGAAAAAAAATAGTCTTTGCCTGTCCATTCTATCCCTGCACCTTATTACGTTATACACTTTGATTAAGTAACCTGTTATTCTCCTTCTCCCCAAAGAGAAAAGGCCCTAGGTCACTCAGCCTATTATCATCAATCATGCTCTCCAATTCAGCCAGCATCCCAGTAAATCTCCTCAGCACTCTCTCAAAAGCTTTCACATCCTTCCCACAGTGAAGCAACCAGAACTCAAATTACTCACAGCCTAAGTATTTATTACCATGCTTCCATAGTGCCAGGTTGGTTCAATGGGAGCATTTTCCCCTGGCAAATGGATGATTGTGCCTTCACCAATGCATCCCACAGAAGAGATCCGAGTCGTAGCTCAGGTTGATGGACCGCTGCAATTCTGGAGACACTGCCTTTTGGATGATATATTGAACTGAAACTCCATCTGCTATCCCATAATACTGCATTAATAAATGACGAGGTATATTCCATCAAATGTCCTGATGACAAACTGCTGCTCATTTAATGTTCAGTGGCTTTTTGCACAGAAATCAGCTGTAGTGATTTCTACATTTCAACATGTCTCCAATGACATTTTGGCTGACGTGAAATACTCTGATTCTTTCTGAGCTTGTGAAAAGCACTACAGTATAGTTTTTTTTCCCTTTCATTATGCAGATCATATTTCTAAGCTTACTAAATAATAGTATTACCTCAGGATAATTCTTTTAGTTGCTGTACAGATTTAATTGCAGATTTATCTGAAACTCGATAATCCATAAGGTAAATTAATTTTTAATACAAGCTGATTTATTAGTTAAAGCTACAAACGTAATTTACATTTGATGTTACCTGATTTTTTCAGCTAATAATCAAATTATATGGAGTGATGAGTGAAGCACAATTAAACTCGAGGGTTTGAGACTATAGTGAACTACAACCAAAGCTTTTGAATCAATGCGTGGCTGCGTAATTTCCTCCTTTCTGCAACATGAAAGATGGGAACATGTGGGAGATTTGATGCCAATGAACGTAACTTTTGGCTCTGATATAAGATGTTATAAGAATTCAGGGGCAGGACACTATTGTCCTGAGCTGAAGGGAGAAACACATTTTATATCTAGCCCCTCAGCTTTATGTCTGGAATAGATGGCATGTGTAGTGACATCCCATTTACAGTAATGTCTTTTTTCCCATTTAATTAACTATTACTACATGTTTCAGGTTATTAGGAATATTTATGAACAGTTTGAAAAAGATCTTAAAGACCATTAGAATGCTTTGATGCCACAGTCTCAGGTTCTGCTACCTAAAAGTCAGTATAAAGAGACTGGTGTGATAGGAGTCCAAGGTGACTGGTGAACTGAGGAACAGTGTAAGATACCAGGAAGGGGAGAGATTGGGGTTGCTGTTGGGAGACAGTGGCATGTGAATGAGAGAATCACTCTATTTCTCTTCCCCTCTTAATACTAGCCATGTCGCTTAGCCATATTCCATAGATGCTGTTCGACCTGCTAAGTTCCTCCTGCAGGTTGCTCCAGATTCCAACATCTTCAGTCTCTTATGTCGGACTTGAGGTCACATATGAAAGTAACCAAAGAACATAAAATTTAAGCACTTGGGGATTAAATTTCTCTGGGCAATGGCCTTCATTTATTCACAGCGACTAAAAATGATGTTGTATTCTGATCCAGCAGATCTGCAAAGTTTGCATTGCACAGTTTGAAAGCACAGCCAGAGGCGATCATGACATATCTCACTCTATCAAGGAATATACAAAAACAGTAAATTAAGAACAACCTGCACAGCACAGCGTAATTCAGAGCTGGATGATATGTGGTATAAATCTAACAATGGAATTTTGCTTTCTATGCTTTCTATGTTGTGGCAACAGTAAAAACAACTGACAAACATGAGACATTGAAAATCTGGTTGAATATAACCCACAAAACATGCAAAAAACTCATGGAAGCTTATGATGCAAAGACCTGTAGGAAATGAATTAATGATGTGGAACATACAGCTGAGGTGCTAACATAGAAACAAACTTACTGATTCTTGGAGGCAGTGATATGGTCCCAAAAGGAGTGCTGACAGTCTGAGAAAATAACTGGTGCTTTTCACAATTGTTTTGGGGAAAATAAATGGCACTTCATGATCTGCAGTCTCTATCAACTAACGGTAATATTGCTTTATATGTGTGTTAATAAATAATAAATAGTTGGTTCAGAAAGAAATGGATGCGTGGAACTGATTGTTACACTGAGGATATGTTGATATAGAAGTGACAGGAATTTGCATTGCAGTGAATATAATAAGGGGCTATCACAATGAAACTAACTGATCCCAATTTTACAGGGATTTGCAGCAAATGATGAAGCAGAGCAAGGGCACTGTATTTTGAAGAAAGCAGGAAAGGAACCGGTCAATGTTATGCATGTGCAAATGGATGGCACCAGAAGCAGGCATTCAAATTGAAGAAATGTTCTGAAATAGTAATGCAAAGGTAACAATATACAGACTCCCTGAACTCACGATGGTTGATAAAAAAAAAACACTGCACAGGATAATTGGTCTCAGCATGTGGCTGAAGAATTATGGGGAGGATGGGATGCAGCTCATTAATAACTCAGAGGCTCAGAAGCAATAAACTGCACTGTGACAATAATTGTTAAATAATCAGCTAGAACGAGAAAATTTTTAGAAGGATATTAACTAGCCAGAAACAAAATTGATGCAGAATTTATATTAGGACAATATTTATAATAAAGTAGTTCAGAGGTGGTTACCTGGGAATGCATCTACTGTAGGGAGAGCTGAAAGTAGTACTTTGTCACTTCAGAGTGTTTCACTTTGCCTCCTAAAATTAATTTCATTTAAATTAATGGGCCTCTAAAGGGCCAAAGAATAACTATTTGAACTATAAGAAGGGTTCTGTGGTTATAGAATATTAGCTACTCAGATAGAGTTCAGGACCTATTTATTTACACCAGGGCAATGTGGATTGGGATACAACAAGTATCAATACAACCAAAGGCTTGGGTAGTGTACAATCTCGAAAAGGCAATCCTAACTGAGGTAGTGCCCAATGCTGATGAGAGGGCTAGATTGTATGTTAACCCTTTGGCAGTTGGTTGATATTGAGTATTTCAAGATGTTAACAAGCATTGGTGGGAATTGCATTTTTCATGATCTTCATCTCAGTTAAATGTAGGTGAACATAATTAATGATGCCTCTCCATAACTATTTAAATGAATTTTATACCAAATTGCTATGAACTGGCACAGAAATTGTTACAGGTGACAATGGCCATGGTCCTGTTATGTGCAAAGCATTGCCCTTGACAGATGACCTTCATTGCCAACACAATAAGGAAGATAATTTTTTCATGTTAGAAAGAGTTCTGGAATGACAACAAATGCATTTTTGTCTGTGTAGGACCTAATTGTCTTTAATTAAAAACTGGAGATGGAATAATGCTCACCAGAAATTAAATGATATTATGGAAAGAGAGTTTAGGCAGAAAGTTTTTATCGGTATGTTATTATGGCAAAAACATTCAATCTCATGCATGATGCCTCAAATTACAGTATTATCATTCATATTATGGAGAGCACCAGGAGAAGACAAGAACATTTGCTTATTTCACTTTAAATAAAAATGAAATAGAATTACATGCAGATAAAGAAATTACTAAACATTCGCTCTCTCCATCACTGGTTCATGGTGACTACAGTGTATACCATCTACAAAATGCACTGCACCTTCTTACTCAATATTCCAGCACTACCTCCCAAACCTGCAATTTCAACCATTGAGAAGGACATGGGATTCAGTACATGATAATGCAGTTATCTGCAACTTTCCTTCCAAGTCTGACACCATCCTAACTTGGAATGTTATCACCAAGCTTTCATTGATGCTGGAAACTTGGAACTCTCTTCACAACAACACTGTGGAAGTATCTTCAACTGCAGGTCAGCATGGTTCAAAAGACAGCTCGCTACCATCTTCTCAAGATTGACAATAAATGCTCGACTTGTCATCAATGCCCATATGCACACAGGTACATACAAGTATATAAATGACAACACTTTCTTTTGGGAAGAGCTTTCATTTCTGTTATAAATTAGTCAGCTTAAATCTAAAGTTGGGAACTCTAAACATGGCAGCCTCTAGAACACAAAGGCAGACAATTCTGTTACCTTAAAACACCAATACAACTGAGTAACACACACAAAATTCTGGCGGAACGCAGCAGGCCAGGCAGCATCTCTAGGAAGAAGTACAGTCGACGTTTCGGGCCGAAACCTTTCTTTAGGACTCACTGAAAGAAGAGATAGTAAGAGATTTGAAAGTGGGAGGGGGAGGGGGAGATCGGAAATGATAGGAGAAGACAGGAGAGGGTGGGATGAAGCTAAGAGCTGGAAAGTTGATTGGCAAAAAAGATACAGAGTTGGAGAAGGATCATGGGACGGGAGGACTAGGGAGAAAGAAAGAAAGGGGGAGGGGAGCTGTGGTAAACCTTATATATGTTGTAACTGGGTTAACTTTCTGGACACGCCCCTCTGCTGACTGTCCCATGGCTCCTCCCACAGAATTCTGTATAAAGGTGTTTTGCCTTGCCCCTCCCCCTCAGTCCGGGGGCAGACACTTACCATGGAGGTTGCATTGTACAGCGAATAAAAGCCTTTCGGTATTTTACCTAACCTCAGTCTTTTGGAGTTATTGAAGGTGCTTCAGGAGCCCAGAGAAAGATGGAGAGCAGGCAAGGAGTGATTGTGAGAGGGACAGAGAGAGAGAAAAAAAGAAAAACAAAAAAAAGGGGGGAAATAAAAATAAATAAGGGATGAGGTAAGAAGGGGAGGATGGGCATTAACAGAAGTTAGAGAAATCAATGTTCATGCCGTCAGGTTGGAGGCTACCCAGACAGAATATAAGGTGTTGTTCCTCCAACCTGAGTGTAGCTTCATCTTGACAGTAGAGGAGACCATGGATTGACATATCAGAATGGGAATGGGACATGGAAAACGCCTGCTGCGTTCCATCAGCATTTTGTGTGTGTTACTTGAACTTCCAGCATCTGCAGATTTTCTCCTGTTTGCATTCTTAAGTGCGATTGAGTATTTTCCAAAGTCTAGTTTCCAACTGAAGTTACTTTATTGAAGGCACACACAAAGATCCTAATGTAGGTAGTAAGCACAGAATCTTTTCCTTACAATTGGATGATAAATTCCTAGTCAAAGATTCAGAATTAACCTTGACAACACAGAAAAGTATGCTCCTGAATCAAATCTATCAACATACATTTCAAAGGGTAGACTAATCCAAAAATGGATATGCAATCACTTTACTGCAGGAGATTCAAATTGTTCTCTGATTGAGGTTAGATGAGGGTGTAAAATAGAGCTTCTCTATTTCCTTAGAAGATGAATCTCAGGCAAATTAATTGAGACCAGTATTATCAGAAACTTCCTATATAGATTAGGTATTACCAAAAACCATAATGCCAATGGAGATTTAGACATGGTTGTAGAGGCACTCCACTGTAGAGAATAGAAAGGGAACAGGAAGTGGCTGCCAATGAATAGAGCAAACAAGTGTGTACAAAGAAGGATAGGAATGTGCAGTTGGTAGAAGAGCCTCAACCCCTCCTCAGTAACCATTAGTTACGTTTTGCTTGTGTTCTGTGTAGTGTTCATGCATTAATAATAACCAGCAAAGTGAATGCATTTAAATTCCTGTGCACAATTCACAAAGAGAGTTTTCAGAAATTAGAGGAAATTTGTCATCATGGCATTGGTGATAATAGAGCAAAACTGTCAAGACATAACATATCACTACTGATATTCTGTACAGCATTGTGAATTGATCTGGATTTCTAGCATCTGCAGAATCTCAGAATCTCTTGTGTAACTCTTCTCAATTGTTTTTTTTTGTCCTGTACAATTGACGGACTGATGTAGAATGTGAACTTACATTCTTAGTTCCTGGCACAAAAGTGTAGACCTAAAACATGCACCAAGGCAACTTAAACCAAAATAAATAGATTTCATGTTGAATATGACAGTATTTCAAATCAAATGATTTGTGTTCAAACCGATTTAAATGCATTTTTGGGCAGCACAAATTCCTCCAACATCCCAAAGCTATGTATTTCATAGGTTAATTGAGTATGATAAATTGTCCCTCATACAGATGAGTTGTAGAATTTGGGGGGTATAGTTTATAAGGAAAATTTGTGAAGAAATGGTCTTGCTCTGTGAGCTGGCAGACTTGACAGAGAAAGTATCATTCAGAAATATGAATGATCAAAAATCTTTCAGTATCAGAGAGTGTTGCTTTTGTTTTCATCCAAAGTCCAAAGTAAATTGTTTCTGTATAGAAATTTATGGAAAGCTACTGAGATGGCACATTGTGCATGTTTACGAGTCATTTGAAGTGTTGAATTGGAACAACACAGCCTCAGCAAAGGCATAGAAGAACTACGACCATGGTCCTCAGGGTAGTCGAAAAAGGATCCCATGAAATATTTTGGCTCCCTCAATAACACCAAAAATATGCTTATAGTATATCAATAGACTATAGCATTCCACTGTTGCTTTGCATGGGTTGTTTAGATTAGATTTTTTTTTAGTTTGTTTAGTTTGTTGGTGTAGATTCCTTTGGATTGCATCATATCTAGGGGACACAGGATCTATGCAATCTGCTGAATAGAGCTGCAAATATTTATCAAACAGAAAATCTGAAGTTTATGAAGCATCAGAAATATTGACCAAGCTATACATTGCTTTGGTAAAGTATTACCATTGTCTTCAGTTTTCTCCCCCATGGGATATACAGATTCTGGCAAGAGGTGGATAGTTTGTGAAGTTGGGCAACTTAAACTCTTCTTTTTAGTGGTCTTGTATCATTGAATTGAGGGTGTCACCACCATTTCAAATCTCAGGTTTGGGAAGCCTTTGAGCATGTTCTTGGCTGTTCCTCTACATCGGCTCAGGATTATCTCAGGAATCTGATATCTGTCATTACCTTGAATTTTTCAAGGTAATGTGTTGGCATCCTTCTAGTGTCTTACACTTTCATGATGAGAATCCATAAAGAGAAGAACACAGTGATTATTCTTGCAGGGAAATGCTGTCATTTTCACACATACCGGCCAGAATTTCATCAGCTAAAAAACAATAATTTGAAAACTTTATGTATCTTTACAATTATGCTTTGTTCAACATTGACCGGTTAGAGCTGGGACAGAGATGTTCTCTTGCACTGAATATCCATGAAGAAGCAAAGCTGGAAGGAATTAAGCAATGTCATTTAAATTTTTTTTTTTACTTGAATGATTGTGATAGAATTTTAAAATATTTTTAACGTGTGGCAACATTTTAGGAGGTTCTTCATAGTGTTTTTCACTTTGTTTTTAGGACTGCACAGAAAGTCACCACCCAGTCTCCTTCCAGCTACAATATACACGTACCGCTTATTTCAACTTATCACCACCAGCCGAATTTAAACCCAGCTCTCAACGATAACCCATGCTTATTAGTTGCTCCCAGCCTTCGATTACCTTGTTGCTTTGTTCGGCTAAATATTTGTTCTCTCTTTATTTGTGGAGCCTAGTGGCTTGTTATTTAAGATAAATAGTAAAATATTGTTTCCTGCTCAGTCATTTCTGCTACTCTACTTTTGGGTCCAGCCTCCTCTACATTTCCTGACAGGTTAGATGAACCATGTACACTGGACCAACTTCTACCATCTTACGTTCCAGTTGTGCAGGCTTAGGTGAGTCAAGTGGTTCACGGACAAGGAGCGTGATGCAGGACACATGGAAGGAAGATGTAATTCTGAGGGACTGTGGCAGCTAAAGACAGTAAGTGACTGGATCTTGTAGGGAGCAATAAACTGGGGCGAGAGCGTATGGGAGTTCTTGTGCAGGAACAGATCTCAGGTGGACAGCCAGGCACAGTCCCCATGCAGGAGTAGTCTGGCTAAGTGATGCCAGTGGTTGACCTGGCGACGGTAGGTGCAGTTGACAGCCAAGTATGATGGAAGCCTCTGCCCTCTTCCAAGCATTCTGGCAGCAGCAAACCAGGGCCCTGCTGGACAAGACCTCCACTGTTGTCCCCTTTACAGGGAACAATGGGATTTGGCAGCCTTAAAGCACTTCAAAGCGTGACATACCTGTGGCAGAGGATGCATGTATTTGTGGTGCAGCACAGCTCAGAGAAGGTACTTCATCCACGTGAGAAGGCTAAATGTGGTGAAGCATCACAGAAACTTTTCCATTTGCTGATCAGTTCTTTCTAATTGCTAGCTGGTCCGTGAATGATAGCCAGAGGACAAACTCACTGAGGTGCAGAGAAGGTAACAGAAGGCACGCCAGAGGGTAAAGTATATGTTGAAGAAGAAGGTCTGGCCTCTCAGCGGCTGACAGACGCTTGGGGAGGGCAATGAATTAGGTCCCTTTGGAGAACCAGTCCACTATTATCATGATTACCGTGGCCCCATTGGAAAATAGCAAACCTTTGAGGAAATCCATGGCAATGTGTGATCATGGACATCAAGAGATTGGTAGGTGCCACAGAAGCTCAGACAGCAGCTTGTTGGAGGAATTGGACCGTGCCAGTTGAGGACAGGCAGCAATGTTTCACCTGGAACCTACGAGCCGTCTCCTTCCCACCCTCCTCCCACCTTCTTTATAGGGCCTCTGTCCCTTCCCGCTACAGTCCTGACGAAGGGTTCCGGCCCGAAACATTGACTGATCTTTTCCACGGATGCTGCCCGACCTGCTGAGTTTCTCCAGCATGTTGAGAACGAGCTGCCATACATCTGATCATAGTGGCCAGAAAATCCAGAATCTATCGTGCGGAGACTGGTGAGGAAGCAGGCCTATTAGAGTGCTTCAGAATGCTTAGCCACCAGCACATACCTACGGTTGTTAAGGGTGTGGGCTTGTGCTGCAAGGCCTGACAAATTAGTAGACAAGGTCCCAGATGATTGGGGTGAGGATCTGAGAGGATGGAATGATGGGCTGTGGGTCAATCCTAGTTTCAGCTGGGTCAAAATGACGTGACAGGGTGCCCAACTTATAGTTCTTGGAGCTGGGTCAATAAGAGATAGTGAAGTTTAATTGCTTGAAGAAAAGGGCCCAGAAAGCCTGACATGGGTTGAGTTAGCAGGTCTGTTGTATGGATATGAGATTGAGGTGGTCAGTCAGATCAGGAAGGGTTTGGAGTTTCCCATCAGCCAATATCTCCATTCCTCCAAGGCCCATCTAATGGTGTGAAGCTCCCTGCTTCCTACACCATAATAGTACTATGTAGAAGGTGACGGAAGCTCTCCCCACCAGCATCGGTTCTGTGGGTGTGTTGATGATGTGGGTCTCGGGACCTGAATAACCTCCGAAATTGAACTACAGTTCTAGCTGTTGATCTGGATGGCTAGAGTGCTGATGTTCCTGAGGTTGGTGGCATCTGCCTGGTAAGCAGCTCCTCTTCCGAGCACTCCGATAAGAGGGGACCGGCAGCGCTGCTACATTCCCTGGTAAGCAGCATCTTCCCTGCATCTCCCTGCGTCTCCCTGGTAAGCAGCTCCTCTTCTGAGAACTCCGATAAGAGGGGACCTGCAGCGCTGCTGCATTCCCTTTGCACTCCTCCTGAGGTTTCCTCAATTCCACGGTGTAATCCAACAGCGAGCGTGAACCTTGATGCAGATAAAGTACTTGATCCGCTGCCTCCTTTCCACTTACTGGATGGTCAAAAGCCTCTCAGCAGAGAATTCCTCATATTTATTGCATCTGGTGATTTTATTGTCCCATTTAGCGGCAGCACAAGTCAGAGCTCGCTCAGTCAGCTCTACTGCTTTGCTTTTGGCTCAAGCCTCCTCTACATTTCCTGACACTTGCTTGATAAGTTTTTGAATTTTTCAATCAATACTTCATATCAATCTTCACCATGTCAGTGCCACAAACATCTCAATGATTTCAGATAGGCTAGTTTCAAATATTATGTATGACTTCCACAGAAGAAGAAATTTTGCAAGGGACAAGGTATTAGAGAAACAAATAGGACTAAAGACAAAGAGGATGCCAGTTTAGTCCTTTATCTACCCCTATAACTCTCTGCAGTTTACTGTCTTCAGGCTTTCATCTCTATTGAAATTGTTCTTCATCCCCCTTTCAGCATTCTCAACTACTGACTGCATAAAGAAGCTTTCTCTCACATTCTCCCAGTATCTCTTACCTAATACTTCATAACTCTTACCCTGGATTTTGTACCATCAGCTAATGGCGTCATCAGTGAATGGGAACATTGTGCACATAATAAAATCTCCCACACACCTCTGTTACTATAATGAAGACAGTCTCAACTTAAGAATGCTGAGCCCCTTTCCTACTGAAAGCATTTTGATAAATTACCTTTGTATCATCTGATAGGAACTTAACATCCTTCTTATACTATGGACACTAGAACTGTATCTGTTATCCTAGTACTGATTTAACCTGTGGGTTATAATGCATCAGTGTAACTTTCCTGCAAATTTGCACAATTAATTTCATTATTAGCTCTATACTCAGTGGCCATTTAAGTTCAAGTTTATTACCATCTTATTACATATCTACAACCATACGAAACAACGTTCCTCTGGACCATGGCACACCCACAAACCATATATCACACACAATACATAAAACAAAATATTACCACAAATATTTTAATAGAACATAATTGAAAAAATGCATCTAGTTTACAGTACCAGTAAACAGGAAATAGTCCATTAAACAGTAAATAACTTGCGGTCCTTCTGATGAGACCTCAGTGGTGGCAAGGTATTTATTACTCTCATGCCCTGAGGGATGGAAGAAGCTGTTACCCAGTCTGGCAGTCCTACAGTCCTAGTCCTGTACCTTCTTTCTGATGGTAGTTGTGAGGTGGGTGGTAGGGATCCTCAACAATGCTTTGGACCCTTTGTTTACAGTGCCTCCAGTAATGGCACAAATATGGGGGAGGGAGTATCTGGTGATCCCCTTAGCAGTTTTTACTATCCTCTATAGGGTCTTGTGGTCTCCTGTTATTCGAAACATTCTGTACCTAATTAAATATATTTGTAGTCTTCTACTGCTGCAGCCTATTAACTTCAATATATTGTGCATTCATATGTACTGTTTTCCATAACACTATTGTAACATGTGATTATTTGAGTTACTGTCATCTGCCTGCCAGCTTGAACCAGTCTGACCATTCTCCTCTGACCTCTTTCATTAACAAGGTGTTTTTGCCCACAGAACTACCACTCACTCAATGTTTTTTTTTCGTTTTTCCACACAATTCTCTGTAAACTCTAGAAGCCGTTGTGCATGAACATCCCAGGAGATTAGCACTCTCTAAGATACTCAAGCTACCCCATCTGGAACCAACAATCATTCCATGGTCAAAGTCACTTTGATCACATTTCTTCACCAGTCTGATGTTTGGCCTGAACAATAATTGAACTTCTTGACCATGCCTGCATGCTTTTATGCATTAAGTTGCTGCCACATGATTGAACTTTTAATTAATAGGCATCTGTTAGTCTCATGAGACCATGGATTTGTGCCTTGGAAGGTTTCCAGGGCGCAGGCCTGGGCAAGGTTGTATGGAAGACCAGCAGTTGCCCATGCTGCAAGTCTCCCCTCTCCATGCCGCCAATGTTGGGAAGGGCATTAGGACCCATACAGCTTGGCACCAGTGTCATCGCAGAGCAATGTGTGGTTAAGTGCCTTGCTCAAGGACACACATGCTGCCTCAGCCAAGGCTCGAACTAGCGACCTTCAACTCACTAGACAAATGCCTTAACCACTTGGCCACGTGATTGAACTATTGATTAGATACTTGCATTAATGAATAGGCGTATAGGTTACCCAATAAACTGGCTCTGAGTGTACTTCAAACCAATTATCTATTGCAGTCTCAATAGGTCCTGCCATTATGCCAGCTCCCTCCATTCTGAGGTACTCTTTAATGAGTTGCTAGTTAGTTTACGTCCCCTTCTTCCATCTCTCCTTCAAAAATGCATCATCTCATGCTTCTCTCTATTCTATGGTCGGTGAGTCCAAGACCAGACGACACTGCCTCTGAATTGTGGTGAATCTGTGAAATTTGTTGCCACTGGTGGCTGTGGAGTCCAAGCCATTGGGTATATTTAAGGCAGAGTTTGATAGCTTCTTGATTTGTCAGGGCATGATGGGATAGAGGGAGAAGGCAGGAAATTTGGGTTGAGAGAAAAAATGAATCAGCCATGATGAAAAGACAGAGCAGACTCAACAGGCCAAATGACCTAATTCTGCTCCAACATCTTATGGTCCTAAATCCCATCCTCTTTCCATTCTCACAATCTATTCATGTCCTATTCCAGTTAATCAGTATCAATCTCAGATAATGCTATGTCCCCAAATTTGGTATCCTTGGCAAATATTGAAATGTTAATCCACAATTCAATCTCTGATTCAATTAAGGGAATAAAACACACCAAAACACAGAAAATGCTGGAGGATCATAGCAGGTCAGGCAGCATCTATGGGAAAAAAAAACACAGTTAATGCTTCAGGCCAAGTCCCTTCTTCAAGACTGGAAAGAAAGGCGGAAGATGCCAGATTTAAAAGATGGCGGGGTGGAGGAAGGGGGATAGCTGGCAGGTGATAGGTGAAGCCAGGTGTGTAGGAAGGGTAAAGGGCTGGTAAGGAAGGAAACTGATAGGAGAGGAGAGTGGACCATAGGAGAAAGGGAGGGACAACAGGACCCAGGGAAGATGGAAGGCAGGTGAGAAGAGGGAAGAGGACAGGGGGCAACATCAATAGTCATGCCATCAGGTTGGAGTCTATCCAGATGAAATGTAAGATGTTGCTCCTCCATCCTGAGGGTGGCTTCATCTTGGCAGAAGAAGAGGCCATGAACTGACATGTCGGAATGGGAATGGGAATCAAAATTAAACTGTTTAGACATGAGGAAGTTTTGTTTTTGCCGGATGGAGCGGGAGTGCTCGATAAATTTAGAATGGGTCTCACAAATGTAAAGTAGACCAAAGCGGGATTACCGGACTCCGTAGACAACCCCAGAAGATTTGCATGTGTAAGTGTTTGCTTACCTGAAAGGGTTGTTTGGGGCCCTGAATGGAGATGAAGGAAGATGTGAATGGACAGGTGCAACACCTCTGCTGCTTGCAGGGATAAGTGCCGGGACAGAGATTAGTGAGGAGGTGCGAATGGACAAAGGAATCACAGAGGGAGCGACCTCTGTGGAAAGCAGAGAAAGGAAAGTACAGTAGAAAAAGATATGTTTAGTAGTAGGATGCCCTTTGGAGATGGCAGACGTTGCGGAGAATGATGTGTTGGATGCAAAGGCTCATATGGTGATTGATAAGGACAAGAGGAACTTTAGGAATTTTTTCGGTGTTATGGTGGCGAGAAGATGGGGTGAGTGTGGATGTTTGTGAAATGGAGGAGGTGCAGGTGAGGGCAGCATCAATCGTGGAGAAAGGGAAACCATGTTCTTTGAAGAAGGAGAACATCTCTGATGTCTGGGAAAGCAAAGCTGTATCCTAACATCAGGTGTAATGGAGATGAAAGAAAAGAGAAAAGGGAGTAGCATTTTTACAGGAGAGAGTGTGGAAAGAGGTATAGTAAAGATAACCATGGGAAACGGTAGGTTTATAAAAAATGTCCGTTTGTCTCCAGAGGTGGGAGTCAGAGGGATTGAGAAATGGGAATGGTGGGTGTCAAAAATAGGGGAGGATGTCAAAAATACATATTCCTTGCATTAACCCTTGAGAATTACCACTGACTGCCTTTCTCAATTTAAAAAATCATTTCCCACAATTCAGTGTTTTCTGTCCTAAGTCATTTTTATCCATGCTGTTGCTAACCCTCTTCGCCTCATTTGTGTTAATTAGATATTTATATGATATGTTTCAAAGTTATTTCTAAAAATCTATATTGACAACATTTATTATGTTCATCAACCTTCTCTCTTTGATGTTGATCAAACATTTACAAGTTCAATTTCCTTCATTAACTCAACCTTTCAAGTGCCTGCTAATTATTTTTTTTGATTATAGTTTCTAAAACTTTACCTACCACCTCTCTTAAATAGGTTGGTCTGCAATTATTTTAAAAGATTAGTTTTAAAGATTGGCTTTCTTTATTACATGGACATCGAAACATACAATAAAGTGTGTCACAACACCATCCAAGTAAGTGCATGGGGCAGCCCACAAGTGTTGCCATACCACTGGTGCCAACATAGCAGGTCCACAACCTACTAGCCTTAAACTGTATTTCTTTGGAATGTGGGTGGAAACATGACCACCTAGAGAAAGTCCACATGGCCAATGAGAGATTGTATAGACTCCTTACAGACAGTGGTGGGAATTGAACTCTGATTACTGATCGCTAGCACCATAAATGTTGCACTAACTGCAATGCCACCATCCTGCTTACACACTACCTTGAAAATTTTGCCATTTTTCAATCTTTTTACATTTGCTTCATATCTAGGGAGGACAGGAATATATTGGAAATTCTTTTATGTTATTTCTACCCTTGACTTCCTTTAGCAACTTGCGGTGTATATCACCTGGAATAAATAGATTATCTATGATAGCAGAGCTAGTCTTTCAGGTTTAACCTACCTGCCAATTTCCACACCATCCTTTGAGGTTTTAACATACTGTGTCTCACCCAAGGCTTTTGACCCCATTTTGAAAACTGCTGCATTAAATTCATGTTGATATCAAAACAGGAACTTCAAGAAAATGGGAACAGGAGGGAGAAGATAAATGAGATTCTATGTCTGTTTTGTTTGGGATGTGGAGACAACAAAGTCAAAGAATGATAACTTCCCCAGAGATTCTACCACTTACACACCAGAATCAATTTCAGTGGCCGATTCATCATCAACCATACATATTTGGGATGCGGGAGGAAACTGAAGCTCCAAGAGAAAAGCCACAACATATTGAACTTTACCATGGCCTTGGGCAAGGATAGAAGCAGACACTATAGGAAAGTATCTAATTGACGAATGATTAAATATGATGCTTTTATGTAGGAAGTTGGGATCGTAAATTCAGAACGGATGTTCTCAAATGTCCAATGGATATATGGAGGTTGTTTAGACCATAAGACCTAAAGGTTAAAAGATGATAAGACATAGATGCAGACCATTTAGACCATTTAGCTCATCAAGTCTGTTCTATTTCTTCATGTTTGATTTATTAACCCTCTCAACCCCTTCTCCCTGTAACCTTTGGCACTTACTAATCAAGAACCTATCAAACTCTGCTTGAAGTATACCCAATGACTTGCTCTCCATAGCCTACTGTGGCAATGAATTTCACAGATTCACCACCCTCTGGCTAACAAAAATCCTCCTCACCTCTGTTCTGAAGAGACTTCCTTCTATTCTGAGGCAGGGTCCTCTGGTCCAAGGATCTTTCACAATTAGAAATGCAGCGTTCTCTACCCATCAATCCTATCTAGGCCTTCCAATATTTAATTATGGTAATAAGATTACCACCCATTCTTCTAAATCCCAATGAGTACAGGCCCATAGTCATCAAATGCTCCTCATTCATCACCCACTTCATTCTGAGGATTGTTCTCATGAGCTTCCTCTGGACCCTGGACCTTCTCCAAGCACATTATTCCACGGATAAGGGCCCAAAACTGCTCATAATACTCTAAATGCAGTCTCACCAATGCCTTATTGATGTGCTTTATGAAAAATTTTGAAAGCTGGTTCTTTCTTGCATCAATGGTTTGACTGCAATGATGTGACAACGAGGTTTCACTCCCAGATGAGCTCAAAGCCTTTTATGCTCATTTTGTCCATCAAGACATGGAGGCCCCTTCACGAACGCCCACAGCTGCCAACAGCCCTGTGATTTCAGTTTCTCAGTCTCAAGTAAGAGCATCCTTCAGGGAGGGGTGAATTTACATAAAGCACTGGCTCAGGCAGCATTCTTGGCAGAGTCCAGGAGACTTATGCTAATTAACTGCATGAAGTGCTTTCCTGACATCTTTAACCTCTCTCTTTGAAAGGCAACAAGTGAGAGGCTGTTAGAAGGCGTTGAACATTTGCTCGCTTCTGCAGCCGCCTTGAGTTCAGTCTTCCTCCATGCTTTAATCAGTGAAATTAGTGGGAGATGGTGCCAACCATAGGCTCCCACCCTGCCTCCAGGTTTCCTGACCTCCTTGCCGCACCCTTTGCTTGCAGACTCGTAGTACTCTCTTGGAGTCACCAAAACGCCTGATTCCCCAATGGACCTGAAAACACACTGCCAGACTGTAGCTAACAGGCTCCAGCAGTAGCAAAACCACATCTGAAATTTTTAAAAAAGCATAACAGAAGGAAAGGAGTTGCTTTGTGACACATCTTGAGGATGTCACCCTTAGTGAACATTGTTCACTGGCACCATCTTCTTCCAGACATCTGGACTGTGAAAATGCATTCATCAGGATGCTCTTCATTGACCATAGCTCAGAATTTTACACTATCATTCCCTTAAAATTAATCTATAAACTCTAAGACCCATACCTCAATCCCTCCGTGTGCAGCTGGATAGAGAATTTCTTCATTTGCAAACCACAGCCAGTATGGTTTGGCAACATCTCCTCTACAATCACCATCAACACAGGTGCACTACAAGATTGTGTGATTGTGTACTTAGCATCCTGCTCTTTTTGCTATTTACTTATGACTGTGAGGCCAAGTACAGCTCCAACACCTTATTTAATACTGTTGACACCACTGTTGTTGGCTTAAGCAAAGGTGGTGATGAATTGGAGAATAAAAGGGAGATAGAAAACCTAATTGAATGCTGCTACAAGAACAACCTCTCTGTCATTGTCAGTAAAACCAAAGAATTGATTATTGACTACAGGAGGAAGAAATCTAGTTCCATTAGAAAATTGGAGGTGGAGGAAGTCACTAACTTTAAATTCCTTGATGTTATCATATCAGAGAATCTGCCCTGGGCAGCACATAACTTCCATTTCAAAGAGGGTATGACTATGATGTTATTGGGTTTGTGGACCACAAAGTTCTAAACTCAAACAAAGACGTTAATATCTATCTGATATAGATAGCTACAGGCACTCTCACTAAAGGGAGGTTATATTTTAACTACCCGATTTTCAAAGAGTAATTCACTTCTCTGGTTATTCCCCACAGCAATGCTAGCTGCGAATACCTACTATTCGAGAAGTGGTTCTCCATGCCCGCCCCCCCCCCCCAACGCTCTACCAAGGAAAAGATATATAAGCCAACAAAGTAGTTTAAAGCACAGTTCATTTATTTTCATTGGTACACATTTAAAACCAAATAACAATCTTAAAACACATTTCAAGCTCACAGAGGATTTATATCTTACAAAAGATTTCCAAATTATGAACCATTTGTAAAGCACAAAGGATTTCCAAAACACAGGTACAATTCCAATGAGTTAAAAAGACATATCCATGAGCCACAGAAGAGCTGGTGATTTATTACATAATCAAGGGCAGAAGCACCCTGTGTTTCTGTCACGTAAACATGAGGAATTCTGCAGATGCTGGAGATTCAAGCAACACACATCAAAGTTGCTGGTGAACGCAGCAGGCCAGGCAGCATCTCTAGGAAGAGGTACAGTTGACGTTTCGGGCCGAAACCCTTCGTCAGGACTAACTGAAGGAAGAGCTAGGAAGAGATTTGAAAGTGGGAGGAAGAGTGGGAGATCCAAAATGATAGGAGAAGACAGGAGGGGGAGGGATGGAGCCAAGAGCTGGACAGTTGATTGGCAAAGGGGATATGAGAAGATCATGGGACAGGAGGCCCAGGGAAAAGAAAAAGAAGGAGGGAGGAGTTGCTGTGTTTCTGTCATGCTTCTTTATGTTTCTTAGCCATTTCTAAAAAGCCTGTATTGCTGTCTACATTTATAGTATTTTTCTTTGCCATTGGGTGACTTCATATGCATGTGATCTTCTTTCAGATACTTTTTAAAACAAAAAGGCTTCTAGAGACAGCATTTCAAGGTACCCACATTTAGTGCTATAAAGCTGACTTTGTGAGTACACATTCCTTACAACATATTAATAGATCAGCTGTTGGTATGCTAAGTGTTAATATCAATCTAGTCTTCAAACTTCCTTTTCTGTTTTAAAACAGGTCAAATTAAATAACACATTGCCTTGTACTGTTCCTCTAAGCATGGGTACTATCCTGTACGCCATGGGTACTATGGGGCCAGCAGGTCTATTAAATAGACAGTGCTTGCTTGGAAAGCTGTGTTACTAACTTCAAATTGATTACTGCTTGACTTGTACATTGAAAACTGAAGACTGGCTCCAATTTGTGATAAGCAGCTAAATAAAGAATATTGGTTGTAAGTTTAACTTTTTCAAAAACAACGCTATGATCTTTATAAGTGCCAGCTCTTATGTTTAGAAAGCCGAGCTTGGCAAAAAAAATAAGGCCTCCCTGTTCCAGAAAAGTGAATGTCCGTCACAGAGCAACATTTCTTCTTTCTTTGAAGTTTGCACCGCTTTGGCATATCTCTAAATCTTTGGCAAACATCTTTAGTTGCACAGTGGAGAGGATCCTAAAAAGTCTCCAAAAAAGAGAGGGACCATCTAGTGGAGCAGTCATTGTCAAAGTGGCCTGAGTCAGAGTGGTAAGGCTTTGACTCAAGAGGCTTCAGCGAGAGCAGGTGGAAGCAAGATGAGAAGTTAAGTTTATTTCTTATTTCTTTTTTCATATTTAACTCTTGAAAGAATAGGGGGTATGTCTACAGGGCCAGGGTTCTATTCTGGGTGTCAGATGCGGGATTTCCAGGAGAAAGCAGGACTGAAGGTGCTGTATTTAAATGTACTTAGTTGTCAGAGTAAGGTGGATGAACTCATGGCGCAATTTGAGATTGGTTGGTATGATGTTGTGGGTATCACTGAGTCATGGACGAAAGAATTCATAGTTGGGAGCTTAACATTGTAATGAAAGGACAGGCGGGAAGTCATAGGTGGTGGTGTGTCTCTGTTGGTAACAGGTGGAATTACATCTTTAGAAAGAGGTGACATAGGGTTAGAGAATGTTAGATCTTTGTGGATGGAGATAAGAAACTGCATGGAAATCATATGTAGGCCTCAAAATATTAGCCAAGATGTGGGGTTGAGATTGCAAAGGGAACTGGAAAGGCCATGTAATAGGGGTAGTATAACAATTGTAATGTGGGACTTCAATATGCAAGGGAATTGGGAAAATCAGATTTGGTGTTGGATTTCAAGAGAGGGGATTTATTCAATGTCTACAAGATGGCCTTTTTGGAACAGCTTGTGCTTGAGCCTACTCAGGAGAAGGTTTTTCTTAGATTATGTGTTGTGTAATAATCCAGATTTTATTAGGGAGCTGAAGGAAAATGACCCCTTAGGAGGTAGTGATTATAATATGATTGAATTCATACTGCAATTTGAGAGGGAGAAGCATAAGTCAGATGTACCAGCATCGCAATAGACTAAAGAAAATTACAGAGGCATGAGAGAGGAACTTGCCCAAGTGGATCGGAAGAGAATACTGGGGGGATGACGACAAAGTATAGGTGGCTGAGGTTTCTGGGAATAGTTCACAAGGCGCAGGATAGATATGTCCCACAGATGAAGAAGTTTTCAAATAGCAGGAGTAGGCAACTGTGGCTGACGAGAGAAGTTAAGGACTGCATAGAAGCCAAGGAAAGGGCATATAATGTAGCAAAAGTGAGTGGAAAGTTGAATGATTCGGAAGATTTTAAAATCCAACAAAAGGCAACTAAAAAAGCCTAAAGAAGGGAAAAGATATGAAAGCAAAGTAGCCAATAATATAAAGCAGGATACTAAACATCTTTTCAGTGATATAAAGAGTAAAAGGGAGGTGGGAGTTGATACAGGATGACTGGAAAATGATGCTGGTCATGTAGTAATGGTGGATTATGAAATAGCAAATGAATTTAATAAGTACTTTGCATTATTCTTCACTGTGGAAGACACGAGCAGTGTGCCAGAGGTCTGTGAGTTTCGGGGAGCAGGAATGAGTGCCATTCGAATAATAAAGGATAAAAATGCTAAGCAAAGTGAAAGGTCTTAAGGTGGAAAAGTCACCTGGACCAGATGCACTACATCCCAGAGTCCTGAGAGAGGTTGCTGAAGAAATAGCAGATGCATTGGTCATGATCTTTCAAGAATCACTTGATTCCGGCATGGAACATTGCAAATGTCACTCCACTCTTCGAGAAGGGAGGAAGGCAAAAGAAAAGAAATTATATGCCAGTTAGCCTAACCTCAGTGGCTGGGAAAGTGTTGGAGTCTATTATTAAGGATGTGGTTTCAGGGTACTTGGAGACTAATGAAAAATAAGTCAAAGACAACATGGTTTCTGTGAAGGGAAATTTGCCTGACAAATCTGTTAGAGTACTTCTAGGAAATAACAAGCAAGGGTGGACAAAGGAGAGGCAGTGGATGCCATTTACTTGGATTTTCAGAAGGCATTTGATAAGTTGCCACACATGAGGCTACGTAACAAGATAAAATTCCATGGTGTTATAGGAAAGATACTGGCATAGATAGAGAAATGGCGAACTGGCAAAAGACAGCGAGTGGGAATTAAGGGGCCTTTTCTAGTTGGCTGCCAGTGACTAGTGGTGTTCCTTAGTGGTCAGTATTGGGACTGTTACTTTTCACATTGCAAAAAAGTGGCAGATGGAATAGAGTGTTGTGAAATGTATGATAATGGATTTTGGTTAAAGGAACAAAAGTCCAGTCTATTATCTAATTAGGGAGAAAATTCAAACATCAGAGTTGCAAAGGGATTTAGGATTCCTCATGCAAGACTGCCAGAAGGTTAATTTACAGGTTGAGTCTATGGCAAAGAAGGCAAATGCAATGATGACATTCATTTCGAAGGGAATAGAATATAATAACAAGGAGATAATGCTGAGGCTTTATAAGACACTAGTCAGGCTGCACTTGGGGTATTGTCAACAGTTTTGGGCACCATATCTAAGAAAGGAAGCATTGACATTGGAGAGAGTCCAGAGGAGGTTGACGAGGATGATTCCCGGAATGAAGGGGTTAACGTATGAGAAGCGTTTGACAGCTTTGGGCCTGTACCAACTGGAATTTAGAAGAATGGGGGAAAATCTCATTGAAACATACTGAATGTTGAAAGGCGTAGATAACGCGGATGTGGAGAGGATGTTTCCACTTGTGAGTGTGTCCAGAACTAGAGGGCATGGCCTCAAAATTGAGGGGTGACCTTTTAGAACAGAGGTAAGGAGGAATCCTTTTAGCCAGAGAGCAGTGAATCTGTGGAATGCTCTGCCACATACAGCTGTGGAGGTCAAGACTGTGGGTATATTTAAAATGAAAATTGATAGTTTTCTGATTGTTCAGGGCATCAAATGCAAAAAAGGAGTATGGGGTTGAGTGGGATCCAGGATCAGCCATGATGGAATGGCGGAACAGACTTGATGGGCTGAATGGCCTAATTCTGCTCCAGTATCTTATGGTCTTATGGTCTATGGTGTAAAGAGAGCACCTGATTAAAAGCTTGAGAATCATTCAGATAGAATGACTTGTCCCTGATCATTAGCATCTGCCCAGGGTTAACATTTCAGAAGACCAGGAACACATAACCAATTAATATAAGGAAATAGGAAATGGAATATGCATTTCAGCTCCTCAAGCCTGCCCTCAATTCAATCTGAGCTGCTCAAGGCCTTAATTCTTCTTCTGTGCCTCTTCTACTTTGCCCTCATACCCTTATGTTTCAATTGAAATACTTCAAATTCTCCAGTGATTAGCTGATAAGCATGAAGCATGAAGACAGCAAAAAGAGGATTGGGATAGGGGAGAAGAATGAAATAGCAGAAGAGGCGATCTGGATGAAGCAATCAGAAATTTATCTGTACAGTTCATCACTCTCAAAAATAAATCTATAAATTTGTGGCCCAGCTCAAATAAATTATACAGTAGAAATCACGTTCCAGACCTTGGTCTTTGAGCATGAAGCCATCCGTTCATTAACCAGAAAGCTTCAAGAAAGGGGAAAACCTTGGTAATTCACAGCATTAGCTCGCTATTTCATTTCTACATGTTCAGTACAATTTTAATAACAAATGACATCAAATGAAGAATAGCATAGGTATCAGTAATGAACTAATTAAAGTCTCAAGAGAAAAGCATTGAATATTCTATTAATACATTGCAGATTTTTAGTCCTTCATGGTTCTTTGGTACCTGAAACTGAAAAGGTTTCTTTATATTGTATAGGAGTGTCTGCAGTCTCATCCTTCAAACAATAAATCAAAAGATTCATGGGGCTTGTCAGAGTGATTTTGAAATTAAGTGTGCCCTCAGAAGTAGAAGCAAGACAGAATATGTTCAGCTGGTTACTGAACAGATGGAAGAATGAGGAATCGCTGTGCAGTTATTTCAGAGAGGTTGTATCTTTGATCTTCAAATGTAGTGGTATAAGGTCATTAAGTTCAACGATGGGTTCAATCTTTATCTTGCCTTCAGATGCTCAGTGCATTTTCAAAACAAGTTCAACTTAAAGCACATTTCTTTTGGATCACTTTAAAAATCATTTGATTTTTATATAGGTAAATATAATAACAACCCCTTATTGAACCAACAATTCAGAAAGTGAATATTTTTTTAAAGTGCTTCCTGCCTCTTCTAGCATTTCGGAATAGCCACTAATTTATTATCTTGACCATACTAGCAGTGACCTAGTCAATTCCTGGAAAGTATTATCATGTTGGAACACTGCACTTATTGATAATTGGACATAAATTAGAAAAAAAAACAAGCAAGTATTTAATCATTAAGCTTTGTAGGATTTTTTTTTAACATAAGCACTGTATATATGTCCTTTCCACTCCCACTCTGAACTCTTTGTCTTTGATTTCCTGCAGAGGAGCTGCCACAATGTCCAACATAAGTTAAAAGGACAGAAAGTAATTTTTATCTGGACAAGCTATA
Organism: Mobula hypostoma; assembly: GCF_963921235.1. NCBI lineage: Eukaryota > Metazoa > Chordata > Chondrichthyes > Myliobatiformes > Myliobatidae > Mobula > Mobula hypostoma. The sequence goes on from NC_086106.1 coordinate 69,943,389, forward strand.
AGCATTGAGACAAATAAGTGGGATGAGTGTAATTCAGCGAAGAGCTGCTGATATTTCCCAGCAGGTTCTAGGAAAGTGCACTAAATTTACAAAGTTACAAATTAGGAATTTAGTTCTGATTATACTGGATCAAATCTTGCGGGCTAAAGATAGTGACTCTGATGGGTAATGTCACCATTCACCCATTTAAATTGGGTCCTGAACATGTACACAGTCTGAGAATCCAGGGTTTACTGAGCGGTGAATGAAGCCATGGCTCACTATACTGTTTCATAGCATGACTTACTATGCTATGAATTGCACTGAGGATTTGTTTCGCAGGTTCTGAGCTCGGATCTAATGTAGCTATCTGAGACCTCTCGCAAACAAAAGAAAATCTGCAGATGCTGGAAATCAGAGCAACACACACAAAATGCTGGAGGAACTCAGCAGGCCAGACAGCATCTATGGAAAATTGTACAGTCGACATTTTGGGCCAAGATGCTTCATGGCCTTGGCCCAAAACATCGAATGTACTCTTTTCCATAGACGTTGCCTGGCCTGCTGACTTAATCCAGCATTTTGTGTGTGTTGTATATCTGAGACATATCTGAGTCTTCAATGATATTTGTGAACTGAGTAACAAAAGGGAAAATACCTTTTCTATTTTGTATATTATCAGACATAAATCCATACTAGTCTTACTCCTCACATTTCTAGCATTCTGCTTTTGCACTCTCATATCTAGTTACAACTCCTCTTAACGTATCTTCAATTCTCTTTTCAGTTGAGTTATTCAGACTCTCCTTGTCTCCATCCCAGCATAAACCTTCTTTTGTACTCTCCCGATTCCCTTTCACTGAAATTAAAATCTTGTTTTATTTCTAACTTTTCCCAGTCTAAAAAAAATTCTCTCTTCATAGATGCTGCCTGACCAATTAGTATCTCTGGCATTTCCTTTCAATTAATTTTAGATTTTTAAATTCGTGTTATGAGTGACATATTGTAGTTACAAAAATTTGTATGGTTCTCTTCAGGGACAGTTATTACCCTTCAACCACCAGGCACTTGAACCAGCATGGATAACTCACTCATCTCAACTTTGGACTGATTCCACAACCTATGCATTCACTTTCAAGAACTCTACAACTCATGTCCTCGGCATTATTTATGTATTTACGTACTTACTTAGTTACTTATTTTGTATTTGCACAGATTGTCTTCTTTTACACATTGGTTATTTGTCAGTCTTTATGTGTATTTTAATTGATTATTGTATTTCTATGTTCTATTGTGAATGCTTGCAAGAAAATGAATCTCCAGGTAGTATAATAAATTTACTTGTAACTTTGACTTTAATCGGCATCCGTGAGTCTCATGAGACCACGTATTTGCGCCTTGGAAGGTTTCCAGGGCACAGGCCTGGGCAAAGTTGAATGGAAGACCAGCAGTTGCCCATGCTGCAAGTCTCCCCTCTCTACACCACCGATGTTGTCCAAGGGAAGGGCATTAGGACCCATACAGCTTGGCACCGGTGTCATCACAGAGCAATGTGTGGTTAAGTGCCTTGCTCAAGGACACACATGCTGCCTCAGCCAAAGCTCGAACTAGTGACCTTCAGATCACTAGACGAACGCCTTAACCACTTGGCCACGCGCCAACATAACTTTGACTAGGAGTGTTAATTTTGAATTGTTACATTCCCATTCCACTAATCCACTTGGTGAGAACGTAGATTAATTAAACATTGGACGATGGCATTGATACAGACTCCTTGGTAGTATAGGATTAGGAATGGAAAGGAAAGGGGCAGAAGCTACAATAAGAAGTGTGGCTACACGGGTTGTTAGGCTGGTCAAGAAGGCATATGGCCTCTTAACCATAGGCTTTATTAGTAACTGCATTGAGATCAAAGGTCAGCAGATTTATAAAACTCCAAGTTAGACCACAATTGCAGTATTGCATACATCTCTAGTCACTGCATTATCAGAAGTTATGTCAAGACTTTAGACGATGCAGAAGAGGTTTACCACAATGCTGCCTGGATTAGAGGGCATGTGCTGTAAAGAGTGGTTGGATAAACTTGTGATGTTTTCATTGGAGTGGTGGAGTCTGAGGGGAGATTTGATAGAGGTTTATAAGATTATGAGAGACATAGATAGAGTAAAGAGAGAGTATCTTTTTCATAGGGTTGACATGTCTAATACCAGAGGGCATGCATTTAAAGGAGAAGTGGTAATTTTAAAGGAGATGTGAGGGGTAGGGTTCTTTTTAAACAAAGAGAGTGGTGGGTACCTGGAATATGTTGGCTGGGGTGGTGGTAAAGGTAGGTACTCTGGAAACATTTTAAATAGGCAGATGAATGTGAGGTTATTGGAAGGATATGGACAGATGGGATTAGCTTAGCTGGCCATTTGATTAATAATTACATTGCAGACTTAAGGTCCTATTCCTGTGCTGTACTGTTCTCCGCTCTATGTTCTATGCTCTCAGAATGTCATGGAGGGGAACAACTACCAACTGCTAGTGAATAGGTGAGACTAGGTAAGGAGGAATGTAGGTGGGTGGGGAAGGGGGATGAAGTAAGAAGCTGGGAAGGGATAAGTGGAAGAGATAATGGGCTACCTGACTTGCTGAGGAAGTCAAATTAAAATGAGTAGCGACTGCGAGATTCTGTCTTTTGCAGCAGGAAGAGCTAATGTGCTTGACAAAGCAGTCCTTCAATCTGTGTTGGGTCTCACTGATGTAGAAGAGGACATACCTGGACCATTGAGTACATTAGATGACCCTGACAGACTCACAGATGAAGTGTTGTCCGACTTGCTGAATTGTTCCAGCATTTTGTGTGTGTCCTCTCAATTTTCTTTGCTTTCTGGGCAACAATTCTAGTCTTTCCAATCTATTTTTTTTTGTTGTTGTAATCTTTTGTCAGTGAAAGTATTCCAATAAACCTTATGTGCACTTTCTCTGAGCCTTTTTCACCCTTCTGAATGTGCGGTGCTAAGATCTGAACTCAGTGACCTGATGTTTCAGGATGTCAAACACTGCAGATTCTGGAAATCTGAAATAAAACCACAAAAAAGCAGAAGACACTCAATAAGTCAGAAAGCATCTGAACAAAGGAACATAGAGTTAACGTTTTTGGTCGAAGTCCTTTCATCAATATTTCTGATACAGGGTCTTCAATCTAAAACAATAATTCTGTTTCATGTTGCAATGGATTTGCTCGTTATTTGCTCATTACTTCAAGCATACTATGATTTTACCCAAAAATTTATGCAGGTCCAACATAACTTTCCCACTTTTGTGCACACTTCCTCCAGAATCCTAACTGCTTTAGTTTCCATACTTACAATGTTCCATTGCTTTCAAAGGCCTAACAGTATGGCGGGCTGTGCAATGGATGGCAATCCATTCTGTCAGATTCTCAACAGGTGGAAAGAAATTCAAATTGCCCCCAGAGGTAGAAATCCATTCAGCGTAATATGTTGCTGTGGAAACAACAGATGCTGAATGGGACATAATGGGAGTGGATTTTTATGCTACCTATGTGAAGTAAATGTCAATCATTTATGGGACTGAATCCAACGTCAACAAAGCCACCTTAATTTGGCACTGATTCATTTCAAATTTCCAATCTCATTTCAGTCATTAGAACTGCAGGTTTGTATTGAAAGTGCTCTACTGGTGCAACATAGGGCACTCATCTGATTTTGGAGTGTTGGCTTGATTGGATAGAATACAGAGCTTTATTCAGCCTATTACTGCATCATAGTTTAGTGAACACTGCATGATTCTTGTAATGAAAGCCAAAAGCCGAGGGAGATTTCCAAATGTTGCACTAACATGTGTAACCTTGAAAGGCATAAAAATAAATGTTTAGCGAAAGCATGTCCAAAGACCAGCATTGAAAAGGCAAATGTGTTTAGATGCTACATTGTCCTCATTTTACAGTGACTATTTTTGCTAAAATCACAGCAAGGGAAAAATGGAAGAAAAATTTCAACTTAATTGAAAATGAGCATCAGATTGACGCATCTGTTGAAATACCACTTTAAAGGATGTTGTGTGAACTCTTCCATATACTGTGATGTTTATGCCACAAAGATTGATTTGTTCTGCCATTGAAATAGTTTGAATGATGGCACAGGGACAAAAAAAAACTCAAAGGAACCAATAGTACTCTAAATGAAAATAAACCAAGCAATGAAACAGTTCCTTCCAAATTATTTTGCCATATGAAGATATGTGGTACGTCTCTAAAATAAAAATATGTGCGATATTTCTTCATAGAAAATTTGTTTAGCAACCAGATTAATAACATTAGCCCATAAACATGTGACAAATGTAGCTTTAGTAAATTTTGACTGACATTGGCAATTTGCAATAGAATCAGATTTTCAGGTTTAGTGTAGATGTTTAAACGGGCACAGTATCCAAATAGCGTTTGGGTTATCCTTTTTTTGAGAATAAAACTCTAATTTTCAATGGTGCTCTTTTTAATACAACAATAGCCAATACATAACACACACACATGCTGAAAATCTATCAAAATCCAACTTGCAGTTTTTGAACTTGCACTGGTAATAATGAGCTTCTATAGCTATGGACAAACACATAATTAAATAGTCAGCATTTTACTATCAATCCTGGATCCCGAAAGTCAATTTGATCCAGTGCTAAAAAGAAAACATATGTTTAAAATGAGGAAATAAATCATATTTATAAAATTAGACCCTTTGCATCTAGCAGCTTGAATATATATTATAAATGCCTTGTCACTGTTCTCAATGTGCATTATATTCCTGCTTAAGTAAATGACCCATCATCAGCTAATAAGCAGCTGAATGTTTTCAATGACTGGATTTGTATTTGTGTGTGCTGCAATTCACGTTGCAAATTTATTTAAACATTGCATGAACATATATAGAACCACAGAGCCATAGAACACTACAGCACAGAAAACAGGCCATTCGGCCCTTCTAGTCTGTGCCGAAACTTTATTCTTCTAGTCCCATTGACCTGCAACCAGTCCATAACCCTCCAGACCTCTCCCATCCATGTACCTATCCAAATTATTCTTAAAACTTAAGAGTGAGCCCATATTTACCACATTAGATGGCAGCTCGTTCCATTCTCCCACCACTCTCTGAGTGAAGAATTTCCCCCTAATACTTACTAATGTTCATTTTTTTGTGTAGGTCCAACTGTGCTTCGCTTTCCTTGAATAAATGTCTTTCACCGTTTGATAAATTGCATTTCAATAATGTGTCTTGTTATAATGAAATAAGTGTTCCTTTGACATAGTTGCATATTTGACAGATTTGCAACTCTCATCTTTTCACCATAATAATCATTATGTTAATTTTAGCTAATTATTAAAATTATACTGTAGTGATAGAAAAACTTACTACACAATTGTCTGCATTGTTGAAAGGTCTTAAACAAAGAGAAAGAAAATCACTTCTAATTAACAGTAAACTTCATTACAATCAGTATTGCTTTTGGATTATCTTTGGCTATAAATAAAATGGAATTTGTCAGGTAGCATCACACATATTTGATCTTTTTTTAATGGCATAAAGTTTTGAAATAAACTGACAATTAACCAAGAGGTAGAAACTAAATGTGTTAAAGAACTGCACTATAAACGTAACAGGTGAAAGCAACTCAAGTATCATTTACTGGATTGAATATGACTGAATTATCTAATGCTGTGTTGGTATTATTACAATAAATGGCAAAGCAATTAGCTCATTTTATCTCTGCCAGCTGATGAAAAGCTGCTATACAATTTCCATTCCTATCTCATGTCCATAGCCATTTAAAAACGACATTTCTTATTCTGCATTCTCATCTTCAAGTGTCAAACATATCAATCCTACCCTCTACACCCTTGATTACAGCCAGCTCAAACAACTACTAAGTTACCAACATCTCTCTCCTCCCACCTCATTGGCTGCCTACTTGCTTTGCTGACCCTCTCCCCCACAATGCCATTCACCTGTTTGAGTCTACAACAACTTAGCAACTTAACTATCTAGTCCCTGGAAACACAATGGCAAACCCAACAAATAAAGGCCTGTGAGATACTGCTGTTCATTGTACAAATTCTGTTGACTTCAAAGCAATCATCATGGAGGAGTTGACAACCAGTTGAAAATATGAACTCATTAAAGTAAATAAGCAAAGAAACTTTGACGCTTACAATGAAAATTTGAAAAAAAAATGAACATGTTTTTTCACAAGGTGCTTGTGTTCTTTTTTGGACTCATTATTGAGAAGTCAACACATTTAGATCCTAACCACTGGCCTTCTCTTGTTTGTTTCAGAAAGAATCTTCTAGAATAATTCTGTTATTTACACCTCCTCCAGAAACGCGTTTTGTTTAGACATTCAGGCTGCACGAGGGAAGGAAGAAACAAGGAGCGTATCTCAGATTGCTGACAGGAAAATATGAAATAAAGCCAGAGAACTTTTATGTAAACATGGAAATTAACATGTAGGACATCTCTGGCAGCATGAAAAGCAGGAGACATAGAATAACCCAAAAGAAAACAAGCATAGAAGAAAGAAAAGAGTTAAGACGCTCGTAAAGAATTGAAAAATCAGACCCTGCATGCTTTTTCTCTTCTGTGGGTATTATAAATAAATATACTGCTTAATTGGAAATTGGTCGTGGTGCATGATATAGCAAATCTATTTAACAGCAAAGTCAATTTACTAAGAAAACAAAGAGCAAAGGAAACAGCAAAAAGTGACAGCAACCTCTCCAAAAAAGGGAGGGCAATTACCCTAGCAACAATAAAGTGAATAGAGGATATATATCATGTGCATAAAATCAAACTTAATCCATGCAATTAACAAATTTAAGTCAGAGGGATCTACACAATTATTTCCACTCTACCTGGCTAAAGCATCGCCATAAAGTGCAGCCTTAAAAATACTGTGAACTAGTAATCAGAAAAACAAATTAGTGTGAATGCTGAAAAGAATTTTAAAACAAGCAATGCCAGAAGCATTAGTAAATCTAGCACCAACTGCGAAGAAAGAAATGGAGTTGATATTTTAGATCAAAGACATTAACTCTCATTAAAGTGAATCATTATTTCTCCACAGACACCGAATATTTCAACAATTTTGTTTTTATTGAAAAAATATGAATGTTTGTTTTATACTGGACACAGATTGTGCTTTGAATTGCATTTCCATTTAAACTGATATGCTGATTCCAAGTGAATTGCATTAGTAACATTGAAGAAATCTATTGGAAAATCTAGACCCATTTCTTTAAACTTTGTTACATTACCCACATTTTGCATTTTACAATTGTCATCATTTTCTGATAAGAAGTACCATCTAAAGGAAGATAATCTAATCATAGCTTTAAAGATAAATTTTAGTTTTATTCGTCACATGTACATTGGAACACTGAAACATATAGTGCAATGACTTGTTTATATCAACAAACAGCAAGCACTGTCTGAGATGTGGTGGGGCAGCTTACAAGTCTTGCTTCACACCCTTGCAATTGAACTTAAATACCAATTTTCTAAGCCTGTCACTTTTTCTGGTAATAATCTTGATAACAAACCTTTATCCCCACCCCAAACTTTCTTCCCAATGCAAATACCCTTATGGATAATAGAAAAGTAATGCCAGAATGCCTCACACTAAACTGAGGCACAGGAGACCAAAGAAGCTGAAACAATAAACTGCTGGAAGAACACAATGGGTCAAGCAGCTTCTTTGGAAGGATAGGAACTGCTAACATTTCGGGTCGAAACCTTGCACTACATCCATGATGCACTGCCACTTTAAATAAACTCTAAGGCTTTCTAGGACTTCATAATCTGTTGGCAAATTAAAAGAGGTACATTGCTATAACCATTTGTCTTTGCTGTCATATTAAAGATTGAACGTCTTCCATTCTGAGGAGCTATATACAAAGAGGCCATGTTTGTTATTTCTTTGGTCAGTACTCATGGTGGAGAACCTCAATGTACGTGTGTGTGTGTGTGTGTGTGTGTGTGTGTGTGTGTGTGTGTGTACTTGAAATTCAACCACTTATGCACATCATTAAGCAACCATTTAAATAAATGGGGACTAATCCAAATGTCGAATATTCCTGAACTTCCAAAGACCTATATAAACTTCCAGCAAGCAATATCCCACAATATAAAATATATCTAATCTTTTTCAATTTTTTAATATTAAGTTATGTATATTTTAAAATAAGTCCATTATATTATTTGGCTACCCCCTGTCTTTTCATTGAAAAATACCAGCAATAAGGAAAGAAGGAATACTTGTGCTTCATTCAATGCAAATGTGGCTGTTGGGGATCATCGATGCATAGAGAAGAAAGGAAAATGGGGAGTACGAAATTGTACATTTGTTATTAATGTGTGGATGGAAGTGAGAAATTCCAGATGTTTCATGTCACTTATTTTTACAGGAGTTTGGAATATTTATTTGTAACACATCACAGTATAAATAATAGACAAGTACACAAGCTAAATATGAAATCTTGCTCAGTTGCTTAACAGTGCATTTTCTTTTATAGTTGGAGCAAACCTTCAATTGAGAAATAAAGCAATGCATCTCATCAATATAAAAATTCTAAGTAAGCATGAAAGCTATACTACAAGAAAAATACTAGAAAAAGGACAAGTCTACACCCTAATTCAACTTTCATACAGAATTATGGAGGGGGTATAGATAAGGTAAATGCAAGCAGGGTTTTTCCAGTGAGGTTTGCTGAATTGAGGTCAAGAGGTCAAGGGTTAAGGGTAAAAGATAAAATGTTAAGTGGAACATGAGGGGGAACTTCTTTACTCTGAGTGTGATGAGAACATGGGATGCTGCCAGACGAAGTGGTGGATGCAGGTTCAGTACAAAAATTTAAGAGATTTTTGAATAATTACAGATGGGAGGGTTCTGTAGGGCTTTTATTCATGTGCAGGTCGATCAGACTTGACAGAATGACACCAGTATGAATTTGATCTCAGTGTTTCTCTCTGTATTGCTGGAGACAGTTTATCTACTGATATCTTTTATAAATCCACTGATTCTCACAGCTAGCTGGACTATGCCAATTCCCACCCTGTCACTTGTAAAATTGCCATCTCTTTCTCTCTATTCCTCTGTCACTACCGCATCTGCTCTTAGGATGAGGCTTTTCATTCCAGAAATAACGAGATGTCCACCTTCCTCCATCAACACTTACCATTACCCAACTCTCTTCCATTTCGCTCACATCTGTCCTCACTCCTTTCACCCGCCATCCCTCCAGGGATAGGGTTCCTCTTGTCCTCACCTACCACCTCATCACCTCTACATCCAGCACATGATTCTCCATAACTTCTGCCATCTCCAACAGGATCCCACTGCCAAGTACATCATTCCTTACCTCCCCCCACTTTCACTCTCTACCTGACTCCCTTGTCTATTTGACTCTCCCCTTCCAAGCAGATCAAGTGTACCACCTGCCCCTACACCTCCATCCTCACTGCCATTCAAAGCCTCAAAAAGTCCTTCTAGGTGAGGCGACGCTTCACCTGTGAGTCTGTTGGGGTCACCAACTGTATCCTGTGCTCCTGGTGTGGCCTCACTGATGGGGTAGACTGGCAAACCTCTTCGCCGAGCACTTATGCTCTGTCTGCCAGAAAAAGACAGATCTTCCGGTGGCCACACATTTCAGTTCTACTTCCCACTCTCATTCCAACATGTCAGTCCATGGCCTCCTCTACTGCTGTGTTGAGGCTACATTCAGGTTGGAGAAGCAACACCTTATATTTTGACTGATAGCATGAACATTGATTTCTCAAATTTCAGGTAATGCCCACTCTCTCTTTCTCCATTCCCCATTCCTGTTTCCTTTTCTCACCTTATCTCCTTACTTGCCCATCTGGTGCTCTCCACCTTCCTTTTCTTGCATGACCTTCTGTCCTTTCCTATCAGATTCCCCCTTCCCCAGACATTTCTCTTTTTCACAAATCAACTTCCTGGCTCTTTACTTCACCCCTCCCACTCTCACGGTTTATCCTATCACTCATTGCCTTATACCTCTTCCTCTCCTCCCCCCACCTTCTTATTCTGACTTCCAATCTCTTTTCTCCAGTCCTGATGAAGGGTCCTGGCCTAAAATGTGTACTGTTTACTCTTTTCCATCGATGCTGCCTGGCCTGCTGAGTTCCTGCAGCATTTTGTGTGTATTACTTTGATTTCCAGCATCTGCAGATTTTCAGCGGTCAGTATGGACTAGATATGCTTCAGGGCCTGCTTCTGTGCAGTAATGCTCTATGACTCAAAATGAACCTCCCCTTTCACTAAATACTTTCATTCATTGGCGATAGGAAAACTCAAATTTGCTGCCCACTATAGATGTGGGCCGATGTACAGGGTGATGTTTGTGTTCAAGTTAGTCATGTCCATCTCCTCAACGGGTTAAAATATCCTTCAGTATATTATCAATGTTTAATGAAATAAAAGCCACTGAGCAAAACGAAGGTATCAGGAAGAGGGAAAAGAGAGTTTGAAAGTAATAGGATGAAATAATGAAGGGGAAATTGTATAACAATAAGATCACCACACTCCCTCTTTTCTTACCTCTTCAGAATTGTGATTTGCAATAATTGAATTGTCTTTAACTACCCAGGCCATGACTCTGCAATTCACCCCTCACTCTCCTCAAAGCATTCCTTAAAATTGCAGACAAACATATTCCTAATATTCAACAGAATTCAGTGCAAAATGCTTAATATTTAATATTCTATAATAAAATATTCAAATAACTTTGAATATTTTCTGAACAAATGGCATCACATAAATGAAAGCTGTTGTTGAAGAATACAATATATCATTGCACCAACCCTATGTGCATTCTTTATTGCTGCTAACCGTCACCACGTTGGCCAAGACCTGCCACAGGGAATCCCGATCGCGTTTAGAATGGACAACAGGCTTTTCAGCTTCAATAGGTTTGATGCCAAGAATAAGGTCAGCGCCAACACTATCCAATGCAGCATACTCTGAGGAAGTCCTCTAATGTATCCTGAATGCCCTTGCAAAGGAATATACAGCCATGGGTCTTTTTTTTGAATATATGAAAAAACACACAACCTACATCAGCCACCCCATAGCCAGCCACTTATCCAGCCCTCCATAAAAGTTGACAATATTGCCCTTGAAAATGCAGACCACTTTCCCTCCCTTGGCAGCATTCTCTCCTCAAAAGCAGGCATTGACTCAAACATCAACCACCGCTTGAGTAGTGATTGTGGAGCCTAAGCAAGATTAAGGAAACAAGAGTTTTTGAAAACCGCAGTTGATACATCCAAACAAAACTTTTGGTCTACAGAGCAGTTATCCTTCCTACTTTACTGTATGGAGCTGAATCATGGACCACCTACTGTAGGTACCTGAAAGCCGTTGAACAATCCCGCCAAAGAACTTTAAGAAAGATGTTGAGGATCAGCTGTAAGGACAGGTGCACTAACACCAGTGTACTGATGAGGCTACCATGATAAACCAACACCAATCTGATGAAGTCATGTCATTTTGGATGTCTAAGTCATGTCACCATAAAGTGATCTTTTACTCCCATTTGAAGGAAGTTCAACAAGTCACTGGCAGGTAAAGAAAATGCTTCAGCGACAGCATGAAAATCAGACTGAAGAAATTCAATCTTACATCTAAAAACTGGGAGGAACTTGCACTCAATAGATGCACTTCGAGGAAATATGTTCCAGAACAAACTGCAAAAGGAAAGCACAAACAACCAAAAGACCCAGACGCTATCGAGAGCTACCACTTATTTCCACACTACACCAAAATACGTGGATCCCGGATCAACCTGTACAGCAACATAAAGACCCCTTAGGAGAACATACTTTATACTTTATACTTTATTGTCGCCAAACAATTGATACTAGAGCGTACAATCATCACAGCGATATTTGATTCTGCTGTGATGATTGTACGCTCTAGTATCATCTTACTGGATTTGAGTGATCAGACTCCAATAATAGGAAACGGATTTATACAGTCATGAAAGGGATTCGAGTCATAGATGGAGTTTATTGTGTTAAATTATACAGGTATGATAGAATGCTAAAACAAAAACGCAGGTAGGCTATGAATTGGCACAGGCAGTTCATATTGTTGATACTACATTGGAGAACGTAAGTGATGTGGAAAACTTTGGTATCTGAGCAAACTAAGCTGCAAACACTGTATTTTACAATAACAGGATTAGAGTGTAGAGATAATAAAGTTGGCAATACAAGGAAAGAGTAGTAGGCGCTGTTGATAATCCACTTTGACTTTACAGTGAATAGCCACCAGTTGATAGATATTACATTCCTGGGTGGGTCTGCATCCATACTCAAAAATTCACGCTCTAATATTTGGGAGCACCAGAGCTGTGAATGTTGTTAGATTCTCCGCTATTTCTACTTCTGTTTCTGTTTTCAGGTGTCAATTCTTGTATCAACTTCTCTGGTTTTGTTGTGTCTGTCTTCTTTGTTTAGCTTTTGGTTAATCTGACTACCAGTGTTTCATTATTCTTGGGTTCTTACTGTATTTTTGCTTTTGCAAAAGAATTTAAAATGTAGTGAGAATAGAAGCTCCTTCAGAAATTCATAACTTAATCCATTTCTGAAACAAGAAGTTGCAACAGTCGCATACAACTCCATTGCTATTATATCCGTATGTATCAAAGTGGCAGGTGCTGTGTTTATAGACACTGCCCTCTGCACATACTCATATCGGATGAGCTCGATGTTTACTGTGGCTGCTTCACAATACAGACTGCTCTAGATGTGTAACACCTGGCTGTGTGTAATATGTGGATCATGGAATGATTTTCCTGTGCAAGAGAAGGCTATTGCAGTATGAATATTTCATGCCATTGGATCTTTTCAAGCTACAACAGGAGATGGTGTGAAGTCAGCTACAAAAATGTATCAAAAATGACAACTAATTTATATACAAGGAGCAGCTTTTTTTTTATTATTGTTGTGAAAAGGAAGCAGCAGGTGCATAGAAAGTAGAACATTCACTTCTTGGAAGTAAAACAATAAAACCTGGTTGCACATGAAATTTGACAGAGGTTATTCTGGATTTGTCTTTGAGAACAATGTAACGCTTACTGTATGCATTTTCTAGCTGCTTAACATTTTCTGTATCCACTGAAAATTGCAAGCTTGCACAGAGGCTATCAGAGTCAAAGTTAAAGTACTCTCATTCAAATTCAAGTTCAAGTTTATTGTTGTCTGAATGTAAATATATACAGCAAAACAAAACAACCTTCCTCTGGACCACAGTGTACACATAAAACACACATCACACACAATATATAAAACAAGATATTACCGAAGTAATTTAATAGAGTACAATTCAAAATCTATGTATTGAGCAGTACAGGGAAACAGTAAACAGTAAACAGTAAGCATCTTTCTATCCTAGTGATGACATCTCAGTGGTGGCAGGGTATTCATTAGTTTCACAGCCTGAGAGAAGAAGCTGTTACTCATATGGACAATCCTAGTCCTGATTCTCCTATACCTCCTTCCTGATGGTCATCATGGGATGTGCTGTAGGGAACCTCAACAATGCTTTTGGCCCTTCATCTGCAATGCTCCCACTAAACGTCACTAATATGGGCGAGAGAGACCCCGATGATCTTCTCAGAATGTTTTACTACACTTGGTAGGGTCTTGCAGTCTGATGCCTTGTAGTTTCCATAACGTGCAATGACGCAGCCAGACAGAAAACACTTGATGATCCTTCTGAAGAAATTTGTTAGAATGGAAGAGGGGAGCATTTTATGCCTCATACTCCTCAGAAAGTGTAGAAAAGAACAAGAAGAGATTCTGCTGAAGGAATTTGAGCAGTTAGAGACTAAATTAAAATGCAGAACCAAAAATGGTAATCATTTCTGGATTGTTACCGGAGCTACATGCAGACAGGCACAAGGTTAATAAGATCAGGGAATTAAATGTGTGGCTCAAAGATTGGTGTGGGAGAAGTGGGTTTTAATTCATTGGAAATTGGCAACAGTATTGAAGAAGGAGTAAGCTGTTCTGATGAGATGGGCTCCATCTCAACCATACTTGGACAAGGTCTTGGCAAATTACATAAATAAGATTGAAGATGGGGCTTTAAACTGTATAGTGGGGGAGGGGTGGGTTCAACAGCCTGGAAGAATTTGGATCAAGTAAAAGGGAAGAAGAATTTACTGAAGTCTCTAGACCAAAAAATAAGATAAAAATTTAGATATGGGTGAGAATTTAACTGCAGTTTACATGGAGACAAAATAGAAATGAAAGGTAGCAAATGAAGGCTGATTGTATTATATTTGAATGCACACAATATATGAAGTAAGGTAGATAATCTTGTAGAGCAGTTACAAATTGGCAGGTGTGACATTGCAAGTGTTGAAGCTAAAACCAATATTTTGGAATCACAGGGTAAAAGTAACTACAGAGACAAGAGAGAGGAGCTGGCCAAAATTGATTGGAAGGGGATACTAGCAGGGATGATGGTGGAGCAGAAATGGCTGGAGTTTCTGGAAGTATTTTGGAAGATGCAGAATCAATTCATTCCAAAAAAGAATATGTTTCCTGAAGGGAGGATGAGGCAACCATGACTGACAAAGACAGCATCAAAGAAAAAGAGAGGACATATAATGTACAAAAATTAATAGGAAAATATAAGTTTGTGAAGTTTTAAAAAACCAACAAAAGTCAATTATGAAAGCAATAAGGAGTGAAAAGATGAAATATGAAGTTAAGATAACTAATCATATAAAAGAAGATACTAAAAGATGTTTCAGACATATAAAGAGTAAAAGAAAGGCAAGAGTTAACATCAAAATACTGGAGAATTAGTAACAGGGGACAAAGGAATGGTAGATAAACTGAATTAGTATTTTGCTCGATTTTCATTGTGGAAGACATCAGCTGCATGCCAAAAATCCAAGAGTGGAGGTAAAAGTGAATGTAGTTACTATTACTCAGGAGAATGTGCTTGGGAAACTCAAAGACCAGACAGTAGATAAGTCATCACACGGGCTACACCTCCAGGTTCTGGAAGAGGTAGCTGAAGAATTTGTGAGGCATTGAAAATTTTCTTTCAATAATCACTAGATTCTATACTGGTTCTAGAAGACTGGAAATTCATAATGTGAAGCGAGGGAGGCAAAAGGCAATAAATTTAAGAATACTTTGCCAGACCAGTGGTTGGCAAGATGTTAGAGTCCATTATAGATAATGCGGGATAGACAAAGTGGATGTTATGTGCTTGTATTTTCAGAAGACCTTTGACAGGGTACTACACATGGAGGCTGCTGAACAAGATAAAAACCTACAGTAATACAGGAAAGATATTAGCCTGGCCGAAAGCGAATAAAGGGTTTCTGTTTTTCTGGTCAGCTGCAGGAGACTAGTCATGTTCTGCAGGGGTCAGAGTTTCCACCACAACTTTTCACCTTGTATATGAATAATCTGCATGATGTAATTGATTGCTATTTGGCCAAGTTTATGGATGGTACGAAGTTAGGTGTAACAGCAGGTAGTTCTGAGAAAGCAGGGAGTAAACAAAAGGACTTTGGCAGATTAGGAGAATGGGTGAAAAAGCAGCAGATGAAATACAGTACAGGGAAGTTACACATTGATAGAAGAGGTAAAGGTGTAGACTATTCTCTAACTTGAAAACAAATTTAGAAATCAGAGGTGCAAGCGGACTTGGGGATCCTTGTGCAGTGTTCCCAAAAAATTAACTTGCAGGTTGAGATGGTAGTAAGGATGGCAAATGCAATGATAACATTCTGTTTGAGGGGACTAGAATATAAGAGCAAGGATGTAATGCTGAGGCTTTATAAGGCACTAGTTATACTACTTTTGGAGTATTGTGAGCAGTTTGGAGCCACATATCTTAAAAAGGATGTATTGGCATTGGAGAGGGTCTAGAGAATGTTTACAGGAATGATCCCAGAAATGATAGGGTTAAAATATGTTGAATGTCTTGTACCTGTATTGCTTGAGTTCAGAAGACTGAGGGGGATCCCACTGAAGCCTATCAAATATAGAAAAGCCAAGAAAGAGTGGTCATGGAAAGGATATATAATACACTCAAAAACTTCTACAGCAATTCAGGAACAGCTTCTTCCCCTCTGCCATCTGATTCCTGAATGGACTTTGAAGCTTTGGACACTACCTTACTTTTTTTAATATACACTACTTCTGTTTTTGCACATTTTTTAATAAACTATTCAATATACATAATTGAGTTACTTGTTTATTTATTATTATGTTTTATTTAATTTATTATTTTTTTCTCTCTCTGCTAGATTATGTATCGCATTGAACTGCTGCTGCTAAGTTAACAAATTTCACGTCACATGCCGGTGATAATAAAACTGATTCTGATTCTGATTCTGATTCTGACATTTGCTATAGTTGTTGAGTCTAGGACAAGAGAGCAGTCTCTGAATACAAGGATGTCATTTTAGAACAGAGATGAGGAGGAACTTCTTCAGTCTGAACCTGGCCTAGATGACTGTGGAGGATAAATCGTTGGGTATATTTAAAGCTGATGTTGATAGGTTCCAGATTTATAAGTGCATCAAAGATTATGGGGAGAAGGATGGAGAATGGGTTTGAGCATGAAAATACATCAGCCACGATCAAATGGTGAAACAAACTTAATGGCTGTATGGCCTAATTCTGCTCCTATTCCTTATGGTTTTTGAAGCCATGATCCCATCTGCTTCTCTGGCAGCCAATTGCAGGAACATGTGTTAAAAAAACTAGTCGTGCAGATCTCTTTTTAACTGTCACCCAATTATTGTAAATGCATTCCCTTCAGTATATACTGTAGATTATGGTTTGTTCTTTTTTAAATTGCTGCATTACAGATGTCAAAAGATCTGAACCAAAAAGTGGGATGGCTTTGATGTTTGGTGAATGCAATGATATTTTGCATTTACACTCCTATATGGGGCTTGAATATGGTTGTCTACAGAGATCAGAGAAGTATGGGCATTCATAGAGGATACAATACTTGTGGATTGTCAGGCACCTGAGGTAACTTTCTACACTGAGGGTTTTTGCAGTGGAAGGTCCCTCCACTACAAAGTGTTTCTCAGAAGAATACTGTAAGTTCCTTTGACCACTTAGTGGGGTTCTACCAGCAGCTGTCATCAAAGTATTCACACATTCCTTGTCAACACCTATTAGTAACTGAAAAGCTCCTGAATACACAGCTGTGTGGCTTTTTGGTGATACTTCATGAAGCCAGAATTATAATGAAAAATTAAGAACCTATTTGGTAGCACTCTTTTTATCAAATAGTTTTCTTGTCCTGTTATGCATTTCTGATCCAACAAATATGGAAGCATCTCTCTATTTACATCATCATCATCATCATCAGGTGTCATGCCCAGTTTGATCTTTGACTGCCATGGCCCACACAATCCTGTTTCGGGTCAAGTGGATCAATCCATTGTTATTCATTTCCAGTTCTCTGGCTGCTGTCTCCATCATCATTTGTCTTTGTCTTCCTCTTGCTTTCTTCCCTTCAACCTTTCCCATAATTACCGTGCATTCTAACTCCTCTTTCCTAATCACATGTCCTCTGAGGTTATGTTGCCTTTTCATGATCTCATACATTATTTCTCTTTTTGTGTTTGCTGTGTTCATGACATCCTCATTAGATATTTGTTTCACCAATGCTATTCTTTGTATCCTCCTCAAAAACCACATCCTGCTGCTTCAATTCGTTTCCTCATGTTACTAGATATTGTCCAACATTCTGAGCCATATAAGATAACTGGATAAACGTAACATTTCAGTACTCAGAGGCAGGTTATCATGCACGCTTTAGTATTGGTCAGTATACTCTTCATTCTCATAAAGGTGTCTTTTGCCATCCCTATTCTTCTTTTGATGTTCATATCGCACCTGCCATCTGATCTCACTCAGCTTCCTAAGTAACAAAGGTTCTGTACTTGTTTTATGTCTCAGCCTGCAGATGGAATTCTCCTTCTGTTTGGATATCACCATACATTCTGTCTTTTTGCAATTGATAAATAGACCTATTTTTGCACTTTTTTCAACAACTATACCAATTAAGTTTTAATTTAATTTAATTTAATCTCTATTTACAGGATTTCTAATTACTTCGGTTTGAGGAGGAATTCACTGAAACCATTGTGTGTGTAATGACTGTGATTTTAAGACTGGCCAGTCTACCTGAGGTCCATTCAGCAGACTGTTTTGCAACACATTGCCTGCACATAATGTGCCTAATTTGTTAAAGAACATTCAATTTACATCTACTGTGCTATTAGATAGGTTCATCTGTGAGTGAACATTAGTTATGCTTCAGACCAACATAGAGGAAATTATGGTTGAAAATAAATTTTGGGCATTACTATTGGCATCATAAGGGTGAGTAAGACAACATTAATATGGACCAAGGATATCTGAGAATTTTGCACCAAGAGATCATATAATATTAATAACTAGCATTAGGTCTTCCAGAAGCATACAAAATGTTGGTTAAAACTAATATTTTTATATGTGAAACTGTTTCTTCTCATGTGGTTTGGATGAATCTCTATGCCTGTACCGATGTTGAGATTTTTGTATTTTTAATTGTTGCCAGCTGGGCTTCTCTGGCCTTAGGAATACCAGCAGTTACGGTGGATCCACTAATAAATGTCCTTTACAGCATTGTACTTCAGTCAAGTGGAGCAGAAATATTTCTTGCATCAGCAAATAGTTAACCCTGTAACTGTATCCTCTTCTGCACCCACAACAGTCTCCCTGTCTGCTATTTCTAAAGCTGTAGTCCATCAGAGACCCTGTCATGTGACTGCCAGCCTATGATAATTAGGACTAGTCCACCACACTTCTGGTTATAAAACAAACTGCTGGAAGAATTGTAGAGGCAATAAAGGGCTGCAGATTATTGAATCTGAGGAGAAAGGCAAGTGACAATTTCAGTTAGTTAAGGTAGGGATACTGGGCAGATGCAAGTAACAGATGTACTTTTTGAAGTTTTGATTAGATTCCAGACAAGAGTGAACAAGCAAAGCAAACGCTGTCTTTTTTCTCAAGAGTATGTGGATGAAAACCATGCCTGTAGTAGCAAGTGATGTTCCATCATTTTCTTTTTCTCGGTACCATTTCGAGAGACTTACAAATTGTATATACATTGTAACTACAGGCTCTCACTGCCATAGCAATAGCAGGACAGTAGGAGTCAACTCTGTTGAAAAAATGGCACTTAAAGTGCTTAAGTGGTTGACATCACCGTGCCTGATATGAAAGCACTTCTGAATTCATAATAAAATGTGTCCTGGCATTATGCAGAGAAAGGCATTTCATTGAGTTGGCATCCAACCACAGTTCCAGCATTCTGGCTGAAGTCGCCATTTAATCTGGAAATAACTGAATATGTACTTCATTGTATGGCAGCTCCATTTTACCCATGTCATTTGAAGAGGACAGCTTCGTTAGACACTTGCCCTCTGCAGCTGAGGACAATAACAATGAGAGAACAATATCAACACATTAATCTGGACACCTCAGCATCTGTTTACTTCAACCATTAATGTGGTTAGGCACTATTAATGTCTATGTGCATAAAGGTAATGAACCAGATATTTCATTAGCAGGACTTGTAACATAATTTGTCATTTATTACACCAGTCCTTGCTTGTTTAAGTTTATTGACACATTAGGTTACTACTTGTGCAAAGTGGGAGCATTACAGTGATGCAAATTGGGCATGTAGGAACTGAGTGACCATGGCAAATAATGGATTGCAATCAGAGTGAATCTTAGTGAAGTTGATGCTTCTGAGACCAAACCATCCAGTCCTGCCGAAGGGTTTCGGCCGGAAATGTAATCTTACATAGATGTTGCCTAGCCTGCTGAGTTCCTCCAGCATTTTGTATGTGTTGTTTGTATTGTAATTCATTTTTGTGGACTTGATCAAAGTACTGGAAATGAATAAAGTGAATAAAGGTTCACTGTTATTCAGTGATAATCAGCTAGTATCATTAGAAGTGTTTTATGGCATATTCTCAGTGGCCAATTTATTAGGTACACCTGCTCGTTAAAGCAAATATCTAATCAGGCAATCAAGTAGCTGCAGCTCAATACATAAATGCATGCAGATACAGTCAGAAGATTTATTTGTTGTTTAGGTCACGCATTGGAATGAGGAAGAAATGTGATCTAAGTGACATTGATTGTGCAAATATTGTTGACGCCAGACCGGTGAGTTTAAATATCTCAGAAACGGCTTATCTCCTGGGAATTTCACACCGCAATCGTTAGTGTTTCCAGAGTGGTGCAAAGAAAAACAAAAAAACTAGTAGCTGGCAGTTCTGTTGGTGAAAATGCCTTGTTAATGAGAAAAATTAGAAGAGAATGGTCAGACTGGTTCATGCTGGCAGGAAGATAGGAGTGATTTAAATAACCAATAAGTCAAATAATGCATGGCCACTTTTTTAGGTATAAGAGGTGCTTATTAAAGTGGCCACTGTGTGTGTATTGAGTTTGGTTTAAACCTGGAATGCAAATATAGCAAATTCTTGAGAATTGTTCACTTCACACAGTAGGACAGATGGTGATTTGCTGTACAGACAAAAGTTACAGGAAAGGAATACAATTTGGACTGCAATTGTAATCACTGATTTTGATCATTTTTTTAACCAGGCTTGTAGGTGACATCTCATTTTTATTACAATGTATAACTGACTCTCTGATACTGAAATGAACCATTTGAATTGTAAAGTATTTGTTCCCCATCTTAATTCTCTGTCAACACCTAATATAACATAAATTTGCTCACCCTAAATTACATTTCTTTCTCAGTTTCTTTACACATTATCAGTCTTATCTTACTTAGCCCCAAAAGTGCAATTCATAGATTAGATTTCAAACATCACAATAAACAATTCAAAAATGTGTTTATAAGTGAAAAGTACACCTGTCCTTGCTTTGCTTTTGATACCATGACTATGTTAATTGACTTGCAGGTGGGAACAAAGGTGATAGTGATTGCCATGACTCAAATGACCTTCCTCTTGGCATTTGTACTTTCACTGTGGATTTGACCTCAACCTCACATATGTCACTTTTTTTTGTACATTTCCTTCAATGTATAATTAAATTATGAGGTATTTCTCATTAGTTCCACAATATTACTGCATTATTGTTAATAAATAGTTAAAACTTTTTGTGTTCAGTGCATCCAGCACTTATTATGATTATGAGGACACGCAGTCCTCTTTTATTGCCATTTAGTAATGCATGCATTAAGAAATGATGCAATGTTCCTCCAGTGTGATATCACAGAAACACGACGGACCAAGACTGAAAAACGGACAAAAGCCACATAATTATAACATTGATCAAGTGAAACTTCATCATGATGAATGTAGAAAGATCATAAATTTCACTTTTGTGATGTGATGTTTTACTACATGTGGGGGTAAATTTGATAACTACAAAGACACCCAGGAACGATTAGCCTTGCAAACCTGCACTAGTTACATTTAATGCAGATAGTATGCCAATTTTGTGCTGCCTGCTTATTTTTGTCACTTTCACAACTATCCAGTGCTTATTGGCATGATGCTTTTGGAGGGAGCCTATTTACAGAAGGCCTGCACCACTCAAGGTTAAACTGCCATAAAGTTGGTTTGTTCTTCTTAAAAGAACAGCAAATAATCAAAGGCTGGTATGCATTCCAAAATTCATTCTGCCCTTGGAAGCATAGAAGAGTATGAGACATGGGGGAGAGCAGTCTACCTGCAGGTTAAGGGTTGGTGCAGATGAGGTGCAAAATAGGAGACAATCCCTCCCTGCAAAATGCTACACATCTACGTCTTGCAGCTTGTAGACAATTCCAGTTGTTCATCATCCAATTCATTTCTGCAAGTTTTATTAATGAATTCCCTCTGTTGGACCAGTTGGCACTGCACTGGAAGTTGCCAGTTTGCACATTAGCAGCAGCAAGCTAAGAGCTTAGAAACCCCAGTCCACCAGTCCATTTTCCAACAGAGTGCCGATCTGGCAAAGTGGCCCTGTCCTGAGGAAAGCACAAATCTTGTTTGTGTTGTCGGCATTCATGATATCTCCACTGTAACAGCCCCAGATCCATGTGTGGCCTGTAGCCAAGTGGTCAGAGTGCTCATGCTCAGACACTGCGTTCTGAAACTATGCTTTCCATGGCAGAGCTGCTGCAAGGCATCACTATAAATGTAACAACTGATTGGACACTGAGGTGTTGCAAATATTACCATTTCTAGCCAAGAAAGACCCCAAGACTGATTGGCCAAGTTAGTTGAGGGAGTGAAGTCATGTTCATTTTAACACAGACAGTTCAATGAAGGTCTTAAAGGAGAATATATTCCAAAACAACTTGAATGATTGAATATCTTCATACTCCCTGACACCCTGTACTCCAGTTGGAATGCCTGCTTATCTGCTTGTGTCTGTGAGTGACTATTTCTATGTAGCATGTTCCAATCTGCAACATATCAGTCTATTTCAAACTCTGGATAATCTCTTTCTGGTGTTTGAAATGTACTGACATCTACACCATAAAAGTAACTGGCACAATTTGTTTCTCTATTATGTATACTGATTTTGTACACTGTAGAGGAACTGACTTAGAACTGCATGATCTAAAGAAATGCATATTGCACTTCAGACCTAAATATTGTTGTGTTTTCTCCCCCAGTCAATGTTCCAATGGCCACAGAGATCTACCTGTGCAGTTATTTCTTCATCTTGGTTCAGTCACTCCAGTTATACCTTGGACAAAAAGTAAACAGGTCTTCAATTGTTCAATTCTAGACTGCAGTATAGAGTAATCATTAAAGTATAAAACCAGGTGACAAACCATAACTCAGGTAGGAGTCTATTAATTTCTCAATGTTCAATTGAAAGGACCGCCTGATAAAGCATATTTTCTCTGTAATGCTCCAATATGATAGGATAAATTTTGCTGCATCATTTGGTAGGATAGCTCCCCTGATCAGGAAATATGCTGTTTGAGGACAATATGTAGTCTGGATTTCTGACCCGGCAAAGAATTTGAAAGTGTCCACAATCTTAACTGCTCTGGCTAAGTATATATTGCTATTGCACCACTTGCTGAAGTTGACATGGATTGAAAATTGGCTGGCTGACAGAAAACAAAGAGTAGCGATTAACAGGTCCCTTTCGGAATGGCAGTCGCTGACCAGTGGGGTACCGCAGGGTTCAGTGCTGGGACCGCAGCTGTTTACAATATATATTAATGATTTAGATGAGGGAATTAAAAGTAACATTAGCAAGTTTGCTGATGACACAAAGCTGGGTGGCAGTGTGAAATGTGAGGAGGATGTTATGAGAATGCAGGGTGACTTGGACAGGCTGGGTGAGTGGGCAGATGCATGGCAGATGCAGTTTAATGTGGATAAATGTGAGGTTATCCACTTTGGTGGTAAGAACAGGAAGGCAGATTATTATCTAAATGGAGTCAAGTTAGGAAAAGGGGAAGCACAACGAGATCTAGGTGTTCTTGTACGTCAGTCACTGAAAGCAAGCATGCAAGTACAGCAGGCAGTGAAGAAAGTTAATGGCATGCTGGCCTTCATAACAAGGGGAATTGAATATAAGAGCAAAGAGGTCCTTCTGCAGTTGTACAGGGCCCTGGTGAGACCACACCTGGAGTACTGTGTGCAGTTTTGGTCTCCAAATTTGAGGAAGGACATTCTTGCTATTGAGGGAGTTCAGCGTAGGTTCACAAGGTTAATTCCTGGGATGGCGAAAGATTGGAGTGACTGGGCTTGTATACTCTGGAATTTAGAAGGCTGAGAGGGGATCTTATTGAAACATATAAGATTATTAAGGGTTTGGACATGCTGGAGGCAGGAAGCATGTTCCCGCTGATGGGTGAGTCCAGAACCAGAGGATACAGTTTAAGAATTAGGGGTAGGCCATTTAGAACGGAGTTGAGGAGAAACTTTTTCACCCAGAGAATGGTGGATATATGGAAGGCTCTGCCTCAGAAGGCTGTGGAGGCCAAGTCTCTGGATGCCTTCAAGAAAGAGATGGATAGAGCTCTTAAAGATAGCGGAATCAAAGGTTATGGGGATAAGGCAGGAACTGGATACTGATGGTGAATGATCAGCCATCGTGACAGTGAATGGCAGTGCTGGCTTGAAGGGCCGAATAGCCTACTCCTGCGCCTATTGTCTATTGCTTATTATTGTCTATTGAAGTTATCTACAGCATCAGATGTTTTGTATGCACTCCCTTGGATCTATTGGCAATTAATATCCAAATATTATTTTTTGTATTTTTTTTTCACGGTAACACGTCGAAGCTGCACCCTCTCTAACATGTTGGTAGAGAGAGTTTTATTTGGGTTTTTAGCGCTGGAAATAGTTACATCCTGACACGCAGGACAGAAGCAAGGTCGCATTGTTCATTCCAGGGACCAGCTGCTTGCGCTAATGCCGGCCGGTTTAGCGAGCAGAGCAGTGGACACCCCTGCTGAAATCTGGAGGAAAACACACAGAAGATGCAGAACGGGGTCACAAAGTCGAGGAAAGAGGACCTGGACGAGACAACAGAGACTTATGGAGAAGAGGAGTTCGGTGGGTAATAAAATGGACGAGTTCACGGCGCTAGCCAGACGTTAAAGAACATTTCGGGAGTGCAATGTTATGTGTTTCACTGGAACGAGGCTGCACGAGGACATTCCCGATCAAAACTTCTCCATGGACAGCTTCCAGATCGGGAGTGCACTGAGAGCGGTAAGCGTAAAGGAGTTGGGTGCTTACTGTTCTGGTTACCAACAGATGGTGCAATCCGGATCATATTACGATCGAGGAACGTGTTTGTAGACCGGATATTGAACTTTTTACTGTTGGACTTCAGCCACCTTCCACTGAGATTCAACACTGGGCGGCACGGGAGGTCGTTCCTGCCTGTGGCCATCGAACTTGCAGCTCCTCCCATGGAGGGTCAGACACCCTGAGCCAATAGACTGGTCCTGGACTTTTTTCCATCTGGCATAGTTTGCATTTTGTCGCTTGATTGTTTGTGGTTTTTGTATTGTTATATTTATGCTCTATTCTTGGTTGGTGCGGCTGTAACGAAACCCAATTTCCCTCGGGATCAATAAAGTATATCTATCTATCTATCTATCTATCTCTCTATCTATCTATCTGTCTATTAGAGCCATAGATCTTTCTACATTCATCATGATGAAGTTTCACTTGATCAATATATTTTTGTCAGTGAGGGGTTGGTGGTTTTTCATCTCCCTTCAATTTCCATGCATGCTTGTTTATTTTAGAGGCCCCTACTCACAGGCACACGATGGCTAATTCATCTTTGTGTCTTTTTTTAGCCATTTCTGAGGTGACTACAACCATAACAGAGGAGCCATAGAGTGATGCAGTATTGAAAAAGGCCCTTCTGCCACCCCACCTCCCCATTTGTCCATGTTGACCATGGTGCTGCCAAACGCGTCCCATTTACCTGAATTCTGAATTTGGCCCATATCCCTCTATCCACACCTATCCATGTACTTATTGAAATCTGTTTTTAAAGTTGTGTTTTCTGCCTCAACCATTTCTCCTGCAGCTCGTTCCACATGCTCACCAACATTCATGTGAAGAAGTTGCCCATTCGATCCCTTGTGCCTAGCTTTGTTTTAAAATATCTTTGCACTGGTTTTCCTGCCCATTGCAAGGCACTCATATTTGTTCCAAGAACAATACTTTATTTTGAAAACTAATCCAAACAAGCTGCCTCATGTACTGGTAATAACTTTTTCCTGGCATTTGACAGGATTTAACTGATTGTAAATCTTTCTGGCTGTGTGATTCAATCCTGTAACACCAAGTGACATCTATGGTAATTAGCTATAGCACGTGCTTCCAGGATCTTTTCAAATTCAATTCAAAGTACATTCATTATCAAAATATGTATGCAGTACAAAACCCTGAAATTTCTCTTTCCCACAGCCAGGCACGAAACAAAGAATAACCATGGAACCAGCCAGTTCAATGAAAAAGATCAAACATCAAATCACCCCTCTCCCCACATGAAAAAAAAGGTGCAACTTTACATATTCACAGCAGTGCTTGGAATCTGACTTTACTAGTGGGATAATATAGAGATCACTACTGGGGGATCTACTGTGTATAATTGAAAAGGTACTTGGACAAGAAAGGTTTAGAGGGTCATGGGTCAAGTACAGACAAATGGGACTAGCTTTGATGAGACTAGTTTTGTCCCCTATGATCCACATTTATATATTTATTCACACATTTGTCCCTTAACATTGTGTGACCTGCAGGTTAATTATTACTTTACTTCATAATCTCCTTGAAGAATTAAATATAATCTCATTATATCAAATTTACATCAGATTAACAAGACCTTACCAGTGGAATACCATGCAGGTTAGTACTGGGAGATCATACTATGTATGATCCGAAAGGTACTTGGACAGGTGCACAGACAGGAATGGCACTTTAGAGGGATGAGGGATATAGGCCAAATGCAGGCAAATAGGACTAACCTAGATGGGAATCTTGATCAACATGGACTAGCAGGACTGAAAGGTCCATTTCTATACAACATGACTCTGTGACTCCAAAATCTATGTGAGATATTAAAATAGGCAATTTGTAGCCAAATTTGCTGGCAGTGTTTCATTGGAATGCTAGATGTTAGGATGATGCAGAGCACTGTAAAAGTGCATAATACAGGCAAATGAAAAAAGGTTTGCCAGATAGAAATAACAAGGGATATTTAAAGGGTAAAAAAGAGTCGAGAGTAGATATCAGACAGCTGGAAAATGACACAGAGGAGATGATAATGGTGAACAAACAAATAGCAGGTGAACTCTAAGTATATTGTGTAATTCTTCATAGTGGAAGATAGCAGCAATATGCCAAACACTCAAGATTGTCAGGGGGCAAAGGTGAGTATAATAACTATTACTAATGAGAAGGTGCTTGAGAAGCTGAAAGGTTTGAATGTAGAAAATTTACCTGAACAAGATGGACTATACCAAAGGGTTCTGAAAGAGGTAGCTGAATATACTGTGGAGTCATTAGTAGTGATCATTCAAGTGTCATTAGATTCTGGAATAGTTCCATAAGACTGGAAAGTTGTAAGTCATTACACATATTAATAAGGGACAGAGGCGAAAGACAGAAATTTTTGGCCAGTTAGCCTGACTTCAGTGATTGGGAAAATGTTGGAATCCATTATTAAGGATGAAGTTTTGGAGGCATATGATCAAATAGGATGAAGTCGGCATGATTTCCTGGAGGGGACTTCTTGCCTGACAAATCTGTTTGAATTATTTGAGGAAATAGCAGGCAGGATAGACAAAGGATAGTCTGTAGATGTTGCTTACTTGAATTTTCAGAAGGCCTTTGGCAAAGTGCTGCTAAACAAGATAAGACCACATGGTATTACAGGAAAGACACTAGCAAGGATAGAAAATTGAGTGATTGGCTGGAGGCAAAGAGTGGGAATAGAGGAGGGCTTTTCTAGTTAACTGCCGGTAACTAATGGAACACAGGGACTTCTTCTCATGTTATATGTGTCCTTTTTATGACTGTTGGAACAGGGTAAGAAGTTACAGATAGTAAGGTCAGAGTAGGAGTGGAATGAAAGGATAAATTGACAAACAACTGGACATTCAGATCACTCCTATGGAAGTGTTCTGAAATGCATTCATCCAATCTGCATTTGGCTTCTCCAGTGCAAAGGAAATCACATTGTAAGCACCAGTTACAATATGCTACATTGGAAAAAAGGTGAACATGAATCATTGCTTCCCTTGAAGAGCACATGTGGAAAGCAATGAGGAAAAGGACAGGTATTGCAACTCCTGCAATGATATGAGTAATTGTAATGGGAAGGGAGAGTGCTTTTCTGAGGTGGATGAGCAGGTCTGGATATCACGAAAGGAACAGGCCCCTTGGAATGTTGTAGAGGGAATGGAGGGGAAGAGGAATTTTGTCCTGGAATTTCATTGGATGGAATAGAAATTGTATTGGATGAATGCAATAAGGTAGTGATGTGGAAGGTAAGGAAAAGAGAAGCTATTCTTGCACTGGCTGGAAGTGGTGTAGAGAAGAAATGCAGGAAATAGATGAGATGTGATCAATGGCTCTGGAATTATGGTAGATGGAAAGCTGAGTTTGGGGAAAAAGGAAGATAATTCAGAGGTTTTTTTGTGTGGAAAGACATCATAAGGATAGATGCAGCAAATGTGGAGAAATTGTGGGAAGGGGACAGAATTATTTACTGGAAGCAAAGAAAGCCTAAATAGCTATGGAAATCTATAGATTTGAAATGGATTGGTTACTAATTTATCATCAGGGACATTTCAAAGAATGATCAATTCTGTGATTAGATGTTTAGAAAACACAGGGGCTTATATCAATGATTTAGTGGTCTGGAATGACACGTGGGGAGAGCATATTGCAGCAGTAGAAAAAACTGTTTAACTGACTTTCCCAGGCCAATCTTACTGTGAACCTTGATAAAAGTGAGTTTGGTCATGCTACTATTATTTATCTTGGCTATGTAGTAATCCAGGGCAAGCTGGCTCCTGTAGAGGCCAAGGTTCCTGTTCCAGCCTGCCAGAAAGCTTTGAGAAGGTTTTTAGGAATGGTTAGGTATTATTGTAAGTTTTGTAAGAACTTTGTTGACATTGTTCTCACCCTAACAAAACTCTTAGAGAAGAGTGAAAGATTTGTATGGAATAACCTTCGCCTGGAGGCATTTGAACGGTTGAAAACCATTCTGTGTTATCATCCTGTGCTTAAAGCTCCTGATTTTTCCAAGCCATTTTCTATAGCAACAGACACTAGTGACGAAGCTGCTGGGGCAGTACTGTTACAGAAGGGAGTGGATGACATTGAACATCCAGTAGCTTATTTCTCAAAGAAATTTTATGGGCACCAGAAAAATTATTCAACTGTTGAAAAGCAATTACTAGCACTTATTCTGGCCTGACAACATTTGAAGGTCTATGTTCAGAGACCTCAGAATCTCTCTGTTGCCCAGAGACCACTTATGGCTTACATGGATCATAATCCATTGGTATTTCTAACTGAGATGAAGGATAAGAATAGAAGGTTGTTAAGTTGGAGTCTGATATTGCAGGAATGTGACTTAAAAATGAAACGTGAAAAGTGCTGACAATATTCTAGCTGATTGTTTATCTAGACGTTAAGTTGGGAATTATACACATTTTTGCTCTGTCATCCGATGATTTTACCTGTATTGTTTCAAACTCTGTAATTTACCTTTCAAATAAAAAAATTTCACCTTCGTCAAAATTTTTTTTTCTGAAGAAAGAGGGTGTGACGGGGTCCTGAACTACCTCTATGAACTGTGCTCGATTACCCCTATGAACTGTGCTTTTGAAGAGAGAGAGAGAGAGAGAGTTATTTAACACCTACATATTGTTTTGAAAGGAGAGAAAGAGAGTTATTTAACACCGACATGTTGTTTTGAAAGAGAGAGAGAGATGAAGACTGCTCACAGGTTGTTTATACTTTCTTCAAGGATATTTTCCTGCTTGTACATTTCTTACACAGAGAGAGGAAGGGAGGAGTTATTTGAGTGACAGTTGATGCTCAGCATAGGAAGATAAAATAGAAGGTCAGATGATAGACTTTGGGCACATGTTTTGGACACTGAATAAGCTTTGTTGTGTCCACAGAAAAAGTGGGTTTTTAGAGGATCGATCAGGCAGATCAATCAGTGATTCTTGCAGTGGAAAGAAAACAAGTGACCAGTGGGGAGTTGTCTATGTCTCCAACCTTTGCCTAGGTTGATAGCTCCACCACAGAAAACCAGTCCCCTTTGTTGTGGTCACAGTTGGTGACTTTTAAAGGATTTTGGAGGACAACGAGAAGATCAATGGTGTCAGCTCACCTGAAGACTCAAATCTCTCCCTCTCTCTCTCTCTCTCTCTCTCTCCATCACTACTCAACTCAATACCACGAATTGAACTGAACTGAACTTTACTCATCATTGTACGACTGTATCTTTTTACCCCTAGACTTAAAGAAGCTTGGTTTTTCACATATATTTCCACACTTACTGATTTACTTACTTATATATAATTCTTGCTAATCTGTTTGATTTATCAGCATTTATATTACTGTATTGCATAGTTACTAATAAATATTATGAGTTAATAGCAATACTGGACTCCAAAGTGTTTTCTATTTCTGCTGGTTCTTTATTCCTTTCTCGGGGTACGTGACAAAATTTGATTTCAGATATGATTTATTAGCCTGTCCACCCCATGTAACATTTATGTTCAGTTTCAGTCTCCTCTCATTTTTCCTTATTGACTCTATCAAATTAACTTTGTTTCCTTCTGCCTCAAACACTTCCCAACCTCCCCTTAATTATATCTATTATATTCAACCATTTATTCTCTACGGTGGTAAATTGCACCATCGTACAGTCTCAGGGTAATTAAGATATCCCCATCCATATCCTCCTTCATATTGTGTAAGCTGCACTATTAACTTCATGCATCACTCTTCTCCAAAATTGAATTCATCTTTCTATCCACTTGGGGAAAAGTAGTTTTCATATTTTTAAAGTTTGGCTAACTCTCAGCCCTTCTTTCCAATGAATGGTTTATCTTTGCTTTTCTAGTTTCATTATTATACATTGTTTTTGCACATTTTCCACATGTCTACGAATGTCTGAATGCAGCAATCAGAAATGTGCATAATGTTTCATTAAAACCAACCTGGGTTACTTCTTCTCTGACATACAATTTCTCAAATTCCTTTGAAACATTTAGGCAAATTGCATCACAGTATAATAATCTAGAAATTTCTAATAGTGCAAAGATTTCAGTTTTCTCAAACCTTGTTCAGTGAATTCACTTTATGAAGATGTGAGAGAATTTTTTCTGCCAAAATGGTCCCAGAAACCAGATCAATCTGGTATCTGTTATTTATCTGTAATAACAGAATTATTACTACTATTAATGACCAAAATATTAATTATCATTTATCTTAATGCAGGAAATATCAATAACAACTTGCCAAATTTTAACTTTATTCAGAAAAAGGCCAGAAATTGAATATTTCCGGAGAAGGGAACAACTACTCGTTGTTTCAGTACAATGAACAAGCAGTACCATAGCAATAGAGACCTGAATTCTTCCCTTGTTATTGAATAGAAACCTGTTAATGTGCTATGGAGAGATTCTGACAGAAAGACAATTTCTTCATTGTGACAGTGAGAAACATAGCCCAGGGAGAATTGACCTTCTTCCACAGTAGAGCACTTCTGAAGGCAACAGTGTGAAGCACACAATTGATTATCTTTAACGTTATCCTACTTGTAAGATAAGGAACACTGATTGAACTAGGTTTTATAATCTTCTGTCACAACCGCAGGCTCTGCCATAGGGTCTCGTAGGCGGGCTACAGAACGCTTGTGAGTATGCATGTTGCATGTTCCCGGTTCCAGACAAATAGTGCTTCATTGTGGTGGTATTTAACTCCCTTCCTCTTGTTTCAGTCTTGTTGAGACTTGACCAAAAGCAGAACAGGACTTCCAGCTTATGTTGTTCTGGTTCTGGGAAAGCAGAGTACCATTTAGACTGATGCTGCTAAGGAGGGGTATTTATTTAGTATTAAGCTATTACTGCTGATAGGCAGAGTTGGTTTTAGGTTCTAGTTAATGGCCCTGTTAGCCTAGTGTTTATTGTTTTTCCTTTATTTCTACATAATTCCTGTTATTAAAAGCGAGCAGACTGTTGATAAGCTTCATCGTCAATCTCTCTCGGCACTTGTGCCATAATGTACGTTGTTGTCATCTTCACCTTCTGTGCTCTGATATTGTCTTTAATTAATC
Organism: Mobula hypostoma; assembly: GCF_963921235.1. Lineage (NCBI taxonomy): Eukaryota > Metazoa > Chordata > Chondrichthyes > Myliobatiformes > Myliobatidae > Mobula > Mobula hypostoma. The sequence continues at coordinate 69,975,317 of NC_086106.1, forward strand.
ACAACATATCTTCTGTGTCCGGTTCCCTCTTCGCTTTATAGCTTTATAGCCAACAGTATGGACAAAGCTCTGAGCGCAGATATTTTTTCACTTACAATTATTACATCTGGATTTTCTACTTTTACCCAGTGGTTAAAATCCTCAGTTTTCTTCTGTAGAACAATATGCTGTTTCAACCTTTTAACCTATTTCAGGATCAGTCTAACCCTGCCCACCCATATAGCTGTCCATTTTATTTTTCATCCATGTACCTATCTATGAGTACTTTAAGTGCTCCTAATATGTCTGCCTCTGCCACCACCAGTGGAAGCACATTTCATGCACTCACCACTCTCTGTGTAAAAGAAAACTACATCTGACATCTCATCTATACTTCCCTCCAATCACCTTAACATGTTACCATCTTGTATTAGCCACCCTGGGAAAAAGTCACTGGCTGTCCACTGTATCTCTGCCTCTTATCATCTTATACACTTCTATCAGGTCATTTCTCATCCTCCTTTGCCCCAAAGAGAGAAGCCCTAAGTCACTGACCCCATCTTCATGCTCTCTAATCCAGGCAGCACCTTGGTAAATCTCCTTCACAGCCTCTATAAAGCTTCCACATTCTTCCTATAATGAGGAGAACACAATAGTGTGTGTGTGTGTGTGAGATTTTATTTGAACGTACTTTTTCCCCTTCCCTCCCTATCTACCTCTTGCCCTCCACTGCACTGAATGATGGACTTCTCGGGATTCACTGAGTCAAGATATGTTCAACAGCAGTGAATTCCTATTTTCAGAATGATTCGGCATGAAGAAGAAAACACAGTCCCAGTATTCACACCAAGGACTGCATTGCCTGATTGGATTTTCTCCAAGGTTACAGCCACAATGAGGGGTGTTCAGTGTTTACTAGCGAGCCAACTGTATCCCCAGCTGAGTTTATCAGCCTGGACATGGAGAGCCTGGACACTGTGGCTTCATTGATCATCATGTGTGGGTGGAACCACGTAACTGAATGGCCCCCATTTACACTGATGAAGTGCAAGGCTTGGTCCTCCCAGCCTATTTGCAGGGAATGTTTCATGGCTGCACCCTTCCCTGGGTGGTAGAGAGTCTTCATACAATATCTCACCCTGAATAAAGACACAGCTGAGAAATATCATCAAGATTTTCCATGGCAATCTCAGAAGAGGGAGCATATATTTGAAAAAGTATTAAGCAAAAAATTTACAGTCTGCTTTATCCCGTTATAAAAGAAAACAATATTCCACCCCATCACTTTCATTAGACCAAAGCTTAGCACCATCTTGTGCTTTAGCCACCAAAACCCCTCCCTTCCCTAAGACCTCCCTCCCATTTCAGAATTCTCGGCTGGATTCTTCCTCCACTGCCCTTAAATAGCAAGCCCAGAATGATCCGGAGCACCGATTCTTTTGCAGGGCCTTTATCGATCAGAGGCCTCAACACTGCGAGACCTGGATAAACTGATAAGTCTTGGCATAGGCTCAATCACTGAAAGCAGAGCCCTCCTGCTAATATACAGTACAGTGTGAGGCAAGCGATCTATTTTGCCAGCAGGTGGGATTGTAGGGTCTCTTTAGAATGCTGACTTTCCAGCAGCTACCAAGGCCTTTGCCAATCTGACCACCTCCCAACTACAAAAATTAATTCACTTTGTTATTCACTTGCCTTTTCATCCCCTGTTGGTCTGTTTGTTAGGATGATCACCAACAGAAATCCTGGAAATGTCTATTTTGAACTTCAATGTTTTGATCTCTGTTTAAATCACTACAATATTTATTCCAAGCTCGTTTCTTCCCCATATCCCCACAACATGAATCATGATTTACTGCTGATTCTCTGCAACTATGTTTATTTTATCATGTCCCCTGTAAATCACACAGGGAGGCAGACTGACAATTAATATTCCTCAGAACTTATAGCAGGTCTGTTTGGTAGTTACTTTAAAAAAGCTGTTACTCACTTATATTAAATAACCATTGCCTGGTAGACATGAGTAGCATATTGAAAAGAAGGCATAGGAGATGTAGAATTCACATAGATTGTGGAATCAGTTAATATTGATTACCAGGCTGTAAAAACACGATGTAGCTAATTACTTGGGATTGCCCACTTTGTTTAAGCTGTGAATCAGGAGCACTGGTTACTTTAGGGTATTTGATGCTAGAGTTGGTGTTGAGTCTCAACTTACTGTCCACATGACATAGATATAAGTGTTTGAGCAAATATCTAATTCACTAGTTTCTTCATCCCCAAAGATTGCTAAGTTTCTCCTTCGGTATAAAATAGTTTTACCAAGGCCGAGACTAGCTTAAAGCACTGAATAGAACAGTTAGAAGATATTAGACTATTTTGATTATGTAGCAGATTTTGCAAGTCATTATCTAACAAGAGGTTCTGTAATTTAAACTTAATCTTGCAGTTGTATAGGATATGCAATATTGTTGTCTCATTATCTGTGTATCAGTCAGGCAGGTATGTGTTACTATTTCCAGTATAACTTCAATGGTTGATTGGCAGATTTATACCAAAACAAAGTAGCTCATAGTTAATTTAAATTATGATCAATCAACAATCCTAAAAAATATGAAATCATTCTATTTGGATAACTTTTTTTTTACTTTCATTAAATGAGCTGAATTACTTCCTGATGGAAAACATTCCAGCTGTCAAGAAAATAAGTCTATAATTTCCAGTTTCATATTATGTTGTTTTAACATTTTGTGCATTGAATACTTTTGACTTCTCCATTGAAATTTGCACATAAGTGTAACTCTCCTCCTATAATTTTCATGGTCTTTATTTTAACTTAACTTTTAATGCAATCAGACAAAATATTTAATCCTGCAACTAGGCAAATGGAAAGCAAGCCCATTTAGGAGGATTTCCATGTTTCAATAAATATCTCAGTGAAGTTGTTCAAAACTTTAGGCAGTGAAGTAAAACATTACAATTGGCATTGGCAGGATCTATCCTGGCCCCAGCATATTGAAGATAAGAACAGATGAAATAAGAGCAAGAGTAGGCCATCTGGCCCGTGGAGACTGCTCTACCATCTAATAAGATCATGGGTGATCTGGCCATGGACTCATCTCCACCTACCTGCCTTTTCCCTATAACCCTTAGTTCCCCTACTATGGAAAAACCTGTCCAGTCTTGTCTTAAATATACTTACCGAGGTAGCCTCCGCTGCTTCATTGGGCAGAGAATTCCACAGATTCACCACTCTCTGGGAAAAGCGGTTCATCCTCACTTCCATCCTAAATATACTCTGCTGAATCCTGAGGCTATGTTCCCATCACGGATACATTCTATGAAGTCCTCCTCAAGACTGCCTCATCCAACTTGATTGACCCAATCTATGTGCCAGTTAAACTCTCCCATGATAACTGCTGTTCCATTCTTACATGCTTCAGATATTTCTCTGTTTCTTGCCTGTGCCATTGTAATGTTATTATGTGGTAGCTAATAGACAACACCCACCAGTGATATTTTTCCCTTTACTATTCCTAATCTCTACCCAGATGGATTCAACATTCAGCTCCTTAGATCTGATATCGTCTCTCACTATTACCCTGATCTCATCTTCAATTAAGAGTGTTACCCCACCTCCCTTACCTTCCTGCCTATCCTTCCGTATTACCTGATATCCTTGGATATTTAGTTCCCAATCCTCTCCACCTGCAACCACATCTCTGTAATGGCCAATAAATCATACCTCTTTGTACTGATTTGAGCCACAAGTTCACTAACCATGTTTCAAAAACTACAGGCATTCAAATAAGGTGTCCTGACACTCATTGTGGTTGACTAAGTCTAGCCCTGCTGCAGCTTGTGTGGTCCCCTCACACAATGGTTGTTCTGCTTTGACTCTGCTTTACTTTTATTTGCTCCTGCTAATGAATCACGAATGGCTTGGTCTGTGCTGAACCCCACAAAATGCTCCTTGTTTAAACTCTTCTCCTTGATGTGTGTGAAGCTCTCTCACCTTCTATCAATTGGTCCGTCGCTAATGTGCCGAGTCCCACAAAACGCTTCTTCTTAAACTTTTCTCGCTGAGCTGTGTGGAAGTTGCTCTCTCTGCAAATTGATTGGTCCGCTGCTAATGTGCAGAGCCCCGTGAAACGTTCCTTTTTTAAACTTTTTTCCCCAACATGTGCGAAGCTCTGTCTCTCTTCGATTCAATCGGTCCACCACGTGAAACTCTCCTTTTATAAACTCTTCTCCCCGACCTGTACGAAGCTCGCTCTCTCCCTCTCTCTCTCTCTCCCTCTCCCTCTTTCCTCGAATCAATTGGACCATGGCAAATATTGATGCAATTTTATAGAAGGTACACCAGTGGCTTTATTTCAATAGGAGCTTGAGGGAATTTATATCTCGCTAAAGACTCTAAAAAAATTTCTACAGATGTACCGGGGAGACTGGTTTCATCACTGCCTGGTATGTAGGCACCAATGCACAGGATCAGAAAAAGCTGCAACAGGTCTAGACTTAGTCGGCTCCATCCTGGGCACTAACCTCCCCACCATAGAAAACATCTTCAAAAGGCATGGCTTCAACGCAGTGACTTCCATCATGGAGGACCCTCACCATTGAATACACGCACTCCTCTCATTGCTATTGTCAGGGAGGAGGTACAGGAGCCTGAAGATGCTCACTCAATGTTTTACCATCAACTTCACCACCTCTGCCATTATATTTCTGAATGGATCATGAACCAAGGAACAATATTGCACTATTTTTCTCTCTTGTTGCATTATCTGTTTATTTTATTTGCTGTTATTGAATTCTATAGTAGTTTCTATATTTTGCATTGTACTATTACCACAAAACAGTAGAGTTCACAACATACATAAATGATAATAAACATGATTCTGATAGTTTAAAGCTTTATGAAAGTTTATGAAATATTAGTAAATAATATAAATAAAAGAAATGATAAAGCATACAGTATATAATTTATTTAGAGATCTACTAAAGTTCAGATAGAATTAATTAAATTCTTCTTTTTCTAAAATGTCTGTCGTAGAATTTAATAGTGTTAGTGCTCTCTAGACTACCTTATCTGGTATAATGTAATTGATAATTAAAACAAAATCTGTTCAAGTTAAAAAAATCCTGAAGAAAATTTAACTTTACAACTTGGAAATCTGAAATAAAAACAGACAGTGCTAGAAAAACTCTGCAGAAATGCAGAATCTCCGGAGATATAACCAGATAGAAGTGCAGGTCTTCAAACCAAATTTTTCACCCTATTTTTCTCTCTCCATAGTTGTTATCTGACCTTGCTGAATATTCCTAACATCTTTTAATTTTGTAACTTCTTTTGTATAATACAGAATTGAAGAAGATAAAATTAGATTACAGATCAGACAGAATACTCATTTTGTACCGATAATTTCAAAACATTGAAATGAGTTTCACTGATTTTAAGTCATTGATTACTGTATCAATTTGGCGATTCATGTTTTCACTGTTTATCATCTGTTTCTGTTCTGACTTTCCTTCCTTTCTGAATATTCATTCTCATGTCGATCAGTGGTGTTCTCACAATGTGGGCAGCTTATCCTAAGGTTTTGGTTAAGCTTCCAGCACTAATTAATACAAAAGGAATATTAGTTTCTTTACTCAATAAATATAATTTTCTTTATCACATCTTCCAGTTATTCAGTCAAACATCAGAATTAGAAACCCAGAATTATTGATTCAATATTAATTAATACACTAAGTGCTTTCACATTAAGACAGCTGAGTTGCATCATTATGTATTATGCTGACACTAACTGTGGCAATGCACAATATAACTGAACATGTCACGTGCAAGTGAAATAATTGTTTCCAGCTTATGTCACAAAGCAGAAAATTTATTTTATTTAGAGATACATCATGAAACAGTCCCTCCCAGCCCACCGCGCCATGCTGCCCAGCAACCCACTGACTTAACTGTTAACCTAACCATGGGAAAATTTAGAATTTACAAGGCAGCGTCCATTATTAAGGACCTCCAGCACCAAGGGCAGGCCCTTTTCTCACTGTTACCATCAGGTAGGAAGTACAGAAGCCTGAAGGCACACACTCAGTGATTCAGGAACAGCTTCTTCCCCTCTGCCACCTGATTCCTAAATGGACATTGAACATTTGGAAACTACCTCTTTTTAAAAATATATAGTATTTCTGTTTTTTGCACGATTTTCATCTATTCAATGTACGTATACTGTATAAAGTATACTGAATAAAATTTCTGTACCTCCTACCTGATGGTAACAGTAAGAAAAGGGCATGCCCTGGGTGCTGGAGGTCCTTAATAATGGATGTTGCCTTTCTGAGACACCGCTCCTTGAAGATGTCCTGGGTACTTTGTATTCTAGTACACAAGATGGAGCTGACTAGATTTACATTCCCCTGCTAAAGACCATAACACTATAATACATAGAAGCAGAAACAGGCATTCAGCCCATTGAGTCTTCTCTGCCATTCCACCATGGCTGATCTTGGTCCCACTCAACCCCATACACCTGCCTTCTCACCATAACCTTTGGTACTCTGACCAATCAGGAACCTATCAATTTTCTTTTTAAATACAGCCATGGTCTTGGCCTCCACTGCTGTCCGTGGCAGGGCATTCCATAGAATCACTACTCTCTGGCTAAAAAAAAATCCTCCTTGTCTCTGCTCTAAAGAATTGCCCCTCAATTTTGAGGTTGTTCCCTCTAGTTCTGGACACCTCCACCATAGGAAACATCTTCTACACATCCATTTTATCTAGTCCTTTCAACGTTTGATAGGTTTCAATGAGATCCCTCTGCATTCTACTAAATTCCATTGAGTACAGACCCAAAGCAGCTAAACATTCCTCATATGTTAATCCTTTCATCCGCAGAATCATCCTCGAGAACGTCCTCTGGACTCACTCCAATGACAACACATCCTTTCTGAGATATGGAGCTCAAAACTGTTGACAATACTCCAAGTGAGGCCTGACCAGTGTCTGATAAAGCCTCAGCATTATCTCCTAATTTTATTTTCTATTCCCCTTGCAATGAATACTGACATTGCATGTACCTTCTTTACCACAGACTCAACCAGTAAAATACAAGAGGTGATTGATATGTTCGTGGCCTAAGGTAGAAGGAGTCAATCTTAGAAAACCTAGCTCATTTATTTTTCAACATAGTCCCCTCCTACATTTACATACTTAGTCCAGCAGTCTTGGAGCATACGGATCCCTTCTTTGTAGAAGTGGTCCACAGCAGTGGTGATTGATAAGTTTGTGGCCTAAGGTAGAAGGAGATGAGTTCTTAACTTCAAACTTTCTGCATTATCACTCAAAGAGTTGAACTGCACATGCATGTAACAAGAGCTGTATAACTCATCTCCTTCTACCTTAGGCCATGAACTTATCAATCACCCCTGCTGTGGACCACTTTCTTGAGATCCAAGACGCCGACATCTACAAAGAACAGATCTGTATGCTCCATGACCACTGGACAAAGTGTGTAAATGTAGGAAAAATAAATGTGCTATGTTTTCTAAAATTGACTCCTTCTACCTTAGGCCATGAACTTATCAATCACCCCTCGTAACTTTCCTGGAGTCTTGCAAATTGACTCTTAAGTCCCTGTGCACCCCTCATGTTTGAATTTTCTCCACATTTAGATAACATTCTGCACTTTTGTTCTTTTTACCCAAATGCATTATCATACATTTCCCAACACTATATTCTATCAACCACATTTTTGCCCATTCTTCCAATCTGTCCACGTCCTACATCACACTGCTTCCTCAGAAGTACTGAGAGCAGTGAGGCCACGTAACTAAATAGACAGAATCCCTGTAACAAGCATTGGAAAGAATGTATCATCTCATGAACTACCCACCTATGAAAAGAGTCAATCACATCCTGCTATATCAGTGAAGAAGTCTACAGTTCCCTATATTGGCCTCATTAGCCATTCCAGAAGACTGGAATGAGAACAGGTCCCTCTTGATACTGAGAACTGATCTTTGAAGTTTTCTTTAAGGCAGCTCACTGAGACTTGTTATTCAAAGGGAATTAAATATGCCTTCCTCTTGAGAAAGTATACTGCTTTGCTAGGATATCAAAGATTCTTGTGTTGCTAGGTTGTCCTTGACTTCTAACACATCATTTTCAGGCAACGCATGTCAGTCTTGCTCTTTTGTTTTGCTCTCTGCTTTTCACTAGATCTGTATTCTCCCAAATTAAGTTCCCTATCCTCAATACTGAGGTTAGTAGCATGAATTCTTTTTAAAAAATGCCTATAATTTCAAGACCTGCCAGAGACAGGTGCATTAATAATAGACATTTGGATAAGTGCATGAAAGGGAAAGGTTTAGAAAAAGTATGGGCCAAACTTAGGCAAATGGCTTCGGAGGGCAGCTTTGCAAAGATGAATTTGGCTGAAGAGCTTACATCCATGCCGAGTTACTCTATGACTCTAAAAAGTCTTAATGAAATATTTGCCATTGGCTTCAAAGAATTTAAGCTTTCAATATTGATCTTATACTGATAATTTCTGACCTTAAAAAAATTGTTCTCAATTTCAGTGGTGGCACAAGGGAGTTTCAGCTCAAAACGTTAATTCTTTTCCTGGTGCGAATGCTGCTTGATCCACAAAGTCACCTCAGCAGATTGTTTGGTGTTCAGTTTTAATACAGATAAAATATTAAGGAAAATCCAGGCTGCAGCATGGAATTCAAGTTACAAAAATTATTTGAAATTCAAACTCTACATGAGGAGTTCACCTCTGACCACAAAATGCTGGTGGGAGGTTCTGTGTCCAAAACATTCTATCCAAGAATTCAGGCTCTTGCATGGTATTGCATTACAGTAAAGGTACTACAATAAAATATGATGAAAGCCAATGTTAAAATGATTTGCAACCACAATTTAAAAGTTAAAAATTACAAACATGTGGTAATATTGAAGGCCAGTGTCCTCAGATCCCTCCTTACATTGTTCTTGAACAAGAACGTGCATACTGGAAGAGCTACCATTTATAATTGAATTGATTTATTAATTTATGCATTTAATTACTTAGAAAAAAAAAGACAGACTGGACATTTTGAAGCAAATTCCAAACAATTAGCTTTAACAATATAAGGATAAACTGATTAAACCAATTTGCAGATTTGCACTAGCTGGGTTAGTAACAACACAAGGGATGTGTAGCAAAGTGAGCATTCTAAAAACTAGAAGGAGAGTAGTGAATAGCATAGTCTAAATGCCTGCATATATTGCATCCAACTACATGCTGAGTTCAAATGCTTCACAAATCAACGCATTTTTATCAAACTATATTGAGAGAAGTTTTCCTCTATCTGAGGTCTTAAAAACTCAGTAACTTTGAATTTTGAAATCGTTACACTGAACTCCATTTTGCAAGTCATCATCTTTGATGAGGTGCTATGTGGATATCAAAGGAGAGTATTTTAACAGGGGTAAAATCATAATGCTTACGTTTGAAAATCAGTGTATCTTCAACTAGTACACTGATTTGATTTTTTTAAATGTTCTCTAATAATGTCACTGATAGTTGGTGAGAAATAAGTAGTCAGATAATTTGTAACAGTTTTGCTCAATACGGTTTCAAACATTCCAACTTGGAGATGCCACAACTAGCCAACTGAAATGATTTCACTACTCCAACAATTTAGGGACTGTGAAGAACTTTAAGGTATCAACAATCGTCTTGAATGTTACAATGTAAATGAAGATTTGAAAGATGCAATCATGAAAAGCATTGCATGAAAGCAGCCCATTATCTCCACTAAGGGTCTGTACTCATTTTGTTCATTTACAGTCAATCAAAAGAACACAGCAGTGTGCATTGGATGAATTCTTCCATTGATAAATATGAGGAACTACAGTATTATAGTACATCAGTAGCAATGTTAGTGTTCTAATTTGTTCAGTATTTCATTTAAATACATAACTCATTACTCAATAATTGGTTATTTCAATATGTTTTTAACTAAATATTTGAAAATTTCAATTAATTAGGGCAGCTGCTTAACTGAGCACTGGTCTTGAAGTCTCTGAATTAACTGGAATCCACTGTATTTGGTGTTTTAGTGAATAAGGAGGTAACAACAGTTTATGATTACATTTTCCATGATGACCATCATCAGTGAGCACATAATATATCCAAGTTATTTCAGTAACTCTGAGAAAACATGAGTGCATTTGAAATCACTAATTGATTCCATTAAAATGTAATGGAAACAGTGCTGCTTTTTAAGATCAATAGAAATATCTAGAAGTGTCTGTAAAAGGATCAATCCCAACCCCTGGAATTAAAAATTGAAGGGATAATATCAGAATTAATGAAAGAAAATGTATTAACTTGTTCTGCCATGAATAATGTGAATCTAAAGCTTTACAGGGTGGTAGTACTTTCAATGAAGAATAAATCTTTCCAATCCTAAAATTATTTACTCTATTTGCAAAACTAGACTGAGCTCATAATGAAATTGGAATGAGTATTCTGTAAAAGCTGATATGTGTGCATTTTCATGTAAATCAGCAGATTGAGAAATGGTAGGAGCATTCGCACTCTGGCCATTTTATTTATATCCAGTAGCTCCCTGTTCTTAATCCTTGTTTTGTACTTGGACAAGTGAAGCATAATAATACAGCTATAAATTGAAATAGGATGTTAAACATGCTATTTGATGCTGTCAAATAATGCAATTAAGTGCAGCTAAATACTCCAAGAGCACCAGAGTTGTAAGAAATGCCTTTCATTACATAAAGCAAATTGAATTAAACATTTGAGCAGTGAACCCACTACAATACATCAAGCTTTCTTCAATTTCCATTTTGCATTTTTTAAATCACAATCTCAACAAAAAAATTGGTACAAATGAAACTTACATTAAGTTGCCTCCCAGAAAGTCAACAATATCAGCTAGCAACAGGAATTCTGCAGATGCTGGAAGTTCAAGCAACACACATAAAAGTTGCTGGTGAACGCAGCAGACCAGGCAGCATCTCTAGGAAGAGGTGCAGTCGACGTTTCAGGCCGAGACCGAGAGTCCTGACGAAGGGTCTCGGCCTGAAACGTCGACTGCACCTCTTCCTAGAGATGCTGCCTGGCCTGCTGCGTTCACCAGCAACTTTTATGAATATCAGCTAGCTACCCTTTTGGTAGTAAAAAATTCCTGGGCAATTTACTTCTCAATTAGTCTTTGAGCTACAACTCTTCCAAGTCAATTCTCCTCTCTCATGCTGATCAAATGTTTAGACTGAGATAATTTGGAGAACGAACCCTCAAAGTTCATATTATCTAAATTTAATTGTTAACTACAGCTACAAAATCAGATAAATTTAACAAAATCAAGACATTTGCAAAGTTTATGTTTCATGATTCAGTTAAGAACTTGATATAAGTTGCTTTGGATCAACATGCCAGTGAAAGTCCTAGCCTTCTAAATAATGTATGGAAAACACAGGAATTAGCAGGAAGGAGCAGCAAGCTATATTTTAAACTAAAACTGGTACAAATTGGATGATTTTATTATAAAACCATTAGTATCTACATATATTTCCTCCATCCTATTCCACCTGATTTAGTAAATCTTGAAATGTGTATTACCTTTTACTCTGGAGTGGAGCAATTTCACCTGATGGCATGGTGTGGATTCTGGAAATATAGGGGTGATTTGAGGCAAATACTTGATTTTCTATAGTGTTTTTTTATATAGTGTATGCATTTAAGCATCTATAGTCAATAGCTCCAGTATGTGCAAATCCTTGTGGATTACATAGGTACATGTAATTTCTTTTTTATTTTGAGTAAAGAACATTTAAGTGCATCTGCTCATCTAAAAAAGGTTCATAATGTTGCTATTCTAGTGTCAGCTGCTCTTGCCCTTGTGTCTGTACTGAGTTTTGATCTGATTGTCTTGAAATAAGCCTCTTACATTATTGAACCACATCCCTTGATAAAACCAATTATCTGTCCTATCATAGGTCAACATATTGGTTATATAGCATGCACAAAGCAGAGATGAAATTAACTGAGAATAAATTCATTTGTAGGTTCAACATCTCTGCACTTTCCTCAGCAGTATAATTACTGCTGTCATTACTGGTCTAATTAATGCAGCATTTTGGCATCCAAAGCAGTTTAACAGAATCCGAACAAGGGCAGAACAGAACTTGAGTATGTGTCATTACCATCTCTAACCTAACAGGAGCACAGAGAAAAAAAACTGGTGATTTGATTTTTTTTGAAAGTTTAAAACTTTGCTGGGAGTTTATCATCGCAAATTAAAAGTCTCATGGAAATAATTCTATAGAGAAAAGTGAAAAATCGATCCTCTGTTAGCAATGTTATAGAGAAGCCAGTGATTTGTTCAGAACTATTTGTTAGGAGGTCGAACTTGCCCCCCATCTGAAATTAAATTTATAGGCTTTCATTAGATCAATAGATCTGTTAAACAACAGCAAATTAACTTACTTTATCCACAGACTCTCAGGAATCAATCTGTTCTTATTTTACATTTTTTTATAATCCTGTTCCCAACATTTATTACACCACGTCTTAAAAATACAGTGGCATGCAAAAGTTTGGGCACCCCGGTCAAAATTTCTGTTACTGTGAGTAGAAGATGAATTGATCTCCAAAAGTCATAAAGTTAAAGACGAAACATTCTTTTCAACATTTTAAGCAAGATTAGTGCATTATTTTTGTTTCGTACAATTTTAGAGTGAAAAAAAGAAAGGAGCACCATGCAAAAGCTTGGCTACCCCAAGAGATTTGAGCTCTCAGATAACTTTTACCAAGGTCTCAGACCTTAATTAGTTTGTTAGGGCTATGGCTTGTTCACAGTCATTGTTAGGAAAGGCCAGGTGATGCAAATTTCAAAGCTTTATAAATACCCTGACACCTCATAACTTGTCCCAACAATCTGCAGCCATGGGCTCCTCTAAGCAGCTGCCTAGCACGCTGAAAATTAAAATAAATAATACCCACAAAGCAGGAGAAGGCTATAAGAAGATAGCAAAGCGTTTTCAGGTAGCCGTTTCCTCAGTTCATAACGTAATTAAGAAATGGCAGTTAACAAGAACAGTGGAGATCAAGTTGAGGTCTAGAAGATCAAGAAAACTTTCAGAGAGAACTGCTCGTAGGATTGCTAGAAAGGCAAATCAAAACCCCCATTTGAGTGCAAGAGACCTTCAGGAAGATTTAGCAGACTCTGGAGTGGTGGTGCACTGTTCTACTGTGCAGCGACACCTGCACAAATATGACCTTCATTGATGAGTCATCAGAAGAAAACCTTTCCTGCACCCTCACCACAAAATTCAGCATCAGAAGTTTGCAAAGGAACAGCTAAACAAGCCTGATGCATTTGGAAACAGGTCCTGTGAAATGATGAAGTTAAATAGAACTTTTTGGCCACAATGAGCAAAGGTATGTTTGGAGAAAAAAGGGTGTAGAATTTCATAAAAAGAACACCTCTCCAATTGTTAAGCACCGGGGTGGATCGAACATGCTTTGGGCTTGTGTTGCAGCCAATGGCACAGGGAACATTTCACTGGTAGAAGGAAGAATGAATTCAATTAAATACCAGCAAATTCTGGAAGCAAACATTACACCATCCGTAAAAAAGCCGAAGCTGAGCAGAGGATGGCTTCTACAACAGGATAATGATCCTAAACACACCTCAAAATCCAGAATGGACTACCTCAAGAGGCGCAAGCTGAAGGTTTTGCCATGGCCCTCACAGTCCCCCGACCTAAACATCATCGAAAAGCTGTGGATAGACCTCAAAAGAGCAAGCAAGATGGCCCAAGAATCTTACAAAACTAGAAACCTTTTGCAAGGAAGAATGGGCGGAAATCCCTCAAACAAGAATTGAAAGACACTTAGCTGGCTACAGAAAGCATTTACAAGCTGTGATACTTGCCAGAGGGGGTGTTACTAAGTACTGACCATGCATGGTGCCCAAACTTTTGCTTCAGACCCTTTCCCTTTTTTTGTTATTTTGAAACTGTAAAAGATGGAAATAAAAAAGTAATCTTGCTTAAAATATTAAAGAAATGTGTCATCTTTAACTTTATACCTTTTGGAAATCAGGTCATCTTTTACTCGCTTAGCTATTCACAGTAACAGAAATTTTGATCAGGGGTGCCCAAGCTTTTGCATGCCATTGTATTGCACTTCTATGTCGTAGCATATTTAACCTTTATATCTATTGATCAACTCAATGTCATGAAATTGTAACTGGCCTGACAGTTTTAGCAATTTGTCTATCTTTTCATTGTGTGACATTCTTTCAATGATCTTTGTTTATATAGAATTGTTATATTTATTTCTTTGTCTTTCTTATGCTTTATTTTTTTAAAAAAAGGCATCACTACATTTCCAATGTTGATTATTCAGTCTGCATACTTATTGTATTTTTGTATAATAATAAATCTATCTCTCTGCCAATATTATATTCAAATAATTTCCTCAAGCTCCACATACATCTATTAAATGATGCTAACATGACTGTACAGATTTTGAACTTGTCAATACATAGCTCATTAAACTTATTGCAACCCATTCACAACACCCTTATGTACATGAATTGGATTTTGTAATTCCTGCAAATGTGAGTAAGAAAGGAATTAGTTTGTTCTCAGATTTATAGTAACAATATTTTTTTTTGAGATACGTATAGGGCAAGTCTTTTCAGAAGGACACGGAGTCATTAGTTTTGCTGAAGTGACCCTCCTGCATGTTTTCCATACATTAGAGTTATTGTGCCTAGTCACGTCCCATCCAAATCCCATGTATTTTTAGCTGAAGTATCATGGAAAAATTATAGGTTTATATAGAACTGAATAAGAATGTAGAGTTTGCTTCTCATCTTTAGGTATCAAAGTACGTACAGTGGCTTGCAAAAGTTTCGGCAACCCTGTTCAAAATTTCTGTTACTGTGACTAGTTAAGTGAGTAAAAGATGAACTGATTTCCAAAGGGCATAAGTTAAAGATGACACATTTCTTTAATATTTTAAGCAAGAAAACTTTTTTTATTTCCATCTTTTACAGTTTCAAAATAGCAAAAAAGGAAAATGGCCCGAAGCAAATGTTTGGGCATCCTGCATGACAGTACTTAGTAACACCCCTTTGGCAAGTATCACAGCTTGTAAACGCTTTTTGTAGCCAGCTAAGAGTCTTTCAGTTCTTGTTTGGGGGATTTTTGCCCATTCTTTCTTGCAAAGGCCTTCTAGTTCTGTGAGATTCTTGGGTCGTTTTGCATGCACTGCTCTTTTGAGGTCTATCCACAGATTTTCGATGATGTTTAGGCCAGGGGACTGTGAGGGCCATGGCAAAACCTTCAGCTTGAGCCTCTTGAGGTAGTCCGTTGTGGATTTTGGATCATTATCCTGTTGTAGAAGCCATCCTCTTTTCATCTTCGGCTATTTTTACAGACGGTTTGATGTTTGCTTCCAGAATTTGCTGGTATTTAATTGAATTCCTTCTTCCCTCTACCAGTAAATGTTCCCCGTGCCACTGGTTGCAACACAAGCCCAAAGCATGATCGATCCATCCCCATGCTTAACAGTTGGAGAGGTGTTTTGGGCTTGTTTTTCAGCTAGTGGCACAGGGAATATTTACTGGTAGAGGGAAGAATGAATTTAATTAAATGCCAGCAAATTCTGGAAGCAAACATCACACCATCTGTAAAAAAAAAAAAGCCAAAAATGAAAAGAGGATGGCTTCTACAACAGGATAATGATCCTAAGCACACTTCAAAATCCACAATGAACTACCTCAAGAGGCGCAAGCTAAAGGTTTTGTCAAGACCTTCACAGCCCCGTGACTTAAACATCATCGAGAATCTGTGGATAGACCTCAAAAGAGCAGTGCATGCAAGACAACCCAAGACTTTCACAGAACTAGAAGCCTTTTGCAAGGAAGAATGGGCAAAAATCCCCCAAACAAGAATTGAAACTCTTAGCTGGCTACAAAATGCATTTACAAGCTGTGATACTTGCCAAAAGGGGTGTTACTAAGTACTGCCATACAGGGTGCCCAAACTTTTGCTTTGGGCCCTTTTCCTTTTTTGTTATTTTGAAACTGTAAAAGATGGAAATAAAAAAAGTTTTCTTGCTTAAAATATTAAAGAGATGTGTCATCTTTAACTTTATGCCTTTTGGAAATCAGTTCATCTTTTTTTTATTTTCATTTTTTTTATTAGTTTCTGCATAGAAGAATACAGAGTACAAGAAGATATATATTATAAGTCAAAAGAAAAAATATAATAGTCCCAAATGCATTGTATTAAAAATACAGTTACAATCACAAAACCCTGTATTCATAAAAATTAAATTAAATCATAATATTGAAATAAAATAATTTTGTTGGGCAGAAAAAAAAATCTAAACCCACTGCCAAAGTCAGAGCTGTTAGGAAAAGCAAGAAAAAAGGGGGAAAAGCCCTTATCATATAATAAAATATATTGTTAGCCACCATCTGTACTTTTACAACAAATCAAAGGTTTTAAAAATAACTCAGAAATGGTCCCCATAATATATAAAAGTCCTGGCTAGATTCAAAAACTGAACAACGGATCTTCTCTAAATTTAAGCATGACATAACATCACGTAACCATTCAGCGTGAGTAGGCAGAACAGCATCCTTCCATTTAAGCAAGAGCGCCCTCCTAGCCATAAGAGAAATAAAAGAGAAAATATGCAAATCAGGTGTCTCCAATATAAAGTATTTTCGTCCAACAATTCCAAATAATGCAGTCAAACGGTTAGGCTTAAAATATACCTTGAAAGATACCGAGAAAGTTTGGAATACTTCCTTCCAGTATCTTCCAAAACATGTGAATTAATGAAGCTTCTCCATTATTACATCTATCACAGAAAGGAGATATATCCAAATAAAAATGAGATAGGTTATCTTTAGACATGTAAGCCCTATGAACCATTTTAAATTGTAAGGGGGAATGACGGGCACATAACTATGAAGTGTTAACCAATTTAAAAATTTCATTCCAAGTTTGTTCAGAGATTGAAGTCTGTAAATCTTGTTCCCAAAGATCTTTAATTTTGTCTATAGGAACATTTCTCATTCCTAGCAACATACCATAAATATTAGACATTGAACCATTATAAAAAGGTTTCAAATGAAAAATTACATCTAATAAGTCTGTATCGGAACTTATAGGAAATGCATATAGTTGAGAACGCAGAAAGTCTCTAATTTATTAATAATGAAAAAAGTGATTTTTGGGTAAACTATATTTAGCTGACATTTGCTCAAACGAAAGAAGACTTCCTTCATTAAACAAATCCTGGAAGCATTTAATACACAATCTATCCTATTCTTTAAAAACTGAATCAGTCATCAAAGGTTTAAAAAAATAGTTAGAACAAATGGGACTAGACAAAAAAAATCTCAATATACCAAAGAATTTGTAAGTTGTACCCGGGACCTCAAAGTTTTTTTTTAACTACCAAATTTTCAGTTAGTTTACTAAAGGATAAAGGGAGTGAGGATCTGAGAAGAGAAACAATAGAAAATTTATTAAGAGGTAGCTTCTAAAGAAACGCATATCAGAAAGTCCTCACAGTTAATATAATATGTCCAAAACATAAGATTTCGTATATTGACCGTGCAATAATAAAACCTAAAATTTGGTAAAGCTAAATCTCCATTCTTCTTAGATTTTTGAAGATGAACTTTATTTAATCAAGAATGTTTGTATTTCCATATATAAGAAGATATAATAGAATCGAGAGAATCAAAAAAAGATTTAAGATTAGACCACCTGCCTTCCATACATTCACCCTGCTCAGGGTCGCGTAAGCATCGGAGGTGGCAAGTGAGAGAGGCAGTTCACCAGTTGGGAGATCTGCTTTGAGGGTGACCTCCTTGTTCTCTCGGGAGGTCCAAGGAGTTGAAATGCTCCTGTATGTATGCATATGTGTTTGGCCTGAGAGATTCCCCTCCTCAGGTTGGCCCTGGCTGAGTTGTAAACCTCCAGGTCTTCAGAGGCTGAAACTCTGGCATTGAGCAGGAGGTGAACTTCTCTGTTCATCCATGGTTTCTGATTTAGGAATAAAAACAGGTAATGCCTGAAAAAGGTATATAAATATAAGTAAAATGTTCACTTTCATAGAGTTGATTTGGCCAATCAAGGATAACGAAAAAGGCATACAGTTTGACAGTGTCCTTTTTACAAAATTCAGTAAGGTAAGAAAGTTCATCTTTTACTCGCTTAGCTAGTCACAGTAACTGAAATTTTGACCAAGAGTGCCCAAACTTTTGCATGCCACTGTACATGTTTCAGTGTCTTTCTTTGCAGATTCCCTTTTGTTCCTGTACCTACAGTGATGTATATTTAATACAATATATTAAATATACAAAACACTCCAAGATACATTACTTGATTCATATGGCACTATTTACATAGTCACAAGCAAAACTGGATGTCAAACCACACAATTAGATGTTAACAAAGATGACCTATGAGAGAGGTTTAAAATTATTATTGTAAAAGGAGAAATTGAAGATAAAAAAGCTCGGGGCTTTTTTGAGAAAATTGCAGAGTGTGGTACCAGGCTCCTAAAGGCATGAGTGATAATGGTGTAGCAACTAAAATCAATCCTCTTATCTGGGCCAAAACTAGAGGACCACAGATTTATTGGAGGAGTGTAGCTCTGAAGAATGTTATAATGATATGAAGGGGCAAAGCCTTGGAAGGATTTGAAGACTACCACATGGGTGTTACTTTTTCTTCTTTACATTGCAAAACCTGCTGAGTGTTTCCAGCATTTAAAGTTTTAATTTCAGGTTTCAGCATCTGCAATTCACTTTCATCAAATTTTGAAAATAGTTTGTTGAGATTAGAACAAGGCAGCTTTTGAGGTAGTATATTTTAAATTAAAAAAAAATACTGCAAGCACTCAGATCAGGCCGATTCCATACAAGAGAAATGGTTCAGGCTTGCAGAGAACTTTCTATTATTTAAAAATTAAATGATGAAGGCCAAAAAGCTAATGAGCAACACCAAGTTTAATAGGAAACTAAAACAGGGAAAAAAAGGCACTTGCCTATCTAAGAAGATTGATAACTAGTTTGATTTTTTGATTGTTAATTTAATTGGTTTGACAAAACATTGTGAGCTGCAAAGCCTGTGCTGTACTGCTCCATGTTCTATAAGACTAGGCTCATAAAGTTGAAGAATCTGAGATCCTGGAAAAGCGATCTCAGTGAAGATAAAGAAACAAATTTCAGTTGAAATAAAAATCAGGAAATGTTGTAAACCTTCAGCAAATTGGACAACATTTCCCTCTCCGATAACCATTACTTTCACAACAACATGGCCTTATGCTATAAGAGATATTCAATTTTTCTTTACATGCTTTCCCCACTTCCTCTGTAAATGAAAACTGCAGCATGTTTTGTCATGTTCTGACTTACTGCCTGCAGATCTGGGAAATGCCCAAGGCTCCACTTCAAATGACTTCCAGAAGTAGCAAATGTGTAGGAATATACATCAAGGTAGGGCTAGGCGTGCGAGGTCTAACGTGTAAACTGGGCGAGGGCCCTGGCCAGAGTCTGCCACGTAAACTAGATGACAGACAGCAGAAGAATCAGGTGTATGAGCCTCATCAATGGTTGGATCCCAAATCCCATGTGAGGGTTGTGATTCAGTATGACTATACGTCAAAAAACAAAAATCACTCAATTTCTTACCACCATTTCTCCAATAAAGGAGTCATTGCCAGTGGCCTCAGCATTATTTGTATTTTCTTGTATTTTCACAAGAGGTTCATGCTCTTTCCATTACAGATAACCACAACCCAGTGTAACTTGTCTTCTCCCTTCCCTAATTTTGATGAAAGGTCTTTTACCTGAAACATTAACTCTATTTCTCTGTCCTCAAAACTATCAGACTTGCTGAGTCGTTTCAGCGTTATCTTCATTTTTACGTCTGCAGGTTTTATTTTACTTTAACCTAGAATGTCAGAAAAATTGAGCTTAAAATTAACAAAGCTTCAATTAGGCTTTCAACAAAGGACAAAAGTAAATAGGAAGTCAGGTGTGATAAGTGTCTTTGTGATGGGAGGACATGCAGAGTGAAGTTTATCATGGAGTCTCATTTGAACCTAAAGTTCAAAGTAATTTGGTTAGGAATCAAATGCCGTGAAGAAAGCTGGAATCACCAAAGAGAGAATTGTGGTGATTTCAGTTTTCTTCATCATGTAGCGAATCTTAAAACTCCTCCTGTACTGCTGTTTTCCTGGAAAACTAAAAGTAGTAGCTGATGTCAAAAGGATGGTGGGCGTTGTGGTGAGTTTGTCACCTTGCCTGGGAAACTGAGGCTGTGTTTTCAGAAGTAAATCAGAAAATGATGGAAACATTCACCAGGTCAAACAGCATCTGTGGAGAGAGAAACAGAGTGAACATTTTAGGTTGATATAATTTCAATATAACTTCATTTGGTTCTGAAGAAAGGTCATTAGTTCTTTCCCTCTCTACCAATGCTGCCTCTCTGAGTCATTTCAGGTTTCTAAGTTCGACAATATTTTGTGTTTATGTTTTTCGATGCTATCATTGGGAAGCAGTATTAAGAGAGAACTAATATTGTGGAGCGAATGGGAATATTGCATCAGGGGACACTGAATGTATCTTTTTGGAAAGAAATCCATGCAAATGCTTTTCCCTGAATGGCTGAATCTAGCTATGGCATCCTTTAAGCTCACAAAATGAATAACAATAATTTTAAAAGAAGAGGTTTGAACCAAGAATCACAGATCATTTATCTGAATTCTAGTCAACAAAACATTCAGAACAACTTATGGTATGATTCTTAACAAAGACTATGTTCTGTAAGTTGATTATTAACACGTTTTTGGAGAACCCTAGTGTAAGTATCAATAAGCTTGACATTTTCCCAAGTTAACATGAAAAAAGAAAAGCAAAATTTACCACATAAACACGAGAAAGTCTGAAGATGCTGAAACTCCAAAACAATACACATAAAATGCTGGAGGAACTCAGCAAGCCAGGCAGCATCTACGGATGTAGAAGATCTATAAAAGACTCATGTTCATTAGAATAGGCACAAGACTACAGCCTCATTTCACTGAATGCAATAAACAACAGTAATAGATCAAGCTGTTAGTTAATTTGCTGTTTCATTTTGAGTATAGGTAATAGTGTTATTTGTTGTTGAGTGGCTGTGAGCATTAATCATAGAATCAATTTGTCTCACTTGCTGCTTTTCACTATTTTTACTTTTTTTTTGAGTGATTAAGTTGTGACGGCATTCATGAACATCCAATGTCTTGGACAATTTTGATGGAAAACTATGTCAGGTTTTGTAAAATGGGGATTGTCCTAATCTCTCCTTGCAAAGGCTTTGATGTACACAGGTTCCAGCTGGTAGTGAGGTTTTAGATAGTTTCCCACAGGTAGTCTGCTAAAGGTAAAGACAAGTTTACCACTGTAGATCAATGGTGTTCCATGGGATTATTGGTATCATAAAGCAGACTGAATAGCCAATTATATATATAATGAATTATCACTAAGAGCAAAGCAGAATGACAAAAGCCTAGGTGATAATGGGCATTTAAATGTTTTACGGATGTCAAAATGAACGAGAACAGATACACAAATTAAGCTAGGACATGCAAACATTAAAAATGATACATTTTTATTATTTTAAAATGTGCAGAACTCTGAGGAAATAATAATCTGTCTATATAAAGAGTATCTTCATAGAGCAGTACTGCACATTAGGCAGATATTGTGGCTTAGTCCCACACTAAAATCTCACATAATTGTGTTACAATTCGCCTAACAGGGTGCAGGATTTTCGGTGTTTTTTTTTGCAATGAGGAAAGCTTAGAAATATCTGAAGTTTTTGACATTCCAAGGATTTATGAAGATTATAGAGGAAAAGCTTTCAAGCATTGCATATTGTGGAGGAACAGTAAATTGTTGACCCCATCTTCAGGAATTTCACACCAGTCTGTGCTTGTGTGTACTCCAGAAGATGCTATTGATTTCATACTAAAGTCATGATATACACCAACAGTTTCAGTTCCATTACGCTTGTAAAATCTCTTTTAGTTATGAGTGCCTTTTTTGTCTTGACCCTGTCTAGCACCAACCTACATTATATCTGGCAACTCATTTGAAATTCAGTGATTTTCAGACCTTTCCTCAGATTTTTGTAACACTGATCTCTTGAGCTTTGACTGTCTTTCTTCAACTTCCATATTGGTTATGAAATACTGTGTCCTTTTCATCCACTCAGAGATATTATGGCAATTTAGCCTTGCTTAGTTTTTCATTCCATGCCATATGACAGTATTCGACAGCATGTTCAAATACTGAAAATAGAGAGTACCTGTTAAAAGACATTCAGCTTTCATACATAGGTCATACTTGGAACAAAATGGAATAGAGTCTTATGCAAGTGCACTGAAGGACACAGCTGTGCACACATCCCAGTCTTTCAGGAATTGCTGCAGATTAAGTGTGTCTCTCAATACAAATAGTAGAATCATCTTCAGAGCAGGGTATATCTTAGGCCATTCCTATGCCAATTAAAATTTTGTGAGTGAAGGACCCAGTGTTGAGATGGTAAGAGTGGTGCTGTGGTTTGGTGTAAACGGTCAGGGTCTGATATTTCAAAGACTTTACAGAAAACAAGGAATAATGACAGTCACAGAATTTGAATCTAAAATACACTGTATATTCATAACACAAATTAGAACATTTGATTTCTGGAAAGGTTTGACAAAAATAAATTGGACTGGTTTATTTTTCAAAGTGGCCAGAATGTATAAAGGAGTTTATTATAAGCTGTGGGGTCTGAGGGCCCTTGCAAGCAGGCTGTGGAATGGACTCAACAATCATGCTCATGAGTATGCACTTTCCAGCCAATTAGGGTTTCATTGCGGTGGTATTTAACTCACTTCCTCTCACTTTTGTTGAGAATTGACCAAAAACAGAGCAACACCAACGCTCCCTGCTTAGCATTGTCCGAGTTCCAGTAAAGCAGACTACTGCTCACACTGATGCTGTTAATGAGCGGAATTTATTTAGTATTAAGCTAATACGGCTCTCCACACATGTCAAACAAACGTACTGCTCAAACTATAATGTGCTATAATGTCAGGTATATAAGTCAGATTGATGTATGTCATTCTTCCATCTTGTTAATTTAAAATTTAAAAATGTAAACTATGTTTCTTTTATAATTCAAATAACATTTTGACAACAAATTCTCCATCATAAAAGTAGTCATGTTTGGAACCCTATTTATTCTGTTAATAATGTAATTTGTTATGTTTACATTTTTGTTATTTCAGCTAATTTTTTGGTAAAACAACAACAAATATGAAAACACAGATATCAAGAAATGGTGTTTAAAATAATATTGAATTCCATTAACCCTCATTTTATCAGATGAGTAAACTAGTGTATCATTCATATCAGTGCATACGTGCTCCCCCAACCCCTAAACCCTTTTTTAGCACCTTCAATGAAGTATTCAGAAAGGAAAATGACAAGATTTTACAGTATCATGAGAAGTATTGCCAATTTCCACTGCTGTCTGTAAAGAGATTTTATGTTTTTCTATGACAGAATGGGTTTCCTCTGGGTGATCTTGTTTCCTCCCACATTCCAAAGACATATGGGTTAGGGTTAGTAAATTGTCAGCAATCTATGTTGCTGCCAGAAGCATGATGATATGTGTGTGCTGATTCCAGAACATTCTTAGACTGTTGTTGTTGTAAACAGGGCAAATCGCCTTATGTTTCAATGTTTCATATAAGCAATGACATGTGACAAATGAGCCTAATTTTTATCTTTTAGTTCCAAGTAGAACAGTAGAGGAAATCTGGCAGAATTGGAGCCATTAATTTTCAAATTAAAGTGTATGCCAGGGATGCGAGTTTAGAAGAGGAAATTTTTTAATGACGTACTAGCTATGAGAGAGAAGTTGATGTACGGAGACTTGAAACAATAATAAAGGCTAAGGTGCTAAGGAGAAGAAACTCAGTGAGGAAAGGATTCTTTTCCTATTATTTGTTTGTGGTGGACCAAATAAAGTTGGCTGTGGCTTATGAATTCACAAGATTATTACGAGATTTTAGTCTCCTGTGAATAAGACTTACAGAAGACCTTAAGATTGTGAGGCTGATGAAAGGTCATTGACAATAGTGCTAGTGTAGTCGTGCTGATACGCTATGAGTGAAAACAAGACACTGACGTGAGCAGGGTCGGGTAGAACGATTTACTGTTTGAATCGGCGCGCGCTTAAGTACCCGCTCCCAGCAATCCCCGCTCTTTGCAAGGCAGAAGCAACGTCGGCTTCCAGGCCGAGGTCTGCCCGGCACTCAGAGTCCTCTCGGTTTCCGCTGGCTGTGGGCTCGCCAGCGACTGCTGGAGCCGGTTCACTTGCTGCGTGTGTGAGCCGCCACATGACCCTCCCCCCCCCGCAGAACCGGCGATAGGAGGTGCAGAGTCCGCAGCCTGCACACTCTCAGCTCTTTTAGGTGGCCGGCCTCGACATCGTTGGGGTGGTACCGCAACCGGGCATTCAAGGTCCAGATGCGCCGGTTTGAGACGGTCAATGGTAAAAGTCTCATCCCGGCTGCCGATGTTGAGAACGCAGGTCGCTCCATTATGGCGCACCACCTTGTAGGGCCCCTCGTAAGGTCGCTGCAGGGGTGGTCTGTGTGCGCCTTGGTGAACGAAAATATACTTGCTCTGTTGTGGGTCCCTGGGCATGAAAGAGGGTGTTGTTCCGTGGTGGGACATCGGGACTGGAGCAAATGTTCCAAGCTGCACCCGGAGTTTAGTTAGGACCCCAGCAGGTGTGTTCTCTTGGCCACGGGGTGCTGGCACAAACTCACTGGGAACTGTGAGCAGAGCACCGTAGACCAGTTCGGCTGATGATGCGGCCAGGTCCTCCTTGGGTGCCATGCAGATGCCAAGCAGCACCATGGGAGTTCATCCACCCAGTCTGGCCCTCAGAGGCGTGCCATCAGGGCCGACTTCAAGTGCCTGTGGAAATGTTCCACCAGGCCGTTGGACTGCGGGTGGTAAGCAGTCGCTCGGTGGAGCTGGGTCCCAAGTAGTTGTGCCAGCACAGACCACAAAGCAGATGTGAACTGCGCACCCCTGTCTGAAGTGATGTGGGCAGGGAGTCCGAACCGTGCCACCCAGGTGGTAACCAGGGCTCTGGCACATGTCTCCCTGGTCGTGTCAGGGTGTGGGACAGCTTCCGGCCACCTCATGAACCTGTCCACCATGGTGAACAGGTATCTCGCTCCTCTCGAAACCGGCAGTGGGCCGACGATGTCCACGTGGACATGTTCGAACCTCCTATGTGTCGGCTGGAAGAGTTACATTGGGGCCCTCACGTGCCTCTGGATTTTGGAGGTTTGACAGTGTGTGCATGTCCTGGCCCAGTGCCTGACCTCCTTGCGTAGGCCGTGCCACACAAACCTGTCTGCGATCAGCTGGATGGTCGCCTGGATGGAAAGGTGTGCTAAACCGTGCAAGGTGTCAAAAACGCGGTGCCTCCAAGCAGTCGGGACAATGGGCCAAGGTTGCCCAGTGGACACATCGCAAAGGAGCTTCTTATCTTCGGGCTCAATGGGTATGTCTTCGAGGTGGAGTCCTGAGACTGCGGTTCGGTACGCTGGCATCTCTCCGTCTAGCCATTGCACCTCAGCTAACGCCGCATAATCCACCCCCGGAGACAGATAGTACACTGATTGGACAGAGGTTCGTGACAGCGCGTCTGCCACCATGTTGTTCTTCCCGGAGATGTGCTTGATCATGGTGGTAAACTCCAAGATGTATGACAGATGGCTTTGTTGGCGGCCCGACCACGGGTCCAACACTCTGGCAAACATGAAAGTGAGGGGCTTGTGGTCTGTGAAGGCTGTGAACTCCCTCCCTTCCAGGAAGTACCTGAAGTGCCGGATGGCAAGGTACAGGGCCAGCAGCTCCCTGTTGAAAGTGCTGTACTTAAGTTCTGGGGGTCGTAGGTGCCGGCTGAAGATGGCGAGCGGCTTCCACTGACATTCGATGAGCTGCTCGAGCATGCCGCCAACTGCCACATCGGAGGTATCCACAGTGAGGGCAGTGGGGACGTCCACCCGGGTGGACTAGGAGCATGACGTTTGCTAGCACATTCTTGGCTTGTTCGAAAGCTGCCTTCGCCTCCTCTATCTAGGTGACCTCTTTGACCTTGCTGGACATCAAGCCAAAAAGGTGCCGCATGATCCAGGCCGCTGAGGGCTAGAAACGGTGATAAAAGTTAACCATCCCAACAAACTCCTGCAGGCCTTTAACAGTGCTGGGCCTGGCGAATTGGCGGATGGCCTCAACTTTCACTGGCAGAGGAACAGCTCCATGGCGGTCGATCTGGTGTCCCAAGAAGTCGATGGCAGATAGGCCGAACTGGCACTTGGTGGGGTTGATAGCCAGGCCGTAGTTGCTTAGGCGGCAGCAGAGCAGGCGTAGATGTGCTAGATGTTCCAGGCCGGAGTGGCTGGAGATAAGTATGTCATCCAGGTAAATGAACAGCAAGTCCAGACCTCGCCCTACTGCATCCATCAGGCGCTGGAAAGTCTGCGCCGTGTTTTTGAGCTCGAACAGCATCCTGAGGAACTCGAACAGGCCAAAGGGGGTAATGAGGGCCATCTTGGGTACATCATCCGGGTGGACTGGGATCTGATGATACCCCCGGACCAGGTCAATCTTCCAAAAGATGTACGCCCCGTGAAGGTTGGCCGTGAAGTCCTGGATGTGCGGTACCGGAGAGCAATCGGACGTGGTGGTGTCATTCAGCCTCCGATGGTCGCCGCACGGTCTCCACCCTCCCGCGGACTTGGGCACCATATGGAGTGGGGAGACCCACGGGCTGTCGGAATGCTGCACAATCCCCATCTCCTCCATCTTCTTGAATTCTTCCTTCGCGAGTTAGAGTTTGTCGGGCAGTAGCCTGCGGGCCTGGGCATGAAGGGGAGGTCCCTGTGTGGGGATGTGGTACATCACGCCGTGCTTGGGGTTTGCTGAGGAAAACTGTGGTGTGGTGATCGATGGGGACTCCGATAACACTCTGGTGAACTCGTTGTCGGAATAAGTGATGGAGTCCAGGTGCGGGGCTGGTAACCTGGCCTCACCAAGGGAAAAAGACTGGAACGTCTTCGCAACGACCAATCGTCACCCCTTCAAATCCACGAGCAGGCAGTGCCCGCAGAGGAAGTCCACACCAGCAATGGCTATGACACTGCGTAAATGTCCATGTAAAGCAGTTGGAATTGAACTGCAAGGGGATGGTTCTCATACCGTAGGTGCGGATGGTGCTGCTGTTGGCTGCCGTAAGTTCCGGTCCTGTTCTTCTAGTTCGGGTATCGTGGCTCAGGGTGGGGTAGGACCCTGATTTCCGCCCCCCATGTCCACCAGGAATATTTGCTCGGAGAGCTTGTCCCAAACGTAGAGGAGGCTATCACAGTGACCAGCCGCCGTAGCCATCAGCGACGGCAGGTCCTGGTGTTTCACTGGAACGAGCATGGCAGTCGGCAGTGGTGGGCCCCGGAATCCCACCTTTGATGATAAAAACACCAAGACTCAGAAGTGGTGCCGTCCCTTGGTGTGGGTGTTCGGTGCTCCGCTGCTTGGGTATGGGAGGGCTGGGCTTTCGGCCATGCTGCAGCACTAATTCCGATGGTGGTTCCGCCAATTTGTTTGGTGTGCCATAGCACGTCCGCGCGAGCAGCCACCCTGTGCGGGTCTCTGAAGTCTTCATCTGCTAGCAGGAGGTGGATATCTTCTGGCATTTGCTCCAAGAAGATCTGTTCAAAAAGCAGGTAAGGCTTATGGCCGTCTGCCAGTGCTAGCATATCACTCATCAGGGCTGATAGTGCGCGGCCGCCCAGACCATCCATATGTAGTAACCGCGCAGCCCGTTCGCGGCGGGAGAGGCCAATCATGCGGATTAAGTGCCTCGTACCTGTCTGTTGCCGGGGGCTGATGCAGAAAGTCGATAACGTGGCCTGCTGTCTCCTGGTCGAGGGCGCCCACCGCGTAGTAATACTTGGTGGCGTCTGAGACAATTTGCCTGACCTGGAACTGGGCCTCCACTTACTCAAACCAGACCGGGGGTTGGGTGGTCCAGAAGGTTGGCAGTTTAAGTGAAACTGCATTCTGCAGAGCCGAGTCGTTCATGTTGGGTCCAAAGGCCATTGGACCGTCAGGGTCACCAATGTAGTCGTGCTGATACGCTATGAGTGAAAACAACACACTGACTTGAGCAGGGTCGGGTTGAACCGTTTACTGTTTGAATCAGCGCCCGCTCCCAGCAACCCCTGCTCTTTGCGGGGCAGAAGCAACGTCGGCTTCCGGCCCGAGGTCTGCCCCGCACTCAGAATCCTCTCGGTTTCCGCTGGCTGCGGGCTCGCCAGCGACTGCTGGAGCTGGTTCGCTTGCTGCGTGTGCGAGCCGCCACACTAGAGTAATTTACACACAGAAATATAGGACTGGTATTGTTCCTGATGAGATCAGGTTCAGTTGGAAACAACCTTTGATAATTTTTTGCATATAGAACTGATAAAGTTGAACATGGTGTTTAAATGTATACTTGCTATGATACCTAGACTATCTGCTAATGAGGAGCAGAGGAGAGTGGGACAGCAGCAAGTATCACCCAAAGGACACAGAAATCTTGGTCTCTTAGATGTTTGCAAAGAAGGAGATCTGCGCTGTATGGGGAGCAACAGAGGTACCAGGCAGGCAGAATCCCCCTGCAATAGGAATCCCCAAGCCACAGAACAATGTTGAAAGACATCTGATGATCTTGTATGTTATGTCAAGTTGAGCAGCATATCAGTGGAAAAATCCCACGGTAGGCTCAGTTAGAAAACCACATGTACACACATACACACAGATGTGTTTCCTCTTTGGCAATGGTAGTATTGCAGGATTGAGAGAACTTGCTTCCACTTTGACTTCTGTGAATTCTAGAATGATGCATGAGACCACAACTCTTCCACTGGTAGGATAGAGGATGTCTAACAGAGTTAACTAGAGGGTAGTTGGGTAGTTGGTAAGATGATGGGCTAATTTATTATTTTTTAATGCAAGGGCTTGATGCTCTGAAAACCATTCTAAATCCTCTTTCTCTATATTGAGCAGCCAGGACCAGAGATGCACAGGGTGGTAGATTAGTGGAATGGTGGTGCAGTCTGAGAGTGAGTTTGTGATCAGATGAGTATTTTCAGGAGACTGATGTCCTCCCTCACAAGAAAACCAAGTCTCCTCCAACTTCTGGCTCTCAGGCAGCATGTTCACACATGTCCCATAGCCTGTCATCCAAGAGAGCTTTGTCATTTGGTTGACTCAGCACCGTGGTGACATCAGGCAGTGGTGTCAACTCAAACAGAAACACTGTGATGCACTAGTTGCCTATTAGTACTCACATATATACAGAAAGGGGAAAAGACCAGGATGCGTAGCTACAGGAAAGTTACATGATTTGCTTTAATGCATACTCTTATGTGATGAGAATAGCATTTCTTAGAATCTTAATGTTCTTGGTCAACAACTGCAGACAGAGTCAGCAAAAAAAGTGTAAAATGTGAAGTCCTCTTATTATCCATGTGTTTTAGTTCAGTATTTCTCTGTCATTGGGGAAAAGGAGACCAGCCTGAAGACCCACTCTCAACAGTATGGCAGCATAGGTGTTAATATGATGGTACTGCAATACCTGTAGTATCTGGGGAGCATTCTCTCGGAGGATAGCAGCATTGACAACGACATCCAGAGCCACATTGAACAGGCATCAGCTGCCATTGGGAGAGTTCAGCATAGAGTCTTTCAGAACAGGAGCCTTCGTCCCTCCACAAAGGTCGTTGTATACCACCCTCGTCTGTGTCACCACCCTCCTTTATAGCTGTGAAGCTTGGGTAACCTACAGCCGTCACATCAAGTCCTTGGAGCGCTTCCACACAAGCTGCCTCCAGAGCATCCTGGGAATTACCTGGTATGAGCGGGTGCCTCACACTGAAATACTTGTAAAGACCAACTGCAGAAGTATTGAGGCCATGATCACCCAGCGTCAGCCGCAGTGGCTAGGGCACGTGATAAGGATGCCCCCATGTCGGCTACCCTGCAGAGTGTTATATGGCCAGCTACATCATGGTTGACGCTCAGCTGGAAGGCCGAAGAAGCGCTTTAAGGATCAGATGAAGGAATGCCTTTAGGAAATGCAAGATCAGACCCGAGGACCTGGAAGAGGTTGCTGCTGACTGCACCATTTGGCCACAGCTGTGTAGGGACGGGGTTCTTATTCTGGTGTTGGAAAGAACAATCAGAAGACGGCAGAAGAGAGCCAGGATAAATGCAGCCATGGTTGCCACCACTACTACATATACATGTCCCACCTGCAATAGAGCTTGTGGGTCCGGGATAGGACTGTATAGTCATCAAAGATCTCACCGTTAAAGGAGTGGACATTGTCATCATCAGATTTCGATGGACAACCGAAGACCGAAGACTACAGTACCAGCGACCTGGGTTCAATTCCCGTCACTGTCTGTAAGGGGTTTATATGTTCTCCCCATGACCTTGCGGGTTTCCTCAGAGTGCTCTGGTGTCCTTCCACATTCCAAAGATGTATGGGTTATTAGATTCATAGGTCTCGTGGCTGTAATTGGCCTGAAGGGCCTGTTGCTAAATAAATTAAAATCTCTAAATAAAACAAAATAAAAACATTCTGTGAACATATTCTTCATCTCCACCATCTGATTTCTGAACCCATAAATAGTATTTGGTTATTCCTGTTATTTTTGTTGCATATAATTATTTAACACTGTTCTACTGCCACAAAACAACACATTTCCTGTTATATGTCAGTGATAGTAAAAAAGATTCTGATTCTGTTATTGCTTTCCTGTTGTACCTTTAATCCAGTCAATGTGCTCTTCACTCTTGTAGCTTATCACCCTGAAAACACTGTCTTTGGCTATTACAGAACCTCCTGCAATTACATTGGTTATTGAGTACTACTGTATTATATCACCATGCTGTAGAAAGATCAACACGTTACCCAGTTTTGGACAACATTCTTAGTAAGACCTTAATGGAACTTGGAAGCTCTAACCAAACCTCTGTAGGTCCATTAGTTGCATGTTTTAAGATTTGGCAAGGAGTAAGAAATTGTGAAACTGAGAGCTATCAGAGAAAGCATGGAGAAAAGCTGAAGGAGATGCTCAAGGAATTCCTGTCATACAGTTATCATTTCTGATTTACATTCACTCTACAGATTCAGAAACTTGATGCAATTTGTAAGAACTTCGTAGTCAGTACAAGTGTTTACCCAGCTGAAGTAAAGAAAGCAGATCTAGAATTCCTGTTGTTTGCGTTTATAACAACAGATTACTTTCAATGTAGACTGCAAGAGGAACTGCATAAACAGGAGGGAACAATAAGTCATATAAGTAGTTTACAGCTGATGATTGTGAAGGGATTTTAGGTCAGTTTGACCTACTACATAATGGCTGTATTGCAACAATCAATTGATCAAATACTAAACTGAACTGTTCAAGGGGAAGATATGGTACAGTGACCAGAGGTGTGAGTAGCAGCCTTTCATCTCCAGTTTGATTTATGTACTCCTTACTGAACGTTGAGACATTCAGGCTTTTTAAACTGTTCAGGAAAGAACTTCAGGCCTGTAGGGTAATGATCTCAATCAAGGATGAGATCAGAGTGATAGTGAGAAATGAAATAAATCTAAGGAGCAGAATGTTGCATCCATATGGGTAAAGAATAGGAACAAATAAAGGGGAAAATATCACTGGTGGGAGTTGTAAATAGGCCACAAAATAATAAGATTACAATGCCAAAGGCAAGAAATCAATAAATATCTGATGCATGTAAGAATCCAATTTCATTTGTCATGGGGACTTTAAATTGCAGATACATTGGGTGAATCTAGTTGGCTGAATCAGGACTTGATAGAATGGATAAGTGTTTGCTTTCATGAACAGGATGTTAGTGAACCTTCAAGGGAAAATGTTATCCTAGTTCTGGTCCTTTGCAATGAGACAGGTAAAATTAAAAATCTTATAGTTAGGGATCCTCCCTAGAAAGAGCGAGGTCTATCTGATCCTTGCTTCCTAAACCATAATTAAGCTTCTTTTTCCCTCTTGACTGGTCCACATCTTTTGCAAACAGTGTTTCTTCAGCCAACCATTCTTTTCCTGCCTCAATGGGTCACATTTATCCAGAACTCCATGCAAGTACTCCCTGACCAACCTCCACATTTCCATTGAACACTTCTCTGAGTACATCTGCTCCCAAGTTCCTGCCAAATCACATCATAGTTCCCCCTTCCAAAATTAACTGCTTTCCTATGCTGTCCACTCTGATCCCTTTCAAAGGCTATGGTAAAGCTCAGGGAGTTGTGGTCACTGTCTCCAAAATGCTTACCCACTGAGAAACCTAACACCTAGGTTCATTGCCTAGTATCTGATCCACAATGGCCTCCCCTTGACTTGGCCTGTCTATATATTACTTTAAGAATCCTTCCTCAACACATCTAAAAAACTCTACCCCATCAAGATCTTTCGCACTAAGGGGTCTGAAGATTACTCTAAATAGAGTGATTGTTCCCTTCCTGTTTCTGACTCAGTAGACAATCCCTTCATGGCATCCTCCCTTTCTGTTGCTGTGATACCATTTCTAATCAGCACTGCCACTTCTCCACCTGTTTAACCTCCTCCCCTGTCCCTTTTGAAACATCAAAATCCCAAAACATCAAGCAGACATTCCTCCTCTTAGGACAGCTAAGTTTCTGTAATGGCCACAACATCATAGTTGCATTAAAATAAACACACATCAACCCATCCCACGGTTTGCAATTTTGCCTTATCAACTGCCTTTCCTTCTTCACAGTCTCTCTACATGCTACAACTGCCCCATCCTCCAACCAATCACTCTGGTTTCTATTCCCCCGCCAAACTAGTTTCAACCCTCCCAGCAGCTCTAGCAAATCTTCCCCTTTGGACAGATCAGACTTTCCCCAGAAGAGATCCTAATGATCCATACGTCTGAAACCCTACCCCTGCACCAAATCCTCAGCCACACATTCATCTACCAAATCTTCCTATTCTTACCCTCACTGATATGTGGCCCAGGCAGAATCTGAAGATTATTAACCTTTTTAGCTGTCTGATTAGTTCCCTACAGTATATTGTCTCTTCAGCACCTCATCTTTATTCCTACCTACATTGTTGGTACAAATATGTACAGTAACATAACTTACAGCTGCTACGTTTCCTCCTTCAGAATGCTGTGGACCCGATCTGAGACACACCTGACTGTGGCACCTGATCCTATATATATGAGCAATACAGTTCTGCATATGCCCTGCATTTCCAATTAGGTGTCTACGGCACTTGTATAAATCTATGGGATGAACTGCAGTCAACAGTATGCTGGTGAGAATGACTGTGTTTGCTTGGTGAACCCTTCCCAAAAGCATCTAGGGTAGGCAGATCATGATGATTGTTCAGACATAACACCGACTTCATGCTGTCACTGTCATTTGGAGCTGAATACTTCAGCTAGTGCCCTTTCTTAACATCACCCAGCTAAACAGGCAATGAACAGCAGGATGACTTCTTATCTTGACCTATTCCAGAGGATAAGCAATTATTTACCGTTCTGCTGTTGTCTGCATCCTTCTGGCTATGCTTCATGTCTGATTCTACCAAATTTGTGTCAATGCTGTAGGAAATGGTGTCGGAGCTGATGAAGGAGAAGGACTTTTTTTTTGCTGACTTCTCCACAAAATATCTGAGCAAACAATTGTTCTAGGTATTGGTGCCCTGATGGGCATTCTGAAAGCATGACTGATGTATTAAGTAGACATCCACTTAATGGGTTTGTTGTCTGAAATGGAAAAAGACACCCATGGGAGGACATGGTCATTCCATGATTCATAGGGAGCCAATCTTCTGCTCAATGCTAAGAGGTAAATAACAAAACAGTTGTGCTTTAATAAAGGCTCACTAAAACTTACCATTCTGTGGCTACAATTGTGACCTCATGCATAAAAATGACATTAACAATGGCTGATACAGTAATTGCAGAAATTACTATTTGGGGCTTTCCAAGTTAGAGCTGAACAAACTTGTTATATTTCTCAACTTTTCATCAATCTGTATTAGGATTTAATTAAATACACGCAAAATGCTGGAGGAACTCAACAAGCCAGAGAGCATCTATGGAAAAGAGTAAATAACCGACATTTCAGGTTGAGACCTTCAAGGGGACAAAGAGAACTGATGATGGGTCTTGGTCCAAAATGTTAACCTTTTACCCTTGTCCATAGCTGCTGAGTTTCACCAGCAATTTGTGTGTGTTGCTTTGGATTTCCAGTATCAGTAGATTTTCTCATGCTTAGGATTTTAAGAGATGAGTTCATGAACTTTGGTGAAATATTTGCATCTGAACTGTTTTGTACTTGGGACTGCTGGAGCTTTAATTGTTTTTAATGAAGACAAGGAGTTTCAATCGTTTCATCCACATTGAGCAGAAGATTTTGGTCTTAATTATTTTCTTCAGGAGTTTGTATGGCTGAAAAAGAGTGTAATTAAAGATTAAAGTCAGCATCATAAGGTCAGCAAGTTAACTGAAATTTACCTGTCTTTTTAATTCATTTATTCCATAAAATATTGTTTAAAAGCTAAAGATCAGCTCTTAGTTTATAATGCTATTTCAGTGTATGATTAAAGGCAAAATCAGGGAATGTAAGTTTTTGTTTTTTTAATAAAAAGCAAATGTACTGTATGAAGTCATAAACAGAAGAGATTTTGTAGATGCTGGAAACCCAAAGCGACACACACAAAAAGCTGAAGGAACTCCGCAGGCCAGGCAGTATCTATGGAAATGAATAAACAGTCAACATTTCGGGCCGAGACCCTTCTACAGGACTGGAAAGGAAGGGGGAAGATACCAAAATAAAAAGGTGGGGGAGTGGAAGAAGGTGAGAGGTGAAGCCAGGTGTTGTGGGAAAGGTAAAGGGCTGGAGAATAAGGAATCTAGTAGGAGAGGAGAATGGTCCTTGGGAAAATGAGACGAAGGAGGGGTACAAGGGGAGATGATACTCAGATGAGGAGAAAAGATAAGTGGTTAGAATGGGGAATAGAAGAAAAAGGGAAAGAAGAAGGTTGGGGGGGGGGGAATTGCCAGAAGAAGTGATTGATATCCGTACCATATTGTTTGAGGCTTCCTAGATGGAATATGAGGTATCCTTCCTCCACCGTGAGAGTGGCCTCATAATGGAAAATGAGGAGACTATGGACCGTGATGTGGGAACTACAATGGTGATGGAATTAAAATGGTTGGTCACAGTGAAATTCCACTTATGACAGATGGAATGGAGGTAATCACTTAAGGTACTTATATGTATTCATTGTTATCTAATCTGGTTTTCATCATTATTTGCCATGTTGTATGACATAGGTGATCATGGTCTCATCACCATGATTGTTCTTGGCAAATTTGACAAATCGCTGCAGAAGAGATTTGCCATTTCCTTCTTCTGGGCAGTACCTTTACAAGATGGATGACCCCAGGCATTATCAATACTCTTCAGAGATTGTCTGCCTTGCATAAACTGTAAGGTGTTTCTTTTCTTTGCTAGCCTACAAGTTACCCTTGATCAAGATGTGGCACCGGCTTAGCCTCCTGATCAGGGTCATGGGAAGTCATAGGAGCAGGTGGTGCATATCACAGGTCCTGGTTATGCAACCACTGACATCAGGCAGAATATCTCTGACGAGAATGCCCAATGGCTGCGGTCACCCAACTACCCACCTTGTGAGGATTATGATCATGCCCACGTCATATGACATGGTACATAATGGTGACAATGATGATATATATATATATATATATATATACACAGGAACACTGTCATTGATGAAAATCTAAAAATTCAGAAAATGAAATATTAGCAGTTCAGAAGTATTCATCACCCTTTGCCCATTACTTAGTTGAACCACCTCTCGCAGCTATTACAGCCGGTAGTCTTTTGGGATAAGTCTCTACTAACTTTGCACAATGTGATGGAGCGAGAATTGCCCATTCCGTCTTGCAAAATTGCTCAAGCTGTGAGAGTGCAGTTGGGGAGTGGCGGTGGACAGCAATATTGAGGTCTTGCAAGAGATGTTCAGTCGGGTTAAGGTCATGACTCTGCCTGTGCGATGTAAGGACATAAATTGTCTTCATTTGAAGCCACTCCATGGTTGCTCTGGCAGTGTGCTTTGGGTCTTTTTCCTACTGAAAGATGAGTTTCCTCCCCAGTTTAAGCTTTCTGGCAGAGACTGGCAGTTTTTTTATCCAGGATCGTTCAGTATTTAGCAGCATTCATCTTCCCTTCAATCCTGACCGGATTTCTGTGCCAGTTCTCCATAGCACTCATTTCCTTCATCTCATAAATAATTATCTACCTCCATCTTAAATATAACCAATGATCTGGCACTCACCACTGTCAGGGGAAGAGAATTCCTGAGATTCACTACCCATTGAGCGAAGAAATATCTGCATATTTCCATTTTAACTGGATAGTTCTTTATTTTATAACTTTGTCCTGGTTGTCTCTAGCTCTCCCACTGGTGGAAACATCTACTGCCTCTTCAGATCTTATTTTGCTCTGACCATCCCTGTACTCTAGATTCACCCTTTACAGTGTGCTAAGCCACAATACATTCTTTTAAACTCAAGGGAATACTAACCCAGACTGTCTAGCCTCTCATCCCAAAAGGACAACATTCTCATTCCAGGAATAAGCATTCAATGTTTCTATATCCTTTTTTGGGTAAGCAGACCAGACCTCTGCACAAGATTCCATGTGTGTTCACACCAACACCCTCTACAAAATTCCCGTATTCTTATACTCCAGCCTCTTTTCAATAAAGGCCAACACACTACTTGCTTTCTTAATAATTTGTATGTTCTGCTTCTTAACTTTTTTGTGATTCTTGTACTGGAGCACTTAAGTCTCTTTGCATTGAATTCATTTGAATTTTGATCCATTTAGCTTTTCCTTACCAAAATGCATCATCACATACTTCTGCACATTAAACCCCACTTAACAGGTTTTCACCTAATTAATCAATTTGGCAATATTTTGTTGCATAATCGCATTGTCCTGTCACAACATGATATTCTATTTCTGTTTATTTCATTATCAAACTTGTAAACCTTATATTCTGTTCTTTTTTTCTGGCAAAGACTGATAGGGTTTTATTCCGGATCAGTCTGTATTTAACAACATTCATCTTCCCATCAATCCTGACCCGATTTCGGTACAAGAGGTACATTTGGAGAAATGTATACAGTATACTTCCTGAAATTTTCTTTGCAAACATTCACGAAAACAGAGTGCCCCAAAGAATGAATGACAGTTAAACATTAGAACCCCAAAGCCCTCCACCCCAGCTCCCCACTCCCACGCACAAGCAGTAGCAAGTCTATGACCCCCTCCCTCACAAGCAAAAAAGAATCGGCAACCCCCACCGAGCACTCAAGTGTGCAGCAAAACATCAATAAAGACAGTCTTGTAATACCCCAAATACGACCACTCATTCGCCCAATAATTCAACATACCACAGGCTCTCTCTCTCTCCCTAATAAGGGAAAAAGAGATGTATCCTTTCACAGCGAGAGGGGAGACATAACAAAAAACTCACTGATTGATAATGTTGAAAAGCCTGTTGCATAGCTTCTTCCAAGCTCTGCGCCCAGAGGGTCGACCCCATAAAGGCTCTGGTCTCTGGACACTCAGCCCATGGCTGCTAAGCTGCTGCTCTCGATGTTCCGTGTTATCTCCTAATGCCTCAGTCAGGGGCACCTGCCTTGAATCAGCACATCTCCAGAGCCACGAAAACCTGGCATGCTAGTCTTCCAGGCTGCATGCTTGGGATATCAAAAAGCGGCTGGTCGTGAGGCCCTGAGAGTGCGTCCCATTCCCACGAAGAACTGAAGTCAGAGTGTAATCCAAGTCAAGATCTTCAAAAGAACCTTGAGAAGGGAAAAAAGAGATATCAAAGATAGAAATAGAGCTGCTTACGAAGATGTGGCATATTCACTCATTTCCTTGATCTTATAAATATTTATCAATCTCCATCTTAAATATCTATAACCATCAAGTCTGCAGAGCAGACTCATAAGCCAAATAGCCTAATTCTGCTCCTATATCTTATGGTTATTAACATAAATAGTAAACAACTGATCAGTGGGATCCTCCACTAGTTACATCCAGCCAATTTGAAGACATACTTATTCCAATTTTTTTTTCCCCTTCAGAAAAATAGATTTTTATTGCCTCGCTTTTTTGCTTACTTCAAAGCATTGAGCTCTTAACTTGTGCACCAGAGCAGAGCATACAAATGTGGCAACTTGTCAAATGCCTTTTAGTATTGGTATTGAAGTGGATTGTAATAAGATTATTAATACATTCGTAGAATATGACCTTCGAAAAGAAATTGGAATAGGTTACAGCAGGTAAACCCATTAAGGAAGACACAGTAAGGAAACCAAACACTCCTTCAAAAGATATATCCATATTATTTGAAAGAGTATATGTGCATATCTTATTTAAAACACTGATATCTATCAACAAAGTCATAAAAACACTCAGTTCCAAAGGGACAGAATTCTTGAGAGGCATAGCTAGGGTAAGTGATCTTTTTTTTTCAGGGATGGGGAATCAAAAAACAGAGGAAATAGTTTTAAGGGTAGAGGTGAACAAGTTAATAAAATCCTAAGTGGCAACTATTTTCACACAGCAGGTGGTAGATATGCCACAGCTGCCAAAGGAAGTGGTTGAGAAAGGTACTTTCGAAAATTTGAGAAGAATGTGAACAGCTACAGTATATGGATGACAAGCATTTACAGGGATCTGGACCAAGTGCTGGGAAATGGAATTAGTCTCAATGCAGATTTGGGACATGTATAGGCTAAATGGTCTCTCCCTATGCTCTATGAAAAGGATTTAAATGGAACATTAACACTGGAATGCATCAATGACCAATAACTTTATTGAACCACATTGTAATATTTGATATGGAAGAAAACAAGTTGTATGTTTTAGACAGAGCCTAAATGATCCCACAAAATCCTACACTGCTGCCATATTTATTCATGAATGAAGAAGATGCCCTTTGACTTCAATTACATTGAAGCTCAGCAGTTTTTGTGATGACACAGTTCAAGTGTTTAGAACCAAATTAAAATGGAATTACTTTGTTAAACTGTGTTTGGGGATTCGAGACTTCAGCTAACAACTGAAGTCTAAGATGCTCTTGTAATCTGAATAATCATTTTTGTCAAAGCACTTAAACCATATTCATTATATTTCTGGTTAATGATGACTCACAGGTGTTGACGTTGTGTCATTTCGTGAGCTTGATGCCATTGAATGTTAAGCAATATACAGTACATTCCAGTCATTTCTGACAGAGGTGGAAAATCTGCAAACCTGCTCTTCCGGAGATGTAATGTAAAGATTTTTACTCCTCATGTATGTGAAGGATGTAAGAAGTAAAGCCAATTCAAATTCAAATTCCTTCCAAATCCATAGCTAATGGAAGGAAGATGAAGTCAGCTCTTCCAGTGTATTGAACCTCCTTAAAGTGAAAATTGCAAGATGTGGCTGGACAGAGATGATGCCACACAAGGGCAGTGGTACCATTAATTTTACAGTCAATGGTAAAATTGATCATTTCTTGGTGTGTCTGGTCATGATCCTAATAACAACATGTAACAGAGCCTTGTTGAAGGCCTTCATGAAGCCTCAGTCACAGCATCATGAGGCACAGAATCATACCTTGCACCGTATTGGATTGATTGTGAGAATGTGGCAAGTGTGCATAGGGCCATATGATTGCATGGTGAATTGATTGGGCCCCCTAGGTATGAAGGCACTGTCTTTTTGCACCGACTTTTGAGTATGCATATTTTTGTCTGGGTGCTCCCAATTCACAGCTCCTGCACTGTTAGCTGCCCAGCATGTACCGTGGCTAACGTGACTTATTAAAAAGATTTTATCATACTACTCTACAGATGTTCTTGCTTGCTCATACATAACTGTGCCCATCCACATTATTCCAGTTACCTGCTTTACTGCTTCACCCTCCTGCACTTGCACCCTCTTCATTTCGCCTCGTACATTTACAATCACATTGCCCTCTGCACTTTAGCTTGCGGCTGGTGATTGTTGTGTCTTCCTGACATAGTTGCCCCTTTGCTCTGTCAGTGCTTGCACCTGATTCACCCTACTTGATCTGCTAGGATCATATCTATTGTAATATTTTCCTTTCAGGTCTGCCTGAGCCCCTGCCCTGTTGACATCCCGCTTTCCAGGTCTGCTCATGCTCAACCTTGCTGTTTCTCTTTCTCAAGTTCACCCAAGCACCACCCAGCCATGTCTGCACCCAATTTACCAGATACACTGAAGATCACCCTGCTCCCATTGCATTTCTCCTTGCCTCCCACAATCTCCTCACCCTCCACACGTGCAAAACTCCACTTCAATGCTATTTCTCACTTGTGCAACTCATGGTCTTTATCAATGTATCCAAGGCTTCTTTCAGTCAATTACCCAAAAACATCCAAGTTATCGAGGATTCCTCCGACTAAGATGCCATGAGGATTAGCTTCATTTCTTCTAGTGAGGTTTCCCCTGTCTGTCAAACAGGGAAATACAGTCTGTGAATGTTAATTCAGTGTGGCGAGAGGAACAGCATCACCAACAGCCTGCACTGCATACATCCTAGTCATGGGCACTGTCCAACTTGCTGAATAAACTGATTCTTAAAATGTTGGTTAAATCATATTTAAATATAGTGTTCAGTTTTAGTTGCCGCTTTATAGGAAGGATATGGAAGCTTTAGGGACATGCCTGGATTCAAAAGCATGTCTTATGAGGATAGGCTGAGTGAACTACGGTTTTACTCTTTGAAGAGAAGGAGGAAGAGAGGTGACTTGATAGTGGTTCAAATTCAAAGTAAATTTATTATCTATATACATGTATTTCACTATTTATAACCCTGAGATTCGTTTTTTTTGTGTATATACACAACAAATCCAAGAAACATAATAGAATCAATGAAAGAAAAGTTAACTATGCAAATAGAAAAGAGACAAATAATAACTAACTAACTAACTAAATAAATAACTAACTAAATAAATACTGAAAACTAAATGATAAAAGTACAAAACAATAAGAATTATAGATCATGTGGACAGCCAGAAACTTTGTTCCATGGTGCAATGACTAATACAAGGGGGCATAAGGTTAAGGTGTTAGGAGGAAAGTATAGAGGGAATGTGAGAGGCAGGTTTCTTACACAGAGAGTGGTAGGTGCATGGAAT
Source organism: Mobula hypostoma (assembly GCF_963921235.1). Classification (NCBI taxonomy): domain Eukaryota; kingdom Metazoa; phylum Chordata; class Chondrichthyes; order Myliobatiformes; family Myliobatidae; genus Mobula; species Mobula hypostoma. The sequence continues at coordinate 70,016,777 of NC_086106.1, forward strand.
GTCCTGCCAGGTCTGGTAATAGAGGCAGGTAAACTAGGACATTTAAGAAACTCTTAGATAGGCACATAGATGAAAGAAAAATGGAGGGCTATGTGGGAGGGAAGGGTGAGATTGATATTGGAGTAGGTTAAAGACTTGGCACAATATCATGGGTGAAAGGCCTTGTACTGTCCTGTACTGTTCTATATTCTCACTAATGAACACGTGAATTATCTGTTGGATACAAGCCATGCTGAAGGAGTGACCACATGCATAGGTCAAGTTTGTTACATCCGTCTCCACTCAAATATTTATAGTCATATACTTCAGAAACAAGTTAGTGTCACAATAATTGGACCAAAAGGACTCCCGCAGAGTAAACAGAAAAAGTAGATATAACGTGGGTGAGCTAGACTGATTGCTGGGTTGTCATTAGCCCGTAAAAATATAATAAAGTAAAGTTTTTGATGAAGGAAAATCAAATCCATTAAATGCCATCATCTGGAATGCTGAATCTTGGCTAAGCTTCAGCTCAGTAGATCAGCTGGTTGAGGAAAGATACAAAAGCCAAGGGATATTTGATCCCTTTATAGTTTTCTTTATCCTCTGCCTTTGTACGAAAGGTAATGAAGTTTAAACTTCTAATCTAAAAACTACTACATCTTTGAGTACATTGCATTTGCATGGATTTAAATTCTGAAATATTAGACAAAATATTGGCATTACATTTCAATAAAGGCTATCTCACATCAATCTGCTTTTAGTTCGTGATTATCAGACATCCCAAAATTTCAATAGGTGCTTTGTTCTCCCTAGCAACAAAAAATACTTCATACAAATCACATAAAATTTTCAGTCTATCAAATATCTCATCAAACCTCTTCTCAAAATAATATGATTTTGCATGTTAAAAGAGAACAAAATGTACAAATGCTGTAAATCTTAAAAGTAAATTTATTATCAAAATATACAATATATACAATATGTCACGATATACTACATTAAGATAAATTTTCTTGTGGGAATTCATAATAAAACAATGGAATACAATAGAATCAATGAAAAATTGCACACAAAGACTGACTACACACAAGACTGTAAAAAACAAACTATGCAAATACAAAAACAATAATAATAATAAATGAATATTAAATAAATAAATAGTAAATAAATGATACTGTGAATATGAGTTCTGGAATTCTTGAAAGTGAGTCCATAGTTTGTGAAGTCAATTCAGTGTTGAGATATTTCATTCAAACATTGAAGATATTTGGTAATATCACCAAGAACACGCAAATTTCTACACAATGTACCATGAAGCATTCTAACTGGCAGCATCAGTGTCTGGTATGGGGAAGGACTACTGTACAGGATTGAAGAAAGCTGCAGAGAGTTGTAAAATTAGTTAGCTCCATCATGGCCACTGGCCTCCATAGTATTCAGGACATCTTCAGTGAGCTGTGCCTCTGAAAAGCAATGCCCATCATTAAGAACACCCGCTGCCCAGGAAATGTTCTGTTCTCATTGCTACCATCAAAGAGGGAGTACCGAACCCTGAAGGCAAATACTCAACAATTGTGGCAGAACTTCTTCCCCTCTGCCATCTGATTTCTGAATGGACATTGAACCCATGAACACTACCTCACTATTTTTTATTTCCTAATTTTTGCAATACTCATTGAACTATTTAATATACTGTATATATGTACTTACTACTTCGCAAACAGACGGTTTGAATAGCTGTTCAAAAGCTAATAAATGGTTGATCCTGATTTACTGCAAGATATTACAATAGCCAAGAGCTCTGGGTGAAAGATTTAGCTGCACCTGTTAAATTAAGTGAGATTTATAAGCTGAACAGTTGGCTGTAAAAAGCTAATAGGAATGTTTTGAAGTTGCCTCAGAACCAAGCATTGGATATTGCCTGTATAACTATTTCTTTGACTAAAACCAGCAACCTGTTTACTGTGATAACAGAAATACTGGAAGAATGCAGCTGGTCAGGCTTAATTTGTGGAAAGAGGAACTAGTTAATGTTTCATGTCAGTGACTCTACATCAGAACTGAGAGTGATTGGAGTGAAAGTGATTAATGGAAATCACATTGGAAAGAGGAACATTTTTTCAAGGTCAGCATTCCTAGAAGCCACAATGGAAGACATAAAAAAAGCTGCAAGTGCTGAAATCCAAAATAAACATTACATCTACAGTTTTATTTGGTTTCCATCATGAGAACTGTGTATTGTTTGCTCTTCATATAGACGTTTGCAGACAGTTGTTTCCTTTTGGTGACTTTTCATTGTTTATTCCAATGATCTTTGCTGATCAGTCCTGATGAAGGATCTCAGCTCAAAGTGTGAATTGCTTATTACTTTTCATAGATAATGTATGATCTGCTGAGTTCCTCCAGCATTTTGTGTGTGTTACTTGGCATGTATCTCAACCACTCCCAAGTTTTTAAGCCTTTATTTAGCTTTCCCAATAAGTCTGCATTTTTGGTATTAAAAACTGTCTGTGATTGGGCCTCAGTTAGAAAATGGCCCTGAGTTAGAAAAATAGATCCTTGTGACACAACAAAGAAATGGGTGTCTGCTCTCTTATCTGGCTCAGCATTCATTGTGTCAAAATATTCATTACACCACCTTACTTCCAGCATAAAGCTCTTTTTGTCAGTTCTCATTCTACAAACTTCATCAAAGGTACAATGCAGATAAGATCACATTTCATATGTGACCCTCAAAAAATATGAAGTCACCATGCTAAGGTCGGCTAATGGTACTTTTATTCTACTGAATGCCTTATAAATTGCATGCAAAACTTTAGCCACTAAAGCCCAACTCAAAATCTGACAGGTCTCCTGTGGAGTACAAGTTTAATGTGTGTTTTCTTGTGAGGTAGAATTTCTATCCAGTGCACTGTTTTCTTAAATATTTAGTAAGATTTCATATGGGCAGCTTTTATTTCTGTTTAGATGGTCAAGCAAGTAATGTGGGGGTATGCACTTGGGCATGACAGCTGGGAACTTGTTTCTATAGGCACAGCTATAACCTTGCCAGAAATGCAATATAATTCTGGTTTAGTATGGATGAGGTTTCATGTTTAAAATGAGATAATGTGATATTAGATACAGCTGTTTGAACCAACAGACCACAACTTAACATTATTCAATTGTAGACCACTGTGGAGTTAACAGAGTTGTTTGCAGTTTCCAGCAATGTAAGTAGATTAGTAGGTAAATCAAATTTCTGTTTGGTAATTGGGTATCTCTGGGGGATAGTTAGTTCCAATGGATTGGAAAGGAATAAGTAGATCTATTTTATTCCTTTTTCACTTTTTATCATTTCATTGTTGATTTGCTGATGTTAGGCTAATGGAAAGCTCTGTATCTATTTTACTAATTAGTTAACTAATCACCTTCTCTTTCATTCATATCATTGATATAGTATATTTGAGGTTGAGCTGTGCAAAGTTCCATAGGGATCTGGTAGCAATCATCCAATCTCCACATAATTCAAAAAAGTTTTTAAAGACTTTACTTTCTGTTAAATTGAGGTGATAATACTGAGAACTCTGATGTATAAAATGTTCTCAAATGACCAACATATAAGAGAGTTAGCAAGGTTAAAAATATATGGACTAATTAATCAGATGAGGTAAGCAAATGAAGTTGGTGGTGAATAAAAGATGAGTAAGCTAATATTAAAATAAGAAAAAACAATGTCTATTGAATAAATGAACAACTATTAACATAGGTATACATCCCAAAGATTTAGGTACCATTGTTTTGCTCTGATTAGAAGATTCCAATTAATCTGAAAGTGTTCTCTTATATATTAAGGATATATTGACCATGCTTCAACATTACTTCAAGAAGTTTGATTTTTTTTCTGGATCATTACTAAAACTACATTTCAAATACAGATTATAATTTCTGATGCTTCATGTCTAACTTAACTATCTTCACTCCAAACAAATTAAATTGATCATTTCTTTTCAGCACTGCAAGTTTTTTTTCTGAAATGCAGATTTATGTTTGCTTTCCTGAAACTTGTCCAAGTTACCTTTCCAAATAGATAAGTTTTGGTTTATTTGACTATTGAGAACAGGCCAGTCTTTGAAGTCATTTTTTTCACTAGAGCTATCTTCCCCTGAGTTCAGGATCTTAAGTCAATCTAATAGTTGGATCGATGTCTTTATCTTCTCTGGACTGTGGTTTAAACTGCGCAGTGTCTACTGAATTTGCAGCATGGACAGAGGCAGAACAAATTAATCCTTTTGGGAAAAAAAACTCCTCAATTCTTGTTGAGTTCACTTAAATTTCTCTCCATAGATGATTGGCTTGAAAGTGGACTGCTTCTCTCTCCAAAGGGATTCCCAATTGTCTCTTTAATTTGACTCATCCAATGGATTCCTACTTTCCTTCTCATTTCTGATCAGCTTTAAGCCAAAACTCAATTCACCTGGTCAAACTTTGATTCCAGCCTACCCTTCCTCTCTTTTCCTCTTTTATAAACCAACCAACTTAACTATACCTCTTCCTACCCTGTCTCCTGTAAAAAATGTCATTTCCCTTTTTACAGTTCTTTTGTCTCTGCCACAACTGTTCCCAAGATGAGGTATTCCTTTCCAGGACATAAATGATGTCCTCTTTCTTTAAGCCCCAGAGTTTTCCCTTCCTCTATCATTGATGCTACTGTTACGTACCCCGTAACTGGGTTGCCAAACCAGCAGAAATGGATCACTCAGTTGGAGTCTGGATTACTAGATCTAAGAAAGTTTTATTAAAGAAACAAGCAACACAGTAATCGAAAGGATAATAAATGCAACAGTTCAGCAATGATAAACACACATGTGCACAGAATTAAGATAACAGGATCAATCAAGCTCTATCATTGTCTCGGGGTAAATGACCAATTTCAAAGTGACACAAAGTCCAGTTCAATTTAGTTCAGTTCGCAGTAATCGTTGCCATGGCGATGGACAATGTGGGGGGAAGGAGAGAGAGAACAAGAACGAATGATCATTCAAAACGGCTTCCACACACAGACCTGCGATATTGCTCACAAGCAGCTTTCGGGCGGGTCCTTTGTGATGTCACCTGAGGTCACCGACTGTGACCCCTCCTCCAGATGCGGTCAATCCTCTGCAGTGAACCCGGCACCCAAGCAAGGGTGGACATACACCGGGTTCCCACACACCGGGTGCCCGCTGATCATACCTTTCCACCCTGTGCGTCTATGACTTGGTTCCGCAACCAGCCTTCCAAAACGACTCCCGCCGACTTGCGGGAGGGCACCGCTTCCAGGGTCTCGTTACCTCGTGGTATCGTGTGTGTCCTGCCTTAGTGAACCTGTCCCTTTTTATCTCCCTGCTGGGGTATCACCTGTCCATCACACTTCAAACAGTTCAGGGTTCAAAGGGGCAGCCGCTCTAGACAGCTCTCTCTCCCGTCCCTTCATTACACATCTCCAAATGCTGCTCCAATGTCTTCCTTATCTCTCTCTTGAAGACAGGTGGCAGACCAACTGCTGATCACACAGGACAGCTAACATCTTATCTATGTGTATTCTTATCACACTACCCTCACCCATATCCCCTCCATTTCCTGGACACCCACCCTCACCTCATCTTCCTGCCACCTTAAAAGGGATAGAGATCCTCTGGTCCTCACCCATCAGTCTGTAAGCCTTCACCTCCGGCACATCATTCTCTGCAGTTCCACAATCATTATCAGGACCCTACCACCAAACTCAACTTTACCTCCTCCTCAGTCTCTCCACTTTCCACAGGAACTACTCCCTCCATGATTCCTCTGTCTATTCACCCCTCCCAATTAATCTCCTTCCCAGTACTTATTCCCACAAGTGGAAGAAGTGCTACACCTGCCCATTCATGTCCATTCAGGACCCCAAACAGTTATTCCAGGTAAGGCAACACTTCAACTGTGAATCTGTTGGAATCATCTATGGTATCTGGTGCTCCCGATGTGGCCTCCTCCACATTGGTGAAACCCAATGTAGATTGGGGGACTGGAGTGTCGCACACCTTCACACCATCCAAAATAAACCAAATGTCCTCGTGGTCAACTATGATTGTATTTTAATTCCAATGCCCATTTCCATTCTAACATGTTGCCCATGGCTTCCTTTACTGCCACAAAGAGGCCATTCTCAGGGTGGAGAAGCAACACCTCATATTCTGTCTGATTTCATTGATTTCTCCAACTTCTGGTAATTTTCCCCCTCCCTCTTGTGTCTTATTCAGTTCCCCACTCTGCCTCCCTTCTTACCTCATTCTCTTCTCCTTGCCTGCCTATCACATCCCCTGGGTGCCCCTTTTCCTTCTCTTTCACTGATGGTCCATGCTCCACTCCTTTCAGACTCCTTCTCCAACCCTTTACCTTTTCCACCTATCCCCTCTCAGATTCTTGCTTCATCTTCCTTCCCCCACCCACCTGCTTTGCCTATCATTTTCTATCCTACTGTACGTGCCCTCCCCCACATTCTTACTCTAGCTAATTCCCCCTTCCTTTTCAGTTCTGAATGGTCTCAGCCCAGAACTTTGACAGTTCATTCATTTCCGTATATTGTCACGTACCCCGTGACAGGAATAAAGAACCAGCAGAGATGGAAAACACTTTGGAATCCAGTATTGCTATAAATTAATAATATTCATTAGTAACTATGCAATACAGTAATATAAATGTAGATAAATCAAACAGATTAGCAGTGATTTTTTATATATATATATATATATATATATAAGTAAGTATATCAGTAAGTGTACAAATATATGTATGAAAAACCAAGCCTCCTTAAGTCTAGGTGTAAAAAGATAGAGTCTTACGATGATGAGTAAAGTTCAGTTCAGTTTGTGGTATTTAGTTGAGTAGTGATGGAGAGAGAGAGGGAAGGATTTGAGTCTTCAGGTGAGCTGACGTTGTCGATCTTCTCATCGTCCCTCGAAATCCTTTAAAAGTCACCGACTGTGACTTTAACAAAGGGGACCAGTTTCCTGTGGTGGAGCTATCACCCAGGTGAGGGTGGACACATGGACAACTCCCCACCAGTCAATCCCTTTCCTTTTCACTGCAAGAGCGGCTGGTCGATCCACCTGATCAATCCTCCAAAAACCCACTTTTCCTGCCGGCACAACAATGCTCATTCAGTGTCCAAAACATGTGCCTGAGGTCTATTATCTGACCTCCTATTTTATCTTCCCGTGCTGAGCACCAACTGACACTCAAATAACTCCTCCTTCCTCTCTCTGTGTAAGAAAATCACAAGCAGGCAAATGTCCTTGAGAAGTATCAACACGCTGCTGAAAAATCATAACATCAAGTGTCCGTCAAATGACACTACCTTCGGTCACCATAGCAACTTATGAGCTTCTCGGTGCCATCTCTCTCTCCAACTCAGCAGAAATCCACAAGTTACTTCCAGTCCCTTAAAGTGACAGTCCAACAGTTAGTCTTCATCTCTCCCTCTCTTTTCAAAACAAGATATTGGTGGTAAATAACTCTCTCTCTCTCTCTTTTCAAAAGCACAGTTAATAGGGGTAAACGAGCACAGTTCAAAGGGGTAATTCAGGACCCTGTCACAATATGCTGCCTGACCTGTTGAGTTGTTCCAGTATTTTGTGTGTCCTTTCTCCTCTGTATCTCTCCCCCTACACAAATCAAAACACATCTGTATTCCTACTTTTCCAGTTATGATGAATGGTCTCTGCCCTGAAGCATTAAGGTGATCTTTCCAGAGACAAAAGAGACTACAAATACCGGAATCTGGTGCAATAAACGATTTTCTTGAAGGATTCCACAGGTCAGGCAATATCTAAGGGAAGAATTGTCAACGTTTTGGGTCAAAACTTTTCATCAGGACGGACACTGCAGATTGTTTGATCCTCCATATTTCTCTCTGCTGCATTAGCTAAGTACTTACAGAACTTGTCTTTGTTGCTATTTATTTCCACATTGTGTAAATGTCAATTTTCATACATTCATAGGATAAAAATTTTTACGACATTGAAGAAGAAAAGTGAATTTTCAGCAGATTAATTGAAAAGTGTCTGGATAAGTGAACAAAACAAGAACACATTGAGAATTACTGCAGGTACAGTTACTGTTCATTTTATTGTACAGTGATGTCATCAAAACAAAGACAGTATACTTTTGGATAGGCTTGAGATGTTCCTCTGTTATTGGTAATTCTTTGTTGTTTGATTTATTTGTACTCTCTCTTATGCACATCAAACTGATCATTCTGCGAGCAGAGAATACTGCAAGGCAAGGAAAGAATCAGAATCAGCTTTATTATCACTTTCTTATAATGTCTGAAATTTGAGTTTTGTGGCAGCAGAACAGTGCAAAAACATACAACTACCATAAGTTACAAGATAAATAAAAAGTGCAAAAAAAAGAGGAAGGAATAATGAGTGAGTTCAAAGTTCATTGACCATTCAGCAATCTAATGGCAAAGGGGAAGAAGATTTTTTTTGAATTGCTGTTCTGTACCTCTTCCATGGTTATACGAGGGGAGATTGATAAATTTGTGGCCTAAGGTAGAAGGTGTCAATTTTAGAAAATCTAGCACATTTATTTTTCCTACATTTATACACTTAGTCCAGCAGTCGTGGAGCATACGGATCCCTTCTTTGTAGAAATCGGTGTCTTGGACCTCCAGAAAGTGGTCCACAGCAGGGGTGATTGATAAGTTTGTGACCTAAGGTAAAAGAAGATGAGCTATCAACTTCAAACTTTCTGCATAATTACTCAAAAAGTTGAACTGTACGTGCATGTAACAAGAGCTGTATAACTCATCTCCTTCTACCTTAGGCCACAAACTTATCAATCACCCCTCATAGTAATGAGAAGAGGGCATGATCCAGATGGTGATACACCATCTTTTGAAGATGTCCTTGAAGGTGGGGAGGGTTGTGTCTGTAATAGAGCAGGCTGAGTCTACAACACTATACATCCTCTTGTGCATTGGAGCATACATTCCAGACTGTGGTGCCACCAGTCAAAATGCAATCCACAGTGCATCCATAAAATCTGCAAGTATTTGGTGAAATACTAACTCTCGTATAACTCCTAACAATGTAAAGCTGTGGGCACGCCTTCTTCATAGTTACATCAATGCTTTGGATCTTGGACAGTAAGATAGCATACTAATTACAAAGACAAACACGAGGAATTCTGCAGATGCTGGAAATTCAAGCAACACACATCAAAGTTGCTGGTGAACGCAGCAGGCCAGGCAGCATCTCTAGGAAGAGGTACAGTTGGCGTGTAGGGGCCGAGACCCTTCGTCAGGACTAACTGAAGGAAGAGCTAGTGAGAGGTTTGAAAGTGGGAGGGGGAGGGGGAGATCCAAAATGATAGGAGAAGACAGGAGGGGGAGGGATGGAGCCAAGAGCTGGACAGGTGATTGGCAAAAGGGATATGAGAGGATCATAGGACAGGAGGCCCAGGGAGAAGTAAAATGGGGAGGGGGAGAAAAAACCCAGAGGATGGGCAAGGGGTATAGTCAGAGGGACAGAGGGAGAAAAAGGAGAGAGAGAGAAAGAATGTGTGTATATAAATAAATAACAGATGGGGTACGAGGGGGAGGTGGGGCATTAGCGGAAGTTAGAGAAGTCAATGCTCATGCCATCAGGTTGGAGGCTACCCAGACGGAATATAAGGTGTTGTTCCTCCAACCTGAGTGTGACTTCATCTTTACCTTAGAGGAGGCTGTGGATAGATATATCAGAATGGGAATGGGATGTGAAATTAAAATGTGTGGCCACTGGGAGATCCTGCTTTCTCTGGCGGGTGGACAGAGCATAGGTGTTCAGCAAAACGACACAGTTTACACGCAGTAAACTATGTTGCCCTTTTTTCACTTTTTTTATTGAAAGTTACATTTTTATTTTTATGTTCTGCATTCTACTGCTGCCACAAGACAACAAATATCACAACACAAGAGTTGTTGGAAATCTAGAGCAACACTCACAAACTGCTGGAAGAGATCAGCACATCAGGCAGTCTCTATGGAAATGAATAATCTGTTGATGTTTCGTGCCAAGACCCTTCTTCAGCACTGGAAAGGAAGTGGGAAAGATGTCAGAATAACAAGGTGGGGGCAGGGGAAGGAGGACTAGCTAGAAGACGATAGCTAAAGCCAGGTGGGTGGGAAAAGGTGGAGAAGAAGGAATCTGATAGGTGGAGAGCGGACCATAGGAGAAAAGGAAGGAGGAGGGACACCAGAAGGAGGTGATAGGCAGGCGAAGAGAAGAGGTAAGAGGTCAGAGTGAGGAAATCAAAGAGGAGGGAAGGGGAGAGAATCAAAAAACTTACTGGAAGGAGAAATCGATTTTCATGCCATCTGGATGGTGGCTACCTAGAGAGAGTATGAAGTGTTGCTCCTCCACCCTGAGAGTGGCCTTACCATGGGAAAAAAGGGCTGACATGTTGTAACGGGAATGGGAATAGTTATTATAATGCTTGAGCACCAGGAAATTTTGCTTTGGTGGATGGAGCAGAGATGCTAACAAAGCAGTCCCTCAATTTACATTGGGACTCACTGATGTAGAGAAGGCCACATTAGGAGCACTGGATACAATAGATGACACCAACAGATTCGCAGGTGAAGTGTCAGCACACCTGGAATGACTGCTTGGGGCCCTAAGGGAGGAAGTAAATGAGCAGGTGTAGCACCTCTGTTGCTTTAAGAGATATGTGCCAGTGGGAAGGAACGAATAGACAAAGGAATCACAGAGGGAGTGATCCCTGTGGAAAGCAGAGAGTGGGGGTGAGGTAAAGATGTATTTGGTTGTAGGATCCCATTGAAAATGGCTGTAGATACGGAAAGTGAAGTGCTGGATGCAAAGCCTCATACAGTGCTAGAAGAGGACCAGAGGAATTCTTTCCCTTTTAAGGGATTGAGAAGATGTGGTGTATGTAAATGTCTGGGAAATGGAGGAGATGCGAATGAGAGCAATATAATGGTGGAGGAAGGGAAACCCCATTCTTTGAAGAAGGATGATATCTTTGATATCCTGGAAAGAAATTCCTCATCCTGGGAATAGATGTGATGCAAACAAAAGAAATGAGGAAAGGAAATAGTATTTTTACAGGAGGTGGGCTGGGAAGAGCTATAGTCATGATAGCCGTGGGTCATCAATGGAACACAGGAAGAGTTGGGGAACATTACCAGGGGAGATTTGGAACATGGACTGTTCTACGTAGCCAATGCAAAAGCAGACATAGCTGGAAACCATGCCATTCACCATGGTTACCTCGAGTTTGGAGAAAGTGAGAGGAGCCAAAGGAGAAACTGTTGAGGATTAGGACCCATTCTTCCAGATAGAGAAGGGTGATGGTGGAACGGAACTGGTTGGGTCATTTGTTCAGAAAGAAGCGGCGAGTTTTAAGGCCTTCTTGATGGGGAATAGAAGTATATAGGGACTGGATATCCGAATGAAAATTGGGCAGTTAGGGCCAGGGTATTGAAAGTTGTTAAGAAGATCAAGAGCCTGTGAAGTGTCATGATGTGAGTGTGTAGGTACTGAACCAAGGAGTATAGAATGGAGCAGGAGCAGGCAGAGACAACAGTAGAATCGTGCAGGGTAAGGTGGCAGTGGATGGGAGTTCTCCAGAGTTGATGATGTTGTGATGGTGTCAGAGATAATTTCCTGATGGTCTTTTTCAAGGGGTAAGAGAAAGTGCCTGATGTGGCACCTGGCCTCAGCAATGTAGAAGTCAGTCTGCCGCATTACAGCAGCACCTCCTTTTTTCTGCAGGTTTGATGGTTAGAATGTGATTCATTTAGAGTGAGAGAGGAGGGCAGTGCACTCAGACGTTGTAAGGTTCAAAAATTAGTGAAGAACGCTGAAGTTGTGCCGATTGATGCTGAAAGTTAATGTCATTGTCACAAGTAATGCCTATGTCATAATGGCACTCTGTATGTCATTGATAATAAACCTGATTCTGTTCCTGCATTTAACTATTATGGTTTCTCTACTCATATCAGACCTTCTCAGTGGTGAACAAGAAGATTCAAGAGATGCATGTGGCAATGTGCTTAAAAGGATAACAACCCACTTCAGATCATGAGTCATGACAATATGTTAGAGTTTTGGCTCAGTGCTTATCAGTATGATAATCTGATTGGTACATAGACAGCAAGAACTTGTATGTTACAGAGAAATTTTTAAGTAAAAACTGGACCTTTAATACATGAAAATAACTTTCCAAAGTAATCCCATACAGAGAGAAATATGAGCTTTTAATTTGGATCCATCTGTACGAAAACAACTTCAAATGCAGATGTAATTAAAAACATGGCCAACAGTCAAGACAGGGCACTTTGTGTTTACAAAAGATTTTATTTAAAGTAAGTCTTTTTTACCTATTCTTCCCCATATTTCATACTTATAGATATGAACAGGAGAAACAGCGAACTAACGTCAATGATTTAATGAATCAATTAGAGGTTGTCATACATGTTGATAAAATGACATACAGTAGAAAAAGGCATGATATCTCGCAGAATAAATATAGAGCTACAGGTAGGAAATTAAGATTGTTGATTTTTAGGTGAGTGATCTGCGGATTACACCAAGCACAATGAGGACACAATCTTGGGTTCTGAGTTCTGGAACAGAAGGATATGCCAGAAAATGTGTGGCTTAAGTGCGAGATCAGGCAGGGATTCATATGCTTGAATCATTAGGATTTACTTGACGTAGAATTGACCTACACCAGATGAGGAGGTTGCATGTGAACTGGAAGAACTAATATCCTGGAGGGGAAAATTGTTTTTGCTGTCAGAGAGAGTTTCAATTAGATTGGCAGGTGAGTGAGAACTGAAAGAGCAAAGTCAGTGAAAACACAGTGGCACATGCAGCAATTAAAAGTGTAAGCCTGGCAATCAAGATAGTCATGTTTACAGTAAAAGGGCAGAAAGGGCCGCTGTTTAAATTGCATCTATTTCAATGCATATTGCTGTATGGGTATGATGGATGAACACAGGGCTTGGAGTGCTTCTAGGGACTGGGACGTTTTCACCATAATGGGAAACACGGCTGGGGAAAGAGCAGAACTAGCAGCTCAGTGTTCTGGGATACTGATGTTTTTGTTGTCACAGAGGTAAGAGTGGACAGAGTGTTGCCTTGTTAATATGGGAGCTCATAACCATAAGACCATAGAGCCGCCTCTATTTCCTGAGGAGACTGAGGTCCTTTAACATCTGCCGTACGATGCTGAGGATGTTCTATGAGTCTGTGGTGGCCAGTGCTATCATGTTTGCTGTTGTGTGCTGGGGCAGCAGGCTGAGGGTAGCAGACACCAACAGAATCAACAAACTCATTCGTAAGGCCAGTGATGTTGTGGGGATGGAACTGGACTCTCTGACGGTGGTGTCTGAAAAGAGGATGCTGTCCAAGTTGCATGCCATCTTGGACAATGTCTCCCATCCACTACATAATGTACTGGTTGGGCACAGGAGTACATTCAGCCAGAGACTCATTCCTCCGAGATGTAACACAGAGCGTCATAGGAAGTCATTCCTGCCTGTGGCCATCAAACTTTACAACTCCTCCTTTGGAGGGACAGACACCCTGAGCCAATAAGCTGGTCCTGGACTTATTTCCTGGCATAATTTACATATTACTATTTAACTATTTATGGTTTTATTACTATTTAATTATTTATGGTGCAACTGTAACAAAAACCAATTTCCTCTGGGATCAAAAAAGTATGACTATGACTATGACCATAAGATCTAGGAGCAGAATTAGGCCATTTTGTCCATTGTGTCTACTCCATTCCATCATGGCTGATCCATTTTCCCTCCTTGCCCCAGTCTCTGGCCTTCTCCCTATATCCCTTCATGCCCTGACTTATCAAGAATCTATCAACCACTGTCTTAAATATACCCAATAGCTTAGCCTACACAACCATCTGTGGCAATGAATTCCACAGATCCACTGCTCTCTGGCTAAAGAAATTCCTCCACATCTCCATTCTAAAAGGACGTACTTCTATTCTGAGGCTCTGTCTCTGATCTTAGACTCTCCCACCATAGGAAGCATCCTCTCTACATCCACTGTATCAAAGCCTTTCAAGATTCGATAGGGTTCAATAAGGTAACACCCCATTCTTCTGAACTCCAGTGAGTACAAACCTAGAGCCATCAAGCACTCCTCAAGTGACAAGCCTATCAATCCTGGAATAATTTTCATTAAACTCTTTCGAACCCTCTCCAAACTCAACCCATCCTTTCTTAGATAAGGGGCACAAAACTGCTCACAATGCTCCCAGTGCTTTATAAAGCCTTTACATTGCATCCTTGATTTTATATTCTAGTCCCTTCAAAATGAATGGTAATATCAGATTTGCCTTCCTCATCACAGACTCAATCTACAAATTAACCTTTTGGTGAACCCTTTTGGTAGTCTCCATATTATTATTGTCTAGCTTACTTTTGTGTTGGATCTTTTCCCTCTGTATGACATTTTTATTGCCTTCTGTTGTGTTATAAAAGCTTCCCTATACTCTAACTTCCCATTATTTTTTGCTCAATTATATGCTCTCTTTAGCTTTAATGTTGGCTTTAATTCTCCTTGTCAGCCATGGTTGTGTCATCCTCTTTTAGAATATTTCTACTTCTTTGGGATGTCTATATCCTGCACCTTCCGAGTTGCTGCCAGAAAATCCAGCCACTGCTAGTATTCCTTTCCAGTCAATTTTGGCCAGCTCCTCTCTCACGCATCTGTAATTCACTTTGCTTCACTGTAGTACTGATACATTTGACTTTAACTTCTTCTTCTCAAAATGTAGGGTGAATTCTATTATAATATGATCACTAACCCCTAAGGGTTCCTTTACCTTAAGCTCGCAAATCAATTTTGGTTCATTGCATAACAGCAATGCTTAGAGAGGTGCATTCAAGACAGTTCTTTCATGCATTATTCAGTGGAAACTGCTGAGCAAAGAGAAATACTAGACCTCCTCTTAGGGAATCAGATTGGCCATGTAACTAAAGTGGCGTTTGAAAAGAACTTTTAGTTGGATGACCTCAATTTGTTTAGCTTTGTAATATTTATATAAAAAGATGGGTCTATAGGTTAAAGTCCTGAGCTGCAGCAGCAGGGTCAACATCAAGGACATTAGGCAGGCCTAGAAGGTGTCAACTGGGTAATTCTATTTAAGGCAAAGGGAATAAGGGCACAGGCTTGAACTTCCCAGACTCCACCCATCTAACAAACGTCTAAGCCTCACCACTCTGGCCTTCCATGTTGTCAAGTGTCTTATGGAATAACCTTCTAGATCACTAGTCAGCACACCAGTTCCCTTCCAAGAACAACTTCAGGCTGCAGGACCCTCATCAGCAACACCTCCGGGGCCCAGGCTGTTAGGGAGATGCTCTCATAAACTCCCAAGAGTGATGTAAGCATTGGTAGAGAAACAACTTCTGCGCTTACCATGGAGCAACTGATCACCCATGCATCCAATACCCACTGCATCCAGGAAAACAACACCATCAGGTAGAGATGAGGGGTCTTCTCTGAGTTGGACAATCCACATTAGGGGTGCATGGAAAGAACTACTTTTTAATCAGGATGGCAATTGAGATTTTAAAGGCAGAGTTTTGCTGCAGTTTGAGCAGCAACCAACCAGCAAGGGGGATTCATTAGAAAGGGCCAATAAAAATAACTCAATGCAAGTGGAGTGGTCATTCTTGTGAGTATCCCAGTCTTTAGAGTGGGTTTGGTTTATCAGGCTTAGGTGAGATCACATCTGGGTGAGGTAAATTGTCTTGTAAATTACTCTCTCTCTCTCTGTTTTTATTGTTCGTTCCTGACCTATTAGGGAACAATAGTTTAGTGAGAATGGCTCCAGGGGCAGTGTATTTGACTCTATGTGTGATGTGGGAAGTCTGGCCTGGGATCATGCATGGTTGTCCACCCAAGTTCTCCCCTTATGCATCAACTTCCACAAGATTTTGTTGTGGTTTATTGCTGCCTTCAAGATTACCTATGGCATCAATCCAATCACTTTTTGTGTCCAGCTGTCACCATTCCTTAGCATCATACCCACCTTCCATGTATCCTATCTTAAGTCGATTGTCCATGAGCCACTCAATCCACCTAAGCCTGCACCTCCAGAACCAAGGATGGTGAATGATGGTTGAGTATACACAGATTTCCAGTCATTGAATTCACCTTGTAATGGATAGGTTGTGCAATACCTGGTCAGCCAGGAAGGGTACTGCATAGAGGAGAGAATTCTTGGGTGGTGTCTAGTTTCATCTTGGATTCATTGCTCATTGAGCAGTTCCACCGGACCCAACCAGGTCGTCCTATTGGGGGTGAGGGTCCTGTCAGGCCTGCGCAGGCAGGCACCTTCCAGTCTCTACCTAGCTAACAGGAAACACCTGCCACGTGTTTCCAACCCATCACCTGCAGCCTATTTAAACCCAATTGTCATCCACAGTCCTTGCTCACTCATTCAAACCAGTCAGCCTCAACCAGCTACTCTTTGCCTTTAGTTACCTTGTTACCTTGCCGTGTCATGTATCCACTCCCGCTTGTTTTGTTGCCCCTCTTAGCTTCTCATTTTATGGTCAATTATTAAAGAAACTTCTCACTACTAAATTGTCTCCACTGCTCTGTATTTGACTAAGAAGAGACTTCCTATCTTATATAGGCAGCCGTCAATCCCAGGGGATCATGGATTTGCACCTCTGGTGGACTGTGTCCTCACCATGGTGCAAGCTTGGGTGGGAAGATTTGAAGAACCAGTTGTTGCCGATGCAACGGGTTCTCCCTCTCCATGTCGCTGATGTAGTCCAAGGGATGGGCAAGCACTGATACAGCTTGGCACCAGTGTTATCATAGAGGTTGCCAGAGTGAAACAACATTGAACTACCTTAGGGATCCCAGCTCTGGATTAATTCATCGGGGTTTAGTCCCAAAGCTTTTCCATGGGTGGGTATGGCTGCAAGTCAGTGGAGGTTTAAAATCAGAGTTTTCCTTATCCTAGAGGGGCTGCTGTCCAAGGCTGACAAGCCCCACCTGCCTGTAGCAACTGGTTTTGAGGCACCAGTGGTCCACCTTTGCTCCTTCTCTTGTCAGCAGAAACAATTCTGTCAGGCCTAGTAGTTAAGCCACACATGAAGGACAAGATTTGGACTTGGTTTTCAGAGGCCATTAGAGATGCACGCCATTTGGAGCACTTCATAGGTAGTGGGAGCTCATTCCCACTTCCACCCTTGGCTATGACATCCTTAGGAACCAAGGAAGAGGAACCTTAGGAACTTAGGAACAGACCATGTCCCCATAAAGACCATTTGGACCACTTATGTGTGAAGCCACAGGTGATAGTTATCATCACCTGGATAGTTGAGGTGTAATCAGGAATAGCTAGCATGATATTGTGCATGGGAAGTCATTTCTGACAAACCTTGTGGTGCTTTCTCAAAGAAGTAACTAAGGGAATAAGTGAAGACAGGGCAGTGGATGTTGTCTATATGGACTTTAGCAAGGTCGTCAACAAGGTCTTACATGGCAGACTCGTCTGGAAGGTTATGTTGCATGGGATTCAGGGGGAGCTAGAGAGGTGGATTCAGAATTAGCTTGACCGGAAGCAATAGGTGATGGTTGAAGGTCCATTCTCCAACTGGAGGTCTGTAACTGGTAGGCTGATCTGGGATCGGTGTTAGGACCTCTGTTATTCATTAATTACATAAATGGTTTGAATATAAATATACATGGCAGGATTAGCAAGTTTGATGATAACATTAAATAACAGAGTTTTGTTGATAGTGGAGCAGGTCACAGTGAATTGCGAAGAGATCTTGACCAGTTAGGGAGATGGGGAGAGGAATGCCAATTAGATTTCAACTTCAATAAGTGTGAGGAGATATACTTTGGATAGTCAAACTAAGCTAGGACTAAATGGCAGGGAACTGAGGAGTGTTGTGGAACAAAGGAGTACAATTTTACAGATTGCTGAAAGCAGCCATCCAATAGACAGCATTGTGAAGAAAGCATTTAACACACTGGGCTTCATCAATCAAGGGAAACACAAACAAAATGCTGGTGGAACTCAACAAGTTCTTCCAGCATTCTGTGTGTGTTACTTGGATTTCCAGCAGCTGCAGATTTTCTCTTGTATGTGATCAGTCAGGGGATTGGGTTTAGGAGTAGGAACAATGTGTTGCAGTTATAAATGTTATTGGTAAGGCTGCACATATAGTATCATGTACAGTTTTGGTTACTTTGTTATAGGAAGAATATTGTTAATCTGGAGAGAGTGCTGCCTGGTCTAGAGAGCCTGTGTTATTAGGAGAGGTTGTCCTCACTGGATCTTTATTCAATAGAGCACAGGAAAATGAGGACTGACCTCACAGAAGTTTGTTAAATCATTAGGTGTATGTTTAAGATGGGCAGTCATAGATTTTTCCCCATGTATGGTAGTCCAAAACCTGAGAGCATAGATACAAGATAAGAGGGGAGGGGCTGAAATGAGACCTGAGAGGTAAATTCTTTACATAGAGGTTAATGAGTACTTGGAATGAATGAACTGACAGAGCAAGTGATCAAGGTGGGTAAAGCTGCAATGTGTAAGAGGTATTTGGACAAGTATGTGAGGGCTTATGGGCTGAATGCAGGAAAGTAGGACTAGCAGGGAGAATGCTGTGATTGTCATGGACTATTTGGGCTAAAGGCCCTTTTTCTATGCCTCTACCATTCCTAAAACATGTCACAGCAGTTCATTCCTTCAACTTCTTTAGCCAAAGCAACATGCAGACAATATACTCAATCACAGCAATGTATAACTTCTCTTCATTGTTCAGTGTCAGAAAGATACAAAAGCCACTGCCCTCTTTCCTAATAGAATAGCTACAGTCACCAGCGGTTGCCAGACAAAAGATGCTCCTGCCAAATGACAGTCAACAGCTTTGTGCCACTGATGTTCACCAAATACAGTGCAAAGATATTATGAAGTGCAAAAGCTGACAGGAGTAATGGTGAGTCTGACATAGAGACAGACCTTTACTAATCTTGTTTATAATTCACATCTGTTTTTCTTCCTGGAAAATGTTAAGTCCAAAATAAGTGATAGAAAGTAGTGGTCTATTTCAATCATTCAGAGGTATAATTTAATCATGCTAGTACCAATCTGTTATTTAGTTACATCCACTGTAGTGAAATACCTTCTTCTTTCCAAAGTTCCTTTTCAAAATGAAACTACAAGGGCCACACAACATACTTGAAAAATTCTATTACAAGACACAATGAAAAACATATTTTACTTTGCAATCTATCCTTTCTCTGAAGACTTATATCACAGCTGTCTTAACATTCATCCAGGATGCACAGATGAAACATAGTGGAAGAATGCAAAAAAAAATTAGATAATTGTCAAAGCAGACTCTGTATCACTTGACATCAAAAAGGTTAAACACCTTCAGCATCCCCAGTTGTCAATAGAACATGTGAAAACCTTTGATTTTTCAAGATAATCTTGCTTGACTTCAGAGTTACAGAGAAGCGCAGATAAATACCTGAAACAAGAACATGTGAGGAGGCATCCAGAAGATGCTGTGCCAATCATGCTAATGCATTTGATTGCTTCAGTGTTCGTTGACTCGCCACCTCTTAATCAGTTTTGATTGTTCCTTTTCAAGTATAGATTTCCATCAACACCTTTCTTGCTTGCAGTTTATTCAAAACCTTGAAGAAACTGAACGATCAGTAAAAGCTTATTTTCTCCACATTTACCAATGTTCAACTCAAATGGGTTCAACCCTAAATATAAACTGGAAATGATTGTCAACAGTTGGTTTATCCATTCCAGAGTTATCTGCAGATAACACATGGAATTGTCTGTTGGTATGATATTAACATGCTTGTCTTTGAATTGTCTGTTGGCTGGATATTAATGTGCTTGAATTTGCCCATCTTTACGACAGATAAAGAAGTCTGTATATTAGAAAGCGAACTCCAACCTGCGTAAAGTCAGCAGGAAACCAATCAACAATTAACCAACCTAATTGTCCAGCAGAACACAATCCAATCAATTCTTTTGAATCATAAACATTGAAAAAGTATGTTCCCTATCATGTGTTTCTTTTTTTTTTCCAGGTATTGAGAAAAACAGACATGCATTATAAATGAGGAAAATAAAGATTTCAGCATTTGATTTATGGATTTCCTAAAACTCAGGTATTAAAGGAAACAGTGTACAAGATAACAGTTGAAGAACTGGAGCAATCTCAAAAAAAACTTAACAATAAATAGTCACAATCACCTTTGTGCACAATAGAAATACTGCCATTTGAAGATTTTTTTGTGCATGACTTCCTATGCGCATCATTTGCTGTGCCTTTCAAGTGCAGTGCAAATTCTGTTTGTACCAGAAGTCTGGGTAGATTCCTTAAACACGAAATACTCTGCAGACGTTAGGGTCAAAGCAACACTCACAACACGCTGGAGGAACTCAGCAGGTTGGGCAGCATCCGTGGAAATGATCGATCAACGTTTTGGGCTGGAACCCTTTGTCAGAACTGAAGAGGGAAGGGGCAGAGGCCCCATAAAGACAGTGGGGGGAGGTGGGAAGGAGAAGGCTGGTAGATTCCAGGTGAAAAACCTGGAACCTACTGGTGCTCCCGGTGCGGCCTCCTCTAGATCGGTGAAACCCGACACAGATTGGGGGACCACTTTGTCAAGCACCTCCGCTCCATCCGCCACAACAGACAGGATCTCCCGGTTGCCACCCACTTCAACTCTGCTTCCCATTCCCATTCGGATATGTCCATACATGGCCTCCTCTACTGCCATGATGAGGCTAAACTCAGGTTGGAGGAGCAACACCTCATACAGTGTCTCGTAGTCTCCAGCCCCTTTGTATTAACATAGAATTCTCCAACTTCCGGTAATTCCCTCCCCCACCCTTCCCCTATCCCTATTTCACTCTGCCCCCTCCCCCCAGCTGCCTATCACCTCCCTCATGGTTCCGACTCCTTCTACTACCCATTATGCTTTCCCCTATTCCTTCTTCACCTTTCCTGCCTATCCCCTCCCTGCTTCCCCTCCCCTACCCTTTATCTTTCCCCTTACTGGTTTTTCACCTGGAACCTACCAGCGTTCTCCTTCCCACCGTCCCCCAACCTTCTTTACAGGGCCTCTGCCCCTTCCCCCTTCAGTCCTGACGAAGGTTTCCGGTCTGAAACGTTGACTGATGCTGCCCAACCTGCTGAGTTCCTCCAGTGTGATATGAGTGAGTGCATTCCTTGCTGCCTTTAATCACAAGTTGAGAAGGAAAAGGTATGTTGTTATTGTTGCAGAATAAAGAAACAGAGGCTGGTAGGTTTCTTCAAACCAAAACACACAAAGAGGCACTTCTCCGGGTTGTTTTAGTTAAGGATGTGTCCAAATTAGCAGCAGCAACTAACTTCTGAACAACAACAATGATTATAACCCTGGGAGCATTGTTTAGACACAATACATCCACAGTATGATGCAAACGCAGGAATAGTAATTTAGAATGGAAAACACAAGTAAAATATGAATCGTTGACTATTAAATATAATAGTAGCATTTGCATTAAGGGAACCAGCTAAAAACAAAGCAGGAAGAAAGTGCTAGGAAACAAAACAGTTGAACCATCTTTTGAATGGTAATGATAAGTAAAATCTTCAGGGGAGTAGTAACGTGAGAACATTTGTTTAGGTGCCAGATTCTGTACACCAAATTAACTTGCTTTCCATGTCATACTCCAATTTATTAATTAACACTGTTGAACATCAGCACATTGGTAAATATCACATCACTTAATCTTCAGCTGAACATGAGAAAATTGGGCCAGAAAATACTCTTTTCTAAATGCCAATTACATAAGGAAAAAATTATTTTCCTTTAGCAAATGCTCCAGAGTTGATTTGCAAGGAACTCCTTGTCAGCAGCAGAGTTTTGTTCATCATGCATTGTTGTGCGACGATGAGGAAGCAGTGTGCATGTGGCAAAATCTGCAAGAACGATCGCGGTTTGAAGATCCACCAAGCGAGGATGAAGTGTTTGGCGGGAGCAGGAGCAGCACAACGTGCAGGTGTCCAACCTGGTGAGACGAAGGAGGGGCCAGGCCCGGAGTCACCCCATAGTGCCCGGAACCTCCAAGTGCTGCAACCTAATCCCTCGAACATGAAGTCTAACAGGAGGCGGATCAAATGGCCTGCAGCTAACATGACTTCACTGTGGAAGCAGTTTGATGAAGATGTTAACCAGATTCTGGAAGCAACGGCGAAGGGAGGGGTTGATAGGAAGCTGCAAGCCATGACTACAATTATTGTCAGTATCGCAGCTGAACGGTTTGGCGAAGAGGAGAAGGAAGGCTCCAAAACATCTTACTCGAAGAACCAAAGAGCATTGAGGATCCACAACATCAGGCAGGAGATGAAAGCGCTGAAGTCCCAATACAAGGAGGCAGGAGAAGAGGAGTGCATTGGCTTGGCCCAGCTGATGTGCATACTACGAGAGAAGATCAGGGTCCTCCACCGGGCAGAGTGGCATCGGAGGCGGCGTCGTGAAAGGGCCCGAAAATGTGCTGCCTTTATCACCAACCCCTTCAAGTTCACCAAGGAGTTGCTCGGGGAGAAGCGCAGTGGGAAACTGGCCTGTTCGCAGGAAGACATAGACCAACATCTGAAGAAGATATATAATGATCCTGAAAGAGAGCAGGAGTTGGGAGAGTGCGACATCCTAATAGACCCACCTGAACCGGATGTGCAGTTCGACGTGTCAGAGCTGCAGCTAAAGGAAGTCAGAGAGGTCGTCCGCAAAGCAAGGGCAAGCTCGGCTCCAGGACCAAGCAACACCTCGTACAAAGTGTACAAGAACAGCCCCAAACTCCTGCTGCGTCTGTGGAAGATCCTGAGAATCTTCTGGAGAAGGGGGAAGATCCCAGAGCAGTGGAGAGTGGCTAAAGGGGTGTGGATCCCGAAGGAGGAAAATGCCACCCAGATAGATCAGTTCCGCATCATCTCCCTGCTGTGTGTCGAGGCGAAGATCTTCTTCAGTGCAGTTTCTAACCAGCTGTGCACCTACCTAGCAAAGAACACCTATATTGATACATCAGTCCAGAAGGGTGGCGTTTCAGGGATGCCGGGCTGTGTGGAGCACATCGGTGTGGTGACACAGCTCATCAGGGAGGCCAGAGAGAACAAGGGCAACCTGTCAGTGTTGTGGCTCGACCTGGCGAATGCATATGGCTCCATTCCGCACAAGCTGGTGCAGGTCACACTGACCAAATATCACGTCCCCAGCAGAATCAGAGACTTTATCGCTGATTATTACAGCAACTTCAGGATGAGGGTCTCTTCAGGAGCAATTACATCAACCTGGCACAAGGTGGAGATCGGCGTCATCACAGGGTGCACTATCTCAGTGACACTGTTCTCCCTAGCCACGAACATGCTCACTAGGTCTGCTGAACCAGAGTGCAGAGGGCCCAGAATGCATTCCGCTCAACGGCAACCACCTATCAGGGCATTCATGGATGACCTCAATCACCACAGGATCAGTCCCAGGCTGCCGGAGGATTCTGCAACGGCTCGAAAAGCTGGTGGGGTGGGCCCGGATGCGTTTCAAACCTGCCAAATCAAGATCGATGGCGCTGAGGAAAGGGAAGGTGGAGAACAAGTTCCGGTTCAGCATCACAGGCACAGCCATCCCAACCGTCACAGAAAAGCCAATAAAGAGCTTAGGCAAAGTTTTTGACAGCTCTTTAAGGGACACAACATCTATTCAGGCAACCTGCACCGAGTTGGATGGCTGACTGAAATCTGTGGACAAGTCTGGCCTACCTGGGAAGTTTAAAGCCTGGGTGTATCAACATGGCATTCTGCCCAGAATCCTGTGGCCCCTCATCTATGCAGTTCCGATCTCGACAGTTGAAACCTTAGAGAGGAGGGTTAGCAACCTCCTCAGGAGATGGCTGGGGCTGCCAAAGAGCCTGAGCAGCATCGCACTCTATGGACACCACAACAAACTGCAACTGCCCTTCAAATCCTTGGAGGAAGAATTCAATGTAACAAGAGCCAGAGAAGTGCTACAGTATAGGGACTCAAGTGACCCAAAGGTGGCTAGAGCAGGGATCCAAGTAAGTACTGGCAGGAAGTGGAGGGCAGAGGAAGCTGTTCAGGAGGCAGAGGCGAGGCTGCATCACAGGAGGCTGGTGGGAGTGGTCACACGAGACCGGGCTGGGCTAGGATCCTTTCCAACTCCCCAAATGGACACCAGAGGGAAGGAAAGGCGTCGTCTAGTTCAGGAGGAGGTGAGAGCAGTAGTGGAGGAGATGAGAGCCTGCAAGGCGGTTGGGAATGAAGCAACAGGGAGCTTGGACAAGATGGGAGAATGCGATTGAGAGAAAAGTGACCTGGGCTGATCTTTGGAAAGCCGAACCACACCGTATCCAATTTCTCATCCAGGCAGTGTACGATGTGCTTCCAAGCCCATCAAACCTGCACACATGGGGCAAGGCAAAGTCATCTGTGTGCCCACTGTGCTCCAAGCGAGGGACTCTGGAGCACATCCTCAGCGGCTGTGCAAGGGCACTTGGTGAGGGACGGTACAGGTGGAGGCATGATCAGGTCCTGAAGACCATCGCTGAAGCCGTCAGTGCAGGAGTTGAGTGGGTGAAATGGTCCTGACCCTCCAAGCAGACCATTGCCTTTGTCAGAGCTGGGGAGCAGCCAATACCTGCCAAAAGAACATCTGCAGGCATTCTGACCTCTGCAAGGGACTGGCAGCTGTAGGTGGACCTCGAAGGGCAGCTGAAGTTCCCCAACCATATCGCAGCCACCACCCTGCGACCAGACATTGTCCTAGTGTCTGAGTCTACTAAGCAAGTGGTGCTGCTGGAGCTGACAGTCCCATGGGAAGATAGCTTGGAGGAGGCCTTTGAAAAGAAGCTCTCCAAGTACGCAGGACTGATCAGCAACTGTCAGCAGGCTGGATGGAGAGCGAGGTGTCTCCCAGTCGAGGTTGGTTGTAGGGGATTCGTAGCCCGTTCTTTAGTTAGGGCCTTCAGCATTTTGGGCATCGAGGGAGAGAGGAAGAGGAGAGCCATCCGCAGTACCATCGATGCGGCAGAGAGGGCCTCAAGATGGCTGTGGCTCAGAAGAGGGGAGCCATGGAGTCATAAGTAGCTAGCCATCTGGACACAAGCTGGGGTCTGATCAGCCCTGGCTGGGTCACCTGGAGGAGGTTGTATGATGTTGAAAGACCCGAAACACCCGATGATTCCAGGAACATCACTGAAGATGTGTCCAGAAGCATCAATAGATGTATGTACACAGCTGCAGGTAAGTCAGAGCATGCCCACTCACAAAATGGATGAAACATAATGTGTCCAGATCCTGCTGGCTCTAAACGCTGAAAAGGATTTCTAAGTATCCCCAAAAGTTCTTCAAACAATCAATTATCAAATAAAAATAGAAACATATTGAAGATTAAATTATTTAGAAATAGGTTTTAAACTTACAAAAATATTGAACCAAATTTCAGAGATTTGACAAAATAGAAAAGTCCATATACTATGATTGCTGATGGCAATCATTTCCTTCTGTTCAAATTACTGTGCTTGCTGTTCCATTGTAGATATACCTGTATAGATGCTGAAGAATAGAGCAATTTTGTCCTCTATCACTGGACTTCTTAACTTTAGATCACAGCCAGGAAAACATCAAATGTGCCGGGGCGGCAAGAACTTAGTCTTTCACATTTGTGGATTTTTTTTGATTTTCTGATAGATATAGGAATTAAATAGGTGCTAACAGTTAGGCAGTTTGCTGCATTTGTTAATTGAAAATTTCTATTTGGCAAATTTTGCCAGATGTAAGTTTCTGCCCTGTTTCCTATAAAATCAAATTAATAACTAAAAAAACTCATGGGGATATCTTTAAAGGGACGTGGAAAAGTACCACATAACACAAATCTCTTTTCTTTTAAATCATTTCTAAAATGTAAGTCAAATATAAGTAATAGTATGGGAGCTAGGGCTTTACTCTTTGGAGAGAAGGAGGATGAGAGGAGACATGATAGAGGTGTACAAGATATTAAGAGGAATAGATAGAGTGGATAGCCACCACCTCTTCCCCAGGGCACCACTGCTCAATACAAGAGGACATGGCTTTAAGGTAAGGGGTGGGAAGTTCAAGGGGGATATTAGAGGAAGGTTTTTTTTACTCAGAGAGTGGTTGGTGCGTGGAATGCACTGCCTGAGTCAGTGGTGGAGGCAGATACACTAGTGAAGTTAAGAGACAACTAAACAGGTATATGGAGGAATTTAAGGTGGGGGGGGCGTATATGGGAGGCAGGGTTTGATGGTCGGCACAACATTGTGGGCCGAAGGGCCTGTACTGTGCTGTACTATTCTATGTTCCATGTTCTATGTTCTATCCTGTTAAAAAAACAGAAAATGGTTTGTATAATATGAAAAATCCATGCTTTGCATGAGGTATTTTCAATGTAAAGTCAAATGTGATGGAAAATTGAGGACCTATTCAAGTTGAATGACATACCTTACATTGTGAACCATCTGATGTGCTAATACAAACAGCCTTATCATGTGTAGTCAGGTTCAGGCAAGCACTTCATGCCTGGATAGTACTTTTGCTTTTTTTTTTACAGACTACTCATGCATCATGTCCTCACGATGCATTATTTAAAAGGGTCCTGCCATAATTCAATGGCTTGTTAAAACATTAATTATTGACCAGTTTGTGTACTGCCTGAACTTCTGCACTCAAATTGGAAATGAAGAACCTGCTTAAGCGAACTTGTTTTCTCTTACCTGAAATGCAATCTTTCCTGAATTCTATAATGCAATATCAAATTAATCTACACCCCTGCCAAGTATACAAATTATCCGTTACAATGGTCACTGAATTCCTCTTTTGTACGTAAGCTGTACAGCAAGAACTGCTTTTTGATACTAAATAGTCAAGCAAATTTAAAGATAGTTGTTCAGGAAATTTATTTTTGGTTACTGGTGCTCATATGTATTTCTTATGTTTGCTTATGACACAGAAGGAGGCCAAGTTTATGCTGGCTCTTAGAACAATCCGAGCAGTCAATTATCCCTCAATTAACTCTCACATACTGTATGAGTTTTTCAGTCAAACTGAAAAAGAATGCTGGAGATGATACACTTG
The DNA here is from genome assembly GCF_963921235.1 of Mobula hypostoma. Lineage (NCBI taxonomy): Eukaryota > Metazoa > Chordata > Chondrichthyes > Myliobatiformes > Myliobatidae > Mobula > Mobula hypostoma. The sequence goes on from NC_086106.1 coordinate 70,043,958, forward strand.
CATATGTTTTACAAGAGTCATCAACATCTAAATTTGCCCATTAGGCTATCAAGGATCACTTAACAGTCTACAATGTGTTTCTTCAATAAGATGCAGAAACTACATCTAAGAAGGACTGCCAATGATGGATGGTGTTTTAGACCAAAAGTCATCAGAGCAGAATTAATCCATTCAATCCATTGAGTCAGCTCTGCTATCACATCATGACTGATTTACTTTCCCTCTTAACCCCACCCTCCTGACTCCTCAAAACCTTTGACGCCCTAATTAATTAAGTACCTGTCAAATTCTGCTTTAAATATACACAATGACTTGGCCTCCACAGCCATCTGAGGCAATGAATCAAAATTCAAAGTAGTTTTATTATGAAATAATGTATGTACTGTATATATCACCATATACTACCTTAAGATTTATTTTCTTGCAGATATTAACAGTAGAACAACAAAATACAATAGTATCAATGAAAAACTATGCACAAACAAATCTGACAAGCAGCCAATGTGCAAAAAAACATAAACTGTGTAAATAAAATAAATAAATAGGTAAAATGAATAACACTGAGAACATGAGTTGTACAGTCCTTGAAAGAGAGTCTATAGCTTGTTGAATCAGTTCAGAGTTGAGGTGAGTAAAGTTATTCACACTAGTTCAGGAGCCTGGTAGTTATAGGGTAGTAATTATTACTGAACCTAGTGGTGTGGGATGTAAGGCATCTGTTCCTCCTTCCGATTGGCAGCAGTGAGAAGAGAGCATGGCCTGGATGATGGGGGTCCTTGATGACGGATACTGCTTTCATGTGGCACTGCTCCTTGTACATGTGCTCAGTGGTGGAGAGGCCTTTGCCTGTGATACACTGGGCTGGACCATCACTTTTTTAGTCTTTTACATTCTTGGAAATTGGTGTTTGCATACTGATGCACCAACAATAACTCCAGCAGACTGGAAGTGAGTAAATACTGAAAGGCTTTTATTCGCAGTAAAATGTGACCTCCAGCATGCTGAGTGTCTGCCCCTGGACTGAGAGGAGGAGCCATGGCCCAATGGCCTTTATTCAGGGCTCTGTGGGAGGAGCCACAGGGGCAGTCAGCAGAGGGGCGTGTCCAGACAGGTAACCCAGTTACAACATATATATATATATATATATATATATATATGGTTTACCACACATACCAGGCTGTGATGCAACCAGTCAAGATGCTCTCTACTGCGCATCTATGGTAGATTGTCAACATTTTAGATGACATGCTGGAACTGCACAAACTTCTAATGGAGACACTGTGGTGCATCCCTTCTTTGTGATGGCACTTGTGTGCAAGACATATCCTCTGATATGATAACAATATGACATTACATGAATTCCATAGATTCATTTCTCTCCAGCTAAAGAAAGACCTCTTTACCTCAGTTCTAAAGTGATGCCCTTCTATTCTGAGGCTTGTTCACTTCATCTTTAATAAATCTAATCCCTACATATGATGTTGTTAATTTATTTGTTAGACCTATCAGTAAATAAGTAACCTAAAGATCAAAAGAATGAAAATGGGCTTGAAACTCATTCTCGTTTAATAAAAACCATAGAAAAACTACAGCACAGAAAAAGGCCTTTTGGCCCTTCTTGGCTGTGTCAAATCATTTTCTGCCTAGTCCCACTGACCTGCACACGGACCATATCCCTCCATATACCTCCTATCCATGTATCTGTCCAATTTATTCTTAAATGTTAAAAAAGAACCCACATTTACCTCCTCGTCTGGCAGCTCATTCCATACTCCCACCACTCTCTGTGTGAAGAAGCCCCCCCCAAGGTTCCCTTTAAACTTTTCCCCCCTCACCCTTAACCCATGTCCTCTGTTTTTTTTCTCCCCTTGCCTCAGTGGAAAAACCCTGCTTGCATTCACTCTATCTATACCCATCATAATTTTATATACCTCTATCAAATCTCCCCTCATTCTTCTATGCTCCAGGGAATAAAGTCCTAACCTATTCAACCTTTCTCTGTAACTGAGTTTCTCAAGTCCTGGCAACATCCTTGTAAACCTTCTCTGCACTCTTTCAACCTTATTTATATCCTTCCTGTAATTTGGTGACCAAAACTGAACACAGTACTCCAGATTCGGCCTCACCAATGCCTTATACAATCTCATCATAACATTCTAGCTCTTATATTCAATACTTTGATTAATAAAGGCCAATGTACTAAAAGCTCCCTTTATGACCTTATCTACCTGTGATGCCACTTTTAGGGAATTTTGTATCTGTATTCCCAGATCCCTCTGTTCTACTGTACTCCTCAGTGCCTTACCATTAACCCTGTATGTTCTACCTTGGTTTGCCCTTCCAAAGTGCAATACCTCACACTTGTCTGTATTAAACACCATCTGCCATTTTTCAGCCCATTTTTCCAGCAGTTCCAAATCCCTCTGCAAGCTTTGAAAACCTTCCTCACTGTCCACTACACCTCCAATCTTTGCATCATCAGCAAATTTGCTGATCCAATTTACCACATTATTTTCAGATCATTAATATAGATGACAAATAACAATGGACCCAGCAGTGATCCCTGTGGCACACCACTAGTCACAGGCCTCCACTCTGAGAAGCAATCCTTTACTACCACTCTTTGGCTTCTTCCATTGAGCCAATGTCTAATCCAATTTACCATCTCTCCATGTATACCTAGTGACTGAAATTTCCTAACTAACCTCCCATGCGGGACCTTGTCAAAGGCCTTACTGAAGTCCATGTGGACAACATCCAGTGCCTTCCCTTCATCCACTTTCCTGGTAACTTCCTCGAAAAATTCCAATAGGTTGGTCAAACACGACCTACCACGCACAAAGCCATGTTGACTCTCCCTATAAGTCCCTGTCTATCCAAATGCTTGTAGATTCTGTCTCTTAGTACTCCCTCCAATAACTTACCCACTACCGACGTCAAACTTACCAGCCCATAATTTCCTGGATTACTTTTCGATCCTTTTTTTGAACAATGGAACAACATGAGCCATTCTCCAATCCTCCGGCACGTCACCCGCAGACACCAACATTTTAAATATATCTGCCAAGGCCCCTGCAATTTCAACACTAGTCTCCTTCAAGGTCCGAGGGAATACCCTGTCAGGTCCTGGGGATTTATCCACTGTAATTTGCCTCAAGATAGCAAGCACCTCCTCCTTTTCAATCTGTACAGTTTCCATGATCCAACTACTTGTTTCCCTTAATTCTATAGACTTCATGCCAGTTTCCTTAGTAAATACAGACGCAAAAAATCCATTTAAGATCTCCCCCATTTCTTTTGTTTCCACACTTAACTGACCACTCTGATCTTCAAGAGGACCAATTTTATCCCTTACAATCCTTTTACTCTTAATATACCTGTAAAAGCTCTTTGGATTATCGCAAACAACAGGAATTCTGCAGATGCTGGAAATTCAAGCAACATACATCAAAGTTGCTGGTGAACGCAGCAGGCCAAGCAGCATCTATAGGAAGAGGCGCAGTCGACGTTTCAGGCCGAGACCCTTCGTCCTGACGAAGGGTCTCGGCCTGAAACGTCGACTGCGCCTCTTCCTATAGATGCTGCTTGGCCTGCTGCGTTCACCAGCAACTTTGATGTATGTTCTTTGGATTATCCTTCACTTTGACTGCTGAGGCAACCTCATGTCTTCTGTTAGCCCTCCTGAGTTCCTTCTTAAGTATCTTCTTGCACTTTTTTTATTCCTCAAGCACCTTATTTACTCCCTGTTTCCTTTACATGTCATACAACTCTCTCTTCTTCTTTCTCAGAGTTGCAATATCCCTTGAGAACCAAGGTTCCTTATTCCTATTCACTTTGCCTTTAATCCTGACAGGAACATACAAGCTCTGCACTCTCAAAATTTCTCCTTTGAAGGCTTCCCACTTACCGATCACATCCTTTGCAGAGAACAACCTGTCCTAATCCACGCTTTTTAGAGCCTTTCTCATATCATCAAATTTGGCCTTCTTCCAGTTCAGAACTTCAACCCTAGGACCAGATCTATCTTTATCCATGATCAAGTTGAAACTAATGGTGTTATGATCACTGGAACCAAAGTGCTCCCCTACACACACTTCCATCACCTTTCCTAACTCGTTTCCTAATAGGAGATCTAATATTGTATCCCCTCTAGTTGGTACCTCTATATATTGATTTAGAAAACTTTTCTGAACACATTTTACAAACTCTAACCTATCTAGACCCCTAACAGTATTGGAGTCCCAATCAATATGTGGAAAATTAAAATCCCCTACCACCACAACTTTATGTTTCCTGCAGTTGCCTGCTATCTCTCTGCAGATTTGCTCCTCCAATTCTCGCTGACTATTGGGTGGTCTGTAATACAATCCCACTAATGTGGCCATACCTTTCCTGTTTCTCAGCTCCACCCATAAGGACTCAGTAGACAAGCCCTCTAATCTGTCCTGCCTGAGCACTGCTGTAATATTTTCCCTAACAAGCAATGCTACTCCCCCACCTTTCATTCCTCTGCCTCAATCACATCTGAAACATCGGAACCCTGGAATATTAAGTTGCCAGTCCTGCCCCTCCTGTAGCCAAGTTCCACTAATTGCTATAACATCATAATTCCATGAGTCATTCCACGCCCTCAACTCATCTGCCTTCCCCGCAATACTCCTAGCATTGAAATATATACACCTCTGAAGATTTTTACCATCACTCACAACCTTTCTATTAGCGGATTTGCTTGAACTTTTAACATCATTTATTTTCACGCTGCCCCACTGTCATCTCTGGCACTCTGGTTCCCATCCCCCTGCAAATCTAGTTTAAAGCCTCCCCAATAGCGCTAACAAACCTCCCTGAAAGGATATTTGTCCCCTTGTAGTTCAAGTGTAACCCGTCTCTCTTGTACAGGTTCCAGGTGTACCCAGAAGAGGTCCCAATGATCCTGAAATCTGAAACCCTGCCCCCTACACCAGTTCCTCAGCCACTTCAGAGCATCCTATTCTTACCCTCACTGGCACGTAGCACGGGTAGCGATCCTGAGATTACCACCCTCGAGGTCCTGCTTTTCAACTTCCTACCAAGCTCTCTATACTCACTTTCCAGGTCCTCCTCACTCTTCCTTGCTATGTCATTGGTACCGATGTGCACCACGACATCTGGCTGATCACCCTCCCACTTCAGAATGTCAGGCAAGCGATCGGAGACATCCTTGACCCTGGCACCCGGGAGGCAACAAACCATCCTAGATTCTCTATCACGACCACAGAACCTCCTAGCTGCACCTCTAACTACTGAGTCCCCTATCACTACCACTCTCCTCTTTTTCCACCCTCCCTTCTGCACTGCAGAACCAGACTCAGTGCCAGAGATCCGGCTACTGCAGCTTGTCCCAGGTAAGTCATCCCCCCCCCAGCAGTATCCAATGCGGTATACTTGTTGTTGAGGAAAATGGCCACAGGGGAACCCTGCTCTACCTGCCCTTTCCTCTTCCCTCGCCTGACAGTGACCTAGTTTCCTGTGCTCTGCTCTGCTCCTTTGGTGTAAATACCTCCCTGTAGCTACTATCTGTAATCTCCTCATTCTCCCGAATGATCCAGAGGTCATCCAGCTCCTGCTCCAGTTCCCTAATGCAGTTTGTTGGGAGCTGCAGCTGGATGCACTTCTTGCAGGTGTCGTTGTCAGGGGCACTTTTCCAAAAGTTGGTTCCTTTGAACTCAGAGGGCTATAGCATTAGAGAAAAACATGGCACAGGATAAAAGCCATTTGGCCATTTAAGTTAAGATTAATCAAATGCCTTAACTCTTAAGGGTAAGTGATCTATTTGATTTCTTTCCTACGAGTCCTGTTACCAGTGGTAATATGTTCTCATGCACTCTAAGTTCCCTTGATTCCTCCACCCTCACATCTCATTTAGTGTATGTGTTCTTACCTTGCCTATGTTAGCGAAGTAAATGATATGAAGGATGGATAGTTTGAAGTGTGTATATTTTAATGCTTGGATTATATTGGATAAAGATGATGAAATCAGTGCATGGATCAGTACATGGAACCTTGGTGTTGTGCCACTACAGAGACTTAGCTGAGAGAGGGACAGGAAAGAATGCTTAACGTCCCAAGGTTTCAATCTTTTAAAAAAGATAGAGAGGGAGGTAAAGGAGGTGGGGAAGTTGCACTACTAATCCGTGACAATATCATAGTTGCAGTCTGAGGGGACATAATGGTGGGCTCATCTAATGAGTCAATATGGATAGAGTTCAAAAATAGGAGGGCCGTAATCAGTCTGAAGGGATTGTACTAGAAAGCTCGCCATACCCATCGAGTCATTGAGAAACAGATATGAAGGCAGATTAAGGAAAGGTATCAAAGCAATAGGGAAGTTGTCATGGGGGATATCAACTTCCCTCATATAAACTGAGACTTTCAGAGTGCAAAAGGGCAGAATTTGCCAGGTGACTGATCTTTTAGTGGGTGAGCAGTTAGGACACAGTGACCACAACTCCTTAGGTTTAAAAATATCTATATGTAAGAATAAGTATGGACCTTGCAGGAGTGTATTAACTTGGAGTAGAGTAAATTACAAGAGCCTTATGCAGGATCTAGGGAGAGAAATTTGGGAACAGCTGTTTTTGGGCAAGTCCACAACTGATATGTGGAGGGTGTTTGAAGACCAACTGTACAGAGTACAGGAGAGGAACGTATGTTCAAATCAGAAGGCCACTTTCATTCCCACTCACTGCTTCCTGCCTGTCAGCCATTCCACTATCCATCCCAGTCTCTATCCTGTAATGCCATAGGATTTTATCTTACTAAGCAGCCTCATGCGTGGCACCTTAACAAATGCCTTCTGAAAATCTAAGTAAATGATATCACTTCCTCTCCTTTGTCCACCCTGCTTGTTACTTCCTCGAAGAACACTAACAGATTTGTCATGTAAGAATTCCTTTTACAGAAACCATGCTGACATTGACTTATTTTATCATCAGTCTCCAAGGCTAACTGGCCTATAACTTCCTTTCTTTTGCCATCATCCCTTCTTAAAGAGTGGAATACATTTGCTATCTTCCAGTCCTCCTAGACCATGCCAGAATCAAGTGATTCATGAAAGATCAAGAGCAATGCATCCGTTATTTCTTGAGCAACTTGTCACAGGACTCTGGGATGTAGTCCTATTTGGTCGAGGTGACTTATCCACCTTAAGATCTTTGAATTTGCCTAGAACTTTTTCCTTTGTAATAGCAATGTTACACACTTCCCTGACACTCACGGACCTCTGGCACGCTGCTAGTGTCTTCCAGAGTGAAGGCTGATGCAAAGTACCCATTAAGATCATCTGCTATTTTTTTGACCCCATTACTATCTCACCAGCATAATTTTCCAGTGCTCTAATATCAACCCTCACCTCTCAGGTACTCTTTATATAACTGAAAAAAAAATTCAGTATCCTGCTTTATATTATTGGCTAGTTTGCTATTCCAAGAAACTTCAGCCATCTCTGCTCTGCCATCAGCCCCACCAATATCACCCTCAAATCCACATGGGCAAGGTCTTCTCTCAGGTCTCTTTAACTCCCTTTACTCCATTGCAATACTGATACATGTGACTTATGGTTCTTCCTCTCAAATTGCAGTATGAATGCAATCATATTATGATCACTGCCTCCTTAGAGTTCATTTACATTAAGCTCCCTTCATTTAAATTAAGATTTCAGTTATTATACAATGTAATTGTCAATGGAGATTCAAAAATAAAGTATTTGTTAGAAAGTGTTGTGGATGCAGAAACCAAGAGGAGAATCAGTTTGAAGGGGTGCAATAGAAAGTTTAAAAAGAAAATACTGCTGTGGTTCCTTAAGGTTGTTTTAGCTGGAGTGGTGGTGGGGATAGGTTTGCACTACCTATTAAATTCTCCCAATGACATGCACCTCAAGTAGCCTTTGAAAACAAAATCCATCTCCTGGACTTCACATGAGTCTTAGCTACAAAGATCTACGGAACTGTTTGTACTGACAGGAGAAGTGGCAAAGGTGCATTACTGGTGCATTAACAGGAGTCACTTTGGGCAGATGGGGCTCGTTAGCCATGTTTGTCGGCTGATCTAGGAGACGGAAAACTCTGATCTCAAAACTTTGCTTCCCTGCGGCTGTATCCATTCATGGGTAATACTTCAGGGGTAAACCCCGAGGGAAAAATCTGAAGCTGGCGTCCCTCAGGCAGTCCTATGTTGAGATCAACGCTGACTGGCAACTCCTGTGATGCTGCTGATACCAAACTGCATAGATCTCCTCCATTCTTTTGGGCTCATCAGTTGTATGCTACATGGGAAACAGATCGCTCTCCATTTTGTACTGTCTAGGCTTGCAGAGCTAGATGGCTTGGACATAACATACACGGTCAACCCTAACCAATGGATGCCTCACTCACTCACTCCAGTGAATTAAATGGACTTACTCATAATACAGACGCTTACACTAAAAGAAGAAAAAGGAGGGAAAAGTTGGAGAAACAGCATGCAAATGAAAAAGAGGAAGGTGTGAAAGAAAGAAGGAATGTGAGAAAGAAAAAGAAAAGGAAGAAAGAAAAAGAAAGATGCCCAGAGCTGTCGGAACCACTTCCTGCAGTCTCCGAGTCAGCTGTTACAACCACCGCGAAGGAGGCCTCAGAACCTGAGATTGTTTTCACAGCCACAAGTCTCAGCGGTCAAGCAAAGTGTCCCCCCTTGTCAGAAAAGATGTTATCCCAGAAGAGTAAGTGGGTCTCCACCGTGAATAGATCTTTAGGCCAAATTGAGACAATTTAAAATTTACTATGCTGTGGATGCCCGTATTTAGTAGTTGTATTATATAATATTGTGTATATAATTGAGATGCACCCCCTATTGAGTTGGAGTTTATAGCTAAGCAGGGAGGAGTGTTGTGTATAATATATTTCAGTAATATTTAAGTAATCTTGTGTATATATATATATAGCTTCATTAAACATTCCTGGACTCCCTTGTCTTCCTTTTAACTAGTTTAATATTTGGAAGTTACAAAACATAACAGGCTACTCTCCCTTTCTACACCCATTGCTCATGCAGGGCTTTGACCTGATGAGCTGACAACACTTCCCCCGCAGATGCAGCTTGAGCCATTGATTTCCTCCAGCAGGTTTCTTGTTGCTCTAGATTTCAGCACCTGAAGTCTCCTGTGTCTTCGCTTTCTACCCCTCTTCCACACTACAAAACTATCTGGGGCATTTGCTGCAAACCAGATTTCTAAGCAAGCACAAAATCATTATTACCCAGAAAATTATGCAAGTCACATAAATGGTTTATTATGCCATTAACAGTGTAGTCTAGTATATACCATTGATCCAAAGCCCTGTAACAACTAAATGGATGCACTTGTCATTGTGTGATGGATGTTTTTAACTTTTCTCATCGCTTATGAAATGGCCAATAACAAAACTCAAGCAGCGTTTGTTATGTACCCCATAACAGGTTAAAGAATCAGCAGAAATGGAGAACAGCTGGGGTCAGGTATTGCTATTTACTAAAGCTCATTTATTAGTAATTACATAATACAGTCATATATAACCAGATAAATCAAACAGGTTAGCAGTGTTACGTGTATATATGTGTGCAAATATAACTCCAAAACTATTGAGCTGGCGTGGGGGGGGGGTGGGTTGGGGGACAAGGCTTAGAGTCTTGAGATGGTAAAGTATGAAAGTTCAGTTCATCCTCGGAATAGGTGATGAGAGAGAGATAGTTGTAATCCAGGGTAAATGTCCAAAGAATGTAATTATGTCGATATTCCACAGATTCCACGACAGCAATACAAGATAACAATAGTAGTAGGTTTTATCTCCGAAGTTGCTCCACTCCACACACGAAATATCACTGACAGTGATCTTCAATGAATATCCTTTCAACACAAGTGGTACCACACCCAAATTCAGCTATGAGTAATCTCAAAGTGGTGGCCACAGGATACTCAAACAGAACCCATGTATAGATTATCACCAACAGTAGTCTATCACTGAGGTACCGTCTTCAAGTGGTAAAACTACCAACCCAGGCAAGGATTATCACACACAGGAAGTTTCTACACAAGGTTACCCCAAACACAACTGTGATAGCCACTTATCCATATCCATGACATACGAAATAACTCCAACAGTGATTTGCCACAGGGTGCCTTTCTTCAGTGAACTACCACACCAAAACAAGGGTAACACAAGTGGTATTCACAAAGGTTTTCTCCTCACCAGAGAACCCACTCTCGGGGGATTAACTTTGCGACAGTCACACCTTTGTATTCGAATGCAACTCAAACTCACCCTTACGGGCTACTTAGAAGTAAGTCCAAACAGTGACGTCTTTGTCACTAGATTTCTTCTGATTCAAACCTATCTCTCCTCTCTTCTCTTCTTGCAAACTTGTTCTACTTGCATAAAACTAGTGAGAGTCATTTATCAATACTCAGGATCGATCTCAACTCACCCCTTTTGGGCTACTGAAAGTTTAAACCAGAATCTCACTCACTGGTGTCTTTCATTGACCGAATCCATCTTGACTCTAACTGTGTGTGTCTGCATGTTCTTGTATATTCAAAACAAGCTGCAGAGAAACCATAAAATTGATTGTCCATCAGATAACTCCACCTCTCTCTCTCTCTCTCTCTTTCTCTCTCTTTCTCTCTTTCCATGGCAACCCAGAAGCTGACAGCAGTAGTCAGTGTCCTTGTAAAAGTGTAAACACGAATTGAAAGGCAGACTCTGCCCCTCTCTCTCTCAGCAGAAAAATCCAAAAGTTAGCCTCAGTTCTCTCTTGTGTCCTAAAGTGACAGTCCACAGCAAAAAGGAACCCTAGGGGTACATAACACTTTGTAAAAGAATAAATCTGAATCATGTTTCCACCTCATGGCATTTATGTTCAATGGCACTGCACCTTGTGGAATTAAAACCACAAATAAAGCACAAAATCATGGCCATTGTTGAAAAACCTGATAAATAATGCGTTCTGAGGTTGCAGAGCAGCTTTTTCCCCCAAAAAATAATCATATGTTTTGATATTCTGCTATGTAACTGAGTGTAAGATGTAACCCAGACCTTTGGAAGTTAAGCACTAATTTTCATAATTGCCACAGTACATGTCATACTTAGTGCAACTGTTGTACAAAAGGCCTCCAAGGGTTTTAACTTCTGCTCAATCTGCCAGTCTCAATAAAGCATTAATTTCAGCAGGCTGTATGCAGTCAAACACAATTATCGTTTTGATGACAGTTTCTCCACTGAGACTTGAATAGTCGAGCCAGCATTTAGCGACATATCTCTATTTCTGTCAGCCGAACCTGTTTAGATAAAGTTGTTGGAAATAAGTTGTTCCTTTAAACATTTAAACAGACTAAGGTGCATTGTTGTGAAATCTCTTTGTAATTAGGAAATGCATTTCATCATTTGAAGTTATTAGATGAGAAATTTCACGTCTTGAAATTCGTTTACCCAATAAACTTAAAAAGGGAATGCTAATGCCAGTTTATATAGCATTTGAGATTTAGTCCTGGAAGTCACATATCCCAGTGAGCACTCATGTTTAATATGAACTAATTATATATTTCTATCAGTATAATGCACATTCAGAGAAACGGTTATGTTTTCTAACCTTTTGAAGTTTGTCCTAATATCTTTGCATATAACATGCATATATGTTTGACATCATTCTTTTAATACTGGTAATGTCCAACAAGAGATTGCTGTAATTATTTTCTTTCCCATTTCTCCATTTCCATTCTTGTGAAAAGTCGTGGCACAAATTCCTAAGAACAAATATATTCACATTAAATCCATAGGGTAAGGCAAAGATAGGTATAAAAGACAGATGAATAAAATCCCTGGAATTCCTATAGTAGCTCAGCAAAAATATCTGAAAATGTTTTTGGAAATCAATAATGGAATATAATCTCACAAATAATAAGATACCTGTATACCTGAATGCCAGTGAGTATAAAAGCTACCAGTGCATATTGGCAGAGTTTTCTAATTTAATACTATAGTGTTGGACCTGTTATTTCCAAATGTTGCCACTTGTAAAGTTGTCTGAAGGTCTTCCCACAGATGGCATGAAAGCGATATTGGCTTCTTCTGTGACTGAGAGCATTGCCATTCTCACTTTCACAAGGGACATTCTTTGACTGACAATTCTTCCAACAACCAGCAGTCATTCTTTTGTAAATCCAAGAAATATAACTCAAGAAACTGTTTTGTGTTTTTTATCCTCAAGTGAACATGTTAAAATTCATGGATGTGATTACCATAGTACTGAGATGTTATGTTAATTTAGTGCATAGAGAGTTCATTTATATAAATTAACCAGCAACAAAGAATCTGTTATCTTTACACTATTTGTTTCTATTATTCTAATTATAAGATTAAGATGAATATATTAAGTCCCTTTGTACAAACAGATTGCTGTATACAGGCTATAGAAAAACAGTGATTACATTGAAGTACTTTGCATATTTCAAGGACATGAAGAAAATTATACATACACCTTTCTTACACTTGGTACCTGACTTTGCTTCTCTGAACCAATGCTTTATCAATTCAGATGTATTCTCCCTTTCGGATCATGGCTGCTTACCCAACAAAGAAAATTCCAATTATTGCTGCAATGCTCAATTTGATTTCTTGGGATCTTGGTAATACCAGAAACAGAAGTTGGGTTCTTTGGGGGTGTCAGTTCTGAGAATGCAATTATTGCCTCCCAACATGTAGCATTTGTATTTGTGAACATTTAGAAATAATGTTATTTTCAAATAATTCTCTACCACACATTGATAGAAAAAGTTATGCAGCTCATACTGCAATTTGCAAAGGAGAGGCTTCCCATTACTTTCTTCAAAACTGATATATTATATTCATGAATTTCTATAGTGGGATCATTTTTCAAGACTCCGATCGAAAATGAATGGAAACAATGCTCCGTCTGTTTTGGTTAAAGTTAAATTAATATCGGAACGAACCATGGCTCCTTAAATCCTTTTATCCCTACAGAATCAGAGTTTGGTGATATTGGTGTGGTGGGACTTTCTAAAAGGGGGCAGTGGTAGGTAGCAGGTAATCTGATGGTGGATCATTCAGCCGGTAAAAGAGGCCATCTGATTTTTACTCAAAATAATCAGAAAAATGTGCATGTCCATTTTGTCAGATTACCATCTACAGTGACAAGGAAGATTATCCTGATGATTTTTTTTATTCTAACAAAAAGTACTTATTTTAGTTATCACACTTCTAGATTTTCAGCTCTTATTCACTTCTATTCATGTGAAGTTTTCTTAATTTTCTGTCATTTTTTACCATTACGAAAAAAACATTTATGCTTGCTGTTCAAGTACAACAAATTCAGTACAGTTATTGCACATCCATTAAATACCTACAGGGATCATACATCCTTCTCAGTATGGAATTTCAGTACCTGCAGGTCTCTCTTGGAGCTTGAATGAGATCATTAGCCTCTGATGGTGGAAATCTCCTCCATCAGCGGAATGTCTGTTTCACTTATCTTGACAATTCCTTAACAGAGAAATAATCTGCTTCATGGACAAATCATGTATCATAAAGTATTTCTCCAGAGGCTGATTTTTTTCAGTAGAAATTGCTAACCAACCATGTTTTGCCCATTTTAAATCATATTTTCAGTTTCATACATCACTGACTCTGTTTCAAAAAGGCATCACTGAAATCCGCTGGACCTCCCAATTCTGTGAAAGGCACACCATAGGTGCAAGCCTGTCTTGTTCCCTTCATGTTACTTGTGCTTCAATAGCTTTCTCAAATCTCCAGCTTCAGTGAATTGCTGCCAAGAAGCAGATTGCAGATAACACCATATTCTATTACGATCCAAATTTTCTCATTTTCTCTCTTATGAAAGAGGAACTTAGGTCAGATTTCCTGAGTTTGTCCTCAATGATGGAGACTTTTACTCTGGCAAATTGTGATTTAAAGACTAAAAGTACAACTGTAAGATACCTCACAATCCTATCATTCAGCTTATTAGCTTGGGAGAAGACAGAATTAAACAGTCAGACTCAAACTACATTGGTAACAGGCCCTTCTGTCCAACAAGTTCGTGTAAATCATAAAGCATCCTTGTACCCCAATCTTACACTAATCCCATTTTATTTTCTTTCTATGTTCCTGCTATGTTTGAAAGACCCCGGTTTCCTTGGCTGTGTAAATCTAGGGAGACAACCTCCAGACCCGGCAAACTCGTGAGACTGAGGCATGCTTGATCCCACCCCATACCTCGGTTCGTGTGGATGCTGTGTCATATGCTACCCTGTTACAAATTAATGCCACAAAATAACAATACACGGCATATGATTAAAGGAATTATATTTATGAATCTTAACCAAAGGATTAGTAAAGAATAACAAAAAAGAAAAGGGCTGATTCGAATTAAACAGTCAAATGTGCACAAGTTGGAGCTCATCTTGAACTTCTGTGTCAGTCGCGTGTTGGGCACTCGATCAACATCAAAGCACACACCACTTTCTAAATGTTGCTTACAACCCATCTCGCACAAATGGGTCTCCCACCGGATCGTATGCTATGACCGGTTCTGCCCAGCCTCTTTTCCCTTCGTCTCCTCTCGAACAAAAAAAAAAATCCCAGGCCCCACCTTATTGTCCCTCACCAAGAAAACCTCCTGCTCATTGGATGGTACACATTCCACATTTTCCCTTACCTTTAACAATAACCCAAATAGGCTGAAAGCAGAACAGCAGCTCTAAATAAAGGTAGATTATTTAAGAAAGATTTTTTAAAAATTTAATTTTATTTTATTTTATTTGATTTTATTATTTTATCTCTCTAAATTAAGAGAGATTATTATCTCTAAATAAATTACAGAGCTGCTAAATAAAATGCCTAAATTATAACAGTAACGATGTTAACCAGGGCTTTACACTCTCGCCCCACCACAAATAGTCATGTCAACAGGACTTTGAAATAATTTGCCATCCTGCCATTAACACCACCGTTTTCAAAGGAATTTCGTGATGTCAGAACCTCCAATCCATTTGGAAATGGTAGTGACATATCTCACTAGGGGGATAGTTGCAACCTTCTGTTTCCCTGGTGCTAGATAGTTCAGCCTGTCTGGGGGTCTCCTGACTCTTTGAGACCTCCATCTCCCATCATCTACGTCTTCAGTTTCAGGCACTCCTTGGGATACTTCTGGTCTATACGGCAAGTCCTCCCCTGTCTATCAATCATGTCTTCCTGCAGCTTGGATCCCTCTGCCATTTGGCTGAGCTCAGCTTCATCCCCAGTTACTTTAGAGCCCAGCCCCGCTTCATGGTCCAGCCTGAGCACTGCTCATTCCCCCATTTCACCCATCTCAGTGTGAGAAAGGTTGGGAATCTCTTCCTCAGTTATTGGGGAGTTACGAAAGGCAGCATATTCCACATCCCTATTTCCTCATCCTCCGAATCTGTATCCCATTCATGGGTGGGTGCCAGTTTAATCCTTCCTGCTGTAAGTCCTTCAGTCCCACTACATTGTCATTGTCCTCTTAATAGGTGTAAGGCCAAGGTCAGACTCTGGGTCAACACACACTTCTTGTCCCAGTGCTAGAAGGTGGTTCCAATGGAGAATCTTGACTGGTCTATTCCCATCCTCTGGTTTTGCCCAGAAAATTGGTTTGCGTGACATCAGACTCTCCACTACACAGGGCGTAGTCACCCAGCAGTCAGCCAACTTATGCTTCCCGGGTAGCTCCAAATTCTTGATGAGGTCTTGGTCTCCAGGTATGAGTTGGGAGAACTTAATCTTTTGATCATACTTCATCTTATTTCCTTGACTCTTCTTGGGAGCCGAGACCTCAGCTAATTCATAAGCCTTTTTCAGGCCCCTTCTCATATCAGATACATACTTCAGATAAGTCTCTTTATCAACCTCACTCATGGGTATCTGAACGCTGAACCACATCACAGCATTCAGGCAGGTCAGCGCATCCTCGATTCTTGGGACTCTATGCTGGTTAGGAACTGTACGCCTGTTCAGAGTCCAATAGTCCACACACATCCATACCTTCCCATTCTTTTTCTTGACCACTGCTATTGGAGATGCGTAAGGGCTTCTGGACTCAGTAATGATCCCAGCTTCCTTCAACTTCCTCAGATGCTGCCAGTTGCTGTGACCGTTCTCTGAACGGGATGTCCTCTGTCACCCAGCTGTGTGGCAAGTGCTCTTGGAACAACACACACCAAACTTGTCAGTAGAAAAGACATCTTCCAGCATCAACACTTTCTCTATCAAACTCATCTTCCAACCTCCAGGTACCAGGGAGTCTCCAAAGTTGAATGGCTGAATAGTCATCTTTCCTCTTTTCTGAGAGATTTTCTCTCTGGCTTGTCTCGCAGGGACACTAGACATTACTGTCATTGGGAAGAGGAGCGCCATTGGCATCCCCTGCCTGAGGGTGATCTCCTGCTCTGTAGAGTTCTTGACACTCACTGTCATCCTGTTCACTTGTACAACTGAGGATGTCTGCATTCGGCCCTCACCTGTACCCCAGCAGGTAAGCCTAACTCCTCTTTGTGGACTTTCGGCACATTCACCAAGAGGGCCCCAACCTCAGGCATTCCAGGAAATTTAGAGTTTCTCATCAATTTCACTGCTTCCCCAGGCAGTAATACAACTGGTTTTGACTGGGTGAACCACACAGTCCCTCGTTTATACTCATCACCCAACCTAGTGCGGCCACACACTTCCTCAAGGCAACTTGGAACACAGAGTGAATAGACAATGTTTTCAGAAAACTCTCTCCAACTTTCTCCTTGCAGGCTCCCACTAGCCTCCTCACAAGTATTCATCCTTATGAGAATTGAAGCTTTATCCCTCTCGACAGCTACTCCCACATCTGTCTCCAAAAACTCCAGCTTCAATGACAAGTAACCATCGTATGGATAGTCATCAGTACAAAGACCTCAGATCTCGAGTGCACTGAGTGGCATCAATGCGTCAAATACCGGTTGTAAAACAAATGGTACAGCAGAGTAACCTGAGAGCTAGTGTCAAGTATGGCTCCAGCATCAATACCCTCAACCAGTAGCAATACATTGGAGCTTGGCCCCAGTAAGCCTTCAGGAATAGGGCTTTTTTTGTTTTGGGGCGTACCTAGATATATTGTAGGAATGTGCTTCCCCCGAGATGCCAGACAGTTCCTTCACTGGGTCTCTCTGCTTAGGTACCCGGGGGCTCACTCTCCAAGGGTTTTCCTGTCCTTCACATTCCCACCTGACGTGTCCCTCTTCACCACAGTAATAGCAGATAATACCAGCTACTTCCCTTCTCGCAGGACCCCTAGCAGCCCTGTGAGTAGTCCATCCCCTTAGGGAGTCCGCCTTCCAAACAGCTCTATCGTGCAGGGGGGCTGCAGCCACTGATAATAACCGGGACATCTCAGTCCCAAACTTTGCCACGAGCTCCTTCACTACTACCCGGAGTGGGTTATCAGTGATCACCTCAGCCAAGGGGTCCATGACCAAGGACTGTACCCTGTGGGAAGAGGCCTCCCACACTTCCGTCGCATTCTCCTCCTCTCTTACTTCTGTCAACAGCTCGACAAACGAGGGAGGGGGACATGTCTTACAAGACATTCGGAGACCCCAAGCAATCAGGTCTGGTGAATGGGCACCTTTCACTACTTGGTCCATTCTTAACTGATTCACCTCAGCCGTGTGAATGGCCCCTTTGCGCTGCAAGCATTTTAGCTGCCTCTCTGGCTGAAAAATGTAGGCAGAAAGCTTCTCCTCCTTCTCCCGAAACATGGTCTGGAATTCCGTCATAAATTCCAATGAGCTTCCCGTTGCACCAAACACCTTTTCTAGTGCTTGCATGTAGGCCGCAGAGGTAGCAAAGGTGTTCTGTGTCTTTACGGATCTTACAACATCAACAGCCTTTCAACCGATCGCTGTCTTTTTTCGTCATCAGGGCACTGCCACTCATCCAGCAACTGTGAGGTCTGCTTTGCCCAAGTCTCGTACACCCCCTCCTCTTTAGAGGTGGGCTTCATTCCTGTGAATAGGCTAAGCCTACGATAGCTGGGACTTTGAACCAGGGCATTTTTCCATTTATTCGCCAGGGAGGTAAGGGCCACTACCAACTTAGAATGCTCAGCCCTCGCTGGAGGACTTATTAGAACTTCTACATTTGGTCACTCATTCCCCTCGCTCCACAGAAATGAGAGCAACTTGATATGCTCGCCTTCACTCCCCTCCTCCCGGGAAGTATGGACAGCCCATGGGCTTCCTCTCCCAGGGCCCCTGTACTACCGAGTTCTACTGACATTACACCCAGTGCTAGTCTGAACTAGAACTAAGTCTTTGCCTGTCATTTTATCAAATATCCACCCCAGCCCTGCAGAATCCATAAACACATATCATAATCACTTTACCAAACAATAGTTTAACACAGATTCAAACACACAACCCACTGGATCAATACTCAGAGCAATCACACAGCATCAGACAAAATCGATGTCTCCACAATGAAACACCCCGGTTTACTTGGCTGCGTAGTCTAGGGAAGACAACCTCATGCCCCACCAAACTCATGAGATTGAGGTGCGCTTGATCCCACCCCAACCTCAGTTTATGTGCATGCTGTGTCATTTGCTACCCTGTTACAAATTAATGACACGGAATAACAGACAGTACACTGCATTCAATTAAAGGAATTGTATTTATGAATCTTAACTGAAGGGTTAGTAAAGAACAACGAAAAGAAAAGGGCTCGTTCTAATTAAACAATCAAATGTGCACAAGTTGGAGCTGATCTTGAACTCCTCTGTCACTCATGTACTGGGCCCTCTGTCACCGTGAACACCCACACCACCTTCAGAACCTCGCTCACAATCCATCTCTAACAAACGGGTCTCCCACCGTATGCCACGACTGGTTCTCCCCAGCTTCTTCATCTCTTCTCTCTTCATCTCCTGATGAACAAAAGCCCCAAACCCAACTTTAGTGTCCCTCACCCCTTAATTTGAACATCCTAATTGGAAGGTACACATTTCTCCCCATCTCTTATCTTCAACAGTAATCCAAACAAGCTGAAAACAAATTGCTCTTACAGAACTGCCAAAATGAAATACATACATACAACATAAACAAACAAACAAACAAACAAACAAATAAATAAATAAATAACTGGATGAATGAATGAATGAATGAATGAATAAATGAACAAATAAATAAATAAATACATACATACATACATACATACAAGATAGGCCAAAGCCAGCATGGTTTCCTGAAAGGAAAATCCTGGCTGACAAACCTACTGCAGTTCTTTGAGGAAATTACAAGCAGGGTAGACAAAGGCAATGCAATAGACGTGATATACTTAGATTTTCAGAAGGCCTTTGACAAGGTGCCTCACATGAGGCTGCTTAGCAAGATAAGAACCCATGGAATTACAGGGAAGTTACTAGCGTGGGTGGAGCATTGGCTGATCGACAGAAAACAGAGAGTGGGAATAAAGGGATCCTACTCTGACTGGCTGCCAGTTACCAGTGGAGTTCCAGCGGGATCGGTGTTGGGACCACTGCTTTTTACGATGAATGTCAATGATCTAAGCTATGGTATTAATGGATTTGTGGCTAAGTTTGCTGATGATATAAAGATAGGTGGAAGAATGGGCAATGTTGAGGAAACAGAGAGCCTCCAGAAAGACTTAGATAGTTTAGGGGAATGAGCAAAGAAGTAGCAAATGAAATACAATTTGGAAAGTGTATGGTCATACACTTCGGTGGAAGAAGTAAACGGGCAGACTATTATTTAGGTGGGGACAGCATTCAAAATGCAGAGATGCAAAGGGGCTTGGGAGTCCTTGTGCAAGATACCCTAAAGGTTAACTTCCAGGTTGAGTTGGTTGTGAAGAAGGCGAATGCAATGTTGGCATTCATTTCTAGAGGTATAGAATATAAGATGTGACGAGAATACACATAAATTAAGATGTTTGCTGGCCTGGGCTAGCACAAGTGGCATCAGCAGTTGGTCTGCCACCTGTCCTCAGGGGAGGGAGAGATAAGGAACACAATGAGCAGCATTTGGAGATGTTAATGAAGGAGCCATCAGTCTGGGTATTGTCAAGATCAGCTCCCCCTTTGAACCCCGAACTGTTTGAAGTGATGGACAGGCGATCTGGAGATGTGTAATGAAGGGACGGGAGAGAGAGCTGTCTAGAGCGGCTCCCCCTTTGAACCCTGAACTGTTTGAAGTGATGGACAGGTGATACCCTAGCAGGGGGATAAAAAGGGACAGGTTCGCTAAGGCAGGACACACACGACACCCGAGGTAACGAGACCCTGGAAGCGGTGCGCCTCTCACAAGTCGGTGGGAAGCTCTTGGACGGCTGATCAGGGGATCAGCCTTAAATGCACAGGGTGGAAAGGTACGATCAGCGGGAACCCGGTGTGTGTCTGCCCTTGCTTGGGTGCCGGGTTCACTGCAGAGGATCGACCACATCTGGAGGAGGGGTCACAGTCGGTCGACCTCAGGTGACATCACAAAGGACTCGCCCGAAAGCTGCTTGTGAGCAATTTCGCAGGTCTGTGAGTGGAAGCCGTTTTGAATGATCAGTCATTCTCGTTCTCTCTCTCCCTCCCCCCACATTGTCCATCGCCATGGCAACGATTACTGCGAACTGAACTAAATTGAACTGGACTTTGTGTCACTTTGAAATTGGTCATTTACCCCTAGACAACGATAGAGCTTGATTGATCCTGTTATCTTAATTCTGTGCACGTGTGTTTATCATTGCTGAACTGTTGCATTTATTATCCTTTCGATTACTGTGTTGCTTGTTTCTTTAATAAAACTTTCTTAGTTCTAGTAATCCAGACTCCAGCTGAGTGATCCACTTCTGCTGGTTTGGCAACCCAGTTACGGGGTACGTAACAAAGAGCAGGGATGTGATGTTGAGACTCTGTAAGGTACTTGTGAGATCACACTTGGAGTATTATGTGCAGTTTTGGGCTCCTTACTTTAGAAAGGATATACTGATGTTGGAGAGTGTTCAGAGAAGATTCACGAGAATGATTCCAGGAATGAAAGAGTTAACATATAACCATATAGCCATATAACAATTACAGCACAGAAACAGGCCATCTCGGCCCTTCTAGTCCGTGCCAAACTCTTACTCTCACCTAGTCCCACCGACCTGCACTCAGCCCATAACCCTCCATTCCTTTCCTGTCCATATATCTATCTAATTTAACTTTAAACGACAACATCGAACCTGCATCAACCACTTCTGCTGGAAGTTCGTTCCACACAGCTACCACTCTCTGAGTAAAGAAGTTCCCTCTCATGCTACCCCTAAACTTTTGCCCTTTAACTCTCAACTCATGTCCTCTTGTTTGAATCTCCCCCATTCTCAATGGAAAAAGCCTACCCCTGTCAACTCTATCAATCCCCCTCATAATTTTAAACACCTCTGTCAAGTCCCCCCTCAACCTTCTATGCTCCAAAGAATAAAGACCTAAATTGTTCAACCTTTCTCTGTAACTTAGGAGATGAAACCCAGGCAACATTTTAGTAAACCTCCTCTGTACTCTATCAGTTTTATTGACATCTTTCCTATAATTTGGTGACCAGAACTGTATACAATGCTCCAAATTTGGCCTTACCAATGCCTTATACAATTTCAACATTACATCCCAACTCCTATACTCAATGCTCTGAATAATAAAGGCCAGCATACCAAAAGCTTTCTTCACCACCCTATCCACATGAGATTCCACCTTCAAGGAACTATGCACCATCATTCCTAGATCCCTCTGTTCCACAGCATTCTTCAATG
This sequence comes from Mobula hypostoma, assembly GCF_963921235.1. Classification (NCBI taxonomy): domain Eukaryota; kingdom Metazoa; phylum Chordata; class Chondrichthyes; order Myliobatiformes; family Myliobatidae; genus Mobula; species Mobula hypostoma. The sequence continues at coordinate 70,065,800 of NC_086106.1, forward strand.
CCCTACCATTTACCATGTATGTCCTATTTTGTTTAGTCCTACCAAAATGTAGCACCTCACATTTTTCAGCATTAAACTCCATCTGCCATCTTTCAGCCCACTCTTCTTACTGGCTTATATCTCTCTGCAAGCTTTGAGAACCTACTTCATTATCCACAATTCTACCTATCTTAGTATCATCTGCATACTTACTAATCCAATTTACCACCCCATCATTCAGATCATTAATATATATGACAAAAAACATTGGACCCAGTACAGATCCCTGAGGCACACCGCTACACACCCCCCCTCCAATCTGACACACAGTTATCCACCACTGCTCTCTGGCATCTCCCATCTAGCCACTGCTGAATCCATTTTACTACTTCGATACTAATGCCTAACCATTGAACCTTCCTAACTGACCTTCCATGTGGAACTTTGTCAAAGGCCTTGCTGAAGTCTATATAGACAACATCCACCACTTTACCCTCTTCAACTTTCTTAGTAACCTCATCAGAAAATTCAATAAGATTTGTCAAACATGACCTTCCACACACAAATTCATGTTGACTGTTCCTAATCAGATCCTGTCTATCCCGATAATTATATATACCATCTCTAAGAATACTTTCCATCAATTTAACCCCACTGACGTCAAACTCACAGGCCAATAATTGCTAGGATTACTCTTAGAACCCCTTTTAAACAATAGAACCACATGAGTAATACGCCAATCCTCCAGCACCATCCTCGTTTCTAATGACATTTGAAATATTTCTGTCAGTGCCCCTGTTATTTCCACACTAACTTCCCTCAAGGTCCTAGGGAATATCTTGTCTGGACCCAGAGACTTATCCACTTTTATATTCCTTAAAAGCGCCAATACTTCCTCTTCTTTAATCGTCATACTTTCCATTCTTATTTCCTTTACCTTACACAATTCAATATCCTTCCCCTTAGTGAATACCGAAGAAAAGAAATTGTTCAAAATCTCCCCCATCTCTTTTGGTTCAGCACATTGCCATCCACTCTGATTCTCGAAGGGACCAATTTTATCCCTCACTCTCCTTTTCCTATTAACATAACTGTAGAAACCCTTTGGATTTATTTTCACCTTACTTGCCAAAGCAGCCTCGTATCTTCTTTTAGCTTTTCTAATTTCTTTCTTAAGATTCTTTTTACATTCTTTATATTCCTCAAGCACCTCATTAACTCCAAGCTGCCTATATTTATTGAAGATCCTTCTCTTTTCCTGAACCAAGTTTGCAATATCCCTTGAAAACCATGGCTCTCTCAAACTTTTAACCTTTCCTTTCAACCTAACAGGAACATAAAGATCCTGCACCCTCAAAATTTCACCTTTAAATGACCTCCATTTCTCTATTACATCCTTCCCATAAAACAAATTGTCCCAATCCACTCCTTCTAAATCCTTTCGCATCTCCTCAAAGTTAGCCTTTCTCCAATCAAAAATCTCAACCCTGTGTCCAGTCCTATCCTTCTCCATAATTATATTGAAACTAATGGTATTGTGATAACTGGACCCGAAGTGCTCCCCAACACATATCTCCGTCACCTGCCCTATCTCATTCCCTAACAGGAGATCCAACACTGCCCCTTCTCCAGTTGGTACCTCTATGTATTGCTCCAAAAAACTATCTTGCACACATTTGACAAACTCCAAACTATCCAGCCTTCTAACAGAATGGGCTTCCCAGTCTATATGTGGAAAATTAAAATCTCCCACAATCACAACCTTGTGTTTACTACAAATATCTGCTATCTCCTTACAAATTTGCTCCTCCAGTTCTCTGTCCCCATTAGGTGGTCTATAATACACTCCTATAAGCATCACAATACCTTTCCTATTCCTTAATTCCACCCAAATAGCCTCCCTAGACAAGTCCACTAATCTATCCTGCCAGAGCACCGCTGTTACATGTTCTCTGACAAGCAATACAACACCTGCACCTCTTGCCCCTCCTATTCTATCACACCTGAAGCAACAAAATCCTGGAATATTTAGTTGCCAATCACACCTCTCCTGCAACCACATTTCAGTAATAGCTACAATATCATATTTCCAGGTATCAATCCATGCTCTAAGCTCATGCACCTTTCTTACAATGCTCCTAGCATTAAAATAGATGCATTTAAGGAACTCTTCACCTCCTACTCTCTGTCTATCCTTAATGGAGCAAACAACTTTGTTATCTTTTTCTTCCTTGTCCCCTACATCTTTGGTCTGAGTGTTCCTGTCCCCTGCCTATCCTCCCTCACACACTGTCTACCTGCTTTCTCTATTTGTGAACTAACCTCCTCTCTCCTAGTCTCTTTAATTTGATTCCTTCCCCCCAACCCTTCTAGTTTAAAGTCACCTCAGTAACCCTCGCAAATCTCCCCGCCAGGATATTAGTCCCCCTAGGATTCAAGTGTAACCCGTCCTTTTTGTACAGGTCATGCCTGCGCCAAAAGAGAGTACTCCTGTACCCGGTCCAAGAGATCCTGAAGTGGAAGAGAGAGGAGCCAGAGGTCGTGGTACATATAGGTACCAATGACATAGGCAGGAAAAGGGGAGAGGTCCTGAAAGAAGAATATAGGGTGTTAGGAAGGGAGTTGAGAAAAAGGACCGCAAAGGTAGAAGTCTCGGGATTACTGCCTGTGCAATGCGACAGTGAGAGTAGGAATGGAATGAGGTGGAGGATAGAGGTCCCAATGATCCAAAAACTTGAATCCCTGCTCCAATCCCTCAGCCACACATTTATCCTCCACCTGAAAGCCGGAGACTATAAACTACCGGTTCAGCCAAGTGTTAATTGCCTCTAATCACCAAAGTCAAGGGACAGGGGAAAACAGGGAATCAATGGTCCGGATCGTAACATAAACAAGCTAAATTTAAAGGGACCCCGATCCAGACCATGACAGTAAGATCCTTCTCTTCTCTGTCTTTTACTAAACTCATTTTTGCATGAAATGTTCCTTTGATTTCTCTATTCTTCTTGAATAGATCTCTTGTTTTTTCAATTCTGTTGGCTTCTTCAGCTTCTTTGCATCGCTCCTTTAAGTAAGTTTTCTTATCTTTCCTTGCTATCTTCTTGAACTTTCTGTTCAGTTGGAGGTATTTGTTCCTATCTCCATTGGCCTTCACTTCTCTTCACTGCTCACCCACTTGTACAGCCTCTGCAGAAAGCCATTTTGCTTTCCTGGTCTTCTTTTGGTTTGCAATATTTTTTGTTGCCACCTCTCATATAATGCTCCTTACTTCTATCTATAGTTCTTTCGGCTTTCTCTCTAACAGGTTTAATTTATTGAATCTGTTCTTCACCTCCATGGCATATACTTTAGGGATCTGGGATTGCAGGTCTGTAATTCATTGAAAGTGGCGACATAGGTAGATAGAGTCGTAAAGAATGCTTTTGGAAAATTGGCCTTCATAAATCAAAGTACTGAGTACAGGAGATGGAGTGATAAAGCACTTTGTTAGCGTTGATAGTGAAACATAGAAACATAGAAAACCTACAGCACAACACAGGCCCTTCGGCCCACAAAGCTGTGCTGAACACCTACTTACTTCAGAAATTACCTAGGGTTACCCATATCCCTATATTTTTCTAAGCTCCATGTACCTATCCAGGAGTCTCTTAAAAGACCCTATCGTATCCGTCTCCACCACCGTCACCGGTAGACCATTTCATGCACTCACCACTCTCTGTGTAAAAAAACTTACCCCTGACATCTCCTCTGTACCTACTTCCAAGCACCTTAAAACTATGCCCTCTCGTGTTAGCCATTACAACCCTGGGAAAAAGCCTCTGACTATCCACATGATCAATGCCTCTCATCATCTTGTACACCTCTATCAGGTCACCTCTCATGCTTTGCTGCTCCACGGAGAAAAGGCTGACTTCACTCAACCTATTCTCATAAGGCATGCTCCCCAATCCAGGCAACATCATTGTAAATCTCTTCTGCATTCTTTCTATAGTCTCCACATCTTTTCTGTAGTGAGGTGCCAGCACTGAGCACAACAGTCCAAGTGGTGTCTGACCAGGATCCTATATAGCTGTAAAAACTTTGATAGCTGAGAAAAGATTTTGGACTCTTTTTCCATCTCCATCTGAACTTAGGCCTCAGCTAAATCCACTTTGCAAAAGTGTTTCCCTCCAGAAACGTTTACAAAGATATCTTCTATCCTGGGCAGAGGGAATTGTTCTACTTTCAGTGCTGGCTACTGGGACCACTGGCATTGCCCATAAGCTCCACTCAGCCTTGGAAAGAGTTCCTTCAGCCTCCATGCCATCCAGCTCACTGGATACTTTATTACAGATGATATAAAACCTGAGTGTGGCATTTTCATTTAACATTATTCTACCCTTAATATATTTGAGTTTTCCAATGCATTTGTAAACACTATACCTTTCATAATTTGCTTTCAGTTGACTCCATTGCAGGAGATGTGGCATATGAAAAGAGTGATTGCCTCTCCAATCAAATTGTAGCTGTTTTAGTTAACCAAGCCCCCAACATACTGGAGCTCATGTTTTTACCACATACAAGCCCAATGTAGCTTGTTGGTTGTTGTATTTCACTGTTACAAATGTCATTTCCACAGGAATTGTCTTTTCTCCAGTGTAAGTTCTTAGTTGGATATCTGCAGGCCTCAGTTCAGTACCTTTGAGAATTGGTTCAAACTCATTTTGTGCAACAACTAAAACAGCTGGGCCAGTGTCTAATTCCATTTTAGTTAATAAGCCGGTCTCTTCTGGTGGAAGCCATATTGATGGTCTTTTCTTAGTTTTCACACATGTAAATATCAAGGCTACCCAGTATTGTGTCATTATTTCTCCTGGTGACAAGACAACCTACAGAGGAGAGGTTAACACCCTGACATGGTGGTGCCAAGAGAACAGCCTCTCCCTCAATGTCCAGAAAACAAAAGAATTGATCATGGATTTTAGGAGGAATGGAACAGGCTCACTCTGATCAGCATCAATGGGCCTGCCATTGAGAGGGTGAGTAGTTTCAGGTACCTCAGTATACACATCATTGAAGATCTCACCTGGACTGTACAAACCAGCTGTGTGGCAAAAAAAAAGCACAACAGCATTGCTTCCACCTCAGGTGACTGAAGAAATTCAGCATGAGTGCCCAAATCCTCAAGACCTTCTACAAGGACACCATTGAGAGTGTCCTGGCTGGCTGTATCACCACCTGGTATGGGAACTGCACCAACCTTGTTCGCTGGGCACGGCAGAGAGTGATACAGAAGGCCCAGAGCATCAGTGGATGTGAACTTCCCTCCATTGAGGACAATTACAGCAGTAGGTGCATAAAGAAGGCCTGAAAGCTCATTGAGGACACCAGTCACCCCAACTATTAACTGTTTCAACTGCTTCTGTCTGGCAAACGGAACTACAGCATTAACACCAGGACCAATAGGCTATGAGACAGCTTCTTTCTACAAGCCATTAGACTTATAAATTCATATCTGTACATTGCGATAAGAGTCATTACACGAAGATTTTTACTCCTTCGTGTTGTGGGATGGATGTAGGATTTAAATAAATTCAGTTCAAATTCTATTCAATTAAATTTTCATCTTATTCAGAAGTTTCATCAACAGCATCTAGATTAGTGTCTTTTTTGAAACTGCAACTTGAATTTTTAGCCTTTTCTCTTCTCTGTGCAATCCATTTATTTTTGACTGGCCAACATGCTCTGTGTATGCGTCCTTCTTCATTGTATTTTCTTTACGTTTTGCCTCTAAACATGCATTGGTCTGGTTTATGTGAGCTCCTGCCACAATGGTAACATAATTTGTTCAGCCAGGCAAGTTTTTGTGTAGACATTGCAATTTTTTTCACGCTCACTTTTTGTTCATGCCTGACTGCAACTCAGTTACATCTCTGGCTGTTGTTTCTATTGATACAGGAAATTCAACGGCTCTTTTAAATGTGAGTTGTGGTTCAGATAGGGGCTGGTTTAAAATGTTTTCTTAACATTTTCCACAAACTAAATGATTTGTCAGTGCATTATGAGGTCCATCACTGAACTGATAATGCTCAGACAATTGCTTCAATTAACTCCCCTTCCTTTTGATTCCATTTCTAATACCAAAATTGTTCTGTAATCTACAATGGTTTTGTTTGTAACTGTTCCTGCATTACGTTCACAATTTTAGCAAGCTCAATTTTGCTTATTTGGTTGAAGCAGTCAGACTTCTGAACAAACTGTATTCTTTTGTACCTATTACATTCATTTTCCATCGGCTATTTCATTTGCTTCAAAATACTGCTCATCTTTTTTCTGTGTACATCAACTGTTAGCTGTTGTGCAATTGAACACATCAATCTTTCTGATGTAGCAGGGCATTTCTGCTTATTTTATTATTATCACCCAGTACTCATTGTTTATGAACCTGTGAATTTTGTCCGTTTTCTGCTATTTGTTAACTCCACTGTCTTTCGCCCCTTCTGAAGAAACATGTCCTAAGGTTTTTTTTTAACTCAAATGTCTCGCTGCACATCAACAATTAGCTAGTCACCTCAAAACTCGCTTTAAAATTTCCTCATCTCTACTGCTATGCTTAGTAATTCCAGTAACTAATCTAAACAAAAACACAGGAGCCTGGAAACAAGTCTACTTAATTTTACTTCCCTCTTTTTTTAGTGAGATGTGGTGGTCATAATGACATATGCCATTCACATTTTTTTACATATAGCTCAGAATGAATTATATAAACAAAAAGGTTTCAAAGGGTTCAAAGGTACATTTAATGTCAGAGAAATATATACAATATACATGCAGAAATGCATTTTCTTCGTAACCATCCACAAAAACAGAGAAGTGCCCCAAAGAATGAACGACAGTTAAATGTTAGAACCCCAAAGTGCCTCCCCTAGCTCCCTCCCCCCACCAGCAAAAAAAATCATCGCCACCCACCACTGAGCACTCAAGCGTGAGCAAGGCAACAGATAACCCAAAGACAACATTGTTCACCTGGCATTTGACATACCACAGGCTATCTATCTCTCCCTAATAAGGGAGAACGAGATGTCTGCATTTCATGGAGAGCGGGGAGACATAACAAACAACTCACTGGTTTACGATGTTCAAAGCCTTTTTTTGAGCTCTGTGCCCAAAGACCTTGAGTCTCTGGGCACATAGCCATAGATCTTCCGTCTCCCCCAACGACACATGGGTCTCCTGCCGTGACACCAACCTTCGATCCACCCGCCTCTGGAGCCTGGAGATCCTAGGCCTCCAAAGTTGAGCCAAACTCTTAGGTTGAGCCCTTGGTGTGTCGAGCAATGGCCAGTTATGAAACCCAGAGAGCAGGTCCCATTCCTGCAAAGAACCATAGTCAGCATGTAACTCCTGGTCAGGGTCTTCAAAAGAACCCTGAAAGAGTTATAGAGATATTAAAGATAGAAATGGAGCTGTTTCTGAAGATGCAAGCAAAGCAGTCACCTGGCTCAGCCCTCTTAAGATTGCTTAGTTAACTAATATATTTGCAATATAACTGGAATATTAATGAAATATTAAATGCACAATTCCAATCAACTCTGCCCAATTTCCTCCGCTCATTTACATGCTAGGAGCAACTTACAATGGGCAATTAAAGTATTTACCCCATATTTTTGAGCTAAGGGAGGAAACCAGCACACTCTCATGGTCACAGTGAGACACTACACAGACAACATCTGAAGGTAGGTATTGAATACAAGTCCTTGGAGCTCTAAGTCAATGAAAATATTTTCATTAGTTACTCATAATGCCTACAGAATTGGGTCACTGCATCTAACTGTGGAAAAACCCCTACACATGACTTGTGGCAAATATTTCACAGATGACGGTGTCAAGTATCAATCAAATTATGTTCATGCATGCAGATAAGCACTTTATGATTAATTTAATTGTTACCCTGGATAACTAAATAAAAATAAAATTCAAATATTTGAATTTTAATTCTAAGAAGGATGTTGTTTCAGGGGTGATTTGCCTTAAAGTAGTTTTGGTGTTATCATTGTCATCACTTGTCCAACTGGAGAATTATGTCTTGTTGGAGCTAAAGTAAGAAATATAATTTGATTTCATATTTACCAAGCATTCCTTTACAGAATACAATATCATGCTTAATATTTCTCTTGTTAAATTTACATTTTCTTGTTACTAATCTGTTTTCATATACTAAATTATTAATGTGGATTGATTAGAAACCATATTACATGCACAATTCTGAGATAACTCAACTTTTTCTGCATCTGTTTCTCAATCATAACATCCATTCATGAATTTCAAGGCTCCATTTCATCTTTGAGTAAATTATTCAACATGCTTGATCATCTAACTTCTTATTTCCAAATACTGAAATATCAGTCACCTAGAATAAGCTGCAAAGAATCATTCAAATTCCAAGGACCCAGAATGCATATGGAAAAGATCAAAGCATCCATGAGTTTCTAGGTTTTGAACTTTAGTTTCAATTTTAAAGGCATAGCGTACGGTTCACTGTTGAGAATTGTTCATTTTCCATCTTCCAAGTTGGCAATCTTCTTTGTTTAAGCATTTAGTCCTCCATTTTCAAGAAGCAATTAATTTTGTTTAATGGAATTTATCCATAAGTACCAATAGGTCAAAATGCCTTTGCAGCCACTTGCAATTGACCTGAAATTTGGAAATGGATAAAACATTAAAGATCTGATGATGCAGACTCACATTAAAAGCTTCAACTTCCTGGCTATTTTCTTGAATGCCTCAGAGCAGTGTTCCTTCATGTGAATAATGTTCCTTATTTCATTACCATGTTTTTAAAGGTTATCACAATTGAGTAATCTTCACGAGACTTAATCCACTTGGGTGGTATTGGTCTCAGACGCAGAGAGGAGCATCTACATAGGTTTCAGGAAAATTAAATGAATGATGCTGGCTCACCTACAACTCCATGGAAGATAATAAAAGCAGCTTGTAAGATATATGGATTAGAGCAGTTCTCAACATATAGAGACTATGGAGAGTTTCCTGGAGATGATGGAACATCAACATTTCGTGAAGTCCAGAATCACTGTTGTTACGTACCCCGTAACTGGGTTGCCAAACCAGCAGAAATGGATCACTCAGTTGGAGTCTGGAGTACTAGAACTAAGAAAGTTTTATTAAAGAAACAAGCAACACAGTAACCGAAAGGATAATAAATGCAACAGTTCAACAATGATAACCACACATGTGCACAGAATTAAGATAACAGCATCAATCAAGCTCTATCGTTGTCTAGGGGTAAATGACCAAATTTCAAAGTGACTCAAAGTTCAGTCCAGTTTAGTAGTTCAGTTCGCAGTAATCGTTGCCATGGCGATGGACAACGTGGGGGAAGAGAGAGATAGAACAGGAACAACTGATCATTCAGAACGGCTTCACTCACAGACCGGCGATATGGCTCACAAGCAACTTTTGGGCGGGTCCTAGGTGATGTCACCTGAGGTCACCGACTGTGACCCCTCCTCCAGATGCGGTCGATCCTCTGCAGTGAACCCGGCACCCAGGCAAGGGCGGACACACACCGGGTTCCCGCTGATCGTACCTTTCCACCCTTGTCGTTGTCTGGGACTTCTCACCCACTCGTGAGAAGCGCACCGCTTCCAGGGTCTCATTACCTCGGGTGGCGTGTGTCCTGTTTTAGCGATCCGGTCCCTTTTTATCCCCCTGCTGGGGTATCGCCTGTCCATCACTTCAAACAGTTCAGGGTTCAAAGGGGGAGCCGCTCCAGACAGCTCTCTCTCTCCCACGTCCCTTCATTACACATCTCCAGACGCTGCTCCATTGTTCCTTATCTCTCCTTCCCCTGAGGGCAGGTGGCAGACCAACTGCTGATGCCACTGATGCTAGCCCAGGCCAGCAAACATCTTAATTTTATGTGTATTCTCGTCACACTGTATAGTCTGTTCATGGAGTGGACAGAGATTTGTTAACTTTATTTCAGGTGCTAGCAGATCTCTGTATTTTCCATGAACTGGATATAATGCCTGCCAAAGACTTGTTTTCTCTGCTTTGGGAGCATTCCAGAGAACCTTACAGTACTACATGTAAGTCTTTCTACTTGGCATTGCACCAGTTCATCAGACAGGTAACAGATGGCATGTTTGTGAGAGTTAGCGTGTGTATCATGGTACCAGGTCTTCTGCTGAGCCCAGCTGGGCTCAACAGTCACTTAGCTTTGCTATACTGCTCTTTTTTTTTTGCTGAGGGCATGTCTTTCTCTAGAAATGTGGCTCCTAGGTCCTTGTAGAGACAGAAGATATCTTGGCACATGAATGGTTTTCACAGCTAGTGGACTCCCTTCTCAATCTCATTAGCCGCTGCTTAATTTAAATATTTGGACAAATGTTTGGTGTTTGCAAGTATTTAAATCTGTTTTGTTTGTGAGAACATTCTAAACAGTGAAAAGAGCAATATTATTACAAGCATTAAAATAATCAAAGCACTAAAATAAACATAAATAAATGCATACAGAACAAATACGTTTTAAAAATTCAATTAAATAAAGTATAAAGCATTACCTACTTTGTTATGAACAGTGGTTCTTCTCTTTGACTTCAATAAGGCTTTTGTAGTGAATCAATTTCAAAATTCAATTTTCTTAGCCCACAATTGGACTGATTGTGAAGCCCACCAGCACATTTTAGATGCTCTAGAACTAGCATTTAGCTGCACTTGAAGGCCTGATATCAGTAGGAGATTTGAAAGTCCCAAGTTTCAAGCCAGCAGGTGCAAATAAATGGGTTGGAGCAAATATGTGGAAGGATATGGCTACAGTTGCCAATCATGATATCGACCAGAATGAAGTTTTGTTTTGATTTGGTGGTCTGACTGGATCCTCAGAGGTAACAGATAAAACATTGTTCCAACATGACACTTAAGTCATCTCCAAACTATTTGTCAATACAAAAAAGTGTTCAGCAAACTCTATCCATTAAAATGAAACTTGTCTGCAACCATATAAGATGATTTCCAGTTATGCACGAGAGTGCATGATTCCTGAGACTTTCCAGCTCTAGGGAGGTCATTTAACTTTTTGCAACATTTAACCCAGGAACAGAGCAGCTACATTCCTGCTGTTGATTCAGTCGCCACCTCCAGTTAAGGGTTTTATTACAGGCTATTGACGTTTTGGTAGGGAAAAGATGATCTGCTTCAATGCCTTTACTTCTACAGTGAGACATCACTGAGGGAGGGGACAGGTCTGGCATATAAGAAATATATTTCCATCATTACACGGAAAGAGTAGACTACTAAAGAAGTAATCAGATTTTCTGCTTCTAGTAGTTAATATTTCCAGATATTGACTCTTTTTGAAAAGTACCTATCCAGCACTTGCCAGTAAAGCACATGGAATTTAAATTTCAAATTTGCCCAAGTATCTAACCAGTAAATAAACACTATATTACTAAAACACATTTCACTAAAACAAGTTAGCTCACAGGATGAAACAAGTCATTTCTGCTTAGAATCAGAGATCAATAATTTTAATGCTTACAGTGGACACAATGTTTATGAAGATAAGAAAGTAAGATATATGACCGACTCTGCTCTGTCATTTCATCATGGCTGATCAATTTCCCTCTCAGCCCCAATGTCCTGCCTTCTACCCATAATCGTTCATGTCCTGACTAATCAAGAATCTAACAGCCACTGCCTTAAATATACCGAATGACTTGGCCTCCACAACCACCAAGGAAATGGATTCCACATATTCACTATTCTCTGGCTAAAGAAAATCCTCCTTATCTCTGTTCTGAATGGATATTCCTCTATTCTGAGGCTGTGTCCTCTGGTCCTAGACTCTTGCAAATAGGAAACACCCTTGCCACATCCACTCTATCATGACCTTTCACCATTCGATAGGTTTCATTTAGGTCATACTTCATTCTTCTGAATTCCAGTGAATACAGGCCTAAGTCCACCAAAGGCTTCTCATATGACAATCATTTCTGTGAACTTCCTTTGAACCCTCTCCAATGTCAGCACATCCCTTCTAAGATAAGGAGCTGTAAACTGTTCATAATACTCCAAATGAGATTTCAACAGTATCTTATAAAGCCTCATAATTATATCCTTGCTTTTATAGTCCAGTCCCCTCAAAATTAATGCTAACATTGCATTTACCTTCCTCACTACCAACGCAACCTGTAAGTTAACCTTTAGGGAATCCTGCTGAAAGACTACCAACTCCCTTTGGATTCAGATTTTTGAATTTTCTTTCTGTTTAGAAAATGGTCTACGCTTTTATCTCTTCTACCAAAGTGCATGAGCATTCACTTCTCAACACCATATTCCATCCACCGTTTATTTGTCCATTCTCCTAATCTGTCTGTCCTTTTTCAGCCTTTCTGTTTCCTCAACACTACCTGCCCCTCTACCTATCTTCATATCATCTGTAAACTTAGCCACAAAGCCATCAAATCTATCACCCAAATCATTGACAGATAACATAAACAGAACTGGTCCTGTGGAAAATCACTTGTCACTGGCAGCCAACCAGAAAAGCTTTCTTTTATTACCACTCTTTGCCTCCTGCCAATCAACCAATACTCTACGCATCCTAGTATCCTTCCTGTGGGACCACTGGATCTTAACTTGTCAAAGGCCATCTGAAAATCCAAGTACTGTACACAACATTAATTGATGCTCCTTTGTCTATCCGGCTTGCTATTTTTTCAACAAATTCCAAAAGATTTGTTAAACAAGATTTTTCCATAAGGAAATCATGCTGACTTAAGCCTGTTTTAGCTTGTGCTTCTAAGTACCCCAAAACCGCATTGTTATCTTTCGACTCCAACATCTTCTCAACTACTGAGGTCAGAACAACAGTCTTATAATTTCCTTTCTTCTGTCTCTCTCCCTTCTTGAAAAGTAGAGTGACATTTGAAATTTTCCAATCCTCTGGAACAATGCCAGAACCTATTGATTCTTGAAAGATCTTTATTAATGCATCCACAACTTCTTCAGGCACTTCTTTCAGAATCTGGGGGGATAGTTCATCTGGTCCAGGTGACTTATCTACCTTCAGACCTTTCAGTTTCCAAGCACCTTCTCCTATTAGTGGCAACTTCACATACATCTGCCCACCGATCGTCTTGAACTTCTGCAAACTACAGTCCACAGCAAAGAAAAATATATATATTCAGTTCATCCACCATTTCCTTATCCCTTCTTATTACCTCTCCTGCATCACTTTCCAGTGGTCCGATATTTACTCTTGCCTCTCTTTTACTCTTTCTATATCTGAAGAAACTTTTGATATCATCTTTAATATTATCAGCTAGTTTACCTTCATATTCCAGCTTTATCCACTTTATGACATCTTAGTTATCTTCTGTTGGTTTCTAAAGTTTCCCAATCCTCTTACTTCTCACTAATATTTGCTCTATTGTTTACCCCTCTGGCTTTTATAGTATCTTTGACTTTCCTTGTCATCCTGATTTTAGAATACAACTTCTTCTTTGGGGTGCATCTACTATATCCTGCACCTTCCAGATTGCTGTGAGAAACTCCAGCTGTTGAAGCTCTGCTGTCATCCTTGCTCGTGGCCCCTTCCAGTCAACTTTGGCCAGCTCCTTTTTCACGCTCCTGTAATTTCCTTCACTCCACTTTAATTCTGATACATCTGACTTCAGCTTCTTTTTCTCAAATTGCAGGGTGAATTCTATCATAATATGATCACTGGTTTCTAAGGGTTCCTTTACCTTAAGCTCTGTAATCAATTCCAGTTTATTACACGACACCCAATCCAGAATTGCTGATCCCATAGTGGGGTCAACCTCGTGCTTCTCCAAAAAGCCATCTTTTAGACATTCTACAAATCTACCCTCTTGCAAACCAGAGTCAACGTGATTTTTCTAATCTACCTGCATATGAAAAGATAGCACCAGTGAACTATGCTACCAAGGGCGACTACATTCAACAAATGCTCCACAAACGTGTGTCTTTTGCTTCTCTAATGCCTTTGTTTTCTTTTAAATATGGTTGTGGCACTGTCGGAGTCTGTGATCTACAGTTTAATGGTATGCTTTCAGGCCGACTGAGTGATCTGGCATTTAGCTGTCTCTTAGAATTTTCTGGAAGGAGAGCGGCTGTGAAGCAAAGAAGCTTAGAGACAGGGCAGAAGTCCATGATCAACTTAATTTTTTGCCAATCTGTCCGATTAAAGTATCAAGGAAGATTGAAAACATCAAGGTGAGAGCGGAAGGTGAGCAAGTTTTCAGCGCCATCTACCAACCTCTCGCTCAATCACTGTTGCCAGAAGAAGGTACCTGCGTGAGGGTCTTTCTTTCTACTTTTCACTTGCTGTTTCCAAGAGAAGTTCCCAGCATTTGAATGGTTTCTCTTTCTCTATAGATGCCATCGGAGGATAGGGCCAAAGTATTGGCTCTGTGGTTTGTGGATTGGAATAATGAGCACTGACAATAAACTCAATATGGACTCCTTCAATTTTGTGATTAATTCTCTATTTATTTGCTTGTTCTCTCTTGTTGCCATTTTCACAATATGCTTTCTTTGCACGTGTGGGGGTTTGATGTTCTTGTTGCCATTTGCATGGGGGTAGGGTTGATGTTTTTTCCTTGAATGAGTTCCATAGTTTTCTTTGTTTCATGGCGGTCTGTGAAGAAGATGAATCTCAGGTTGTATTCTGCATACCTACATAGATAATAAATGTACTTTGAATCCATTTGAATATTGAAATCCCCTGTGACTATTGCCCTTTTGACATGCATTTTCTCTCTCCCATTGTAACTTGTGGCCCACATCTTTCCCACTGTTCGGATCCCTGTATTTAACTCCCATTAGTGTCTTTGTACCCTTGCAGTTTCTTAGCTCTACTACAACCAAATCTGCACCTTCTGATCCTATGTCACTTCTTTCTAAGGATTTTTTTTACCAACAGAGTCACCCCACTCCCTCTACCTACCTACCTGTCCTTTCAATATAGCGTGTATCCTTGGATGTTAAGCTCTCAGCTTTAATCTTCTTTCAAGCATGACTCAATGATGCGCTCATCATTCTTGCCAAACTCTATAAGTTCATCTACCTTATTTCATATACCACATGCATTTAAGTAGAACACCATCAGTCCTGTATTCATCACCCATTTCAATTTTGTCCCACTTTTATATTGCAACTCATCCTGTTGACTGCAATTTTGCCTCGTCATCAGCCTATCCTTGCTAGCAGTCTCAATGCACACTGCTTCTGTTTGTTATATCAAAAGCCCCAACGTCAGCTCTGCCAAATTTATTTAAATCCTCCTGTACAACTCGAGCAAACCTGCTTGCAAAGATATTGGATCCCCTCAGGTTCAGGTGATAACAATAATCCAGAAATCTGAATTGCTGCCCCACACATTTATCCGTCAAACACTTCATTCTTACCCTCAAGGCAAGTGGCACGAGCAGCAATCCAAAGGTTACCAGCCTGGCAGTCCTGGTTCTCAGTTTTCTACCTAGCTCTCTAAAATCTCTCTCAAGGACCTCCTTGCATTTTCTACCTATGTCATTGGTGCCAATATGTACCAAGACTTCAGGGTACTCATGCTCCCTCTTTAGAATGTCATGGACCCAATCTGAGACACCCGTGATCTTGGCACCTGGGAGGCAATATACCATCCAGGTGTCGCTGTCACATCTGCAGAATCTCATCTCTATTCCTCTAACTATGGAATCTCCTATCACTACCTCAGTGTTCTTCACCTCCCCTATCTTCTAAGTCTCAGCATTAGACTCAGTGCCAGACACCTGGTCGCTGTGACTTACCTCGGTGGTTCATTCCCTCAAAAGTATCCACATTGGTATTGTTATTACTGAGGGAATGGCCGCAGAGGTACCCTTTCTTTGCCACCCATTTTGTTACCCTCTCCTGACAGTCACCCATTTGCCTGCCTTCTGCAACCTAGGGGTGACTACCTCCTTGTATTCCCTATCTATCACTTCCTCAGTCTCCCGTATAAGTCAAAGGTCATCAAGCTGCTGCTCTAATTTCTTAATATGTTTTGTGAAGAGCTGCAACTCTGTGCACCTGGTGCAAATGAGGTTATCCAGGAGGCTGGAGGTCTCTCAGAATTCTCACATTTCACACAATGAACATTACATAGGCTCTGGAACCATTTTCACTGCACTAAATATGTACTATCCAATGAGGAGTGAAGAATAAGGAAGAAGAAGAAGAAAAAACTTCCCAGATGCTTACCTCACCAATCCTGATCTTGTCTAAAGCTGATGAGCCAAAGTCAAAGCCTCCCCAACATTGGTCCACTCACACAATGGCCACCACAACAATGGCACTCTGCTTGAAGCAGCCTTATTTTTATAAAATGTGATATAAAATTTAATAAACACTAAGATTTGATAAACATTTTGCTTCTAAGCCAAATGATAGAAATCATCCTTCTCTCTACATATTGAATGCACAATGTAATCAAATACATACCTTGAACTCCATTTCTTAAATTTGGATTTCAGAAGCACAGTACAAGCCACATATCTCACAACCCCTCATGTTATCCCATTGTTAAGAGTTTCAGTTTTACTCCACAGTGTGTCTCAATTATTTTCCAATTCAGTCACTCAGGGTAGTTTTCAGTTTGGTAAGTATGATGAATTGAATCTAATTATTGATTTTTGTTTCTTTTTAAGATTGGCTTGGAAAGTCTGTCTTTTGCACAATAGATTTTATATGCTACAGTAAGAATTATTTCCACAACTTATTTACTAATTTTTTTGTATGTCTTTGTAACATGGGATATTCAAAGGTCAGGAAGATCGATAAGTTAGTTTGGGTCTGCTGAAATTCTTGCGCCCATCATTCACAAATATGTGAAGTTACATCGAATAGAATATTTACAAATCAACAGGTCTAGAGCCGCCTTTTGCATTGGTTATCACAGGGTATGCCTCTGCTAATTAGTCTGATGCAATCTTTAGGAAGATAAGTTTCCACCACGCATCCCCCTCCCTAGAAACATTCAGTTTCTTTATTCCCTCCCACCTCTTTGATTTGCCCCTGAATCTGTAGCATCTTCTTGGCAGCTCAGTGTTTTATTTGACCCCCTGATCTTCTCCAAACTTCATTCATCCCTCCCATGTGTTATCTGCACCAGTTAAAGGGGGATAATTAAAATGGCAAATTGCCAGGTGGGCAATAGTTACATTTTTTTGTCTACATAATCTAGCTTTTCATTTTTTTTAGATTTTTTAAAATTTAATGTTTTTGCATTTCCAATGCAAGTTGAATTCTATTAAAGGTGCACATTTTATATTGAAGTGTAAATTCAGGTCAACAGTAAAGATCTGTTAATCTGATCTAAAATTTCTCTTCTTGCACATAATAGCAATGTTCTTGATGATTAATCGTTGCACTTCATTTACAGAGTGATCAATTCAAATTCATTTTCTACATTTTCTGCTGGAATTAATAAAGTTCAAAATGCATTCATTTATAGCATAAACATAATCTTTTTAAGCATAGGATGCTTCTTTGCTATTATATGACTTACTCATGCACAAAACAAGTCTATCATGGTTAATCAATGAATTCTGTGCAAACGTTTGTTTTGCTTTGGAAATCATGAGTTTTTTTTTTGCAACCACATTTTTTGTGACTGTATTTTACTGCTGTAGTAAATTGTATTTTATTGCTGTATTTTACTATGTGCCTTGAACAGTGTTTGACTGTTGGTATTGTGTTTTGCACCTTGACCCCGGAGTAGTACATTTATTTGAAGATATTCATGAGTATACCTGTATAGTTGAATGGCAATCAAACTTGGACTTGAACCCGAACGTAATTTTGAACTCTTGCCTTTAATTAGAAAAGTATTTGGAACAAACACCATTTAATGATTGACCAGTCTTTGTCAGCAATTCAATATTGAAGCAGCAAACCAGAGCTCCTTCTACCTCCGACACATGATTTCTGTACCCACAAGATGCAATCACTCAATATGTGACCGTTTACAATTAACCAGCTGCAGCAATCTCTAAATTCCTCATTCTCCCACTGAGAGACCCTGCCAGGTAGATTGATTGCACGAGTGTTTCCACTGCAATTTATCAGAAATCAGCACTGATGTAACTTGAGCTGCTGCATACTTTTTGCTCTCATTTTTTAAGTAATGATGCAAGCAACAAGTACATATAAAAACGGCTACATTCCTGCACGAATCAATCACCTTTTGGTTGTTTCCACTATCCATATATCAAAGAGGGTCCAAGAATTAAAGAGGATCTTTTAAACAAAATTATTTTCAGTTTAACCAAGAAACAGACAACTGCAATCCAATATAAATGGAAATAGTTCTATATAACTTTTAAAGTAATTTTCAGTAATTAAAAATCAGATTACAGTCTGCCAGTGGATTGGAGCTATGATTAAGATTGCCTCTATTTTTTGTTAAACCAGTGCACAGCTCTATTAATCAAACTGCACTGTTCTCATTCTTCATAACATCTAGAAATATTATTTTTAAAATACTTTTACCAAAATACTATATCTATGTAAAAGTGCTGCTTTATTGCATTAGTAGAATGTATTGTTTTCTTTATAATACACAAGTGAAGTTGAGTGGAAAATGGAGAAACAGATACTTCACAAAAGCAGCAATATTTTCATTTAAATTGTCAAAATGAAACTCAAGCAGGCTCTCTACCTCTTTACAGGTAGGCGTAAAACCTATTGTTGAGTATGTAGAGTACAGAAACTTAGGTTTATGAAAGTTAAAGTTCATTGCCATTCAACCTTATACACGTTTACTGAAAAATGAAACAATGTTCATCCAGGCCAAGGTGCACATCACAGTACAATTCACTCACACACCATACATACAGCATTATTTATCAGAAATAAATTAACAAATAGTAAAATATTTCAGAAGATTGACATTTAGCATAAATTGCAATTATAAAAAGTAAAGAGTAAACAGTATAATGCTTCATAAGGAGGAGAAGCTGGCGACGCGACACAGCGCGCACGCGGCCACTCCAGTGAATGATATCTGTAATCTGTCAAGTAGGGTGCCGTGCACAATCCTGATTTGATGGAGACGGACGTGAGAGAATGGAGAAACATGTGGAGAAACCTCTGAAATACCTTTCTCGCTGCCGCTGCTACTGTGTGATCCAGAATCTCCAGAGGAGAAGGCCCCGAGTCCTCGGCTTTTCTTGTTGCTCGGCGGCCAGGGTGGGGTCGTAGCGCTCGGCAGAGATGGTGCTCGGTGCTCGGTGTCGGAGGGCTGGTTGGAGGCTCGAAGTTTTCAGACAGACTCAGAATCGGCTATGGTCAGGTGCTTCCAATGCATCGGCAGTTGTCGGCACCTGGAGGTTTATGGCAGGGAGAGTTTCTCCCTTCTGCCGCCTGCTATCGGGGACTATTGGGAGTCAATTGGAACTTTGAGACTTTTTTTTACCGTGCCCATGGTCTGCTCTTTATCAAATTATGGTATTGCTTTGCACTGCTGAAACTATATGTTATAATTATGTCGTCTTGTCAGTGTTAGTCTTTGGTTTGTCCTGTTTTTTTTTGGTGATATCACTCTGGAGGAACATTGTATCATTTCTTAATGCATGCATTTCTAAATGACAATAAACAAGGACTGAGTGTCCTCATAATCTAATCTAATCTAATCTAATCTAAGTGATGAGACCTGGGTGGAGGCAGAGAGATCAACGGTCTCATGGTTTGGGGGTAAGAAGCTGTTTTCCATCGTAAAAGTCCTTGTCCTTGTGCTGCAGTACTTGCTTCCTGTTGGTAGGGTTTCAAAGAGATTGTGAGACAGACGGGAGGGATAATTAACAATGCTAAGAGCCCTGTGTGCAAAGCGCTCCTAATAAATATCTCAAGTGAGTTGAAGAGGGATGCCAAAAATCTTCTCAGTAGCCCTCACATTCCTTTGTAGGGCCTTGCAGACAGATGTTTGCAATTCACATACCAGACTGTGATGCAGCTGACCAGGACAAACTCAATGGTGCTCCTGTAAAAATTGGGGTGAGAGAGCCTCACTCACCTCAGTCTCCTTAGGAAGTGGAGATGCTGCTGTGTTTTCTTGACTAAAGAGCTTGTGTTGAGGAACCAGATGTAATCATCCATTATATGCACTCCCAGAAATTTGGTGCACCTAACTCTCTCCACAGAGGAGCCATTTATGTACAGTGAGGACGGGTCAGCCTGCACCCCCCCCCCCAAAGTCCACAATCATCTCTTTAGTATTGTCCATGTTAATTCTCAAGTTGTTGTGCTTACACCATTCGACAAGCCGCTGTACCTCCTCTCTGTACGCAGTCTTGCCGTCGTTGTTGATGAAGCCAAGGATTGCTGCGTTATCAGTGAACTTGATGATTCACTTTGAGCTGGATGTAGCAATACAGTCATGCATCAGTAGCATGAACAGCAGCAGACTCAGATCAAAGCCCGAGGGGAGGAGGGCACCGTTACTCAGCATAATAGAGTTGGAGATGGTCTTTCTGTGAAGAAGTCCAAGGTCTAGTTATTGAGACCCATCTGTAAGTGTTGAGACCCAATGAGGACCGTTTACCCACCAGCTTCAAAGGAATGACAATATTAAGTGCCAAGCTTCGTTGATAAACAGCTTCCTGGCATATGACACCCCACTTTTCAAGTGGGGCAGGATGCAGTGGAGTGCTGATACTATGGCATTGACAGTGGAACATTTTAAGCAATAAGTGACCTGGAAAGGGTCCAATGCAGCAGGGAGATAGGATTTAGTGCAGTCCATATCCAACCACTAAAAGCACTTCATTATTTTTGTGGTCAGTGCGACTGGATGGTAGTTGTTAAGGCAGATTGCCATCATGCTCATAGACACTGGGGTGATGGCGGCTGCCTTGAAGCCTGTGGGGACAGCAGACTGTTCCGGAGAGATATAGAAGGTGTCTGTTAGATCCTTTGTTAGCTAGGCTGCACAGTCTCTCAGCACCTGACCAGGTATCTTATCAGTCCCCACTGCTTTACATGGGTTGACCCTGGCTAACTTCTTCACATCAGCTGTGGCCAGACAGAGTGCCTGTTCTTCACGGGGGTGGGGGGCCTTCCTTGTTGGCAGATCGCTCTGTGTATTAAAACATGCGCAAAAATCATTCAGCTGATCAGAAAGTGATGCGTCACTGTCATTGGGTGGACTTGTGTTCTGAATGCCCTGCCAAATGCCCCTCATGTCTCTGGTCTCACAGAAATGGCTGTGTATAGGGAGGAGGAGGAGAAGATGGCGGCGCGACGCAGCCTGCGCGGATGCTCTGAATTGATATCACATTTATTAAATAGGGGCTGTGCACAGTCCTGATTTGATGGAGACAGATGTGAGAAGCACGAAGGAACATCTGGAGAAACTCCTGAAATGCCTGCTTCGCTGCCACTGCTACTGTGCAATCAAGAATCTCTGGAGGGGAAAGCCCCAAATCCTCGGCTTTCCCTATTGCCTGTTGCCGGGGCCGGGGTCGAAGCGCTTGGCAGAGATGGTGCTCAGTGCTCGGTGTCGGAGGGCTGGTCAGAGGCTCGAAGTTCGGATGGACTCAGAGTTGGACTGTGGTCAGGTGCTTCCAGGATGCTGCATCGGCAAGTTTGCAGAGCTGGAAGCTCATGGCAGGGAGAGTTTCTCCCTTCAACCATCTGTGTGAGATGATGGGACTTTCGAGAGACTTTGAGACTTTTTTACTGTGCCCATGGTCTGTTCTTCATCAAATTACTGTATTGCTTTGCACTGTTGTAACTATATGTTATAATTATGTGGTTTTTGTCAGTTTTTTTTGTCTTGGTTTGTCCTGTGTTTCTGTGATATCATTCTGGAGGAACAAGTTGTATCATTTCTTAATGTATGCATTACTAAATGATAATAAAAGAGGACTGCGTGTCCTCATAATCTAATCTAATCTAAATTCTCAGTGAATAATCCGGTTTTGCCTTTCTGATGATGTGGGAAAGTGCAGCTCTTGTTGACCTGATAGACTTCTTATCCCCCTATCTGAAGGTAGCACCCTGATATCTCAGTAGTGCCCAGACCTCTGCTGTCAATCCATACCTTCTGATTTACCTTCCCACATATTCACTGATGTTAATGGGATGGTCATGGGTAGCCTCTTCCCTGAACACATTCCAGTCCATGTTTTCAAAACAGTTCTGTAACATAATTAAAGTCTTACAAAAAAACTCTTATTTGGAGTAAGTGGAGGTAAACTATCACCACAAACAATGAAGAGCTGAACAAAGGCAAATCGTATTCGCGAGATGTTGGCTGCAAAATCGACACACTAGAAGTTGCAGCCATGCTGATTGAAGAGGGTGATTCGGAGGGAAGAAGACAGATCAGAGGAGTTGCAGTGCCCATCCAGCTGGCCCGGGTGTGAGGGGGGATTGCTTTAAAAGTTGTGCCAATTTGGAGAGGTCACAAACGGCTTCTTCGGCAGCAAAATCCAAGTCTGAAGCGTATCTCTGGGTGGTGTGTTCTAGGCCTGGAGCGAATTGTCACTGTGAGGCCCGGGTCCGAGTGCGAGGTACAATCTGCTGTTTGGGCAATCTAAATGCTGGCCAAAAATAGACTGAAAAGTCAGGGTGTCATGAGTCGGGCAAGGTTGGATCACTCTGCATGCCGAGCCGATTTGGAGAGGTCGAGAATAGCTTCTTGGCAGCAAAACTAGATCCAGGGCAATTTGCCACATCAGGGCCCGGGTCCTAGTGCGAGCCATGAACTGCTTTACAGACAATTTAAATATCAGATCTGTTAGACTAGGGCCTCCATTCTCCACGATACTAAGGCTGTGAGACCGCTCCAGGCTGCTATGCTTCATGTCTTCAAACTTTGCGGTGATTCTGCCCCACTAATATGATAAACTAAATACCGAGGCTTTGGGCCTACTCTGGGCTGCTCCAAGGAGTCGGATCTAAGGACTCATTTTAGCTTGGAATGCTATTGTTGCTCACTTCTATTGGTTGCATGATTTGTTATTTTTCTCTCTTCCTCTGTGCATGTTCGGGGTTGGTCTTTTTTTTTTAATGAGTTCTTTCAGGTTCCTTTATTTGTGACTGCCTGTAAGTAAACAAACCTCAAGGTTGTATAATTATACAAACGTTTGTACATTTTTTGATAATCAGTGTACTTTGGAATTTGAATACTGAGGTTGCTCCTTCTGGCCAGGTATTTCTCTCTCTTTGATCTTGTTTGACTCATGTAAGCGTGCTCTGAATGTAGAAGTTAGCATAAACAGTGGTATAAACCAAGTTTAACGTGTTCTCATCTCAAACTCAACATGCTGATAGAAGTTAGGCAGGACTGCTTTTAAGTTAGAATGGTTGAAGTTGCCATCAACAATAAAGAAGCCATTAGGGTATGTGGCTTGGAGCCCACTGATGGCACTGGGGAGCTCATGCAGCTCTTCCCCATCCTTAGCACAAGGGGGGATGTACATAGCCACAATTACAATGACAGTGAACTCCATCGATAAATCGAAGCGCCTGTAGATAGAAATTCTGTGATCTCTAGTGTGACCGATGGAGGAGGGCTGTTTATCAGCATTAATAAGAACTGGTACTACAGGAACACTTCTGTAGCAATGGAACAAGACATTATGTCACATTGAATTCCTGTTAGTCCATTCTCTAATTGTTACAGGACACAAAATAACCATTAGGTGAAATATGACATAAATGACTAAACAAGAAGTGTCACAGAACATCCTAAATGCATGTTATATGCTGTTATATGTAAGTCATTTATCAAGCATAATTTTATGCTGAAAAGAAGAGAATACTTGGTAGGAGTGATGATGACAAGGATAGATTACAACTTTAGATCACCAAGAAAGTTGGACATTAATTTTGTGTGTTTATAGATTTTATGATTGAAAAATAAATTACCAGTGGTCTTTATTGATTGGTCTGACTATCAGGAAAATGATATTTCTCTCCAGTTTAGGGAAATTGCAATTTCTGAGCTCTGGCTAAATGAACTTCAAAGTTCTGTAGTGTTTAATGACTTTACAATTGAAAAATAATTTACAAGTAAATACTATTGATTGATTTAACTAATAGAAAAATGCATTTCTCCTCAGCCTACTTTCCTGTGAGATGCGTGATGAGCCAAAAAAAGAACAGAAACCTTTTATAAGGTGCTCATATAGCTAACAAGTTCTGATTTAGATTCTTTAATAAAATGTAGAACATAGAATAGTACAGCACAGTACAGGCCCTTCGGCCAAACAATGTTGTGCCGACCCTTAAACCTGCCTCCTATATAACCCCACCATCTTAAATTCCTCCATATAACCGTCTAGTAGTCTGTTAAACTTCACGAGTGTATCTGCCTCCACCACTGACTCAGGCAGTGCGTTCCACGCACCAACCACACTCTGAGTAAAAAACCTTCCTCTAATATCCCCCTTGAACTTCCCAGCACTTACCTTAAAGCCATGTCCTCTTGTACTGAGCAGTGGTGTCCTGGGGAAGAGGCATTGGCTGTCCACGCGATCTATTCCTCTTAATACCTTGTATACCTCTATCATGTCTCCTCTCATCTTCCTTCTCTCCAGAGAGTAAAGCCCTAGCTCCCTTAATCTCTGATCATAATTGATACTCTCTAAACCAGGCAGCATCCTGGTAAATCTCCTCTGTACCCTTTCCAATGCTTCCTATCCTTCCTATAGTGAGGAGACCAGAAATGGACACAGTACTCCAAGTATGGCCTAACCAGAGTTTTATAGAGCTGCATCATTACCTCGCGGCCTTTAAACTCTATCCCTCGACTTATGAAGGCTAACACCCCATAAGCTTTCTTAATTACCCTATCTACCTGTGAGGCAACTTTCAGGGATCTGTAGACATGTATCCCCAGATCCCTCTGCTCCTCCACACTACCAAGTATCCTGCCGTTTGTACTTTGTCCTTCCAAAGTGTAGCACCTCACACATCTCCAGGTTGAACTCCATCTGCCACTTCTCAACCCACTTCTGCATCCTATCAATGTCTCTCCACAATCTTCGACAATCCTCTACACTATCCACAACACCACCAACCTTTGTGTCGTCTGCAAACTTGCCCACCCACCCTTCTACCCCCACATCTAGGTTGTTAATAAAAATCATGAAAAGTAGAGGTCCCAGAACAGATCCTTGTGGGATCCCACTAGTCACAAACCTCCAATCTGAATGTACTCGCTCCACCACGACCCTTTGCTTTCTGCAGGCAAGACAATTCTGAATCCACCTGGCCAAACTTCCCTGGATCCCATGCCTTCTGACTTTCTGAATAAGCCTACCGTGTGGAACCTTGTCAAATTCCTTACTAAAATCCATGTAGATCAAATCCACTGCACTAACCTCATCTATATGCCTGGTCACCTCCTCAAAGAACTCTATCAGGCTTGTGAGACATGATCTGCCCTTCACAAAGCCATGCTGACTGTCCCTGATCAGACCATGATTCTCTAAATGCCCAGAGATCCTATCTCTAAGAATCTTTTCCAACAACTTTCTCACCACAGATGTGAGGCTCACTGGTCTATAATTACCTGGACTATCCCTACTAACTTTTTTGAACAAGGGGACAACATTCGGTTCACTCCAAACCTCCGGTACCATTCCCGTGGACAACGAGGACATAAAGATCCTAGCCAGAGGCTCAGCAATCTCTTCCCTCACCTCGTGGAGCAGCATGGGGAATATTCCGTCAGGCCCCGGAGACTTATCCGTCTTAATGTATTTTAACAACTCCAACACCTCCTCTCCCTTAATATTAACATGCTTCAGAACATCAACCTCACTCATATTGTCCTCACCGTCATCAAGTTCCGTCTTATTGGTGAATACCGAAGAGAAGTATTAATTGAGGGCCTCACTCACTTCCACAGCCTCCAGGCACATCTTTCCACCTTTATCTCTAATCAGTCCTACCTTCACTCCTGTCATCCTTCTGTTCTTCACATAATTGAAGAATGCCTTGGGGTTTTCCTTTGCCCTACTCACCAAGGCCTTCTCTTGCCCCCCTCTTGCTCTCCTCAGCTCCTTCTTAAGATCCTTTCTTGCTACCCTATATTCCTCAATAGACCCATCTGATCCTTGCTTCGTAAACCTCATGTACGCTGCCTTCTTCCACCTGACTAGATTTTCCACCTCACTTGTCACCCATGGTTCCTTCACCCTTCCATTCTTTATCTTCCTCACCGGGACAAATTTATCCCTGACGTCCTACAAGAGATCCCTAAACATTGACCACATGCCCATAGTACATTTCCCAATTCACACGCACTAGTTCTAGACTTATAGCCTCATAATTTGCCCTTCCCCAATTAAAAATTTTCCTGTCCTTTCTGATTCTATCCTTTTCCATGATCATGCTAAAGGCCAGGGAGAGGTGGTCACTGTCCTCCAGATGCTCACCCACTGAGAGATCTGTGACTTATCCCGGTTCGTTACCTAATACTAGATCTAGTATGGCACTCCCCCAGTCGGTCTGTCAACATAATGTGACAGGAATCCGTCCTGGACACACTTTACAAACTCTGCCCCGTCTAAACCATTAGAACTAATCAGGTGCCAATCAATATTAGGGAAGTTAAAGTCACCCATGATAACAACCCTGTTATTTTTGCACCTTTCCAAAATCTGCCTCCCAATCTGCTCCTCTGTATCTCTGCTGCACCCAAGGGGCCTATAGAATACTCCCAATAGAGTAACTGCTCCCTTCCTGTTCCTGACTTCCACCCATACTGACTCAAAAGAGGGTCCTGCTACATTACCCTCCCTTTCTGTAGCTGTAATAGTATCCCTGAACAGTAATGCTACCCCTCCTCCCCCTTTCCCCCCCTCTCTATCCCTTTTAAGTACTGAAATCCAGGAATATTGAGAATCCATTCCCGCCCTGGTGCCAGCCAAGTCTCTGTAATGGCCACTTCATCATAATTCAATATTAGTAAAAAGATAAACAAACGAAAACCTTAACTGGAAGTAAGCTGCTATGCGGCCAGTTAACAAACCACCAAACTCAGTACTGGTTCTTCAAGCGGTAAATGTGAACACAGTATTAAAGTGGTAAATTGGAACACAGCTCTTAGAATGGTAAATTTTAAAGTCCAAGAGATTTATACAGTCAATTAGGAGAGACTTTCCTGAAGTAAAGTATTCCTCGAAGACTTGACGTTACGCTGATCCCAGCCGGAACCTGCCTTGTCCGCAGGATTCACGACGACGGAAATAAAATGGTTTAAAGGAACTGACCTTTTCCTCTGTAGAACAGACACCACACACCCTTTTCTGTTTTAGCAGAGGTTATTTCACGCAGATCACTCTGTCTTGATCGAAAATTCAATAAAGGTCGATCCTCTCCAATACTGCCGAACGATATCAGCTTTACTCGACTCTTTCAGGTTCGGTACCTTAGTAACGTCTTCACTCTCCAATACTACTGAAAAGGTACACCAACAAAGCTGACAGCTATTGGTGGAACTGCCGGCCCAACACTTCTGTACCTTACAACAGAAAGTAAAACTCCGTTCTAAAATTAAACTGCGTCATGGGACAAATACGCAGCATTGCGGAGTATCTGACTGACGATTTAAACTGAAACTAACTGCGTCACCAGGGGTCTACCCTTATATACCTGGTGAGAGCAGGTCATCACGTGACCTCACATCGTCGGGAAAATTACATCATGTGACCTCTGCACGGCCATTACATCATCCTCATAAGACAGTCACAAGATATCCATGAATTATGTAACATTAAAGTTATCATTATTCACCAATAACTTACAATTGGAAGACTTCATACTTGACAAAACTCTGGATAAGAAATAAATCCTGCACTCAGAAGACATTTCATCAATAGTGCAGTCTTTTCAAGCTCTGATTTGTGCATCCATTCAGATGGATATGCCTGTAAATAATGCAGGTCCCATTTGATGAAGAACTTTTTACACTGAGTGATTGACTTTAATTCTTATATTGCACCCCTGGCATCGACCTAGCTTTTATACATTTAAGTATGATGTTTTATGTTATTTAGCAGAGATTTGTAAGGATATAAGAATCTGCTCAT
The DNA here is from genome assembly GCF_963921235.1 of Mobula hypostoma. NCBI lineage: Eukaryota > Metazoa > Chordata > Chondrichthyes > Myliobatiformes > Myliobatidae > Mobula > Mobula hypostoma. The sequence goes on from NC_086106.1 coordinate 70,093,867, forward strand.
AGCTCCAGACCAATGTCTGAAGTACAAAGATAAATAGCCTTCAGTTAAATTGTCAGGATGTTGTTGCACGTAAAAGGGATGTTTTTTATACAAGAAGTTGTCTTTGAAAATGGTTAAAAAGAAACTGATTATCAAAAGCTCTTTCCAGGTTAAGATAAAGGGTAAAAATGGGAGAAAGACCGTATTTGTATTAAATCTTACCTAGCTAAGGTAATCTTGAAGAACACAATAACCAATTAAGTTCATTTTGAAGCCAATAATGCAGAAAATGTTGGGATAGTTTGTGAATAGCATGTTTTCAGAACCAATAATGTGCAGATAACTACATAATTTATTCAAAAACATAGTTTGAAGGACAAATTTTAACCTAGGCTCCTGGAGTGGCATCTCAAAACTTCCAAAAATTGCAATAGTATCTTTTCCATCCAAATCACAAGCCAGGCATGTTCTTGATTTAGCTCTTCACCTGTCCTATAACATCTGACTGTGCATCACTCCCCTGGCTTGTAGTCACCTTAGACTTAGTGGTTGAGTTCTGGAGTGGGACCCGAAATTAAAAATCTTTTGCTTTTTCCATCAAGACCACAGATGACAATAACTGTTTCAACAATGTAAGAGAAATGATAATGCAATGATAAATCCATACTCCAGGAGTAGATCAAACTAATAGTATTTTAGTCATTTCCACATCATTATAGATAATTCTTCATAAATAATTGACCTAATTTGAATGTGCCTCAGATCTAGATAATTTTCCAGTCAATTGATACATAACTGAAACAGAAGAATCTGCAGATGCTGGAATAGGGAATAAGACACGGAAAGCTGGAAGAACTCAGTGGGCTACCAGCATTGATGGAGGGAAATGGACAGTTGACATTTCAGGCTGGACAAAAAGAAAAAGGGGAGATAGCCAGTATAAAAAATAGAGAGGGAAAGGGTGAATCAATAACTGACAGGTTACAGGTTGTTCAGGTGAGGGGCATGATAGCTAGAGTGGAGAGGGGAGAGTTGAAATAGTGCCAGAAGCTGGAAGGTGATACATGGAAATGACATTTGGGATAAGGATGACGGAAATGTGATTAGAGAAGGAGCATAAAGGGAGGGAGATAGGAAGGGAAAATGAGAATAGTGCCAGCGTGCAAACAGTGGGAAGTGTGTATAGATGATGGGCAGAGAGAAAGGGTGGGCGAGGGGGAAAATCATGTTGATGGAAGCCAATTGAATCAAGAGAAGAACAAAAAGAGAAAAGAAACACAGGATGACATGAATTGAATTTCTTAATTTATTGAAGGAAAAAGAAATCATCGGTATGATTAGAAAATCATCCGTGTGAAAAAGATGATTTTGATGTGAGAGAAAGGTAGGGACAAACTGCTAGAGACAGATGCAGATCAATGATAGATTAAGATTAGCATTGCAGGGAGGGGGATCAGATTGTGATACAATTAGCGATTTGTAAATGATAGAAATAGATACCAGATATAGAGATGAGTGGGATGAGTGGTGGTCTCGCGAGACCATGGATCTGCGCCTGGAAAGTCTAGCTTCAGTCTGTGTTTGAGCAGCGTCTGTTGTAGCTGTAGAGGCCCACACGGGAGTGACAGTCTCGGCAGCATCGACTGCACTTGAAGGCACTGTCCTCCCGTGTTGTCTTGGTGCTGTTTTTCCGACGAGTGCGCTTTTCTTCGGCAGCAAGACTCAGCTTCTCTTCTCCTCTTTTGGGATGAGAATGTGTATATAATCAGGTGTGGATCTGATATAGCATGAGATGTAAGTAAAGACTTAATATAATACAGCACGTATAGAGATTAGTGTGTAGAGGGAGATTGGGAGGGGTTGCAGAAACCCTTTTGCGTGAGAATCAGCATGTGAAGTGTGCAGACATCAGCATGTGGTAATGTTTAAAGATGATCTTTTCAAGGATAGCATTCAGAGATTAGGAAGTGGAAGACACAGGCTAGTAGTTCTGTTTTAGTAATGATACCCATTTTTTAATATTTATTTTCATACAGATAATATCATGAATAATGATTATTTTCAAGTATAATCTTGGGCAAATATTTAACAATGCGATTTTGTGCATTTTAAATATATGTCCGAAGTAGCTGTAGGTGACCAAGAACAAAGTAATCACCAAAAGTATCACCTTGAATGCAGACACATCAAATTATTTAAATTGTTTACACACTTTCTGTAAGTGTTATGTTAACCTGCTCCCAGCCCTGACTCTGTTAAAACTAGAAGAGGGCAGGCTTCAGTATTGTTTCCTTACTGGATGTGCCATTATAAAACTTTTTTTTACTTCTTATTCGTCCTAATACTGATTTGGAAGATTTATTCTGAAGTAAAACTGCCTATAGCTCCTCATCCCATTATGTTTAAGTTAACAAATACTTACTTGAATTGAGGTTTCAATAACCACACAGAACACATTTAGTCATATACAGTACAAAGCAGGGCTCAGGTGGAGAAAGGAGGCTTGTAAATTTAATTTGATGATTGCTCTGTTCCGGGTAAGTCACGTTGCACTCTCAGGTTCCAGAATCTTTCTGAGGTTTTTAAGCAGTTGATGAGTCCTTAAGGTTCCACCAAATCCTTGATGAGCCTCACATGCAGCAGTTTTGTCTACATATGCTCCATAATAAGTTAATTTGGCATGATGCCTGTTGATTTGCTAGGCTGATTTAATGATCTGAGTTTTTGCTAGACAGCCAAACATTAACAATGCATCATAGTTTAATGATGTTTCAACCTGCTGTTGGGTGAAGCAAGGCAACATCTACAGCTGGGTGAAGGTGGCAAGCAAATTAATGGCAAGTTTGAAGCCAACATATTCCATGTAGGGATAGAACGGGCTCGATAATCATAAATAATTTGTGGCCGACTGCAGATTTCCGCAGCATGGCTCTATTTCACTGATATCTCACAGGTGCTTGCTATCTTGTATGTGCTAGGTGCACTTTGTGCTGTGTGTGATTGTTTTGTTGGTACTATGTTTTGCACCTTGGTCCTGGAGTAACTCTGTCCCATTTGGCTGTATTCTTGGGTATCCATGTATGGTTGAATGACAATTAAACTTGAATTACATTGAAATAATAGAAAAAATAATCTTAACAATATTAGAGTGAGGTATGTTTCATTAATTTCTATTCTCAACCAGAAAATCTAATTAAAATTTAATTGTAAGCACTGTATAACTATGACACCACTGTTGTATGTAGAATCTCAGATGCAACAAGGATGCATACAGGAATGAGATGGATTGGCTTATTAAACGATGTCACAGCAACCTTGCACTTAACTTCAACAAAACCAAGGAACTGATTGTAGATGCAAGAAGGGGGAAGATGGGCGAACTCATTGAGGGATCAGTGGTAGAAAGGGTGAGCACCTTCAAGTTTCTGGGCATCAGTATTTCAGAGGATCTATCCTGGGCCCAACATATTGATGCAATCACAAAGAAGACACACGAGCGGCTCTACTTCATTAGGAAATTTAAGATATCAGTGAAAACTCTTGTATATTTCTAGAGGTTCTGAGGAAACTTGGAATCAAATTTTTAAATTGGTTAACACTTCATTGTTACGTACCCACCACTCTCTCCTACAATTTAAAGTGATCCATAGGGCCCATATGACCAAGGACAAGTTGTCTCATTTTTATTTAGATATATCTCCGTATTGTGATAAATGTAATAATGGAGGAGCTTCACTCATTCATATGCTTTGGACATGTCCGAGTCTTGGAAAACATTGGAAAGAAATATTTCACTTTTTCGAGACTTTTCAAAATAAACTTTAAGCCTAATCTTTGACTGCTTTATATGGTATTGTTGGAGGAAAGAATATTATTTTGGAGTCATCTGACTTTACTTTTCTTATGGCCAGAAGGACGCTCTTGCTTAAATGGAAAGATGTGGCCCCTCCTATTATCGCTCAATGGTTACGAGATGTGATGTCATTAGATTATTAAATTATGAAGACAAGCAGTCCTCTTTTATTGTCACTTAGTAATGCATGCATTAAGAAATGATACAATATTCCTCCGGTGTGATATCACAGAAACACAAGACAGACCAAGACTGAAAAAACTATCAAAAACCACATAATTATAACATGTAGTTACAACAGTGCAACAATACCATAACTTGATGAAGAACAGGCCATGGCACAGTAAAAAAGTTCAAAGTCTCTCGAAAGTCCACATCTCACGCAGACGGGAGAAGGAAGAAAACTCTCCCTGCCATACCCGACCACAGTCCGACTCTGAGTCGTCCGAAAACTTCGAGCTCTGATCAGCCCTCTGACACCGAGTACTGAACTACTGAACACCATCTCTGCTGAACGCTTTGACCCCAGCCTCAGTTGCCAGCAGCAGGCAAAGCCGGGGATTTTGGGGCCTTCCCTCCGGAGATTCTCGATCGCACAGTAGCAGTGGCAGTGAACCGGACATTTCAGAAATTTCAGCAGATATTCCTCTGCTTCTCACATCTGTCTTCATCAAATCAGAATTGTGCACGGCTTCCTACTTACAGATACAATATCATTTCACCAGAGAGCTGCACGCGCTGCGTCGCGCTGCCATCTTCTCCTCCCGCCGTTTAAATTTAGAGAAGATTCGATGTTTAATCTCTGAATCTCGCCAAGACTTTCAAACATTGTGGGGACATTTTTTGAATTATTTTCAAAACCTTTGATTTGCTGTTAAAGCACAGATGATGACTAATAATTTTTTTCCCTTTTTTTCTTTACTAATCAGCTTTGGTTTTGGTAGTAGGTTAGATTTTTTTAATATAACAAAATTACTATATTTTAATGTTGTGAATTAATTAATCTGTATGAATATAGGGAAAGGAGTCGTTATACATGATTTAGTATAATGTATTGATGTATATTTTTTCTAGTACTCTGTATTCTTATATGTAAATTGATAATAAAAATATTGGAAAGGGTATATTTCTGGAGGCTAACTGTGGAGAGCATTCTGGCTGGTTGTATCGATGTCTGCTTTCGAGCCTCCAATGCACAGGATCACAAGAAACCTCAAGGGGTTGCTAACTCAGCCAGTCCTTGCCACTGAGGACATCTTCAAGAGGTGGTGACTCAAGAAGGCAACATCCATCATTTAGGATCCTCTCCTTCCAGGACATGTCCTCTTTACATTACTACCATTAAGGAGGTACAGGAGCTTGAAGACAAACAATCAATGTTGTAGGAACAACTTTTTCCTCTACACCGTCAGATTTCTAAACAATTGATGAACCCAAGAACTCTACCTCATTACTTCTTTTTTGAACTAGTGATCTATTGAATTAATTAAAGTTTTCTATCTTTATACTGCAAAACAACAAATTTCATGCCTTGCATGAGCAACAATAAATATGATTCTGATTTCATATTGCATTTTAAGATGTCAGCATTGGCCCAGACTCAGAGTCATATTAATTTACATACAGGTACAACAAATAATTAAAACTATGTGTTATGTTTTATTTCTGAATGTTTTTGATATGTGGGAGTAACATAGTGTAACCATTAGGAAAGCTATTCTTGACTTAGAAGGAATGGAAGAAGGAAAATAAAATGTCAACATTCAAAGTTCAAGATAAATTTATTATCGAAGTACATATATATCACCATATGCCACCTTGAGATTCATTTTGTTGCGGGCATTCACAGTAAGTATAGAGTAACACAGTAGAATGAATGAAAAGCCACACCCAACAAGACAAACAATGTACAAAAGCGCTGATACAAAATTATGCATATATAAAAAGAAAAAAAATAAGCAATAAATATCAAGGACATTCCTTGATATGAACAGGATATGAACATACCCTGAAGTGAGTCTATCAGTTGTGGAAATAGTTTAGTGTTGGGGTGAAGCTGAGTGCAGTAATCCCCTCTTTTTCAAGAGCCAAATGGTTGAAGGGTAAGAACTGTTCCTGAAAAACTGGTTGTGTGGGTCCTGAGGCTCCTGTACTTATTTCTAGATGGCAGCAGTGAGAAGAGAGCATGCTGGATGGTGGGGGTCCTTGATGATGGATGCTTCTTTCCGGTGATAGCACTCTTTGTAGATGTGCTCATTGGTGGGGAGGACTTTACTTGTGATGGACCGGTAAATAGACCCTTTTTGGATCTGTAGTTCAGGAGAACAAGAGGTGAATACATTAGAATGCACAATATTTTAAGAGAGTTTTTTCAAAACCAAGACTGGAAGTCTGTTCTCTAGCTTGAGAGCATTACAGCAGCATTATAAAGTATCAGGAATAATTATTTCATTTAAAGGACTGGAAGCATGTAACTACAGTGAATATTCGAGACTGAAATCAATAGGTTCCATGACACCTTTGGAAAATGGGATCAAGCTGCAAGTTGAGATTGAATAAACCATGATGTTTTTGATCAAAATATTCTGTAGTCTTATCTATAGGAAGAGTAGCTAGCTACATCTACGGTAACATGGTCAGGTAGCCATACAGTGAAGAAAATTAGTGACCCACAAACTCGTGTGTGTGTGTGTGTGTGTGTGTGTGTGTGTGTGTGTGTGTGTGTGTGTGTGTGTGTGTGTACATATATACATTCAGAGGGGTGGGGAGGAATTTGGAGAAAGAGGATAAGGGATACAGGGAGAGGGAATGGGTGTGGATGCTTTCCTGAAGTTGAACCAAGTATTTTCTGTCTGACCCCCATGCTGTTTGTTTTGCCATTTTGAAGCAGTTAGCTATAATATATTCACCAATACAGGCTCCATTGTAAATGTATTGAGCTGAGAAAATATCAGAAAGAGTATTCAGCACAGTCAACAAGCAAAGAACCTGAACTTGGAAAGTATTTGTTTGATTAGATGTGGCATTTCATGCTGATGCATCGTTAGCTGATTTAACAATAAGAATGCCAGTAGAAAAGTTCTGAAGCATATAATTTCCTACCTGAAATGTAAGCCAGTTGTAATTCAATTGAAATTGGTTTCCCACCTGAAAGCACAGTGTTATCATATGAATTATATCTGATTACTTAAAATCTTAATACAAATAAACACAGTAACATTAAAAATTTATGAAACAGTTAACAGTCACGGGTCCAACATATAATTCTCCATAACTTCCGCCACCTCCAATGGGATCCCACCGGCAAGCACAACTTTCCCTCCCCCCCCTTTCTGCTTTCCACAGGGATCGCTCCCTACGCGACTCCCTTGTCCATTCGTTCCCCCCATCCCTTCCCATCGATCTCCCTCCTTGCACTTATCCTTGTAAGTGGAACAAGTGCTACACATACCCTCACACTTCCTCCCTCACCACTATTCACTGCCCCAGACAGTCCTTCCAGATGAGGCAACACTTCACCTGTGAGTTGGCTGTTGTGATATACTGCGTCCGGTTCTCCCAGTGCGGCCTTCTGTATATTGGTGAGACCCGACGCAGACTGGGAGACTGTTTCACTGAACACCTACATTCTGTCTGCCAGAGAAAGCAGGATCTCCCAGTGGCCACACATCTTAATTCCACGTCCTATTCCCATTCTGATATGTCCATCCATGGGCTCCTCTACTGTCAAGATGAAGCCACACTCAGGTTGGAGGAACAACACCTTATATTCCGTCTGAATAGCCTCCAACCTGATGGCATGAACATTGACTTCTCTAACTTCCATTAATGCCCCTCCTCCCCTTCTTACTTAATCCCTTATTTATTTATTTATTTACTCCCTTTCTTTCTCTCTTTTTTCTCTCTCTGTCCCTCTCACTATATCTTCCTCTGATGCTCCCCTCCACCTTTCTTTCTCCTTACGCCTCCCGTCCCATGATCCTCTCCCTTCTCCAGCCTTGTATCCCTTTTGCCAATCAACTGTCTAGCTCTTAGCTCCATCCCTCCCCCTCCTGTCTTCTCCTATCATTTCAGATCTCCCCCTCCCCCTCTCACTTTCAAATCTCTTACTATCTCTTCTTTCAGTTAGTCCTGACGAAGGGTCTCGGCCCGAAGCGTCGACTGCACCTTTTGCTAGAGATGCTGCCTGTCTGTTGCGTTCCACCAGCATTTTCTGTGTGTTGCTTGAATTTCCAGCATCTGCAGATTTCCTCGTGTTGGCGTGAACTAAAATTATACTTGTCTGTTTAAACCAGGATGGAGAGATTTTATGAAACACACAAATCTTTGATAGATTGAAGAGGAGGTTGCAATTTCAGTTACTAATTGTATCTGTGTTTTACATAAAACCTAAGACCTCTCAGCTATGAAGGTAGAGAAGCCAGGGAAGAATGAATAAGTATGGTTGCATGCAAAACTTTGGGCACCCCAGTCAAAATTTGTGTTATTTTGAATAGCTAAGCGAGTAGAAGAGAACCTGATTTCCAAAAGGCATAAAGTTAAAGATGACACATTTCTTGAATATTTTAAGCAAGACTACTTTTTTTATTTCCATCTTTTACAGTTTCAAAATAACAGAAAAGGAAAAGGGCCCGAAGCAAAGTTTGGGTACCCTGCATGGTCTGTACTTAGCAACACCTGCTTTGGCAAGTATCAGAGTTTGTAAATGCTTCTGTAGCCAGCTAAGAGTCTTTCAATTCTTGTTTGGGGGATTTTCGCCCATAGTTCCTTACAAAAGGCTTCTAGTTCTGTGAGATTCCTGGGCTGTCTTGCATGCACTGCTCTTTTGAGGTCTATCCACAGATTTTCGATGATGCTTAGGTCGGGGGACTGTGAGGGCCATGGTAAAACCTTCCACTTGCGCCTCTTGAGGTAGTCTATTGTGGATTTGGAGGTGTGTTTAGGATCATTATCCTGTTGTAGAAGCCATCCTCTTTTCATCTCCAGCTTTTTCACAGATGGTGTGACATTTGCTTCCAGAATATGCCGGTATTTAACTGAAATAATTCTTCCCTCTACCAGTGAAATGTTCCCTGTGCCACTGTCTGGAACACAAGCCCAAAGCATGATCGATCCACCCCTGTGCTTAACAGTTGGAGAGGTGTTCTTTTCATGAAATTCTGCAAACAATTTTTTCTCCAAACATACCTTTGCTCATTGCGGCCAAAAAGTTCTATTTTAACTTCATCATTCCACAGGACTTGTTTCTAAAATGCATCAGGCTTGTTTAGATATTCCTTTGCAAACTTCTGATGCTGAATTTTGTGGTGAGGATGCAGGAAAGGTTTTCTTCTGATGACTTTTCCATGAAGGTCATATTTGTGCAGGTGTCACTGCACAGTAGAACAGTGCACCACCATTCCAGAGTTTGATAAATCTTCCTGAAGGACTTTTGCAGTCAAACGGGGGTTTTGATTTGCCTTTCTAGCAATCCTATGAGCTGTCCTCTCGGAAAGTTTTCTTGGTCTTCCAGACCTCAACTTGACCTCCACCGTTCCTGTTAATTGCCATTTCTTAATTACATTACGAACTGAGGAAACGGTTACCTGAAAATGCTTTGCTGTCTTCTTATAGCCTTCTCCTGCTTTGTGTGTATCATTTATTTTAATTTTCAGAGTGTTAGGCAGCTGCTTGGAGGAGCCCATGGCTGCTGATTGTTAGGACAAGTTATGAGGAGTCAGGGTATTTATAAAGCTTTGAAACTTGCATCACCTGGCCTTTCCTAACAATGACTGTGAACAATCCAGAGCCCTAACAAGCTAATTAAGGTCTGAGACCTTGGTAAAAGTTATCTGAGAGCTCAAATCTCTTGGGGAGCCCAAGTTTTTGCATGCCACTGTAACTAGGAGTGTGTCTGATTTGAACATTAAGATAGTCCTCAGTCAATGTAAGGGTCAACTCATAGAAACAAAACAAAGGATAAGGTGTCATAGGGCCAGCTGTTGCTTTAAATTATTGTGTCTGACTAAACTGAGCCACTGGAAGCTGTAACTTGAAATATTAACTACTTCACTCAATACAGCGGGCCTTCTGGAGAGAATCTAGTTCTCCTCTCCCAATATAATTTTTTTTTTACTTTCAGGCACAAAGCCAACTATAAACGATTAACTACAGTTTCAATACCTAATTACAGGTACCTACTTTAACATTTTGAATGTAGACATGTAATTTTGGAGAACTGCATAGAATGATAGCACATGTCATTAGCAGTATCCCAGTGGATATTCAATACTTCTGGTTGGTCTGAAGCTTCTGAGCACAAACCCCAGACACTAAATGCATGACACGAGGAAATCTGCAGATGTTGGAATTTCAAGCAACACACGCAAAAATTGCTGGTGAACGCAGCAGGCCAGGCAGCTTCTATAGGAAGAGGTACAGTCAATGTTTCGAGTCGAGACTCTTTGTCAGGACTAACTGAAAGAAGAGCTAGTAAGAGATTTGAAGGTGGGAGGGGGAGGGGAACCCCGAAACGTCGACTGTACCTCTTCCTATAGATGCTGCCTGGCCTGCTGCGTTCACCAGCAATTTTTGTGAGTGTTACACTAAATGCATAACTTCTTTGTTACAGTGTTAAGGAATGACTCCCTGAAACTGCATCTAGCTATATATTAAGTGACTAAATAGACTTGTCCTGAACTGTACATTGTCGCATGACATAGCTTTACACTATATAAAGTCAGGAGATATACACTTAAAGCCTTCCCTGATCTCATGCCAAAGTTTTCAATGATCACCAATTAACATGAACATACATCAATTAGCTTCCCCTGCATAGTTTCAATGGTACAGAATCATATTGTCCTACACGTCTAATGATTGTTTTCAATAGCCTTTAAATATCATTTGAAGCAAAACTGTAAACAGCTTATATATCCTGAAGACTGGTTCTCAATTTAATTAATATCTGCTATTGAAAGTTTCATAGATACAAAACAGATCTGAATAAAATAAAGGTAATGCACCACATATGAAGGAATTCAGGTTGATCCAGAACTTCTGCGCATCTACTTGTAAACAGTTTAATGGCCGATTGTAAATCTAAGTAGGCAGAGGAAGTTAACATGCTACAGATTTTAAGTGATCAATCTAACAGTGTTCTTTTTTGAGGAGGTTTACCAGGAAAGTTGCTGAAGGAAATGCAGTAGATGATGTTCACATGGTTCACAGATCTTTGATGAAGTCCCACATGGGAGGCTGATCCAAAAGATTCAGTTACTTGGCTTTCAGGATAAAATAATGGATTGGATTCAACAATGGCTTCACAGGAGAAGCCAGAGAGTGGTAGTAGACGGTTACCATCTCTAATTAGTGACTTATGATTAGTGGTGTGCTGCAAGATTGGTGTTGAGTCTGTTGTTGTTTGTCATCAGTATTCTATCTATATGATACTATGGTAAATTAGATCATCCAAGTTGTGGATAACACCAAGATTGCGGGCATAGTGGACAGTGAAGAAAGCTATCAAAGCTTGATACACACTTTACACTTTAAGACCTGGAAGTATACTGCTTTTAATAACACTGTTAATTAATAAACTAATAGACTTTCAAAGCTCATACATTAAACAAATATTGACTTCCTTGCACATTAAACCCAGGCCCTATTGCAAATTTAGTCCAGCTCTGCAAAACAAATTTGAGTGAAATCAGGTTTCAAATAGCCAGTAGATTGAGAGTCACTCCTTAAAGGATGACTGCAGGCCATAAACAATCACCCAGTTCTGGGAATACACTGTACTTACCGGAATGCAGTGCTGCTCCAATTGACTCCACAATGAGGATCATCATTTATCCCAAACTACCACCTCCAGCTCTTCATTCTTCCCACACGTTACTCCTATTAGTCACTTCGTGATGGTAGCTCAGACTACCATTTGCTATTGGTCATGAATACTGCTGACCTTTTTGTACAGTACCATGGTATCATTGTCCCATCCTACTAACATTTCCACCTACCACACATCTCATCAATTTCTAACCCTTTCTCGTGGTCAGTTTCCAGTATATTTAACTATTAGACTGAAAACATTGCATGATGGGTAAGATAAGTAATTCAACCTTTTCTAGTTCCAATTAAAAACATTTCATTGCATCTGAAAAAGCTTCCTCCTAATTCATTTTGCTAGGGTCTTCCACAGATTTACCTTCCGTGTGAAGCCAGTGATCTTCCTCCATTTCATGTGAAAAAAAAAGGATGACAGGAGTGAAGGCAGGACCGATTAGAGATAAAGGTGGGAAGATGTGCCTGGAGGCTGTGGAAGTGAGCAAAGTCCTCAATGAATACTTCTGTTCAGTATTCACCAATGAGAGGGAACTTGATGATGGCGAGGCCAATATGAGTGAGGTTGATGTTCTGGAGCATGTTGATATTAAGGGAGAGTAGGTGTTGGAGTTGTTAAAATATATTAGGATGAATAAGTCCCCAGGGCCTGACAGAATATTCCCCAGGCTGCTCCATGAGGCAAGGGAAGAGATTGATGAGTCTCTGGCTAGGATCTTTATGTCCTCGTTGTCCACGGGAATGGTACCGGAGGATTAGAGGGAGGCGAATGCTGTCCCCTTGTTCAAAAAAGGTAGTAGGGATAGTCCGGGTAATTATAGACCAGTGAACCTTACGTCTGTGGTGGGAAAGTTGTTGGAAAAGATTCTTAGAGATAGGATCTATGGGCATTTAGAGAATCATGGTCTGATCAGGGACAGTCAGCATGGCTTTGTGAAGGGCAGATCGTGTCTAACAAGCCTGATAGAGTTCTTTGAGGAGGTGACCAGGCATATAGATGAGGGTAGTATAGTGGATGTGATCTATATGGATTTTAGAAAGTCATTTGACAAGGTTTCACACGGTAGGCTTATTCAGAAAGTCAGAAGGCATGGGATCCAGGGAAGTTTGGCCAGGTGGATTCAGAATTGGCTTGCCTGCAGAAGGCAGAGGGTCATGGTAGAGGGAGTACATTCAGACTAGAGGATTGTGACTAGTGGTGTCCCACAAGGATCTGTTCTGGGACCTCTAATTTTCATGATTTTTATTAATGACCTGGATGTGGACATAGAGGGGTGGGTTGGCAAGTTTGCAGACGACACAAAGGTTGGTGGTGTTGTAGATAGTGTAAAGGATTGTCAAAGATTGCAGAGAGACATTGATAGGATGCAGAAGTGGACTGAGAAGTAGCGGATGGAGTTCAACCCAGGGACATGTGAGGTGGTACACTTTGGAAGGACAAACTCCAAGGCAGAGTACAAAGTAAATGGCAGGATACTTGATAGTGTGGAGGAGCAGAGGGATCTGAGGGTACATGTCCACAGATCCCTGAAAGTTGCCTCACAGGTGGATAGGGTAGTTAAGAAAGCTTATGGAGTGTTAGCTTTCATAAGTCGAGGGATAGAGTTTAAGAGTTGCGATGTAATGATGCAGCTCTATAAAACTCTGCTTAGGCCACACTTGGAGTACTGCATCCTGTTCTGGTTGCCTCATTATAGGAAGGATGTGGAAGCATTGGAAAGGGTACAGAGGAGATTTACCAGGATGCTGCCTGGTTTGGAGAGTATGCATTATGATCAGAGATTAAGGGAGCTGGGGCTTTACTCTTTGGAGAGAAGGAGGATGAGAGGAGACATGATAGAGGTGTAAAAGATAATAAGAGGAATAGATAGAGTGGATAGCCAGTGCCTCTTCCCCAGGGCACCACTGCTCAATACAAGAGGACATGGCTTTAAGATAAGGGGTGGGAAGTTCAAGGGGGATATTAGAGGAAGGTTTTTTCACTCAGGGAGTGGTTGGTGTGTGGAATGCGCTGCCTGAATCAGTGGTGGAAGCAGATACACTAGTGAAGTTTAAGAGACTACTAGACAGGTATATGGAGGAATTTAAGGTGGGGGCTTTTATGGGAGGCAGGGTTTGAGGGTCGGCACAACATCGTGGGCTGAAGGGCCTGTACTGTGCTGTACTTTTCTATGTTCTATGTTCTATCTGACTCACTGTCAGCAATGCAGTTGAATACAGAGAAGTACTTCAAAACACATGTGAGGTACCAATAATGCTCTCATTACAAAATCTTTTAAATCCATGGCCACAATCAGCACCTTTGCCCAGCACTGAGACTCTAATTACACACCATTGACTTACGTCCTTGACCTTATATACTTGAAGAGCAATCTATTCCAAGCTTTATCATGGCAAATGTTAAGATGGCACTACTGAAGATGGGTGACAGCTTACTGGGGGTTTATAAAGCAATGAATACAACTAAATACTTTATTAATAACATATTTTCTGTGGAAAATTGTCATAAACTATCATTGCAAACAATGAAGAGGCGAGGAGAGGTTTGAGGGTCCAGGCGTGTGGGTGCAATGTAAAATTGGAGCGAGGTCGAGGCATATTCAAGACAGAGTCGGAATTGGAGACAGATTTGGAGCAAGTGAAGCAGAAGAGTTTTGGAGCCCATCCACCCAAACTGAAAGCAGGGTTGGATCAATCCAAGTGCTGGGCCGAGTTGGAACTGGCAGGTACAGGCCAGAACGTGGTGGTGGGGTCCAGGACCGGAGTGTATCAAAGCATAGGACCTGGGTCCCAGAACAGGGAATGACCCAGTGCCTGAACAATTTAAATGCTGGGCCAGATGGATTGAAAAGTCAGGTGTCAGGACTGGAGGTGAGGGTTGGGCCAGTTTTGCCCGCTGCCCTGCGGTGCTAAGGCTGGGGGTGAGTCCTGCTCTGGCTGCTCCAGGCTTTGCATCTGTGGGCTTCGCAATGATTTGCCCCGCTGTGTGATGAAATGAGGCTAAGGTTATGGACCTACTCTGGCTGCTCCAGCTTCGTGCCTATGGACTCACTTTCATTCTAATTGCCGCTGCTTGCCTTTATAGTTTGCATGATTTGTGTGTTTTCTCTTTCTCTGCATATTGAATGCTGGTCCTTCTTTAAAATTGGGTTCTGGTTTTGGGGCTGCCTGTAAGCAGACCAATCTTAAGTATAATTTATACGTACTTTGATAATAAATGTACTTTGAATCCCACAGAAATTCTGGCCCATTTTGAAGGAAAATTTTAGCGTGACAGCAACATTCTTCTTGTCCCTTGTCAGGAAGACACGCAAGCTCACTACAAATTGTGGAAGGAACATGACTTCTCCCAAATGATTCATGTGCAGTTCTGGCCTCAGGTGTAGTGGCATCTACACTGGACTTCGAAGCAAATGGTCCTGAGTTTGAATCCGGCCGGCTCCTTGCACGCTTTCCATCCATGCCGGGTTGAATATCAAGCTGGCAACTTGGCCTCGTAAAAAACAGTTAAAGACTACATAAATGATAAAATGCCTCCTAGTGAGCCACAAAGTACCACAAGGAACAACGGTAGCAAATTGCCTCACAAGGATCTTCTGTTCTACCTGTGGCAGAATATTCCTTGGTGTCCTCATCAGACACCTCTGCCACAGATCTAAAGTGGGAGCTTTAGTTGGTTAGTAATACTACTAAAGTTCTGTGTGCATGTGACATTGAACAGATAATACACTTAACTCCCATGGTCTTCTAATCATCCACCTGGGAAGGGCAGATAAGCTTTTGGTTTGCATTCTCCTCTGAAATACAGTGCAGCAATTTCTTAGTTTACTATTAAAGTGTCAACCCTTAATTCAAATCATAACCTTTGTGCACAGACAAGCTACTGAAATAGCAACAATACTTCAAATGCAGTTTATGTTTTTTTACACTAATTTGAGATCACTACTTTTTAAACAGACTACATCTTACCTTACCAGAATTTTGTTTCCATGGGAAGTTTAACACATGAAATTAAAGAACAAAACTAAAGAGGATACATTTCTACATCTAGCAGCATTTTTAAAAAACTTGCATTGTACTTCTTTGTGTTAATTGAATTAAATAACACTACTGATTATCTCAGTTTTCCACTATTTATCCCGTTTGATTTTGTTTGTCTTTCCAGCAGAGATCCTGACCAATCAGGAAACAGATTTTATAATGCTCATTTCATGCTTCTCAAGTAGCTTAATAGCCACTTGGACAACTAATAACCAATGCCATTAGTCCAGCTCTGAAGAGCAGGAAAACGCTGGGAATTATGTAGCGTAGTTTTATTGGTTTGGACAACTGCAGATTTTAAGAGTGCCAGAAATATATAAGCTGAATTATACACAACAGCCAAATTATCTGGGAAATATTTTTTTGAAAATAAGGTAAGTTTGCCTAAAACTGGCTAAAATCAAACATGTAATAAGAACATTAGACAAAGATCTATAAATTATGTCTAAAATGGCATATGCGATGTTGAACAACATTTAAACCATCCTGGATAAAAAAAAATGTGACCAGGCCAGGATATGATGCACACCACTCAGTAAATGTACTCCACACACATGCACATTCACATATACGCACAGACATTACCTTTGATGTTCAATGGAATTACCGGTACATGGCAAAGATCACTATTATCAACATCCTGGAGTTACTATTGATCAAAAACTCAATTGTTCCAGCCACGTGGTTGTAAGAGGATGTAAGAGGATATCAGAGGTGATGTAGTTTGAGGCAAATGACTTCCCTCTTGACTCAAAGCCTTTCCAACATTTGCAGCACACAAGTCAGGAGTGTCATACAATGCACACCAGCTGCCTAGAACAACATTCAAGAAGCTGGACACCACTCAGGAAAAGAAAGTGTTCTTCATTGGACACACATCTACTATCCTAAACATTCATTTTCTTTATACCTTCCCACCTCTGTATTTGGCTTCTTCCCCGCTTCCTTACCAGTCCTGATGAAGGTCCATGGATCTAAACATTCAATGTTTTTCCCTTTCCATAAATGCTGACTGACCCACTGAGTACTTCCTGTATTTTGTGTGTGGAACTATAACAACCTTCTAAGAAGGACATTAAGAAATCTCTGAGAAGAGAACTTCATATTACAAGGAAAGTTGCAAGTTAGTTTCAAATAAGTTGTATGAATCATAGATAACTATTAGTTTCTGGAGCTGTGTCTGTTCTCTACAATCTGGCAGAACTGCTTCTATCTTTATTTTATCAACAGATTGTGTAATTAAGTTGGATGATCAATTTACAAGATTGCATTGTAGACTGGTAGAACAATCTTTTCCCTTATTTCACCTTCCATCGCTTGTTTTTATTAATACCAGATCTGTTCTTATATTTTGAAGTATGTATTTGAGAAAACAAATAGAGTTGGCTTGCGTGGTTATTGTTCAAATATTATGTCTGTGCTCCTACAAACCTCCTTTTGCCTTAGTTTACTTCATCTTATAAATTAACGAATTATGCAGCTCGGTTCTAAAATGGAAAAATTTTTCATTGCTTTTAACAATCAAAGTGATCTGTAAAAGGCATCATAGTGCATAAAACAATTTACAGAATTTATCTGGAAATATAGAATTTGTAAAACTTTTTAAGATTCAGTATTCTACTCATGAACTTTGCGTACTTTTTTGTTCTTGTCATTCCTTTGTACTTTTCTTCAGTTGAATGTTAACAGAATATGGTAAAAAAACAGGACAAAATAATTGCAAAAAGCTAAATGGAAATGGCAGGCGATTTGGCCTAAAGTTGAAAGAGAAAAGCCTAGTGACAGAATCGTTGAAACAAATCTGGGTTTCAAAGGAAATTCATTACTAATCTGAGAGAGGAAGACTATTGGTGGAATTGCTTATTTCATGTCTACAGCATTGACACGAGGTTGTTATTGTTACGTACCCCGTAACTGGGTTGCCAAACCAGCAGAAATGGATCACTTAGTTGGAGTCTGGATTAACAGAACTAAGAAAGTTTTATTAAAGAAACAAGCAACACAGTAATCGAAAGGATAATAAATGCAACAGTTCAGCAATGATAAACACACATGTGCACAGAATTAAGATAACAGCATCAATCAAGCTCTATCGTTGTCTAGGGATAAATGACCAATTTCAAAGTGGCACAAAGTTCAGTCCAATTTAGTTCAGTTCGCAGTAATCGTTGCCATGGCGATGGACAATGTTGGGGGAGGGAGAGAGAGAACGGGAAGGACTGATCATTCAGACACGGCTTCCACTCACAGACCGGTGATATTGCTCACAAGCAGCTTCTGGGCGGGTCCTTTGTGATGTCACCTGAGGTCACCGACTGTGACCCCTCCTCCAGATGCGGTCGATCCTCTGCAGTGAACCCGGCACCCAAGCGAGGGTGGACACACACCGGGTTCCCGCTGATCGTACCTTTCCACCCTGTGCGTTTAAGGTCCAGTACTTCCCACCGACTCGTGAGAGGCGCACCGCTTCCAGGGTCTCGTTACCTCGGGTGGCGTGTGTCCTGCCTTAGCGAACCTGTCCCTTTTTATCCCCCTGCTGGGGTATCGCCAGTCCATCACTTCAAACAGTTCAGGGTTCAAAGGGGGAGCCGCTTCAGACAGCTCTCTCTCCCGTCCCTTCATTACACATCTCCAGATCGCCTGTCCGTCACTTCAAACAGTTCAGGGTTCAAAGGGGGAGCCGCTCCAGACAGCTCTCTCTCCCGTCCCTTCATTACACATCTCCAGACGCTGCTCCATTGTTCCTCATCTCTCCTTCCCCTGAGGACAGGTGGCAGACCACTTGCTGATGCCACTGATGCTAACCCAGGCCAGCAAACATCTTAATTTTATGTGTATTCTTGTCACATTATGGATTTGAAAATACTAGTGGACAGTAGTCACAGCATGCCATAGGATGATAAGTTTCTTCCCACACCTAAAGATTCATTAGCCTCTGTAAATTGACTCTCGTGTGTCGGTATGTAGAAAGATGTGGTGAAACTGGTAAAAATATGGTGAAAATTAAACAGCCAACAAGAGGCTTAAGTTACTCAACAATGGCAGATCACAGCACCTGAATTCTACAGGGAAGTCTTAAGTATTTACAAGCATATTTAATTAAAGTTGTTGACTAGACTTCCTCTCTAGATCCCCATCATCTTAGGTGCCAATCTCTAACCATCTTGACTCAATACACACAAGAGCACAGAGTACAACAAATGCTGTGCAATTTGACAGCTTCCCAGCTGTATTATTGGAGGACTGCATCAAAATGATAGAAGCTATTGTCAGAAGAATTATTCAGCAGTACCTATTAGTTGGTAGTATATTCACAGATGCTCTCTTTGAATTTTTCCAGGACTACACAGCTTCAGACCTCATCATTACTTTGTTCTAAATATGGATCAAAGAGCTAAATGACTGTCTTTTAAGGGAGCATTTGACCAATGTGGCATTATTAATCTAAAGTCAACTGGTAGCAAAGTAAATCAAACCAATAGGTGGAGCCATTTTTTTGCAAAAAAGAAGATATGGTTGTGTTTTTGAAAGTCACCCTTTGCAGGACGTCTCTGCAGGGATCTCTTGTACAGTGTCCTCAGCTCAAACATTTTCGTATGGTTCAACTATGACCTTGCATTTATCACAAGGTCAGAACTAGGTATTTTGGCAGAAGACTACACAATACTCTTCTATGATTCTCAGCAAATGAAGTAACTGTTGCTTGTATGCAGCAAGACTTTGGCTCAAGCTGATAAGTGCCAAATTCCCACTAGGAAAGTGCCAGGAAATTAAGCATCTCCAAGAAAAGAGAATCACACTAACTTTCATTGACAGATAATGATATTACCACCTTTAATTCCCCTCCATCTGTATACTGGGTGACCAGAAAAGCCATGACTAAGAGAACAGGGCAGAGACTGGGTACCACCTTGATCAATGATTCACCTCATGGCACCCCATGGCCTTTTGACCTTCTATGACACAGATCCACTGGATATATGATGGAATACTCTCTTCATACCCAGGTAAGTGCAACACTTTTAAGAAGTTTGGCATCCAAACAGCTCAGCTGATTGGCAGCCTGTCATTCACTCTAGTCTTTCAATTCCTTTAACATTGAATTGGTTAAACAATTAGGAGAGAATAGTTTGTAAGGAATAGTGGAATGGGATAGAAGAGTTTACTCTTCTAGGGCTGCTACAAATTCAATTTGCAAAAGAAGTCATTACAATTTGATGATTTGATCATTCTACATGAGGCAAAAACAAACACAAACTAATTGAAGTTGCCTAAATTATTGTCATTATAACAGAAATCTAAAATTGTGATGCTAATCAAAGAAATTATTATTTATTAAATATATCTAAATATTTATTAGAGACATTTATATAATATGAAGCTTGGCCTGAAAATATAAATTGGAATCATGTTTCGAAAATTATCCTCAGCTGTCAAATAGCGTCCTGTTTGGATTAGTACTTCTACTTTAATTGTCAAAGTGGTTATTATTCCAACATAAATCAAAAGCTTCAATGTAAATTACATATTATTTTCCGTTATGGTTATTAAATCGAATGCAGGTTACTGGAGCTTAACCCTTCTATTCCATTTTACTTCCTGGTAAAAATTAATTTGCGAAAGTGACATCATGTTGCAAATAAAGTAAAAAATTGGTATGATAAAAACCCTGTTCCTAATATTTGTTTTTAAAATTTTATTCAAGAAGTATGAAAGCTTTGAAGGTAATTGATATCTGAATAATACTTTATTTCTGCCATTGCTTTTGTATCACAATGGTTGGTGTCTATTACTGATGAAAGGATGCACTAATCTACTTTTGTTTTCCATATACTCATGACTTGAAGGCATTTGATTTTAACATAGTGTTTTACTATAGAATCCCTAGGAATGGAAGCAAGTTACCAAGTCTGCATTAACTATCATCGATTTGCTCTTATCCCATTTTAGTTTTCATATATTCCCATTAATTTTCCCTTATGTTTGCAATAATGGTGGGAGAAAATGAAGCACAAAGCTGAAACCAGGCATTTTAAAGAGAACACATAAAGCCTCCACAGGCAGCATCTAAAGCCGGGATTGAACATATGTGTCTGGAACTGCAAAGTGAATTAGCTGTACAACTGTAACACCATACAATGTTCCTCTAGCTGTGAAATATCTTGAATTATATAAATGCAGTTAATTAAACTGCAGCACAGTAGTTAGAGAAAAAAAACAACTTCATATTAATTTTGACCTCCTGCATGTTTCATCTTTGCATATATATTTTATATTTAATAGCCTTCCTGGATGCATAATTTCTATAAATCTAACTATATGGATTAGATACTAATGACCAGTATAGCAATACACATCCAGACCAGTATAGTTTCATATTTAGATAAAAAGAAGGCAACATCGGTAGATATTTTTAATTAGTAAAATTATGAGCCAGTTTGGAAATGTTGGAGATCTACAATGCAATCCTAAGTGTTGGCTTTTGTTTGCTAACTGCATTCATAGATGAATTACACATTTGTTACTATTGCATTTTGAGAAATATGAATTTTCAGAATTACAAAGCAAATATACCTTGACATCAATGCTGACAAAACATTGTATTTTGCCATCTTACATGATTCATATAGGATGCAATTGTGTCTATTCTGCACAAGGCCATAATATTGTTGACAAATAGTCAAAATGTAATGTTTCCCTTTGCTCTTCCACTTTTTGGTCTAGTTGGAAAACAGACAGAGAGTACTTCAGCACAGCTCAGCATTAAAGTATCTGAACTGGTGCCAGTATTTGGTAATGGTCGATGCCTCCTGGTCACCCAAAACTACTTCTGGTTAAAATCCAGCACCATGGTTCTGATTGGTTCACCATGGTTGACATTCTGTAAAGTGATTGAGACTAGCTGCAAGTTAAAGCTGTTGTTTCTCTTTCTTTTATCAGCAAGTTTTGGGTGCTGACAAATAATACTTATTTAATCATCACTGATCTCCCTCCTGGCACTTATCCTTGTAAGCAGAACAAGTGCTACACATGTCCTTACACTTCCTCCCTTACCACCATTCAGGGCCCCAGACAGACCTTCCAGGTGAGGCGACACTTCACCTGTGAGTTGGCTGGGGTGATATACTGCGTCCAGTGCTCCCGATGTGGCCTTCTATATATTGCTGAGACCCGACGCAGACTGGGAGATCGTTTCGCTGAACACCTACGCTCTGTCCGCCAGAGAAAGCAGGATCTCCCAGTGGCCACAAATTTTAATTCCACATCCCATTCCCATTCTGACATGTCTATCCACGGCCTCCTCTACTGTAAAGATGAAGCCACACTCAGGTTGGAGGAACAACACCTTATATTCTGCCCGGGTAGCCTCCAACCTGATGGCAGGAACATTGACTTCTCAAACTCCTGCTAATGCCCCACCTCCCCCTCGTACCCCATCAGTTATTTATTTATTTATTTATTTACACACTTTCTTTTTCTCTCTCTCCTTTTTCTCCCTATGTCCCTCTCACTATACGACTTGCCCATCCTCTAGGGTTCCCCCCTCCCCCTTTTCTTTCTCCCTAGGCCTCCTGTCCCATGATCCTCTCATATCCATTTTGCCAATCAACTGTCCAGCTCTTGGCTCCATCCCTCCCCCTCCTGTCTTCTCCTATCATTTTGGATCTCCCCCTCCCCCTCCCACTTTCAAATCTCCTACTAGCTCTTCTTTCAGTTAGTCCTGATGAAGGGTCTCGGCCCGAAACGTCGACTGTACCTCTTCCTAGAGATGCTGCCTGGCCTGCTGCGTTCACCAGCAACTTTTATGTGTGCTCATTTAATTATCATTTGCTTGTGTTATCTTACTCTTTTTAGATATCTTATTTTTTTCATTAATTTTTTATTGCCACACGAACAAATTACATTCAATACAACCAATTGCCAATTAAATTTTGACTGTTTATCCCAGCCACCCTCCAACCTTCATCACCATCCTCTCTCCACCCCTCTCTCCCACCCATCCCTCTCCCCTCCACCAACCAACTGAATAGTAGTGCATACAAAGACAAAGCATTCCTATTTTAACAAAAGATCTTTTAAGTTAGATATCAAATTTGTCCACACTAAGATTGTGTTTGGTCGTGCATCATTTACTCTTGCTGATGAAGGTTCCAGGTAAGAAATGTCCAAAAAGCTCCAAAGCCAGTGAGTATTTGAAATATCATGGGCAGGTTTCCAACGCTGGACTACAATCTTCTTAGCTGCAGTCAGGACTGCCAGCCAGACCTTGCGTGTTTTTTTTTCCGTAAGGGAAAGGTGGGAGTCGTCATTTAGAAGATGTACAGCGGGGTCAATTGGTAATTAGATATCTTATTTTAAATAAGGATAAGGGATTTTTACAATATTTAAAGCACACTCCCATTATGCACCGCTAAAGTCCATCAACAATACTGATGACATTTACAGTCCACAGTTTTGATTTGGGACTCATTGTCTGGTGTGGTAATAAAAACAGGATCAATCAGAACCTCAAAAAGATATTGTGAAGTCACACAGAGTGAATCATTTGCAGGACATTTGGGAAAGAGTGAGGGAATAAGACTAATGAGATTACTCTACTTAATCTTGACATGGACTAGGTGGATTGAGTGGCTGCCTTCTGCATCATAGCCAATTTAATGACCCAATGAAATTGAAGGCACAGCAAAGCAAATATCCTTACAAAATTTCTTTACTGGTAGTCTCTGATAGTAGGTAATTACACTGTACTAAAACCATATAACGTAATTTATTGGATAAAGTAATGCAAATTAATTCAGGAAGTCCCCATAGGATGCACCAATTGATGAACCAAGAAATGAAGTGACATAAAACTTGGAAATGTTGTCATCCTTGTATAACTTTACATACAGTTTCCTTTCTTCAAGCACCCAACAGCGTCTCTAAACAAAAGTGCAGTAGAATTTGTGTGCTAAAGACTAATTTCAAAGCTCAAGGTAATGGCATCACCGCAGTGTCAGCTATTGCACAGTGGGTGACTACTTCAATGTGGAGTGATTGATGCTTAAAATATAAATACTCTGGAAGTGTTTAGATAAGAATATTAATGGTATGACAGTTTCAAACTTGCATGTTTGAAAGCTCATGGTGCTGCAATTGAAACACTCGGGAATGCTGAAAATGCTTAAAATAGTGAACACCTTTAGTGTGCTATTGGGACAGGAAAGATAGCTCAGCTTTGAGGTTCTGTTGAATGCCTACTGTGCTATTTGTGTAGCATCACTAGAACACTACTTTTTTTCCAAGAGCCACATGACAAAACTCCTAAATGATTCATTATGCCAAAAAAGGCAGGGGTTTTAAATTAGAGAGAACCTAAATTCTGATGCAGGGATTTCAAAATGCAAATAACAGTTTTTGATTTTAATTTTGATTTCAATGTTGATTGAAATGCAGGCAGATGCCGTATGATTAGCATAATTGCATCTTGGGCTATGTACAATCTGATATGGCAATGCACATCAGCGGGAGGTTCAGAAATCACAACTTCTCAGATGCGTGGAATTTCATCCCAGGTCAATAATGCTAATTGCATTATATAGCATTTTGTGCATTCTGCATTGTTTTCAGATTTGACTGCATTGACTTCAAAAAAACCAAAATCTTGCAATGAATTTGGGACTTCCTGCTGTGAATATATAGCATGTTTAGCATCACTAGCCAGGAATTAATTTCTATGCAGGCCAGTACACTTCAATGGCAGTTAATGTCCTTCCAGGGAGGTGCACGGTAGCTGGAGCAGTGGCAAGAAATCACACAGAAACTGAATCCCAACTTGGTGCAGAACAGGATCACATACGAGGAAGTGTATCTCAGTACTTTTGAATCCACCATTGGTTTTTTGGAAAAGCTGTCAAGAAGCATAGATGTTAGGCATCTAAAGGGACATTGGATACCTTCCTCACAAGCTCTTAAAGGAAATAGAGAGAGATGGTTGTGGTATTCAGTGCCAAGGTTTTAATATCAAGAAGTTAGATTCAGTGAGGACAAGTGTCGATGGCACAATTGTACCATGGCGACATTCTGCGAGCTACATGCAATAGTACTGAACATCCCTCTTTTGAATTATCTGCTACATGTAATTTCCCTTTAAATAATGTACTTCAAAATCAACTTAATGATCAATAGATTTCACAATCTTCTGAAGGACTCGACAGACCAAACAGGTACAGCATCTTTAAGTGGACGAAGGTTCATCACCCTAGCCATATTGAGGCAGAAGGGGGCCCTCTCTGCCTTACATTTTGTGAGCAAATTTGAAGTCACTAGAGAACAAACTTGAGGATCTGAAGGCAAGACTGCTGTATCATGCTTCTGTGAGAATGCTGTTCTAGGACTACAGTTCAGCATTCAACACCATAATTCCCTCCAGGCTCGACAAGAAGCTCAGAGACCTTGGGCTTCACCCTGCCTTGTGTAGCTAGATCCTGGACTTCCTGTCAGATCACCGGCAGCTGGTAAGAGTGGGCTTCCTCACCTTTGCCCCTCTGACCCTAAACACAGATGCCCCTCAGGGTTGTGTACTAAGCCGTCTCTTTTACTCTCTGTATACCCATGTCTGTGTTGCCACCCACTGCTCCGATCCGCTAATTAAATTTCCTGATGCCACTGCACTGATTAGCCTAACCTCAAATAATAATGAGGCAGCCTACAGAGAGGAAGTCATCACCCTGACACAGTGGTGTCAAGAAAACAACTTCTCCCTCAATGTCGCAGAAACAAAGGAGCTGGTTGTGGAGAACAGGAGGTATGGAGATAGGCTAACCATTATAGACGTCAATGCATCTGGGGTTGAGAGAGTGAACAGTTTTTAAGTTCTTCACCATAAACATCACCGAGGATCTCACATGGTCTGTACATACGGGTGATGTGGTGAAAAAGGCACAAAAGCACATCTTTCACCTCAGATGGTTGAAGAAGTTTGGTGTGGCCCCCAAATACTAAGAACTTTCTACAGGGGCACGATTGAGAGCATCTTGATTGGCTGCATCAATGCCTGCAATGGGAACTGTACTTCGCTCAATTGCAGGACTCTGCAGAGAGTGGTGCAGAAAGCCCAGTGCATCTGCAGATGTGAATTTCCCACTATTCAGGACATTTACAAAGACAGGTGTGTAAAAAGGGCCCGAAGGATCATTGGAGACCCAAGTCACCCCAACCAAATACTGTTCCAGCTGCTACCATCAAGGAAACGGTACCGCAGCATAAAAGCCAGGACCAACAAGCTCTGGGACAGTTTCTTCCACCGGGCCATCAGACTGCTGAACTCATGCTGACACAACTGTATTTCTATGTTATATTGACTATCCTGTTGTACATAATATTCATTATAAATTACTACAATTTGTGTCAGGGGCCTGAATGACCCCTATAATCTGTGCTCGATTACCGCTATGAACTGTGCGAGCGAGCGAGAGAGAGAGAGAGAGAGAGAGAGAGAGAGAGAGAGAGAGATTGCTCACAGGTTGTTTATACTTTCTTCAAGGACATTGTCTGCTTGTATATTCTTACACAGACAAAGATGGGAGGAGTTATTTGAGTGATAGTTGGTACTCAGTACGGGGAGATAAATAGAAGATCAGATGATAGACCTGCAACACATGATTTTGGACACTGAATGAGCTTCGTTGTGCCCACAGAAAAAGTGGGTTTTTGGAGGATCGATCAGGCGGATCGATCAGTGGCTCTTACAGTGAGAAAAGGGAGTGGATGGTGGGGAGTTGTCCATGTTTCCAACCCTTGCCTGGGTTGATGATTCCACCACAGAAGAAAGGTCCCCTTTGTTGAAGTCGCAGTCAGTGACTTTTAAAGGATTTCGGAAGACAACGGGAAGATCAACGGCATCAGCTCATCTGAAGACTCAAATCTCTCCCTCTCCATCTCTACTCAACTCAATACCACAAACTGAACTGAACTTTACTCATTTATCGTGAGTACATCTATTTACCCCTAGACTCGAAGAAACTTGGTTTTCATATATATTCCACACTTACTCATACATATTCATTGCTAACCTGTTTGATTTATCTGCATTTATATTACTGTATTACGTAGTTACTAATGAATATCATCAGTTAATAACAATACCAGACTCCAAGGCGTTTTCCATCTCTGCTGGTTCTTTAACCCATCACGGGGTACATGACAAATTGCACATTGCACTTTTGGATGGAGATGTAATGTAAATATTTTTACTCCTCATGTAGATGAAGGATGTAAGTAATAAAGTCAATTCAATTCAATTGAGGGAAATGAGAGATTGTTGTGTTCCATGTTTGAGCGAGATATGGCTTTCTTCCAGAATGCCAGATACAGTGATCAGACCCAAAGGCTTCTCGACTTACAGAATGGATCGAACTGCTGATTCGAAAAAGGTAAAAGGTGGAGGTGTGTGTTTCATGATAAACTCTTGGTAGAGCTCCGATGTAATGGTTTTGTCAAACTGGTTTAACAGTCAAATACTGTCTATTCTATTTACCTATGGAGTTCTCCTCCATAATCCTGCCTGCAGGTTACATACCACCAGCAGCTGACCATAATCAAGCACTTGAGATACTACATGATGCCATCTCCAAACAAGAAAACAATCCATCACAATGCACTTTAAATCATAATTGGGGAGTTCAACTCGGCTTGTTTGAAGAAATCATCATCATTATCATTATGCGCCATGGAATATGATGTGGGCAATCATAATCTTTTCTCTATCCATGTCCATAATTGTTCTTGGCAATTTTTTCTACAGAATTGGGTTGCCATTTCTTTCCACTGTGTAGTGTCTTTATATGACGGGTGACCCCAGCCATTATCAGTACTCTTCAGAGGTTATCTGCCTGGCGTCAGTGGTTGATTAGCTAGGAATTGTGATACGCAGCAGCTGCTCATACAACCATCCACCACCTGCTCCCATGGCTTCATGTAACCCTGATTGGGGCAGGGGGGAGCTAAGCCTGTGCGACACTTTGCCCAAGGATAATCTGAGGGCAGTAGAGGAAAGGAGCAGTTTACATATCCTTTGATAGAGAAGTATCTCCACACTGTCACCTTGTTTGAAGAAAACTCTGCCCAATTACGATCAGCATATAAACCGTACCACCAGAGGTCACAACACTCTAGACGATCCTGCTAGACCCTGAACTGGTAGCTATACATATGCATATCATGTAATAGGATGTATCATCAATGGTTTTCCACAGTGCTCTTCTTAAGTAGAATGAGAATTTTGGAGGGGTGTATTGCAGGAGAGTGCTGACAAGTATCCAAAGAAAAATGTGTTATTCATTAGAATGCCTCTCAAAGGTCTTTGGAAGAGTCTAAGACTAACCAGACATGGAGTTTTGCTTGGAGCATGCAACACTTTTTTTTTAATTTGGCAGGAGTAAGCAGGTCTGTGTATATACCATTGTACCTAACCATGGTGCAGAATCTGATGGTTGAAGTCTCTGATTCCACTGCAGCATATACAGCCTCCGGCAACATTTCAAAGCTATTCTTACCCCAGGTCAGCTTACTACAGTGCAATTTAGACTGCTCACACTTCGACTCAGTGTTCAAAGAGATTAGCAGGAGGTCTCAGCAATCCAACGATTTGTATTTGCTTACACATACAGCCATATCTGAGAGCAACTGTCTTATGGAGAAGCCTTGATGTCTGAAAAAAATCTTGCATTTATAATAATTTTCAGAGGACTTTTTCAACTTGAAAGACCTACGTGAACTTTAAGTATTTGATTTGTAGAATTACAGCAACCAGCAAAGAGATAAAGCAGCATGTAGCATATGAATAGTTGACCATCACTTAAGTAAAATTGAGGAGGTTAGTAGGCAGACGAGGATGGGTGGGGAATGTGGGGTTGTAGTGAGAAGCGGTGAGGGCTATACAAGTCTGATAAAGGTCTCAGGCTGATTCCAGCACCTCAAAATTTTGGTGTTTGCTGGCTCATCATGATCATACTTACAGTGATAGTGAACTTTACATCCAAATCTACATACACTAAGATGGAATCCAATGTAAGATGCCTGGTGTGATCAGCTGAGAAGTAGCTGCATGCATTACAAATGCACATTTAGTCCCTAAAGTATAGAAACACTAAATGCGGCAGAGTGTCTATAATTATGCACAATGCTCTCACAATCAATGGTAACCTTTTGGTTCTGGGTGGGGCTACAATGTGTGATTTAATAATACAGCAAACATTTCGGACTAAAATATAGACAATCTTTCACTTCAAAATAAATACAAATAATGAGAAACCAAAATCAAGTGGCATTTAATTCTTTAGCTCTGTTTTTACTTTCTGTTTTGTACCTGTGGAATCCTCATAGACACAACAGAGGAAATGAGTGGATTTGTTTAATATTTGATGAGGTTCATTAACTTGTGAAGCTAAATCTGAGCTTTGGAAAAAACATTAGCTCAAAGATCAAAAGAGGAATGAGACATAATCTGCAGATCACCTGCATTATCAATGCAAGTGAAGAAAAGTCTCACATATGTTAACAACGTTCTTCTAAAGAAGGCAACCCCAAAAAGAATGTTTAGACAAATCAGCCCAATTTTATCATTTCAGGTCACAGTTCAATGATGTTACTTTGGATTTGCTTCATTTTATCAAACAATTCTGATTAAGGATGTGCACTTTTGGAGTTGGACATCATATGACAATGAGCATGAAACTGTAGCTTAAATCAATAGCAATCTGCAGAATCCATTACAATGCACGTTAGAAAGGAATCTATCAGGCTATATTATAAAGCAGAAAGCATTTCCAATGTTGCCGGGAATGGAATCAGATTAAAAAGAGAGTTCTACTTTGTCATTAATCTACATGGAATTCTATGCAGAGCTGCCCAAGAATAAATGCATTAGGTCATTAAAGTAGCAAATGTCAACTACATGGCACAATGTAGGATATGTGATGAAGGAGCCAACTTGGGTCAATACTGATTAGAATCTAGAGGAATAGGTGATCATCTTCTTAAAATGCAGACAATTTTGGAGGATTTAACAAGCATGCTCTGGCAGGATGGCAGGAACCAGACTGGGACATTGTTACAGACAAAGGAGTTATCCATTTAAGAGGGAGATGTGAAGGAATTTCTTCTCACTGACAGGCAGGTGTGTGGAATTTTCTTTCTCTGAGTGTTTGAATATATTCAAAGCTGTTATAGATAGGTTTAGGATTTGAGGGCATCAAGGGTTATGGCCAATAAGCTGGAAAAATCACTGAAGAAAAAAATATTGAGCCAATATGTTCTGAGTTATTTCTGTTAAATAATTAACATCTCAGACAAGTTAAGAGATCCCAAGCTTATATTCTTAGGATGGGTAATTATATAATTGCTTCTTCTTAATAACATTAAAATGCTTCTAACGTTTAACAATAGTGCACAGGAACACCAATGATATTGTGAGCCTCCTCTTTACATGTAATGAAATTACATTTATAATGCATTTGTCATTATAAGACCATAAGACATTGGAGAAGAATTAAGCCACTCAGCCCATCGATTCTGCTCTGCCATTCCATCATGGTTGATTTATTATCCGTCTCATGGACTGGCTAGTAACAGATAGCTAATACAATAGGTCATACCAATAAAAGCCAACTCAGAATGTGTTCAAGTTTAATTATCATTCAATCATACATAAAATAGCCCAATGAAGCAGTGTTCTTCTGGGGCAAGGTACTAAACCTTGGAAAAGCAGATCACTCATGATGAAATGGCAGAGCAGACTCCATGGCCAAATGGTCTAATTCTGCTCCTATATCTTATGGTTTCACCACACGGCACAGTGCGCATTGCAGTCAGCACAAATAGTACATATGGTTACAATTGCAGGAAAACTTAGTTATAAAGAAAAAAAAACTATATAGCTCAAGTCCCTGAGTGTTATGACTGTTGACTGATAGTAAGTTGCCCTGGTCCAACTTGTTCATACTCTGAGCGAACACTGGAGGACCACACTGATGGGAGGGTCCAACCCCCAACCCAGTATGGATTCCAGTGCACCCACAGAACCCTCTTCACTCTCCCACGCAGTATCCAGTGTCTGCTTCCCTGGACAAATACAACACCGCTCCTCTGCTATTGGTCTCAGCTATGAACCAATAAACTGGACTTTGAATATTACATGTTACCAACATCCGTCAGCATCTTCCAATCACAACACAAAGTCCAAGTCAATCACTTGCACTGTGCTACGTCTCAGCATAACAATGGTACACAAGAAGTTCAGGTGATGAGACAGAGTGACGTGAGATCATAAGAAAGACATAAAAGGTGGATAAATAAAACTTTGATTGGATCTGGAGTGGCTGCTGTGTCCAAGCATCCTGCCATTGTATTATTTTTATGATTTCTTTATTATGTGCCAAGCTAATCATGGGACCCCATCACACAAATCGCTATTACAACAGATATGATTTACAGGCAGCAGCCAATACCAAGATGTGCCACATACTTAATAACCTTGAATGGGACATCTCATAGGAGAAAGCTTCACTCTAGGCACTCTAAGAACAGTCTTTCTTTAGTATTCTAAGGATGTAGTTTCTTCTACTTTAATATTAGAATTGTAATCAATCACCCACATTGGATGGGGGAGCTAAAGATGGAGCCAGAGGGAAACCTCTCAGCCCATCTGCAAAAACAGTTTAAATTCCTTTTCTCTGTAATGATTTTTTTTCCCTTTTCAAGGTGGTTGGGGTCTTGTCTGAGTCCATGATCTACACTGTGGTTCATCACAGAAGAGGGTTCCCTCTCTCAGAGCTATTTTCAATATCTCCAAAGTCTCCTGGAAGTCACATGCCTTCAGAGTGCAGACTTGTGTGGCCCTGTGGATCCAATTCCTTGCCCCAGTGTGTCGTTTGACTGAAGTGTGGTGGAAGATCGGAACATTGAGTCAGTGGGTATGGTTGTCAGAAGCCTCTGCACACACACACATATATATATATATATATATATATATATATATATACACATACACACACACACACACACACACACACACACATGTGCATGGGAGGGGGAAGGAGGACTTGGAGTTCTAATGGTTTTCCTGTCTGTTTTGTGGATATCTGTGGGAGAAAAAAATTAAGGTTGTATTTTGTATACATTCTCTGATATTAAATTGAACATTCGAACAATTCCGAAGATCCCAAAGCCTGCTCCGCTGCTGGTTAGATGCTATTCTAATCCAATTTTGGGAATTAATACATGCAGGTTACAGTAGTGCCCTCTAATCTCTCTGGAGAGCTACCTGGATGTCCTTCTATTACTCTGGCTTCTACAGCAGTGCAAGGGATGCAGATGTAGCAGTTTTAATATTAGGACCCAGCTTGAGGAAGATTAAGGCCTCCTAAAATTGTCATGGTCCGGTCCATGAAGTCCGCATTTCGGTTCACGGACCGGTCCATCGATCCTTATTCCAGGTTTTCTGGTTTTCCCTTGTCCTATTGTGTGCCTTAATTGAGGCACATGATTCTCATTTTGGGCTGGCTACATAAACAGCTCCTGGGTTCAGCTTCTGTTGCTGGACTGTTTCCTCCCCTTCCCCTTCCTTCTGAAGCCTCGCCTGCTACCTTCACCTGTGTCCTCGCCTTTAATGCCAACAGGTTCAACTGCCAGAGCAAGACCGGGGCCTTGCTGTGTCTAGATAAGGAACTGATTTTGTTGTTTGGAACTGTCTCTTTGTGTCCTCACCTTCGCTTGGCAGGTCTGGCCGTTGGCTGCTACCTTGAGTTGGAAACTGTCTCTGTGTCCACGCCTTCGCTAGGTAGGTCCAGCCATATGCTGCTACCTTGAGTTGGGAACTGTCTCTGTGTCCACACCTTTGTAGGTCCGGGTGTTTGCTTCTCCCTTGTGTTGGGAACTGTCTCTTTGTGCCATCGCCTCCGCTGGGTAGGTCCGGCCATTTATCGCTACCTTGAGTGGAGATCTGTCTCTCAGTGTTCTGTGTATGAGTCCCGGCCCTACGTCCTGCTTCCTAGGAGGGGTCCTGTCTCTGTGTAGAACCCCAGCCTCAAGTCCTGTTCCCAAGCAGAAGTCCTGGCTTTGTGTTCCATGTTCCTGTTCTCTCACGACCAAGGCTCCATGTTCCTGTTCTCTCATGACCAAGGTTCTGCGTTCCTGTTCTCCCTCGACCAAGGCTCTGCATTCCTGTTCTCCCTCGACCAAGTCAAGGCTTTGTGTTCTTGTCCTGTCCATTTGCCTCGCCCAGCCCAGTGCTGGGGTTCCCTCATCCTGCCCAGGAGTCTCACGTCCAGTCCTGTTGCCACTCTTCATCCTGTAGCCACGTCTTATCCTCGCCTAGATCTGGGGTCCGAACCCAAGTCAAGACCTAGGTTCCGGGTCCCTGTCCAGTCTCTGGCTTGAAGCCCTTGTCCAGGTTCCAAGTTCTAGTCCTAGCCCAGGCCCTGTATCCTAGTCTCATCCAGGGCCTGTGTCAATATCCAGCGTCCTTTCTTCCCCACTTCCCTTGCTTTCTTACACCTAGTCCTGTTCCTAGTACTTCAGTGTCTGTGTCTTGCATTTGGGTCCACCACCAATGCCTGCCCCCCACGTTTTGACAAAAATGAATTCCAACATCCTTACCTCTCTGCTATGGAGGTAATAGTGAGAAGTTATGTTTCAAGACACATTTTGTATTTCAACATGAAAGGGGAGTAATGTGGCAAAGAGAAAAGAAAGGAACAAAATCCTCTAGTTTTATAGATTTATTGTAGTTTCGCTAATGTTCTGTGCATGCAATAATAAGTATTAGAGTGATACTTGCATTTGGTAAATTATAGACATTATAGATAATCAGCAAGACCCTGTGCACTGTATGCCCTATCTTGCAAATTTGATTACGATTTTGAGGTAAAAATCGATGATTGCTAGGGATAGGGCAGTAAATGTTGTTTACACAGTTTTTAGTAAGTCATAGTAAACTAGTCCAAAAGAAAATGACACCAAGGTACACAGTGCATTGGCAAATTGTATACATAATTGGACTAGTCATAAAGGAGAGTGATGTAGCTGTGTTTTTCTGACTGGAAGTGGGTGACCAGTGGTATTCTGGAAAGATTAGTGCTGGGACCTCTGTTGGTAATATATTATATAATTTTTGATAAAAAAATATAGGTGATCTTACTAGTTAGTAAGCAAATGACATAGAAAATGGTCGAGCTTTAAATAATGAGAAAGATTGTCAAATCATATACAATGATATAGATCATTTGGAAATTTGGACAGAGATAACTGGCAAGTAGAGTATGATCTGGACCAGTGTGAAGTGATATGTTCTGGGATATCAAAAGCAGGAGTACCCTTAGGATATCTGATGTTCAGAGGGATCTTAAAGTGAAATTTCACTGCTCATTAAAAGTCACAAAACATATCGATTGGGTGGGAAAAAAAGAATGACATGTTTGCAAGTGAGTTTTAAAGCAGATGAGCCACGTTGCAGCTATATAAAACTTTGGTCATGGCATATTTAAAGTATTGTGCACAGTTCTTGTTGCCAAAATATAACAAAGATGTGGATGTTTTAAAGAGGATGCAGAAGGGGTCCACGAGAATGTTGCCTGAATTGAAGAGTATTAGCTAAAAGGAGAGCTTGGACAAACTTGGATCATTTTCTCTGGAGTGGCAGAAGCTTTGAAGAACAGTAGCAAATTACTTAAAATTATAAGGTATAGATAGGGTAGATAGAATTTTTATCCAAGGGTGGAAACATCAAATATTACAGGGTAGAGATTTAAGGTGACTGAGGAAAAGTTGTTTCTTTTTACATAGTGAGTGGTAGGTACCTGGCAAGTGCTTCTTAAGGTGGTGTAAGAAGCAAATATGAAAGCAATATTTAGCAGGCTCTTAGACAGATCTATGAATTGGCAGGGAATGGAAGGATATGGACAATGTACAGACAAATGGGATTTGTTACATTGCCTATCATGGCTAGCTTGGATATGTTGGGCTGAATGGCCTGTTGCCGTGCTGAACTGTTCTATATTCTATACTATTGCTAAGAATGTTGCTTGATTAATTATGATGCACAGAAAGCAGCAGGCCATAGTACTGCATTGATGTTCAGAGGGATCTTAAAGTGAAAGTCCACTGCTCATTGAAAGTCACAACACATATCGATTGGGTGGGAAAAAAGCAATGGCATGTTTCCCTTTGTCAGCTGAGACAGTGAATAAGAATCTTAAAACTTTCTTTTGCAACTAGTAGAGTTTTCATCAAATTTTCTCCACTAATCTTCAAGATGAAAATGAACATTTGAGTTTATTGTCCTATATACAATTATATTTAAGTACAGGTCCAATCAAAAACTTACTTGCAGCTGCATCATGGGCACATGGCATCTTACAGGCAGCATTCATGAAATAAACATAAATTAAATATAAAATATATCCCAAATTTTACAGGAAAACACCAATAAAACAAATAAAATCCATATTAGTGCCAAGTGGTTAAGATGATCACAATGTTGTTATACAGAGCTGGTGACAGAGTTTTGCTAATTGCTTCAAGAACTGAATGCTTGATTGGAAGTTTCTGTTTTTGAACCTGACAGTGTTCAAGCCCTCAGGCATCTCTACCTCCTACTAGATGGTGGCAGTAAAATATGGAATTACCTGGATGATGAGGATCTTTGATAATGGATGACTTCTTGTAAAGGCAGTGCCTCCTGTAGATAATGCTCATGATGGGAAGGGATGTGCCTGTGATGTATTGGGCTAGTTCTCAGCAGCTGCTATGCTCCTATGTACCAGACCATGATGCAACCAATCAGGATACTTTCAACGTTATATGTGTAGATGTTTTTTGGAATATATAATGAAAAGCCAAGCTTCATGACATTTTAATCATGCTTTCCTTATTATTGCACCAATGCCCTGGACAAAAACAGATCATCAGTTATATTAACACCCAAAATGTAAAGCTGCTGACTCTCTCCACTGCCACTTCTCCAATGAAGAATGGCAAGTGTTTACCCTTCTTCACCCTTTCTGAAGTCACAAATTGGCTCTTCAGTTTTGCTGATAAAAACATAGAAGCACAGAAAACCTACAGCACAATATAGGCCCTTCGGCTCATAAAGCTGTGCCGAACATGTCCTTACCTGAGAAATTACCTATGGTTACCTCTATTTTTCTGAGCTCCATATACATGTCCAGGAGTCTCTAAAAGACCCTATCGTATCCACCTCCACCACCGTTGCCAGCAGCCCATTCCATGCATTCACCACTCTCTGCGCAAAAAACTTACTCCTGACATCTCCTCTGTATCTACTTCCAAGCACCTTAAAACTGTGCCCTCTCGTGCTAGCCATTTCAGCCCTGGGAAAAAAGCCTCTGACTATCCACATGATCAATGTCTCCCATCATCTTATACACCTCTATCAGGTCACCTGTCAGCCTCCGTTGCTCCAAGGAAAAAAGGCTGAGTTCACTCAACCTATTCTCATAAGGCACGCTCCCCAATCCAGGCAAAATCCTTGTAAGTCTCCTCTGCACACTTTCTATGGTTTCCACATCATTCCTATAGTGAGGCGACCAGAACTGAGCACAGTACTCCAAGTGGGGTCTGACCAGGGTCCTGTATAGCTGCAACATTACCTCTCGGCTCCTAAACTCAGTCCCACGATTGATGAAGGCCAATGAACCGTATGCTTTCTTAACCACAGAGTCAACCTGCGTAGCAGCCTTGAGTGTCCTTTGGATTCAGACCCCAAGATCCCTCTGATCCTCCACACTGCCAACAGTCTAACCATTAGTACTATATTCTGTCATCATATTTGACCTAACAAAATGAACCACCTCGCACTTCTCTGGGTTGAAATTGTCACGTACCCCATGACGGAGATAAAGAAACCAGCAGAAATCAAAACCACTTTGGAGTCTCGTATTGCTATAACCTACTAATATTTATTAGTAACTACACAATACAGTAATATAAATGTAGATAAATCAAACAGATTAGCAATGATTATATATAAAAGTAAGTGTGGAATATATATGTATGAAAAACCAAGCTTCTTAAAGTCTAGGGGTAAAAAAATACAGTCTTACGATGATGAGTAAAGTTCAGTTCAGTTCAGTTTGTGGTATTTAGTTGAGTAGTATGGCGAGAGAGAGAGCTGAGTCTTCAGGTGAGCTGTTGCCGTCGATCTTCTCGTTGTCCTCTGAAGTCCTTTATCAGTCACCAACTGTGACTTGAACCAGGGGGACCTGTTTTCCTGTGGTGGAGCTATCACCCCGGCAAGGGTGGACACATAGACAACTCCCCACCAGTCAACCCCTTCTTCACTGCTGAAATCGCAATTTGGATCGATCCGCCTGCTTGATCTTCCAAAACCCACTTTCTCTGCGGGCACAACAATGCTTATTCAGTGTCCAGATCATGTGTCTGAGGTCTCTATCATCTGACCTCCCATTTATTTCACCAGGCTGAGCATCACCTGTCATTCAAAGAGTCCCTCCTTCCTTTGTCTGCAAAGAAATGCAAGCAGGCAACAAGTCCTTGAAAGTAACATCAACAACTTGCCGAAAATCATAACATCGAGTGTCCCTTAAATAACACTGCCTTTGGTCACCATAGCAACTTGCGAGCTGCTCAGTGCTGTCTACAAACCCAACTCAGTAGAAATCCAAAGTTACTTCCAATGCCTTAAAGTCACAGTCCAATTGTTAATCTTCATCTCGCTCTCTCTCTTTCTAAACAAACCATCAATGCTAAATGACTGTCTCTCTGTCTCACTTCAAACAGTTAATAGGGGCACTCCTGGATCCCCTCACAAACTCCATCCACCACTTCTCAGCCTATTTTTGCATCCTATCAGTGCCCCACAGTAACATCTGACAGCCCTCCACACTATCCACAATACACTCAACCTTTGTGTCATCAGCAAATTTACTACCCATCCTTCCACTTCTTCATCCAAGTCATTTATAAAAATCACGAAGAGTAGGGGTCACAGAAGAGATCCCTGAGACACACCACTGGTGACTGATGTCCATGCAGAATATAACCCATTTACAACCACTCCTTGACTTCTGTGGGCAAGCCAGTTCTGGATTCATAAAGCAATTTCCCCTTGGATCCCATGTCTCCTCACTTTCTCAATAAGCCTTGCATAGGATTCCTTTCAAATGCCTCACTGAAATCCATATACACTACATCTACTGCTCTACTATCATCAATGTGTTTAGTCACGTCCTCAAAAGATTCAATCAGGTTTGTAAAGCCATGCTGACTATTCCTAATCATATTATGCCTCTCCATATGTTCATAAATCCTGCCTTTCAGGATCATCTCCATCAACTTACCAACCACTGAAGTAGGACTCACTGGTCTATAATTTTCTGGGCTATCTATACTCTCTTTCTTGAATAATGGAACAACATCTGCAATCGTCCAATCTTCCTGAGCCTCTCCCGACCCCATTGATGATGCAAAGATCATCGCCAGAGGCTCAGCAATCTCCTCCCTTGCTTCCCGCAGTAGCCTGGGGTACAACTCCTCTGGTCCTAGTGACTTATCCAACTTGATGCTTTCCAAAAGCTCCTGCACATCTTCTTTCTTAATATCTATATACTCAAGCTTTTCGGTCCACTGTAAGTCATCCCTACAATCGCCAAAATTCTTTTCTGTAGTGAATATTGAAGCAAAGTACTTACTACGTACCTCTGCTATCTCCTCCGGTTCCAGACACACTTTACCACTGTCACACTGATTAATCCTATTCTCTCACATCTTATCCTCTTGCTCTTAACATACTTGTAGAATGCCTTGGGGCTTTCCTTAATCCTGTCTGCCAAGGCCTTCTCATGGCCCCTTCTGTCTCTCCTGATTTCTTTCTTGAGCTCCTTCCTTCTAGCCTTATAATCTTCTAGCTCTCTATCATTACATAGCATTCTGAACCTTTCGTAGGTTGTTCTTTCCTTCTTGACTAGATTTACAACAGCTTTTGTACACCACGGCTCCTGTACCCTACCATCCTTTCCCTATCTGATTAGAACGTACCTATGTAGAACTCCACACAAATGTCCCCTGAACATTTGCCACATTTTTTCCGTACATTTCCCTGAGAACATCTGTTCCCAATTTAAGCTTCCAAGTTCCTGCCTGATAGTCTCATATTTCCCCTTAATCCAATTAAATGCTTTTCTAACTTGTCTGTTCCTATTCTTCTCCAATGCTATGGTAAAGGAGATAGAATTGTGAGCATTATTTCCAAAGTGCTCTCCTACTGACAGATCTGACACCTGACCAGGTTCATTTCCCAATACCAGATCAAGTACAGCCTCTCCTGTTGTAGGCTTATCTACATATTGTGTCAAGAAACCTTCTTGAACACATGTAACAAAGTGCACCCCATCTAAACCCCTCACTCTAGAGACATGCCAATCGATATTTGGGAAATTAAAATCTCCCACCATGACAACCCTATTATTATTATGCCTTTCCAGAATCTGTCTCCCTATCTGCTCCTCGATGTCTCTATTACTATTGGTTGTTCTATAAATAACACCTAGTAGAGTTATTGACCCCTTCCTGTTCCTAACTTCCACCCACAGAACTCTGTAGACAATCCCTCTATGTCTTCCTCCTTTTCTACAGCCGTGACACTATCTCTGATCAACAGTGCCACACCCCCACCTCTTTTGCCTCCCTCCCTGTCATTTTTGAGACATCTAAAGCCTGGCACACAAAGTAACCATTCCTGCCCCTAAGCCATCCAAGTCTCTGTACTGGCCACAACATCATAGCTCCAAGTACTGATGCATGCTCTAAGCTCATCCACTTCGTTCATAAAAATCCTTGCATTAAAAGAGACACATCTCAAACCATCAGTCTGAGTGCATCCCTTCTCGATCACCTGCCTATCCTCCCTCTCGCACTGTCTCCAAGTTTTCTCTATTTATGAGCCAACCATCTCTTCCTCTGTTTCTTCAGTTTGCTTCCTACCTCCAGCAATATTGTTTAAGCTCTCCCCTATAGCCTTAGCAAACCTTCTCGCCAGGATTTTGGTTGAATAAGATACTGCTTTTTATGGCACCACCCAACCAAGTGATCTCTTTTGTTCCGATAAACTGACTCCTCACCTCCTGTGATTCATCCAATAACACTAGGGTCATTAGCAAATTTAAAGATGGCATTGGAGCTGTGCTTAGCCACACAGCCACGTGTATAGAGAGCAGTGCATGGAGTTAGGGAACACAGCCTTGAGGTGCACCTGTGTTAATGGTCAGCAAGTTGGAAATGTTGATATCAATTTTCATTGATTTAGGTCTGCCACTGAGGAATCTATGTGTTAGCTTGTAAAGAGAGGTACAGAGGCCCAGGTTTGAATCTTGAAGACGTTTTTGGATGGGAGAACTGTGTTAATTGCTGAGCAGTAGTTGATGAACATGAGCCCAACATGAGCTCCTGTTGTCCAGCTGGTCCAGAGCAAAGAGCCAGAGAAACTGCATCAACTATTATAGCAAACTGGATCAGATCCAGTTCATCACTGAGGCAGGAGTTGATTCATGCCATAGCCAATCTCTCAACGCACTTTGTTAGCATTGATATAAGTGCCACTAGATGTTAGTCATTGAGGCCAGTCACCATGCTTTTCTTGGGCACTTGGACAATAGATGTCTCTTTGAAGGTACGGAGCCAGTTTACTCACACAGATCTTTAGTATGCGGCTATATACACAACTGGTCAAGATAACCTTGTGGATTTATACTCTTGAAGGATGCATGGATGCCAGCCTCAGAGACTGAAATTACAGCATCATCTAGAGATGAGAAGGCTCGCATGGGTGTGTCATAGTTCTCCTCACTGAAGCATGAATAAAAGACCTCGCGTTCATCCAGGAGTGATTGGTGGATGCCAATTATGCTTTGTAAGAAATTATACTGTGCCAACCCTACTTCAAAATCCTTGGTACTTGGTACTTTTACCAGTGTGAAGAACTACTGCAGCCTACCATCCATGGGGAAAGAGGTTATTTTGCTTGCATTATGCAAATGTATGTAACTGAAAACGGGTTGCAAAGAAGGTAAAATAAATGTAGTTATGAAACCAGTAACCCAGCCTAACCCTGGCAATTTACTTGTAGATGAATCAGATTGAAACCACCCTCCAATTCCCTCACTTCCAAACTGTTTTGGACTATATTGAAGCAATACACCTCAACAAGCTGAAAAGGCTAATTCACAGTTTTAATGCTTAAAGATAAATTAGTGTGTGAGAAATAACATTCCGTGCGCTGGGCTCACTCCCTTCCATAATCACATTCCATGCTATGAATTGAAATTAATTTTAAAATAATATAATGGCTTAAATCATACCTAAATACTTTTGTAGCAAGATGTTCCATATTGCAAAGTTCAAGTGTCCATAGAATGGGATTTTTGGAAAGAATACATTAACCAAAATCGGAGCCAGAAGCAGTTCTGTGCTGGAATTATTTGAGAAGGCTCTGGGCTTGTTTTGTTTCACAAAAATGATAGATGTTAATTATTCGCTGTTAAATTGTGGTACAGGAGAGTGGTATGAAATTGGTGATGAATGAACTTTGATCAGAAACTCTGATGTGGTGATTCTGGGTTATTTCCTCTCATAATCTTGCGGCACTCTGACAGCTATTTTGGGCTGCTACATGGCTATCAGGATAGCTTGGAGCAGCCACACAGTTACCAGAAATTATATCTAATTTATATCTCTTCAAACAACAAAACCTCTGTGATGCTCATAATGCTCCAAATGCTGCTCACAATGTCAGGCTGTTGTGACTCTCATTTCTATCTGCAACCATGAAAACAGATTAGATACAAAGCTGTCAAGCTAATTATTAAATACTCTTAGAGAAGCAGTAACACAAGCAAAATGCTCAAGTAGTGACATGCTGTAACAGCAAAGTTCACACATTTTTACCTCTGCTGTCATGTCTCATATATTGCTTTTACTTTACTTTACCTGCAGGTACTGATCAATGCAGATAAAAGCCAGTTTATCTGTCAGGCTAAACAGAAAAACTCTGTCCTCTAAGTTTTAATTGCATAGCTAGAGCTATATGATAAAGCAGAACTTCGGCAACAAGAGCAAAAATAATCTTAAATTTGAAATATACTTAAATTTGAAAACAGATGTTGAGAATATATATAATTTCAATGTTGAGAGACAATATTAGAATCAGAAATTAATTGATCTCTAAATAAATTAGTAATAAGGTGCATTCAGCTGGATAAAAACTTGAACAAGCTTCCTATGGAGCTTGAAAGAGCAGAAGCCTTTGCCTGTGGTGATTAGCACCAGATTTAAAAGGCGAATGAGACCATTCGGGACTTTCTGCAGAGATTAAACTCATTTGGGTTATTAGGCATTTGACAGGACCAATTTAAAAAAAAGCTAGGTTTAAGCAGGCATTATCAAAGAAGGCATAGTTTGATACAGTCATTGTTATAATGGGGAGCTGAGGTTCTGGCTCAAGAGTATTCAGCGAGGAAGGATGGAGCCTTGTTGAGGTTTCTGTCAGTTTCCCCTTTTTATGTTTATTTTCTCTTTTTCTGGTTATTGGTGCCTAACCAAAGTAGTGAGAGTAGATCCCAGGTGTGGGGAATTGTAATATGGAAACCTTTAGTCTCTTTGATTGCTACATCTGTGAGAGCTGCATCTAGGAGCAGCTTCTTCCAGACCATCTTAGGAAACAGGAGCTGGAGCTGGATGACTTTTGACTCATTCAGCAGATTAAGGAAGGGATACAGAAGAGCTTCATGAGATTGCTATGCCTTTAAACAACTCACAGTGTTTATAAGCTGGGAAATTACCCAACATGGATTAGAACTGAAGAAGTCACAGCTAAGTTACAGAAGGCAGGTTGAGTGCCTATCAGGAGATGGTAAAGCAATATACAGATAGTGCAGAGTATCCCACTAGCTTCCCCTCAATAAAAAGAATACCACTTTGGATGCTGATGGGAGAAGCAGAACAACCTATCGGGGAAGCCACAGCATCCAGGGCTCTGGTACCGAATCTGGCTCTGTGGTTCAGAAGGAAGGGAGAAGAGAAGAGTGCTGATGGTAGAGGATTTAATAGGTACAGTAGATGAACAGACAGGACGTCCTGTGGATGTGAAAGAGATTATGTTGCGTCTCAGTTACCGGGGTTAGAGATGTCTATTAGATTGAGTCCACAGCACTTTAAGCAGTCGGAAGTCATGGTACATATTGGTACCAATGACATAGGTAGGAAAAGGGATGAGGTCTTGAAGGGGGATTATAGGGAGTTATATAGAAAGCTGAGAAGCAGGACATCAAGGGTAATAATTTCTGGATTGCTGCCTGTGCCACATGTTTTTGAAGATAAGAATAGGATGATTTGACAGGTGAATGCATAGCTGCAGAATTGGTACGGGGCAGGGGCTCATTGGAAACACTTCTGGGAAATGAATGACCTATACAAAGGGGACGGATTACACCTGAACTCAAGAGGGACCAACACTCTTGAGGCTGGATTCGTTAGAGCTGTTGTGGAGGGTTGAAATTACATGCATTGTGTGTTGGGTAAGGAGTTCTATGACTTTTACCAGGCAGCAATGAAGGAAAAGCTACAAATAGCCCAGTCAAGATGGTGTATAACTTGGATGAGAATCTGCAGGTGTTGTGCATCTGTTGCATTAGTCCTCCTTGCTGATAGAGGTTATGAATTTGGAAGTGATGCTAGAGAAGCTTTAGTGGATAACTGCTGTGTAGTTCCTCATATTCCATAGAAAGTGTTACACTGATAACTCAGAACAAACAGCTCTTACAAGAGTAAGAAATTAATAATCAAATTTCAGGTGGAAAGAAAATTCCAACTGGAAACAGATCCATTTTGCAATGGCATAAGGGTGTAGCCAGAGAGGAAAAGATAAGCTGTAAATAAATTTCTATCAACTTTTAATGGGTAAGCAACATTATGATCTTTAGTGCAGTTGGTATGCTGTGTGTGGATTCCTAAATGAAAATAAACATTTACAAATATAACTAGGTATCTAGGGAACAAGAAGTCCTGTAAAATTCAAGAGACTGTCATGAAATTTAGAACCTTACTAGCTAGTTGCTGTTACAGAGGATCTGCTCTGATACAGAAGGTTGAAAGTTATTCTGCCAACATTGTTTATCATAGAAGATAACTCCTCAAGTCTGTTGTATCCATTACACTAATATAGTGCATTTATAATATCTGCCAGATACAAAGATTTTGCTCAGTTCTGATAAAACTATTCGTAGACAGGACACAGGCTGTAAAAATAGGGGACAAGCTCTCCCCTACAATCACTCTGAGCACCGGTGGCCCGCAAGGCTGTGTACTCAGCCCCCTGCTGTACTCACTGTACACCCATGATTGTGTCACCAAGCTTCCATCAAACTCAATATATAAGTTTGCTCATGACACAACAATTGTAGGCCATATCTCAGGTAATGATGAGTTTGAGTACAGAGAGGAAATTAAGAACCTGGTGACATCGTGTGAAGACAATAACCTATCCCTCAACGTCAGCAAGACGAAGGAATTGGTTACATACATCAAAGTTGCTGGTGAACGCAGCAGGCCAATTGGTCGTTGACTTCAGAAGGAGTAGCGGACCACACCACCCAATTTACATCGGTGGTGCGCAAGTGGAACAGATCAAAAGCTTTAAGTTCCTCGGGGTCAATATCACAAATGACCTGACTTGGTCCAACCAAGCAGAGTTCACTGCCAAGAAGGCCCACCAGCACCTTTACTTCCTGAGAAAACTAAAGAAATTTGGCCTGCCCCTAAAACCCTCACTAATTTTTATAGATGCACCGTAGAAAGCATTCTTCTAGGGTGCATCATAACCTAGTATGG
Organism: Mobula hypostoma; assembly: GCF_963921235.1. NCBI lineage: Eukaryota > Metazoa > Chordata > Chondrichthyes > Myliobatiformes > Myliobatidae > Mobula > Mobula hypostoma. Next base: position 70,138,460 of record NC_086106.1, read on the forward strand.
AAGTTGTCCTGTCCAAGACCAAAAGAAGCTGCAGAAGATCGCAAACACGGTGTAACACACCACACAAACCAATCTTCCGTCCTTGGACTCACTTTACACCGCACGCTGTCGGAGCAGTGCTGCCAGGATAATCAAGGACAAGACCCACCCAGCCAACACACTTTTCATCCCTCTTCCCTCCGTGAGAAGGCTCAGGAGCTTGAAGACTCATACCGCCAAATTTGGGATCAGCTTCTTTCCAACTGTGATAAGACTGCTGAACGGATCCTGACCTGGATCTGGACCATACCCTCCAAATATCCGGAGCTGCCTCTCGTTTTTTTTGCACTACCTTACTTTCCATTTTTCTATTTTCTATTTATGATTTATAATTTAAATTTTTAATATTTACTAATATTTACTATTTTTAATATTTAATACTTGTAATCCAGGGAGCAGGAAGCGCAGAATCAAATATTGCTGCGATGATTGTACGTTCTAGTATCAATTGTTTGGCGACAATAAAGTATAAAGTATGGATATGGTTTAGGTGGTTGATGTTTTATTTCCTGGTTTTCGTTTCACAGCAATCTGGAATACTATAAAAAAGTCATTTGGGAGCTATGCAAATTTTATTTTGGATACAGTTTAATGACAATCACAGTAGGATTCTGAGATCTTTATCAGTCAGCAACTTTCTCTCAAAGATTATTCACAAAAGAAAAGCAAACAATTATGCACATTCTTCTTCATCTGTATTCCTCTTAAAAATTGTATTTATGCAAATTATTGGAAACATTGAGCACAGGATAGGTGGATAATAATTACTGAAGTGCCGTTCATTTGGAAATACTGCATGTCTGAATCATTCGTAAACAATCTACTATAATATCAAGTCTTTCCAATTATTATTTTTTAATTATTGTAGCATTAATCAATTAAATTGTTTGTTCATCATTGTGTTTGTTTATTTCATATGGCATATAGATCAGGCCAATATGTCAGTTCAAATTACCTGTGATATTTTCACACACCAACATAAGACCATAAGATATAGGGGCAGAATTAGGTCATCTGGCCCTTCAAGAATGCTCCACCATTTCATCATGACAGATCCTTTTTTCTCAGCCCTAATCTCCTGCCTTCTCCCTGTATCCCTTCATGCCCTGACCTATTTAGAATCTATCAAGCTCTGCCTTAAATATACATACAGACTTGACCTCTACAGCTGACTCTGGCAAAGAATTTCACAGATTCACCACTCTCTGGCTAAATAAATTCCTCCTTATCTTTGTTCTAAAAGGACTCCCCACTATTCTGAGACTGTGTCCTCTGGTCTTAGACTTTTCCACCACAGGAAACATCCTCCCCACATCCAGTCTATCAAGGCCTTTCACCATTTGATAGGTTTGAATGAGGTCACCCCCCATTCTTCTGAATTCTAGTAAATACAGGCCCAAAGCCATGAAATGGTTTTCATATGACAAGTCATTCATACCTGGAATCATTTTTGTGAAACTCCTTTGAACCCTCTCCAGTTTCACCACACCCTTTTCAAAGATAAGGGGCCCAAAACTGCTCACAATACTCCAACTGAAGCCTCACCAGTGTTTTATGAAGTCTCAACCTTGCCTTCATGTCTGCGAAGGTTCTCAGTCATCCAGATCATTGTATACAAAGCAGTAGTCAATCAAGGCAACTGGACTTGTGGTGTTGTCTAGAAGACATTTTGTCACATGTCCGAGAGGCTTCTGCAGTTCTAATCCATGGTGAATAGTTTTCCAGCTTTCAATTCTATGAGTTGTTTAAAGGTAGAGCAATCACATGTGGGTTGTTATGAGTCGTAGAGGTAATGAGAGGGTCATTAGTCTTATCTTTGCATAAATGGAGGTGTGAACTGTTGTGGAGATGCCAGAGTAGAGATGTTGTAACTGTTGTAGAGATGTTAGGACTGTATTGTAATTAGCTGTTCAGGGATTGGTTTTCCAGTTCACACCTTTAAGAGGTGAACATTTGCAAGGCGTCAGGCACAGAAGGTGCATCTGGTAGGCCTTTGAAAAGCTGTACCTACCAACTGACAGGAGTGTTCAAGAACCTCTTCAGTCCCTCGCCGCTGCAGCTGGAGGTTCCCACCTGCTTCAATCATACCAGTGCCCAAGGAGAGCAGGGTGAACTGCTTCAATGACTATCACCCAATGGCATTCACATCTACTGTTATGAAGTGCTTTGAGAGGTTGGTCATGGCTAACCCCTAGGCCAGGACCGTCTACATTTTGCCTAACACCACAATAGATGCAATTTCACTGGCTCTACCTTGGCCTTGGATCACGTGGACAGTAATAATGCTTATGTCAAGCTGCTAGATATTGATTGCAGCACAGTGTTCAACACAATCATACCTTCAGTTCTATTTAATAAGCTCCAAAGCCTGGGCTGCTGTACCTCCCTCCACAACTGAATCCTTGACTTTCTCACTGGGTGACTACAGTCAGTGCAGATCAGAAATAACATCTCCTTCTCACTGACAATCAACACCAGCACACCTCAAGGATGTGTGCTTAGCCCATTGCTTTGTTCTCTCTACATCCTCACCTGTGTGGCTAGGCACTGCTCAAATGCCATCTTTAACTTTGTTGATGACACAACTATTGTTGGCAGAATTTCAGCTGGTGACAAAGAGGCGTGCAGGAATGAGATAGATCAGCTGGTTGAGTGGTGTCGCGACAACAACTTTGTACTCATCATCAGTAAGACCAAAGAATATATTGTGGACTTCAGAAAGGCGAAGTCAAGGGAACACAAACCAGTCCTCATCGAGGGATCAACAGTGGAAAGGGGGAGCAGTTTCAAATTCCTGAGTGTCAACATCTCTGAAGATCTATCCTAGATCCAACTGACTGATGCAATTTCAAAGAAGGCATGACACCAGCTATATTTTATTCAGAGCATGAGTAGACTTAATATGCCACCAAAGACTTGTGCAAATTTTTTCAGATGGAAATTGTGGAGAGCATACCAACTGGTTGCATGACCATATGATTTGTTGCACAGGAGTGGAAAAAGCTGCAGAAAATTGTAAACTCATCCAGTTCCATAATGGCCTTCCCACCACCAAGGACACCTTCAGAAGCTGATGCCTGAAAAAGGCTGCATTGATAATTAAGGACCCCATCACCCAACACAGGCCCTCTTTTTACTGTTACCATCAAGAAGGAGTTACAGGAACCTGAAGACACAGACAGGAACAGCTTATCTTTTCCTCTTATTGCTCTCCTTATTTAATTTAATTTTTAAAATACAAACGTATATACTTATTGTGATTTATAGGATTTTTATTATTATTCTGTATTGCAATATACTGCTGCCACAAAGTAACAAATTTCATGATTTATATCAGTGATACTAGTCCTGATTCTGATGCACACAGTCACACAGTATATATAGCTACAATAGCACATATAGTCACAAAATAATATTCGCACACGTCCCTGAGTGGCATGGCCTGAATATTGACTGTACACGGGATATCATACTGGAGCCACATTTCTGCAAGAACGTCTCCTCATCTCACACTGAGTCAGCCACAAAAGAAGGCAATGCAGCTTGTCTTCCAGGGAGTGAACACCAGAGAGCAGCTCCGCCTAGACTCCAGTGGGGTCTTCCAAGCAAGATGGCGCCAGCAAACAATGATTCCTCGTGCAATATCTTCCAGATGACAAATCTTTCCAAGTGTAATGCTCAGCTATAACGGCTCATATTTATCTAGGGGAAACCCCATCCGCTGCCCAACCGTGTCCCGGGTTGCATCGGTTGATGTGCAATGCCCCCTGGTTCGAGCTCAAACATTAAACATCAGACTGCACACAATGTACACTTCACAGATTACACTTTATAAATCTTACTGGGACGATGAGATTAATAGAGATACAATATAGAAGAAAAAGAAAAAAGCACCAGACTTATCAAAGTTCAATTTCTTCATGCACACAGATGGAGCTCAAATACCTGGGGTCTTCTCTCTTCACCCTGTGATCCACTCTGACCCCCCTCGACTCACCGCTCGGGACCACCCAAGGTGATCAATCAGAGCGCTTCCAGCACGTCCTCTTACCCCAGATCTCACCTCCAAAAGTCCACCAAAAACACCGTTTCCCATCCATATGAGACAGAATATCACCCCAAAAAAGAATAGCATGGACACCCATTGGTTCATTTGCTCTCTTATCAATAATATAACCCAAACAAGCTACTAGTGAGAGAACGTCCTCAGCATTTAACATAACAAAGAAGCCATCTTAATTATAACATAATTACAGCCCAAGAGCTGCCAGGCATTCCTCATACGGTAACCCTTTCATTCCTGGAATCATTCTCGTGAATCTTCTCTGAACCCTCTGCAATGTCAGTATCTCCTTTCTAAAATAAAGAGCCCAAAACTGCTCACAATACTCCAATTTTGGTCTCATGAGTATCTTATAGAGCCTCAACATCACATCCCTGCTCTTATATTCTATACCTCTAGGTATGAATGCCAAAATTGCATTCGTCGTCTTCACAACCGACACAACCTGGAGGTTAACCTTCAGGGTATCTTGCACAAGGACTCCCAAGTCCCTTTGCATCTCTGTATTTTGAATTCTCTCCCAATCTAAATAATAGTATGCCCGTTTATTTCTTCCACCAAAGTGCATGACCATATACTTTCCAAAATTGTATTTCATTTGCCACTTCTTTACCCATTTCCCTAACTATCTAAGTCTCTCTGCAGGCTCTCTGTTTCCTCAACACTACCTGCTCCTCCACCTATCTTTGTATCATCGGCAAATTTAGCCAAAGATCCATTAATACTATAGTCCAAATCATTGACAAACATCGTAAAAAGCAGCGGTCCCAACACCGACCCCTGTGGAACTCCACTGGTAACCAGCAGCCAGCCAGAAGAGGATTCCTTTATTGCCACTCTCTGTTTTCTGAGATTTATATGATTATTGGACTGTACTTCATATTGGCTTCATTCAGTTTTTCGGTGTTGTCGTTCTTGTAGACAATCAGCAGGTGGGTGATCTGTTAAATTTGTGTGTGTCGGGGGGGGGGTTTGGTGCTACTATTACTGTTCTTTTCTGCAAATGAGGGGTCCAGAGTTATTATGTGTAGGGGGTCGTTGAATGCTATTGTGGCTGGTTTTTGCTGTGGGCATGTATAGGTTCACTCAACCTATACATGCAGACTTTGAACATAAAATTTACCTTGAAACCTTTTGTACCGTTAGAGAGCCAGCCTGCAAGCTTCAACCTAGCATGGAGTCAAGTGTGCCAACTGTGGCTCTGTTTTCTCCCATACTGCCTCTGGCACCTCATCCCCTGTGTGGCTGTAACAGACAACACCACAATGACGGAGGCCATACAACTCCACCATTATCGATCTTGCCAGTGAACCAACGAACCAGATTTGTAGCATTTTATATTACCACTGTTCATCAGGGACATTGCCTGATGCCTGGTACTGAAGTAGATCCTTACTCATTTAAAAACTTTGCCTGAAATAAATTGCTTCTAGACTTTGTTGCGCTGGGAGATTTCCTCTGGGATTGATTAAGAAAAGCTTTTAGCAAAGAAATTTAGATTTTCTGTATTTTAATATTTTCACCAGTTATTTCTGCTGATGCCTTGCTAACTACATATTTGTTTCTCATCATCATTATTAGCACAAATTATCATCCAGTCTTACGTACAAGAAAGCTGAATTAAGGTAGCAAGCAGGCAATATAATATTGCATAAAAAAAGAAACAGAGATAGGCTGGAAACATTCAACAAGATATATGTCCTGATGGCTCTTTTCTATGCATCCCGTAATGCCAAGGAAAGAGTAGATTTTGCACAATGAGCATCCAGCAAATCCTCTACACCCCACCGCTAAAAACATTCATTATGTTCTGTGGGAAAAGAAACAGAGTTAATGTTTCAAGTTGGAGATCCTTCATCGAAACTGAGATGTTAACTCTGTTTCTCTTTTCATAGTTGTTGCCTGACGTGCTGTGTAAATCCAGTACAATCTGAATTTATTCACAAACTATTCACATTTGCCTAAAAATGGTTTAGATTCAGTGGCAGTTTCTTAGAAATGAGTAATCTGAACACCTTCTACAGATTTTGACATGGAGAAATGTACATTTATTTCCTCTTTTATTATTTTTACACTTATATTTTGGAAATACACCAGGGGAGATGACGCATGGCTGATGGACATGGGCAAAGTCTGTTTTGCTTCTTTATCAGGTTCCTCCGTAACTGTATTAACAGTCAAATTTTCTCAACTTTGTTTTCACAAGACATATCCATCATTGTAAATGTGTCATATGAAAAATAATTTCTGGCAACTGTGACCCATGGTATGCACTGGGAACAATTAGAAGATAGAAATAAATGCCTTCCCTCATTGTAATTGGAGGAGTTACCCAGGGAAATGATCTTTTTAAGAACATTTTTACCTTTGAAAGTTGAAGTCAAAATCCATCACTGCTTTACACAAGATGGACTGAAAATGTAAAGGAAAATAAAGAAATTATCGTGAACAAACACCACACACTGTCAGAAAGATGAGTTTTAAATTGGAATAAGTTAGCATGCACATTGGAGTAAAATAAGAAGCATTAAAAAAAGAAATGGTATCACAAAATTAAAATTAGCAATCTATAGGATGGATCTTGTTGAAACTTAAAAGTTCATTTTTCAATTATTGAACAGAAATTTCAATGAGATGGTTTAAAGTAGCTGGATATTTTAAACCTTGATCTCACATAATTAGAATTAGAATCAGCTTTATTATCAGCGACATACTGTACATTGTGAAATTTGTTATTTTGCAGTAGCAGAACAATGCAAGATTCAGAATTACCATAAGTTACAATAATAAGTTGTGCAAAAGAGGGATAATGAAATAGTGTTCATGGTTCATGGATCATTTAGAAATCTGATGGGGGCAGGTGGGGGAAATGTTGTTCCTTAAACATTGAATGTGAGTTTTTCAAGTTCCAATACCACCACGCCGGTGGTAGTAACAAGAAGTGGGCATGTCCCAGATGGTGTGGGCCCTTAATGATGGATGCTACTTCTTGAAGCTCCACCTCTTGAAGACAACCTTAGTGATGGGTAGTTTGTGCCTGTGATGGAGCTGACTGAGGCTACAACTCTCTGCAGTCACATTTGGTCCTGCACATCCAGGTGCCCAATTCAGGCAAAAAGGTAACCAGTCAGAATGCACTCCACCTTACATTTGTAGAAACTTGCATGAGTCTTCTCCGCAAATCTCCTCAAATTCCGAATGAAGCAAGTTCTGTTGAGCCTTCTTCACGATTATGCATAGTCTAACTTTTAATGGATTGTGAGGTCGTCTGATTTTTTCTGCTTTCTGAAAGCAGGGTCAGCAATGTGTTCCTTTTTTACTAAGTCCTACACTAGACTTTACGTGTTGAGGCTGTTACTCATATGCACTCCATATTGAATTAGGCCGAATTATGTTGGTTTAATGAAATGGATTTCAGCAAGACATATGACCTATTTGTTTTGATAGACAATCTAGTTTCCTCTGCCTCAAAAGACGAGTCCAGTTTTATCGAATTGCTCCTAGAATTCCACTGGAACTTGGCTAAAGAAAGTAAGGTCAGTGTCTGTTCTAATGGATGTTCTAACAGATGAAGTTACAACTGCTTGTTACTATGCACTGCCATTCCTGGATTTTTTGACAATGTGTCTTTTTCAGTATAGGAAAAAAATTGTCACTTTTCTGCTGAAATCAAGCTTGGCCATCTACTTAATTAGACTTATATCAGCAAGTTTTACTTTGCAATATAACTAATTATAACAGCATACTAAGGAGCAAGACAGTATTACAGCCCTTTCTTGTGTCTCAATCAATTCCAGGAGTCTGAAGATTCTGCTTTAATGGAAAGTGATTTCGATTGAAATTAGTCCTCTATGTAAGATATTGGGATCTAATGAAAAGAAGTTGAGGAAAGCACAGTAATGTCACATACTTGTAAGATGAATTAGATATGTTGCATTAACCTTTTTCAAAAAAGGAAAAGTGGTCAACAGATGAGATGAGACTTTCCTCAAGTAAGTTAGAAACATTGAAGTACAATGAATGCAACAAACCTCTGGAGTAAACAAGCTGAGTGGCTCCCAACACTGGATTTAAAAGAGTAATTTCTTAGTGTTTTGCATGTAGATAGAAGCAGAATCATATCAGACTATGAATACCTGTCTTTTGACTAGTTGCATCAAGGCTTGGTACAGAGACACCAAAGCTTGTGAATGGATGAGCCTACGAAAGTACAGGAAAGAGTCTGGTCCATCACAGGTAAAACCCTCCCCACCATTGAGCACATCTAGATTGAGCACTGTCACAGGAAAGTGACAACCAGCATCAATGACACCACCATCACACCACTTCCCTCTCGCAACCCACTTCACTTCCCTCTCGCAACCCCCCCGCCCCCCGCCCCCAACACCACCGTCCAGGATATGCTCTCTTCTTGCTGCTGCTATGAGGAAGAAAGTACAGAAACCTTAGGACTCACATCGTCAGGTTCAGGAACAGTCATTATCCCCCCAACCATCAGGCACTTGAACCAGAAGGGATAACTTCACTCGCCCATCACTGAACTGTTCCCACAACCTACAGATTCACTTTTAAGGACTTTTCTCGGTATTTATTTACTTGTTTTTCCGCTTGTTTGTTTACTTATTTATTATTTTCTGTTTGTATTTGCAGCTTGTTCTCTCTTTCACATTGGTTGGGGTGCTCTTTTATTGACTCAGAAGTGTTTCTTGTACTTGAGAATTCCTGCAAGAAAACAGCACTCTATTTTTCTAAGCTCCATGTACCTATCCAGGTGTCTCTTAAAAAACCCTATCATATCCACCTTTACCACTGTCACCGGCAGCCCATTCCATGCACTCACCACTCTCTGTGTGAAAAACTTAACCCTGATATCCCCTCTGTACCTACTTGCAAGCATCTTAAAACTGTGTCCTCTCGTGTTCAGCCCTGGGAAAAGGCCTCTGACTATCCACATGATCAATGCCCCTCATCTTCATATACAACTCTATCAGGTCACATCTCATCCTCCGCTGCTCAAAAGAGAAAAGGCCAAGTTCACTCAACCTATTCTCATAAGACATGCTCCCCGATCCAGGCAACATCCTTGTAAATCTCCTATGCACCCTTTCTATAGTTTCCAGATGCTTCCTGTGGTGAGGTAACCAGAACTGAGCACAGTACTCCAAGTGTGGTCTGACCAGAATACTATATAGCTGCAACATTACCTCTCGGCTCTTATACTCAATCCCATGGTTGATGAAGACCAATGCACCGTATGCCTTCTTAACCACAGAGTCAACCTGTACAGCAGCTTTGGGTGTCCAATGGACTCGGACCCTAAGATCCCTCTGATCCTCCACACTGCCAAGAGTCTTACCCTTAATACTATATTCTTCCATCATAGTTGACCTACCAAAATGAACCACCTCACACTTACCTGGGTTGGACTCCATCTGCCAACCTTTACATCATCAGCAAATTTACTAATCCATCCCTCCACTTCCTCATCCAGGTCATTTATAAAAATCTCAAAGAGAAGGTGTCCAGAACAGATCCCTGAGGCACACCACTAGTCACCCACCTCCATGCAGAATATGACCTGTCTACAACCACTCTTTGCCTTCTGTGGGCAAGCTAATTCTGGATCCACTAAGCAACGTTTCCTTGGATCCCATGCCTCCTTACTTTCTCAAGTAGCCTTGCATAGGGTACCTTGTCAAATGCCTTGGTGAAATCCATAAACACTACATTTTGCTCTCCCTTCATCAATGTGATTTGTCGCATCCTCAAAAAATTCAGTCAGGCTCATAAGTCACAACCTGCCTTTGACAAAAGCATTTGACTATTCCTAATCATATTATGCCTCTCCAAATGAACATAAATCCTGCCTCTCAGGATCTTTTCCATCAACTTACCAACCACTGAATTAAGACTCACTGGTCTATAATTTTCTGGGCTATCTCTACTCCCTTTCTTGAATAAGGGAACAACATCAGCAACCCTCCAATCCTCCGAACCTTCACCGTCCCCAGTGATGATGCAGAGATCATTGCCAGAGGCTCAGTAATCTCCTCCCTTGCCTCCCTCAGTAGCCTAGGGTACATCTCATCCGGTCCCGAAGACTTATCCAACTTGATGCTTTCCGAAAGCTCCAGCACATCCTCTTTCTTTATGTCTATATGCTCAAGCTTTTCAATCTGCTGTAAGTCATCCCTACAATTGCCAGGATCCTTTTCCATAGTGAATATTGAAACAAGGTATTCATTAAGTACCTTTGTTATCTCCTCCGGCTCCATACACACTTTTCCACTGTTACACTTGATTGGTCCTATTCTCTCATGTCTTATCCTCTTGCTCTTCACATACTTGTAGAATGCCTTGGGGTTTTCCTTAATCCTGCTTGCCAAGACTTTCTTATGGCCCCGTCTGGCTCACCTAATTTCATTCTTAAGCTCCTTCCAGCTAGCCTTATGATCTTCTAGGTCTCTATCATTTCCTAGTTTTTTGAACCTTTCGTAAGCTTTTCATTTCTTCTTGACTAGATTTTCAACAGCCTTTGTACACCAGGGTTCCTGTACCCTACCATCCTTTCCCTGTCTCATTGGAACGTACCCATGCAGAATGCCATGTAAATATCCTCTGAACATTTGCCACATTTCTACCGTATATTTCCCTGAAAACATCTGTTCCCAACTTATGCTTCCAAGTTCCTGCCTGTTAGCTTAATACTTGTCTGTTCCTATCCCTCTCCAATGCTATGGTAAAGGAGATAGAATTCTGATCACGACCTCCAAAATGCTCTCCCACTGAGAGACCTGACAGCTGACCAGGTTCATTTCCCAATACTAGATCAAGAAAAGCCTCTTGTAGGCTCATTCTCATATTGTGTCAGGAAACCTTCCTAAACATGCCGAACAAACTTCATTCCATCTAAACCCCTTGCTCAATGGAGATGCCAATGTGTAATTTGATAAGGAATTTACTTCGAATGTTGCTATATCCCATTTGGAAGAATGCTTTGGAGATCTTTGCAAATGTGTTTATTTTTTATTATTTTTTAAAAAATACTCTATAGGAATTTCCAGTATATGACAGACATCAAGCCGTTAACTGGACAGTTACACCCATAGCTTCACTGGTAACACACTTACATCGGACTTTTAAATTAAATTTTAATTGAGCTATTTAAGCATAAAAATCTGATGGTGAGGAAGTTTGCTGGAGGCTAAAGCAGGACACAGGTTGGAGAATTGTGCAAAATGTTGGAATTAGAACATAGATCGAAATATTTAATTTAATGTAACTTCAACAGGTATGATGCATTTTGCGATATTAAATAGGGATAGGGCATATTTAGTAAACCGTAGGCCACAAAAGAATGTTGAACGCCAAGACTTAAGTGACCAAATCCATAGTCCCTGAAAACTGCAACATATATCAATAATGTGGTGATGAAGGCATATAGCATTCCTGCCTTCATAAGTCAGTGCATTGAACATAAAGGTGAGAACGTTATGTTGCAACTTTACAAAACACTTGTAAGACAACACTTGGAATATCGTGTGCGTATCTGATCACCACACTATACGAAGGATATGATTGCAATGGAGAGACTACAGATGAGGTTCATCAGTGCATTGCCTGGATTGGAGGGTTTTAAATATGGGAAGAGATTGAATAGGTTATGCATTTTTTTCCTGGAGTGAAGGAGGCTATGACCTGACTTGATAGAAATATATAAGATTATGATAGGCTGAATAGATAGGGTAGAATGTTTTTCTCCCCCATGATAGCCGTATCAAAAACAGGAGCCCACAGGTTTAAGGTGAGGGTATGAAGCAATAAAGGGGATTTGAAAAGAATAGTCTATACATAGAGTAGGTGATCTCTGACATGCGCTGACAGATCTGGTGGTGGAGTCCAATTAAAATACATTTAAACAGGTACTAAAATAGGCAAGGTATGGAATGACTCGTGTAGACAGACAGAATGGAAGTAGATTAGCATGGAAATAATGAGCCAAAGTGTCTTTTTTTTCTGTGTTGTGCAGTTATAATTCCATATGTTTTCAAGTTTGAATATGCTGAATGCATATTTTCGAAAATATAATTCTTAATAATATCGATATTCTTAAAATTAGTTTTATTTTACCTCAGCCCCCAAGTGAGGTTGTATTTCTGTGACTGTCAAAGACATTCACAAACATTCAAAGGCATCAATGGTTTTTACATACAGTTGACACAGGGGCTGGGGTTCACTTGGTTTGGAGTTGATCTGCCCCTGCAGCTGGAGGTTGATTCTGAGAGAAATCCTGTGGTGTTGCACACAGACCTGTGTCATACCAACGTGCTGGAAGCCAGTCTTTCAACCAAAGACTGTGCTTTGGCTCACATTGGTGCCTGAGAAGTCAGTAGTCAGAGGACAGCAGATGATTTGTTTTGTTAGTAACTTCCAGTGATCTGAGGACCTGGATCCCTATGGCTCTCTGTTCATCAACGTTCCATAATGCCTGGTCATTTCCTGTGTACGTACTTTTACAAGGATTAATCCCTCTATAATAATGATCAGTAGGCATAGAGAGAATCTGCATTTACTGACTAGTACAGTGCATCTTTTGGTTCAGTTCTCAAGCATGAGAATTTACAAAACTTAATCCTTGTGTGCACATCCACTAGGATTCCCTGATCCTCCCTGAACAGTGAAAGAAGAAAAAGGAAATACCCAGAAAAGGAGTCTACACTGGCCGGATGTTCCTTGTGGATCCAATATAATGTCCACGTTTACAATGTGGGGTCCTCCACATCTGTGATGGTAGATGTCCAGAGAGATGTCAATGCCTGTGCTCCCAAAATGCTCCATTCTTATTCTTTTCCTTATCAGATCAATCTATGGTGTTTCAATTTTGTTGGCTCAGTTATCAGACTGAACTATGTTGGAATCTTATTTGATGTAGCCCATGGCCACAAGCAATATTGTTTTATTATCTTTCCTCTAGCCTCATGCCTTACGTGATTTCCTTTGTTTTTTCCCCAACTTGGACCAGTTCAAAACAGTCTAACCAGGTCACCCAAACATTGGGCCCAGCCAACCAGATCACAGGCTGTACCTTCTGCAAACCTGCCATTTTATACAATAAACAGCTTCTTATATGAAAATGATCTCAGGTTTAGCAGATCATTAGCAGAAACTCCTTATGTCCACATTCAACTTCTCTGGTTAAGTTATTCCTGAGCAAGAATCAGTTCACATAATGGCAGCTGCAAGGACAGTCTCACAAAATGGATACCTCCATTTCTGTAACCATCACAAGAACAAAGGCTTTTGCTTTCTCTGTTTCCACTGCCCTTGCCTCATTCCTGTTCACTGATCTGTAGATTGTAGTTCTTTCTGGCCAACAACTTGTTTGGAATGATCATTGGAGGATTGAGAGTGCGAGCTCGACCTATGTAAGAGTGGGAACCATTGAAAAAGACACCCAGTTGTGTGTGAGTTTCACTGGGGGTCAATGAAAAGTTAGATTTAAGTGGAGCAGGCACTGTGGGAGCAGTCATTGTGTAAGTGGACAGAGTGGGGAACTGAAACATTGGCTCAAGGGACTTAGTCAAGAAGAGATGGAGACTAAGGTGAATTTCTCTTTTTCTCTAATGATGCACAGATACAACAGCAAGAGTGAAATCAATGATAGTGGTGTACTTCTCTTGCATGATGCTGGAGGTCTGCATGAACTCTAATGTTCCTGATGCCGACAACTACAAGAAGTGCATCTGCTTGTAGCTCCTTGCTGGCCTTGTTGCGTAACTGGAGCTGACACTGGGTGACCTACAGATTTATCAGTCAGGACATTGAGGACTTGGTAGATAGAAGCAACAGGGAGCAATCCCCCTAAGTTGCATGAAGCAGGTAACTGGGTGACTGACAGGAGAGAGAAAGGGAATAGGCAGGTAAGGCAGACAGCAGAGAGTATCATTCTCCTCAATAACAAGTAGACCACTTTGGATACTGTCAGGATGAGGGAATGTGGATAACCTACTGGGGAAAGCTACAGTGGCCAGGTCCCTGGCAGAGTCTGGCGCTGTGGCTCAGAGGGGAAAGAGGGAGAAGAGGAAACCAGTGGTGATAGTGGTGTTTGAGGAATAGACAGGAGATTCTTTGGGCACAAAAGAAATTCCAAAATGGTTTGCTTCCTCTAAGGTGTCGGAGTCAAGAACATCTCAGATCAGGTCCACAACATTCTAAAGGGGGAGGGAGAGCTGCAAGTTGTGGTACATATTCATACCAATGATAAGACAAGGAATAGCGATGCAGAGTGAATATAGGGAGCCGGGAAGGAAGCTAAGAAGCAAGACCTCAAGGGTAGTAATCTCAGGATTGCTGTTTGTGCCATATGCCGGTGCAGGTAAGAATAGGATGATACGGCAAATGAATGTACGATATGGTTGAAGAATTTGGGCAACAGCAGGGTTTCAGATTTATGGATTAATGGGATCACAGTTGAGGAGGTATAGCCTATATAAACGAGTTGGGTTACACCTGAACCCGCGATGGACCAATGTCCTTGTGGGCAAGTTTGCTAGAGCTGTTGGGGAGGGTTTAAGTTAGACTGGCAGGAGGGAAATGGGAACCAGATTGATACTGTAGTTGGTGAAAAGGTAGTCACAATATGTAGAGAGACTGTGAGGAAACCTGGGCAGTTGATAGGGCATAAATGCGGTCAGTTGGATGGGTTGAAATGTCTCTACTTTAGTGCAAGAGAATTAGGACCAAGAGTGATGAACTTTGGCTTGGTCTGTACATAGAATTATGATGTTCGCATTACAGAGACTTTGCTGTCTCAAGGGCAGGAATGGCTACTTGATGTACTGAAGATTAGATGTTTCAAAAAGGACAGGGAGAGAGGTAAAGTGGCAGGGGAGTGGCATTGTTAATCAGCATTTGGGGAGAGGGCTAATTATGATGCTGTTAGGCAGGAACTTTGGAGCATAGATTTTGCAATCGATGAATAAACTCTTCTGGGGCTTCCAGCCAGGTACTGGCATTTATTTTAACTGGCATGTTGATGACAAACTCTGCCATCTTCATCAGGAATGATGCCTGGGCATGTCTAGTCCAGTGGTATTTATACCCCTGTCATCTATCCCTTCTGATTGGATGAGGACTAACCAGTCAGGTTTCTGCTGTCCCTCCTTGTTAATAATTGCATTCCAATTCTAACTGAGAATGAGACCTTCAACTGCGCTAAAATTCTTTTCCTCCAGATTTATTTCAATGGCTTCCTTCACCAGGCAGTCCCAAAAGCCATTGGCACGGCACAGCATCTTTGTGGCCAACCATTTTAATTCTTATTCCCATTCCTGTTCTATCATGTTAGTCCATGGCCTTGTCTTGTGCCACGATAAGGCTACTCTCTGGATAACTGTTTCCTCCAAGCTGTGCAGGTGTGCAGTCATGCATTAACTGAAATAATCCTGCACACACAGCTGGAATTCGATGCACAAGAAACATCATGAAATGTGAAAGATTTTCTTTGTACTGTATTTCATTATACCCTATAATTAATAAATGAAATGAAAAATATGTGATTTTACAATTTTCATTCTAAATGTTTTAATGAGAGGAGACATGATAGAGGTGTACAAGATAATAAGAGGAATAGATAGAGTGGATAGCCAGGCACCGCTGCTCAATACAAGAGGGCATAGCTTTAAGGTAAGGGGTGGGAAGTTCAAGGGGGATATTGGAGGAAGGTTTTTTACTCAGAGAGTGGTTGGTGCATGGAATGCACTGTCTGAGTCAGTGGTGGAGGCAGATACACTAGAGCAGTTTAAGAGACCACTAGACAGGTACATGGAGGAATTTAAGGTGGGGGCTTATATGGGAGGCAGGGTTTGAGGGTCGGCACAACATTGTGGGCCGAAGGGCCTGTACTGTGCTATACTATTCTATATTCTATGTTCTATATGTTAATAGAATGCATGTTATATAAAAACAAGTACCATGCAGTTTTCACGCCATATGAAAAGATCCTGCTCAAAGCAACAGTTGGTCAACGCAACTTTAAAAAAAATACAGGGAATATTGCTCAGGGTGGAAGAGCAACACCTCGTATTCTGTCTGGGTAGGCTCCAATGTGATGGCATGAAAATTAGTCTCTCATTTTGATATTTTTTTTCCATTTCCCCTTACCTCTTGTTTTATTCCCCACTCTGGCCTCTTACCTCTTCACTCCTGCCTATTACATCTCCCTGCTGCCCTTCAGTCTACCCTTCCTTCCATGGCCCACTTTCCTCTCCAATCAGATTCCTTCCACTCGAGCCTTTTACCTTTCCCACCCACTTGGCATCACCTATCACCTTCTAGCTATCCTCCCTCCCCTCCATCCCTCCAGCTTTTTATTCTGGCATCTTCCTCCTTCCTTTCCAGAACTGAAGAAGGTTCTTGGCCCATATAACCAAATGTTTATTCATTTTTGTATATCTTGGCTGACCTACTGATTTCCTCCAGCATTTGTGTGTGTGTTGCTTTGGATTTCCAGCATTTGCAGAACTTCTTGTATTTATTATACTTTTGCAATATTTAAAAAAAAAGTAATTTATAGTAGGACCAGATGGTGCTACTGAAGGAGGGTGACAGGTTACTGGCAGTTTTCAAAGCAAGAAATATGGCATTAATAACATGTTTTATGTGGAAAATTGTGTTATACCATCACCACAAACAATGAAGAGGTGAGTGAAAGCAAGGCTGATTTGAGTGTCGAGGTGTGCAGGTGCAAGACGGAATCTGAGTGAGGTCGAGGCATGGTGGAGTGGCTGGAGTGAGGTCAAGGCATGGTGGAGTAGCTGGAGTGAGGTCAAGGCATGTTCGAGACAAAGTCAGAGTCAGATATGGAGTTGGAGCACAAAGTGCAAAAAATTTGGAGCGGAGTTGTTTCTGAGCCCGTCCACCTAAATCGGGAGCAAAGCTGGGTTCGATCTGAATACTTGACTGATTTAGAAGGTCAAACACAGGCTGGAATGCTGGGCTGAGGCCCAGAGTTTTTCTCTGTGTTAGGGCCTAGGTCTTAGTGCGGGGGTGACCCAGTGCTTGGACAATTTAAACGCCGGGCCAGGTGGACCAAAAGGGAGGGTGTCAGGACCGAAGGAAAGGGTCAGGGCCATTTCATCTCCATGACATTTTACTTTGCTCTCCTCAGTGCTGATGCTAGGCTGTGTCTTGCTCAGACTGCTCCAGGATTAGTGTCTGCGAGCTTTGTAGCAATTTACCCCGCTGTATGATGAAGAGAAACTGAGGTTATGTGCCTGATCCGGCTTCTCTGGGTGTCGGGTTTCAGGACTCAATTTCATTCTGAGTGCAGATGCTTGCTTTATTGTTTCCATCATTTGCTTTATTTTTCCCTCTCTCTGCCAGTTGGGTGTCGGTCTGGTCTTTTTCCAGGTTTCTTGTTTTGTGGCTGCCTGTAAGTAGACGAATCTCAAGGTTGTAAGATTTCTAAATCGTAAAATTTACATTTGATAACGTAAAATTTAAATTTGATAATTTGATAATTTGATAATTTTACAAGGTTCCAGACGGTAGGCTTATTCAGAAAATCAGAAGACATGGGATCCAGGGAGTTTTGGCCAGGTGGATTCAGAATTGGCTTGCCTGCAGAAGGCAGAGGGTGGTGGTGGAGGGAGTACATTCAGATTAGAGGATTGTGACTAGTGGTGTCCCACAAGGATCTGTTCTGGGACCTGGACTTTTTGTGATTTTTATTAATGACCTGGATGTGGGGGTAGAAGGGTGGGTTGGCAAGTTTGCAGACGACACAAAGATTGGTGGTGTTGTAGACAGTGTAGAGGATTGTCCAAGATTGCAGAGAGACATTGATAGGATGCAGAAGTGGGCTGAGAAGTGGCAGATGGAGTTCAACCCGGAGAAGTGTGAGGTGGTACACTTTGGAAGGACAAACTCCAAGGCAGAGTACAAAGTAAATGGCAAGATACTTGGTAGTGTGGAGGAGCAGAGGGATCTGAGGGTACATGTCCACAGATCCCTGAAAATTGCCTCACAGGTACATAGGGTAGTTAAGAAAGCTTATGGAGTGTTAGCTTTCATAAGTCGAGGGATAAAGTTTAAGAGTCACGATGTAATGATGCAGCTCTATAAAACTCTGATTAGGCCACACTTGGAGTACTGTGTCCAATTCTGGTAGCCTCACTATAGGAAGGATGTGGAAGCATTGGAAAGGATACAGAGGAGATTTACCAGGATGCTGCCTGGTTTAGAGAGTATGCATTATGATCAGAGTTTAAGGGAGCTAGGGCTTTACTCTTTGGAGAGAAGGAGGATGAGAGGAGACATGTTAGAGGTGTACAAGATAATAAGAGGAATAGATAGAGTGGATAGCCAGCGCCCCTTCCCCTGGGCACCACTGCTCAATACAAGAGGACATGGCTTTAAGGTAAGGGGTGGGAAGTTCAAGGGGGATATTTGAGGAAGGTTTTTTACTCAGAGAGTGGTTGGTGCATGGAATGCACTGCCTGAGTCAGTGTTGGAGACAGATACACTAGTGAAGTTTAAGAGACTACTAGACAGGTATATGGAGGAATTTAAGGTGGGGGGTTATATGGGAGGCAGGGTTTGAGGGTCGGCACAACATTGTGGGCCGAAGGGCTTGTAATGTGCTGTACTATTCTATGTTCTATAATAAATGTAATTTGAATCGTTGAATGTGTTGCTTATAAAATCCAATATGAAGCTCAGTTCCACCACTGCAGTGTAATTTTAAAATAAGAAGTAGCCCAAACTAGAAACCTTTACACAAGATTTTCAGGTAACCGAGTGCCTGGGAATGCTTGTGATGTGGAATCTATCATGTGCATTAGAAGCATAGCATAATTTCATCAGTTCTTGATTGATTGAAAATCACACAAAATAATGATTTCCTGCTTTCAAATGCATCCAATAGACTCTTTACCTGAAATTTAATCTCCTTTCATCAATATTTTAGTATCAATAATGACAGTAACAAATTTCATGCAGAATTCAAATTGAAATGATATTTCTTCAATATTTTCCCTGTGAAATGTACCTGCTGATTAAGGTAGCTTACTATGGGCTCTCTTTGAGTTCCTCTTAGCAGGTACTAACATACGAACAGCAGATTATCTTGCACATTCGCCATCAGCAGCTTCAAATGGAAAACAAGATATGGAAAGTCTCCTTAGTAGCCGAAAGAGAAAGGCTCAGATTTAATTTCGAAAAAGGGTTGAAGATGTAATTATTTAAGTCAGGGCAACTGAATAATTGCATGTTGCAAAGGCAAAATACAGCAGAAGCTGGAAATTTGGGATATGAGTACCTGGTCAGGTAGCCTGGAAGTGCAGGAGTCTGGAAATGCTGCAATCCGGAGCAGCCAATAATCTGCTGGAGGAACTTAGCAGTCAAGCAGTATCTGTGGGTGGAAAGGAATTATTGATGATTTGGATCAAAACTTTGCATCAGGATAGGTCTGGAGAGAAAAACAATTAGGTTGCTTTTGATACTCCATCTATCCAGGCCTCGTCCAAACAAACTTTCCAGGCTATTCTGTCCAACCTTCCCTTTACTTGGCAACATAAAAGTTACTTTATTTCTAACTTTTCATAGATCCATTGACACATCTAGTAGACCTAATGAATCACACATCTCAGAGGCCCGGTTTGACCCTGGCCTTGGTTGCAGTGTGTGTGGAATTTGCACTTTCCTGTACATAGATCTCCCTCAGGTACTCCAGTTACCTCCCTCATCCAACAATGTGTTGGTAGGTTAAATGGCTGGTGTGAATTGTGCCCAGCATGTAGGTGAGTGGAAGAAATTGTAGAGGAGGCTTGACCCAAAAGCAGAGCAACAGGTATGACTTAGCAGTAAACAACACTTTACTAGTAAACTGCAAAATGACAAGTCATGACAGGCCACAAAACAAGAGAGAACAGGTACAATGCACTACAGATAACAAGGCAACTAAGGGTGAGGAGCAACTCATTGAGGCTGGCTGGTTCAATGGGTGAACAAGATTGGTGGATGAGTACTGGGTTTAAATAGGCTGCAGGTGTGAGTTAGAAATGAGTGGCGGCTGGGTGGAGACTGGGCTGTGCATACCTGTGCAGGTTTGACAGGATCCCCCTCCTACATCTGGCAAGAAACGGAGCAGGGTGGGCTCGGTGGAACTCCTTGATGAGTGATGGATGACAGAAGTGAATCCAGCCCCTGCTCTTCCCTGCTCAGAAGATTGATATAGGAGTTCCTGTTGCTGAACAGCTGATCTAGCACTACAAGCGCATCTGGAGACGAGCCAGGGCTTCTTTGCTGCGCGCCCAGAAACAACATTCCCGGCAGGCTGATCAGCTCCGTCGACAGGTAGGGCCATTCACGCCAGGAGAGGTGGTCTAGTTAGCATCAAGAGCTCTTTCCCTGAAAGTCGAGAGCTGGAAATTGACACTGCGCTACGTGGGACCGTTTGTAGTGGAAAAGGCTGTCAACAGGATTGATTATTCTGGTAATATAGATGGGAGCAATAAACTGGGATGAGAGCTTGTAGGGGATGATCTCTGGTGGACAGCTAGACACAAACCCCAAGCTAGCTGGCTGGGCACCTCTGGCAATTAGCCTGGTATCACTCGACACAGCTGGCAGTGAGAAAGGCCCTCTCCTCTGAGCCTCTTCCAAGCAATCCAGTTGCTGTGAATCATGTCCCAGGACGACAGGACCTCAACCGTTTGCTCCTATTCGGGGACCAGCAGGAGTCAGTAGCTGTGAAGCACTTTGAAGGGTGACAACCCCGTGAAAGAGGAGCTGTGAATTTAGGTTGTGGACTATTCAGTCCAGGGTAGATACTTCTTCCATGCTGATTGGCTCTTTCTGATTGACCATTGCTCTGCGGATGATAGAGAACTAGCTCACTGCGGTTCGGAGGAGGGAGCAGAATGCTCACCAGGAGCAGGAAACAAGTTGTAGGC
Organism: Mobula hypostoma; assembly: GCF_963921235.1. Lineage (NCBI taxonomy): Eukaryota > Metazoa > Chordata > Chondrichthyes > Myliobatiformes > Myliobatidae > Mobula > Mobula hypostoma. The sequence continues at coordinate 70,159,517 of NC_086106.1, forward strand.
GTGAGTCTATCACAAAATTCTGAGGGAAGTCATTGAGCTGAACTACATATTGGAGAAGGTCAAAGGCTGAGGGAAGTTTGGGGATGGCAGTAAAGTGGTCCATCTAGGGGCACTGGCCCACTGCTGCTATGATCATTGGAATAGGCAAACCCCTGTTGTAATCCCTGGCAATGTAGGACCATGAACATTGGGAGATCAGTGGGGCCCGCTGGAGCCCAGAGGGCCGTTGGTTGGAGAAATTTGATTGGGCATATTGAGAGCAGGCAGCGAAGAACTGACATACATCTGCAAACATAGTGGGCCACTTGAAGCAACATCGCAGAAAATCCAGAGTTGATTGTACACCTGCATGGCTGGAGAGGGTGGAGGAGTCAGCCCACTGGAGTGCCTCAAAGAGCATAGCTGCTGGCATGTACATGTAGTTCTCAAGTGTGTTGACTGGAGCAGGCTCGTACTATAGTGACTGTCGGATCTGGTTCTCAAGATTCAAGATGACTGGGGCAAGGATCTGCGGGGATAGAACAATGAAGTGACGGTTGACCTCTTTTTCAGCTGAGTTGTGCTATGAAGGGCAATTCACCTTAGAGTTGTTGGAGCAGATTTGATAGGAGATAATGGGTTGAGTTGGTGGGACTGTTGTATGGATATGGAGTTCTGGTGGTCAATCCAAATCAGGAAGGGTTTGGTGTTTCCCATCTCTAATGTCTCATTTCATCGAAATCCCATTTCATGCTCCCAGTCTCTTACTCCATAGCCCTGCTGTGTAGAGGTGATTGTGTGAGAAGAAAGCACAAGGATGTGTCTTTGCATCCTCTCCTCACGAGGAGAGGACGGTCCTGGTACCCACATTAGATGTGTCCACCTTTAATGCAAAGGTCCAGAGTGTCACCAGGCTCGGATATGGCCCAAGTGTGGAGTGAGAGACACTGTAGCGGGTCGATAGTTCACAGACTTTAATGCAAACAGTGTTAAAGGGGAAATAAAACAATAAACACTGGGCCAAACAGGGCCTTTAACTAAAATTCTCAAATGGAAAATGAAGCCTATACCATGGCTGAAAAGAACAACTAAATATTAAACAAATACCACTACGACGACAAGTATGGAGTTAAATACTATCACAATGAAATAATAATTAGCTAACATGTGCATATTCACAAGCGCAATTGCCATATCTACTGTTCTGATGAACCCGTGGTTGTGACAGGACCCCCTTCCCTAGGCGCAGCCCCAGAGGCGCCACTGACCTGTGTCCACTGGAAGTCCCAGATCAGCAATTTGTCCAAGATATTCTTCGCCAGAATCCAAGTACGTTCTTTTGAACCATACCCTTCCCAGTTCTCAAGGTACTGGACCTTACCATGTACCCGGTGAGATGCCAGGATGCGTGCCGCATAGTATAAACAAGGGAACCATCCACCAGGTGGGGAGGAGGGGGAGGTGGGGTAACTGGGGCCAGGGTAGAGGTAGTAACCAGATTGAGCTGGGAAATATGGAATAATCGGTGGATCTTCAGTGATGCTGATAGACGCAATCTATAGGACATCTTGTTGACAGCCTTTTCCACTACAAACGGTCCCACGTGGCACAGTGTCAATTTCTGGCTCTCGACTTTCAGGAGAAGAGCTCTTGATGCTAACCAGACCACCCCTCCTGGCTTGAATGGCCTTACCTGTCGACAGAGCCAATCAGCCTGCTGGAAATGTTGTTTCTGGACCCGCAGCATGGAAGGCCTGGCTCGTGGCCAGGTGTGCTTGTAGTGCTGGATCAGCTGTTCAGCAGCAGGAACTCGTACGTAAACCTCCTGATCGGGGAAGAGCAGGGGCTGGAATCACTTCTGGCATTCAAAGGGAGACATACCCAGTGGAGGACAACTGGAGATTATTGTGGGCCATCTCTGCCCAAACCAATTGGGAGCTCCAGGACGTGGGATTGAAAGAGGCAAGGCAGCATAGGATTGTCTCCAACTTCTGGTTCGCTCTCTCAGTCTGGCCATTAGATTGGGGATGAAACCCAGATGAGAGGCTTGTTGTAGCTCCTACAAGAGAGTAGAAAGCCTTCCAAAAGCGAGAAGTGAATTGTGGTCCATCATCGGACATTATGTCTTGAGGAAAACCATGGAGCCTGAACACGTGATGAAACAAAAGTTTTTCAGTGTCACGAGCCGATGGGAGCTTGGGGAGGGCAATGAAGTGGATAGCCTTGGAAAATCGATCCACAACGACCAAAATGATGGTGTTTCCATTAGACAGGGGCAGACCAGTGATGAAATCTACTGAGAGGTTGGACCAGGGGTGGTGGGATACAGACAGTTGACATAACAGACCTGCAGGATGCTGTCATGATGTCTTGTTTCAAGCGCAGGCGGGACAGTCAGATACAAACTCATGGACATCCTAGGACATAGATGGCCACCAAAATAGTCTCTTTATAAGCTCCTGAGTCCGTTGAATTCCCGGATGTCCAGCCAGACGGGAGGAGTGACCCCATTGCAACACTTTGGAACACACTATAACAGGGACAAACAGCCAGTTGGGAGGAACCCCATTCAGGCCTGGATCTGATTGTTGGGAGGCCCTCACCTCTGCCTTTATTCCCCAGATCACTGGAGCAGCGATACACGAGCGAGGAAGAATAGGCTCTGGATTGGCATTGTCCTCAACTCTGTCAAACTGCTGGGAGATAGCATCGGCCTTTGTATTCTTGCTGCCGGGACAATAAGTGAAGATGAAATTGAACCATGTGAAGAAGAGAGCGCACCAGGCTTAACGAGAGTTGAGTCTCTTAGCATTCTGAATAGGAGAGGTTCTTTTGATCTGTCCAGACCAAGAATGGATGTTCTGCCCCCTCCAGCTTGTGTCGCCATTCCTCCAGGGCCCCCTTGACAGCCAGAAGCTCCTGGTTTCCAGCATCATAATTCCTCTCAGCCGGAGTCAACCAATGGGAAAGAAAGGCACAAGGGTGTAGCCGGCTATCCGCAGGCCAGCACTGGGAGAGGACAGCTCCAATGTCTACATCGGATTCATCCACCTCGACAATGAATGGCTGAGATGGGTCTGGGTGTTGCAGCAGTGGGGCACTGGTGAAATGTCGCTTTAGCTCGGAAAATGCTTGGTCGGCATCGCCATCCAATGGAATTCTGCCAATGCCTTCTTGGTCAGTGCATTAATTGGAGCCATGATAAAGTCAAAATTCCAGATGAAGCGGCAATAAAAGTTCGCAAACCCCATGAAGCGCCGTACCTGTTTGACACTAGATGTTTTGGGCCACTCTACAACTGCCTGAACTTTACTAGGGTCCATTTGAACACTGGATGGGGTAAGTATATAGCCCAAAAATGACACCCAGTCTTTATAGAATTCAAATTTTTCAGGCTTGGCGTACAGGTTATTTTCAAGAAGCTATCAGAGTACTCTCCAGACATGCTGGACGTGCTCCTGATGACAACGGAAATAGATGAGGATGTCATCTCAATACCCAAACACAAACTGGTTCAACATGTCCCCGAGCACATCGTTAACCAAGGCCTGGAATACAGCAGGGGTGTTGGCTGGACCCAAAGACATTACCAGGTACTCATAGTTACTGTTAGAGGTGTTGAAAGCCATTTTCCACTCATCCCCTTCTCTTAATGAGAATCAGATCATAAACATTGTGCAGATCAATTTTGGAGAATATGGTTGCTGCCTTGAAATGTTCAAATGTAGAAGGGAAGCGGGTAGCGGTTCTTCACAGTCATGTTGTTCAGGGGCCGACAGTCGATGCAGGGATGGAGCTTGCCATCTTTCTTGCTCACAAAAAAGAAGCCCACTCCTGCTGGGGAGGTTGACGGACGGATAAACCCCATGCTCAATGCCTCCTTAATGTATTCCTCCATGGCCACCATTTCAGGACAAGAGAGGGAAAAGAGTTGGCCCCGGGGAGGTCTAGTGCCAGTTAGGAGGTCTATGGTACAGTCGTATAGCGGGTGTAGGGGCAAGGTGGTGGCCTTTCTTTTACTGAAAACCTCAGGGGGATCCACATATTCAGGCGGAATCCTTAGCTGACATAGGAGAGGATTCATGGAGCGGAACTTGAGTTGGAACCAGCCAGATTCCGCTCTTGGAGTACCTTCAGAGACCAATCAATCCGTGGGTTATGTCGGGATAAACAGGGGAGACCAAGTACCAGTGGCAGTTCAGGCGAATTAACAAGAAAGAAAGATATTTTTTCATGATGGTTGCCTTCGAGCACCAGTTGGAACGGTTGGTTGGAAAAGTGGATCTGGCTGATCTTTTCTCTTAATTCCTCAGTTGGAGTTCCCCATCATTGAGCGAGAGAGATGTCCATAAGGTTCCCGGCTGCACCAGAGTCAATAAATGCTTTAAGTTCATGAGTCTGAGACCTCCACGACAAGGAAGCTGTGAGCATTACAGAATTAGGGGAAGCTGACTGAAGAGAAAACCAACCTGACAGGATTCCCATCCCTGCTGACGGGTATTCTCTTTTACTGGACGCATGGAACATGCTGCCCAGCAGTGTCTTGGATCACCACAGTAGAAGGCAGGAACCTGTTCTCCGGCGCCACTCTCGTTCCTCCTGAGACAGATGCTTGTGCCCCACTTGCAAAGGCTCCTCCGTGAGCTGGGTGCTGGGTGGTGAGGGAAGGGGAGAGGGCAAGGAAAGACGGTGATCAGGTGGCGCATAGGAAGTTTGAAACATTCTTTCCCTGCGGCACTCAGTCACCTGGTCGTCCACTCAAATAGCCAGATTAATTAGGTCATCCAGACTATCCTGTTCATCCCGGACAACGATCTCATGCTGGACCCCTGCATTCAATCCATGCTGGAAGGCAGTGATGAGGGATCTCTCATTCCAACCCATCTCTGCTGCAAGGGTACGGAATCTAACTGCATAGACTCTCACCCTTCCTCTGCCTTGGTGCAGGTCCAAGAGTCGATGGGCAGCTTCCTGACCCTGTACTGGAAGATCAAAAACCCTCCTTAACTCTGCCACGAAATGTCGGAACGACTGGGCTGCGGGGTATCCTTGCTCCCGTGAAGCGTTGAACAGGCTGAGTGGAGGTCCGTCAAGAAGATTGACCATGTACGCCAATTTTTGCGCATCATCACCAAAACAACCAGGCTGGGCTTGGAATGTCAGCTCGCATTGGGTGATAAAACTCCTGCAACCATTGGGATCACCAGAATATCTGCCTGGTGGTGGAATACTCGGTTCCTGTACGAACGTGGGACTCAGCTTTGGTCCGGGCACGGGAGCAGGAGCATTAGTAGCAGAGATAGTCGGGGCAGCAGTTAAGGAGGACCTGTGAGATGTTGGGAGTAGGACTGAGACAACCTGAGGATGCTGAATTACGTTGGCAACAACGTTAATGGCTGTCAGCTGATGCTGGCTATTCACAATAAGTTTGTGGATGGTGGCCGTGAGTGTGGAGATCGCAGACACCACAGTTTGATTGTCTGTGGTGAGTTGTTGAACAGATGCAGCTAGGGACGATACTTGTTCCTCCAAGCGAGACTCAGCTTTTCGACACAAGATTATCTGCCTCATTGCCTCCATAACTTCACTGAGAACAGATTCCATTGCCTGTAGCTTGTCTCCTACCTGACCAATGAATTTCATGGCCAAAGTCAGCTGCTTTTTCTCTGCTGGGTCCATCTTTGGTTGGTCGAGACTTGCTGTTATCGGGTTTGGATATGGCCCAAGTGCGGAGTGAAAGACACTGAAGCTGGACAATAGTTCACAGACTTTAATGCGAACAGTATTAAAGGGAAAATGAACACTAAACGCTAGGCCAAACAGGGCCGTTAACTAAAACTCTCAAATGGAAAACGAAACCTACACTGCAGCTGAAAAGAACAACTAAATATTAAATGAATACCACTAGTCTTCAGAGTCAGTTGAATCAACAATTGAATTTCTCAGGCGAGGCCAAATGCAAACAGGCAGCGAAGCTTTGCTGTGCTGTGTCCAAGTCTCGGCTAGCAATACAATGACAGGTATGGAGTTAAATACTATCACATTGAAATAATAATTTATTGACACGTGCATATTCACAAGCGCAATTGCCATATCTACTGCTCTGCCGAATCCGTGGTTGTGACACAGAGGGGTTCCAAAGGCGAAGAATGGGAGCTGTCGTGAAGCATCTTGAGCTTCTCAAAAGAATCATCAGTGGCAACACACCAGGTTATCCATGAGTTAGATAATTTGGTGAGGGGGGTGAGAGGAGTGTAATTTGATTGTAGTTTCTGATAAAATAGTGTTAGAATTTGGAGAAGCCCAAGAAACACTGTTGCTGTTTGAGGGAGCACAGTCGAAGTCATTCAGTGACAGCATGCACCATCTCCAGGTGTATGGTTATGCCATAGCAGGTGAAAGGATATTACTCAGGAAGGAAATAACTGGAGTGTAGAAGTGGCATTTCTCTAACTTGGAGTACAGTTTACATCAGAGGAGATGTTGAAGGACTGAACGAATGTGACAGATGTGGTCCTTAGAGATGATGAGGAAATTCATCAAGGTAGCTTGTCTTTGAGGATCTCATAAATGAAGGCTTGGAAGATGGCTGGACTGTTGTAAAGTCTGAAAGGCATCAGCATGTATTTGTAGTGGCCTGCTGGTGTTATGGATGCCATTGTCCTTTCATCCCTCTGGCAGATGCAGATCAGGCTGTATGCGCTCCGTAGATCCAGTTTGGTGAATATCTGGGCTCCGCAGAGTGTTTTAAATTTGATATCCATCAAGGGAAGGCGGTAGTGGTTCTTAATGGTGAGCTTCTCAAGTCCACAGTAGTCGCTGCAGGAACAGAGACCCCCATCTTTCTTCTTGACAAAGAAGAAACCTGTAGCAGCTGGTGACTGAGATGGTAAATCAAATTGTGCTGTAGTGCTTTGGTAATGTTATAATTCATAGATTGGGTCTTAGGAGGGGAGAGGGAGAATGAATGACGTCTGGGGGGGGCAGCATCACTCCACATTCCAACTGCAAAGATCCTGAATTCTGTGGTGTAATCCAACACTGTGCATGAACCTTGCTGCAGATGAAGAACCCAATCCAGTTCTTCCCTTTCACTTCCCAGATAGTCAAACACCTGGCACATTGCAGTGGTGAATCCTTTAAATTTATTATAGATGGTAGTTTTATTGTCCCAGTGAGTAGTGGCCCAGGTCAGAGCTTGCCTACTCAAAACAGAGATGATGAAGGCAATTTGGCTTGGTCTGTCAAATATAGAGATAGCACGAACTCAAAGTGCAAGACACTGGTACAGGAAGGTGCAACATCGGGTCGGGGATCTGTTAAAGCATTTGATCACTGGAATCTGGGACTCCAAGGGAGGAAATTGATTGAGGCTGGGTTGCTGTAACAGGATGGACAGTTGCTTGAGAGTGGTGAGCAAATGGTCAATGGGTTCCTGTTGCTTCTAGATCATGTGCTCAAGTCAAAAGACAACTTCCTTCAGGCAAGCAATTTCTGCTGGGTCCATCCATTCTGTCAGGAATTGCAGAGCAGGGCAGGAAAGAAGATTAGCAGCAAACAATACTTTATTAAAGAACAGCAAAACAATAAGCATCCAGGAGTCATTCAGTCACAAAACAAGAGGAACAGATACTAACTACCACAGGCAACAAGGTAATTCAAGGCTAGAGTAGTTGGTTGAGGCTGACTGGTGCAATGGGTGAACAATTGCTGTGGATGGGAGCTGGGTTTCAACAGGCTGAGTTGCAAGTGAATTGTAGGTGACTCCTGTTAATCGTGTGGGGACTGGGAGGTGCCTGCCTTTGCAAGCCTGACAGAGAGCCATTAAGACATTTGGGAGTTGCTGGAATGTGGGGAGAATAAAATGAGATTAGTCCATGGTTATTGTAAATGAATACTTGACTATTGGAACAGACTCAGTGGGGCAAAGGTCCTATTTATGTGCTGTGCAACTCTACGATTCTTTTTATAAAAGCGGTGAGATTGCACATTTAACAACTTTATGTCCATGATTCATGGTCAATCTCTCTTAGGCATCCACCTATTGAAGTATTGTGGCTTCTAATGCACTCAATGAAATGGTATTGCATTATAGAAAAGTAAAGCACAGAAACAGGTCTTTTGGCCCATCTAGTCCATGCCAAACTATTTAAACTGGCTACTCCTATCAAAATGCCTCAGCCCACATAGGCCTCCATACCCCTACCATCCATGTACCTATCCAAACTTCTCTTAAATGTTGATTTTGAACTTGCATGCACTACTTGTGCTGGCAGCTTGTACCACACTCTCAAGAACCTCAGTAAAGAATTTTCCCCTCATGTTCCCCTTAAACATTTTACCTTTCACCCTTAACCCATGACCTTCAGCTGTAGTCCTTTCCAAGCCCAGTAGAAAAAAGCCTGCTTGCATTTACGCTATCTATACCCCTCATAATTCTGTACATATCTATCAAGTCTCCACTCAACCTTCTACATTCCAAGGAATAAAGACCTAACCTATTCAGTTTTTCCTTATAACTCATGTTCTGCAATATCGTAAGGCTGCTTATTGTCCAGACCTGACCGGGGCATTCATGATGGTTCTTTATTAGCTCCTGCTCGAAGAAAGCCTTTACACTCTTTCCAAATGTCTTTGATATTCATTCATTAATGGAAAGCATAAATATTTAGTCAAAAAAGGAAATGTGATTAAAGAAAGAATCTTGATGTATCTTTGGAATTTGGATCAGGGATTTATTGCACTCATTGAACCAGATGTAGTTTGCAGATAGCTGATGAACCTGGTATCCACCCCCTCCATTCAGCAACCACAGAAGATCCTTGGGAGTCAACACTGACTGTTCAGCAGACCAAGAGGTCATATGTTGAGGCATTTGACCTCTAGTGCATTCCAGACTCTCTCAGCGCAGTGCATCGGTGCTAAGACATGGATTGCATTAAATTACGCACTCCATCTGGTCACTTCTCCATGTACTGTCAGCACAAACCCATTCAGTCGTCCTGTTCCTGTCACTTCACAAATACCATGTGTACTGTTGAATATTTCTAGCAATTTCTAACATTATTTCACATGCAACTGACAGTTATGTTGTTCTGCAAAATCTTCTGCAATCCCTCAGTGAGGCTAGGTGGTCTTTGTGCTTTTAGGAAATTAAATTGGATATGCTTCAAAATGGGAAAGGAGATCATGCTGATTTACATAATTGCTGCCAGCAGCCAGTATTACATTGCTGTTCATTGGCTGTATACATCAGTAGGGAGCTCGATATATTTTCTGGGGCTTAAAGACAGGCTGCAATTCTTAAGGTGAAGGCACATTCTATCTGAAAGGAGTGATGATTCATTTTACAATAAAGCACAGGAAATCTTGATAAAATTGATGAGTGAGAAGAGAGGTGTCAATCTCAGAGATGAAGAAAATTGTGAGTGAGGCATATCCATTTATAATCGTGACTCTTTTGCAATGCTGAGGTTGAATTAGGTGTTGTTGCAAAAAGGTGCCTGGGAACTCCTCTGCTAATCATTGCCCTTTTCATTGCTGAAGATTGCTGCGAGCATATATGGAATCCAATCACACTGGCTTCCCAGCTGATGCAGAATGCTTTGGAAATTCAGCCAGATCCATTGTAAAATATGTTTTCTGAGATGATTGGTTTCATGTACAGCATTCTTTCATTTAGGACAGCTTTCTTAGAGCTGTATTTGCTTTAAGTCATGCTGGGAGATGGTGGTAAAGATAGTTAGGGTCATCTACCACTGATTCTTCAAAGTTCAAATAAATTTAATATCAAATTACCTATATGTCACCATATGCAACCCGGTGATTCATTGTTTTGCAGACATACTCAATAAATCCACAATAGAATAATACTTTATACTTCATTGTTACCAAACAATTGATACTAGAGCGTACAATCATCACAGCCATATTTGATTCTGTGCTCTGCGCTCCCTGGAGTACAAATCTATAGTAAATATTTAAAAAAATTATAAATCATAAATAGAAAATAGAAAAGGGAAAGTAAGGTAGTGCAAAAAAAATGAGAGGCAGATCTAGATATTTGGAGGGTACGGCTCAGATGCGGGTCAGGATCTGTTCAGCAGTCTTATCACAGTTGGAAAGAAGCTGTTCCCAAATCTGGCCGTACAAGTTTTCAAGCTCCTGTGCCTTCTCCCAGAGGGAAGAGGGAAGAGGGACGAAAAGTGTGTTGTCTGGGTCGGTTGTGTCCTTGATTATCCTGGCAGCACTGCTCCAACAACGCGTTGTGTAAAGTGATAATAAAACCATAATAAAACAAATAAAACACAATAAACCAGAAGAAAACAATAAAAGACTGCACCATCTTAGGTGTTCAACAAGTGAGCAAAAGACAAGCAACTGTGCAAACACAATAAGAAAGAATTAATAATAATAAATAAATAAGCAATAAATATCGAAAACATGAGATGGAGAGTCTTTCGAAGTGAGTCCAAAGGTTGTGCAAACATTTCAATGATGGAGCCAATGTAGTTGAGTGAAGTTATCCCTTTAGGTTCAACTGCCTGATGTTTGAGGGGTAATAACTGTTCTTGAAACTGGTGGTAAGAGTCCTAAGGCTCCTGTACCTTCTTCCTAATGGTAGTAGTAAGAAAAGAGCATATCCGGGTTGGTTGGATTCCCTGATGATAGATGCTCCTGTCCTGTAACACTTCATGTATGTAGCCTCCTGGTAAGCCTTAGGCTCAGTCAGCTTGCTTTCATATAGGGGGAGCAGCCTTCGGGCCCGCCAAACTGGGTAATCAAGTTTATGTAGATGCTGTGTGATATACTCCACCACGCCAAATAACTGACAGTACACCATATGCGATTAAATGATTATACTTATAAGTATTTCTTGGTGATGGGTTAGTAGAAACAAATACAATAAAGGCACCAGGTCCATAAGTTCTGTGCACAAATAATCCGTTGGAGCTCTTACAGAACCGGGTCTCCCTTTCCTCCAGTTGATGTCCTTCGAACTCCGCCAACCCTCGAATGGGGCCACCCTCGGTGGTCGACCAAACTCTCCACACGAGTCTGCCCTCGTCTCCTCTGCTTGCTGAAGACCCTGGGCCTCAGACTCCTGCTCGGGTTCCAGTCCATCACCCAGCTTACAGCATCGTGTCTCCTCTCTCTGCACAAAGCCTGCGAAAACAATGGCTTACAGACACACAAGAAAGAATAACATCTATCCCAATTGGTTAGCAAATGAATACAATTCTCATTATCAGTAATTATAACCCAAACAAGCTGCAGTTAAAATTACAGAGAGGCCATTTTATTATAACATAACAAATAAGCCATTTTATTAGCCTTAGCAGTAACATAAAAGAAGAAACCCTTACACTCTCCCCCCACCAAATTTAGTCTTGTCCTCATGACTTCTCAATAATTCGCCAACCCTTCCTGCAGACACAGAAACCCAATCCAGGTACAAACAGTGACTTTGCTCCCCAAACAGTAGACCTTACACCCTGTTCCTCAGGCGCTACATAGGCCAACCTATCTGGGAGTTTCTTAATCCTCCGAGACCTCCGTACCCCCTCACCTAAACCCTTCAGGCTCGGACACTACTGGGGATACCTTGGGTTTGCTTGCCAAATCCTCCACTGCAACTCGGAGCCCCCTGTCCTGTGTCCAGGGCCCAGCTTCTTTTCCTTCATGGTCCTGCTGTAACCCAGGCTGCCCACAGATAACCCTCCTCACTACCCCTGACTCAGTGGGAGAAGGGCTAGAAGTCTCTTCATCCAACAAGGGGAAGTTAGCGAAAGGCAGCATAGACCACACATCCAGCACTTCATCCTTCGAATCTGTATTTTTCCCCATTTCCTGGACTGGTAGCGTCTGTTTGATTTTCTCCAAACTGAAGCACTTAGCCCGGACTGCTTCTGCAGCCTCTTCAACCTCCTGCAGTTGAGATGACAGCTTCTTCTTGGACTCCTCCAACTCTTGCCACAGTCTCAGCAGTTCTGACCCACTCTTTGTATCCATTTCCATCTGGGACGCAATTACACCACCCGCTTCTTCCAATCTGTTCTGGATTGATTTCTTGAGTTTCTGCTGATCCTTTCGAAGATTGGTCATTGTTTTGTCTCTCTGGATTAATTCATCAGTAAATGACCGCAGTTTCAGCTCAGAATTCCGTTTCCCCGTCTCCACTTTGACGAGTGTGGGCTCGAATTCTTCAATGGTTGTCCCAAAATTGCAGCACTCAGTCTCCAGCCTGCATCTCTGAGCGTTCAGTTCAGCAGTGCAAATCTCCTCACTCAGGAACTGCGTCCTTCTCCAGACCTGGCACTCGTCCAAAGGAAGTTTTACTTTATTAATTCCTAGTCGCCCGGGATCCCTCACTCGCTTCGCTTCATAGTCTTCCAAGGCGAATCCCAAAGCTAAGAGATCATCCAAATACACCAAAACTCCAAACAAATCTACATCCCCCATGGTCTTCCCCATCCTTCGTGGGAAGGTTGCAAGGGCTCCGGATATGCCCTGTGGCATCTTTCTGGACTGGAAGAGTCCGAGGGGACCTACAACGGCCGTCTTCTCCTTGTCGGCATCATTCATCGGGATCTGGCAACATCCACTCCTCAGATCCAGCACATTAAACCACATTGCACCACTCAGACAGACCATCGCATCTTCAGCCCTCAGGACCATATTCTGGTCAATGACAGTGCGCCTGTTCAGAGTCCTATAATCCACACACACGCTGCCTACATCTTTCACGGCGGCAGGGGCCTCTCTCTCACCGAGGTGTCTTCAGCGGTCGACTCCCCTCCCTCATGGTATTTCAGAGCATCCACTAAGAGGGTCTCACCCTCAGATACTTCCCCCAGGCCGTACCACCATCAGCTCTCATTTAAATTCAGAACGAGCCGAGTGCTTCTACACACGTCCTCACAATCAGCTTGAAACACTGGGTGCACAGACAATGCCCCCAAACAGCTCTCACCCACCTCCTCCTGGCAGGCCCCCATGCGCCTCCTCACCAGCGGGGTGTTGGTCCCCTCCAGAATCGAAATGCTGCCTGACGCACCAGGGTCCGGACACGTCAGCACTAACAATTCACGACCCTCAGACACCCACACGTTGGCCTCCGAGAACTACAGTTTCACTGACTAATAACTGTCGGCTGGATAATCACCAGCACTGGTACCCTAAACTTCCAATGCCCTTAATGTTGTCAAGGGTAAGTGCTTCAGAAACTGGTTGTAAAACGAACTGCACAACAACTTAACCTGAGCCCCGGTGTCAAGGATGGCTTTAGCATAGCTTCCAACTATCCGTAACGACACCCGAGGGTGTGGTCCCTCTATGCTTTCAGGAATAGGGTCTGTTCCTTTCCAGGGTTCCTTGGTTCATTGCTGTGAACATGCTCCCCCAGAGACCTCAAGCCATTCCCCCACTGGGCCTCCATCAAGTTTCCTAACACCTCTCTGATCAGCCGAACAACAGAGGGAGGGGCTGATCCCCTTAACCGATTCCCCCGGCACTGCAAGCAATTTATCTGCCCCCCTAGTCAGAGAAGATATCCTGAAAACTTTCCACCAATCTCCTGACACAGGTATGGAAAGCCCCCCAGGTGCTGCATTTTACGTCCAGTTGAACCAAATGCATTTTGCCCCGCTTTCAGATAACTGGCAGCTGTCACTACGGATAATTGAACCTGACAGTTCTGACAACGTCAACAGCCCACCTATCCAAACTTCCAACCAATCCCTGTCGCTTTTCCTCAGCCGAGCACTGACACTCATCTAACAACTGAGAGGTCCGTTCCACCCACGCCTCGTACACCTCTGCCCCTTTAGGGTTGGACATTATCCCAAAAACCAGGCGGAGCCTGCCATAGCTGGAACATTTATTCACAGGCACTACCTCTGAATCAGACCACTCTTTCCTCTATCTCCTAACAGTATGGACAGCCCATGGTCCTGCCTCACCTGGGGCACCAATAGACAGTGGCAGTCCCACCACCAACTCATCAGCACTAGTCTGAACTTGAACAAAGACCTTTGGGGTACCAACAGCCACCCCACCCAACACGCATGCAGTAATAACCAGCAATCCCACAGAGGTACACCAGATTTCCACCCCCGCAGCATGCATAATTTAAACAGGGCAATCACACAGCTTCCACAGAATCCAATCCCAGACGATGGCCCCCACAATGTAGCCTCCTGGTAAGCCTTAGGCTCGCTCAGCTCGCTTTCGTCTAGGGGGAGCAGCCTTCGGCCCTGTCAAACTGGGTAATTAAGTTTGTGTAGATGCTGTGCGATGTACCCCACCACACCAAATAACTGACGGTACACCATATGCAATTAAATGATTACACTTTATAAGTATTTCTTGGTGATGGGTTGGTAGAAACAAATACAATAAAGGCGCCAAGTCAGTAACTCTATCAGTTCTGTGCATAAATAATTTGTTGGAGTTCTTACAGAGCCGGGTCTCCCTTTCCTTCAGTCGCTGTCCTCCGAACACCGCTGACCCTCGAATGGGACCACCCTCGGTGGTCGACCAAACGCTCCACACAAGTCTGTCCTTATTTCCTCCCCTTGCCGGAGACCCCGGGCCTCGGACTCCCGCTCAGGGTCCATTCCATCGCTCAGCTTACAGTATCGCGTCTCCTCTCTCTGTCCCCATCGCGTCTTCTGCACAAAGCCTACGAAAACAATAGCTTACAGACGCACAAGAAAGAATAACATCTATCCCAATTGGTTAGCAAATGAATACAATTCTCGTTATCAGTAACTACAACCCAAACAAGCTGCTACCGTTAACTCAGCAGTTAACATTACAGAGAAGCCATCTTATTATAACTTAACAAAAAAGCCATTTTATTAGTCTTAGCAGTAACATAAAAGAGTGGGTACGTGGCCAAGTGGTTAAGGAATTGGACTAGCGACCTGAAGGTCGTGAGTTCAAGCAGCAGCCGAGGCAACGTGTTGTCTCCTTGAGCAAGGCACTTAATCACACACTGCTCTGCGACGACACCGGTGCCAAGCTATATGGATCCTAATGCCCTTCCCTTGGACAACATTGGTGTCGTGGAGAGGGGAGACTTGCAGCATGGGCAACTGCTGGTCTTCCATACAACCCTGCCCAGGCCTGCGCCCTGGAGAGTGAAGACTTTCCAGGTGCAGATCCATGGTCTCGCAAGACTAACGGATACCTTTTAATATAAAAGAAGAAACCCCTTACATGTATATGTACTCAGTGCTATGGAGGGCTCTACCCATGATGGACTGGCAGGTATTCATTAATTTTTGTAGGATTTTCCATTCATGGACATAGGTATTTCCATACCAGACCATGATGCAACCAGTCAATATACTCTTCACCACACATCTATAGAAGTTTATCAAAGGCTAAGATATCATGTTGAATCCTTGCAAACTCCTAAGGAGGTAGAGGTGATGCTATGCTTAATTAGTAGTATTGCGCATAACCTACAGAACATCGCCATGGTTCACTGGCACCATCTTGCCCTTATTCATAACTCACGTCAGTTTTCCTGGTAAATCTGGCTTGACAAATGTGTAAGCCCCAGCCTAGAGGATGGAGCTGATATTGGTTATTCATTGACTGGTTCATTTTTATGATCTTATATGCACCTTAAAATTTGTAATAATTGTCTAGACCAGCCAAAGTGCATGACCATGCATAACCTAGTCTGTGCGTTAGTCACTGAACCTCACTAATTCTTCACCATTGATCACTGATACACAATTCCTTCCCACCATTGACCCATGACTATGGGACCCAGTACCATGAGAGCCTCTTTCACTGCAGGACCCTTGCTCCTTTATTTTCAAATTCTGTTCCTTCATTGGTTCTCTGTTCCATTATTAACTTAATTGCATGCTCCACAATGATGCAAAGTGTACAGATAAAGCAGTTTCCTTCTCGAGGGTAGATTTAGTCATGCCTAAAGCCGTAATTGGTTTCCAGCAGAGAGCCCTTGATGAAGCAGCTACAGGTACATTAATGGGCAACAAGTTTACGTTTCTGTTAGTACTAAGAAAATTCTAAAAGGTAATTTTTTTGAATTTTTCTTCTGTTCCACCACAGTCCCAGACTCATTTCTTTTCCTTTTCACTTGCCAAAGGAAAGGAATTTACTATGTTACTCAAGGAGGATGGAGTAATAAAAGAATATTTATGGGCAATGTCACTCTAAATGAGAATGGCAGTGACCAGCTCACACACCAACACCAGGAGAAATTATCAACAAGGAAATTACTTGTGGCTCAAAAGGAGCACAAATGAAGAAAAGGCTAGTACGGGGCACCTTGTAGGAATGTGAGGTCACAGACAAGTTTTGCGCAGATGGTATAAATTGCCAGGTTACAGAAGAATGATAATGAGTAAATACATTCAAATGCTTGAAGTGATCAATTGGCGGACCTGACTGAATGGGCCGAATGGCCTATTTTGCTCCTGTGTCTTATGATCGATTCCTGTTGGCTAAACTCTTTCCTGTCTTTTATCCTCTTCCAGATCCCAATTCTCTTACTTTAATTTTCTGGGATTAGATGAATTAGAAAGTATTCCATTATAATGGCCATGTTACATGTTATGCAACATACCACTGTAAATTTTGACTCTTGTTCTTGAGTGTATAGGAATTTGATCTGTGCTATCTCACCTTGGCATCTTGTATGTGCTCAATGCATGAACTTGCAGTGAATTTTAAAAATTTCCAATCACTTATGTGATGGCATGGTGCAGGTAATGCACACATGAAGGGAAGTACAGTATTTCTACTCATAAATTTCAACAAATTAATTCAATAAAGTTATATTAATGTTGTCCCTATCCCCTTCTTTCGATTGTACCAGCTTTATACTGTTTGTAGCAATTCTCGAACTAACCATTTTATTGTCAGCAAGGAAATTCTATTCTATTGGCGGATTGACTGTTCTCTCACAAAGATTCCTGGTAGGGAAATCTCTGAGTTTATCTGTATTTTTGAAAAGAGCTCATTAGGGCTTCATCTCACACATGATCTCAAGATCAAAATTTCCAAGGGGATGTATTCTGGGAATGAATACAAATTTGTTGATGACGAAGGTGTTAATCACTTGTGAAGTTCAGAAAAAGCTAATTCTCAACAAATTTATAGTATGTTAACTCCTTCCTTTATCTCTTTCTGCTCACAGCTTCTTCTAAAGAAATTCATTACTGCAGATTTTTGGATCTGGAGCAACAAACAAACTGCTAGAGAAACTCAATTGCCTCAATGTTGAATGATTGGTCTTACAATTAAAACGATTTCAGATCAAAATGTCAACTATTTCCTCCCAAAAGCTGCTTGACCAAATGAGGAGCTTCAGTATTTTTTTTTCTTTGCAACCTGTCTTTATATCCTTGGAATAGAGTGGGAAGGTCAATTGCTTTACGGTAGATTGACAGCATTCTGTTCATTTTCCCCAGACTGACTCATTTGTCAGTTTGTTTTTAACCTTAGCCATCTCCTTTAGCTATTGCTTTGCAACGGAAATCTAATATCCTTTATGGCAGTCACAAAGTTCCAAACCACAAATAGTTCCATTTCATCACTGATCATTCTCCTTGATCAACAGTTGAATCCCCAATTACCAACTACAGCAAGTATTTATTAATCTCTCAATTCCCTATTTTGATTGCTGGAATATCCCCCGCATTGGCCATCACTTCCAAACCTGAATATAGCTTTGTAAACTAACTGCCAATCTTACCTTTTCACCAATCTTAACGTTCAACTAATAATTTTGCACTTAGAACTTTATTTCTGCAAAAGATCAATCTTTGGAAATTGATCATTATCCCAAGCAATCCATCCATGAACGCCTCCTCCCCCTTTGAATAATTGATCATCCTCTCCCCATCCTCTGACCCAGATTTACCTGAGTGTTTTGTGTGCTCTGTGAAAGTGGACTGTGCAAATGAAGGGGCCAAATAGAACCTTACCATATACTCTTCACTGAGTTATTTTTAAATGTATTCCATGTTCAGAATTTTACATTTGCTTTTGTGTATTTTTTTACAATTGTTGCTTGGGTAGTTCATATTCACTAAAGGTGTTCAAAGTTCCGAGTAAGTATATTACCAAAGTACATATAATACGTATCACCATACACAACTCAGAGATTAATTTTCTTGCAGGCATTCACAGTAAATACAAGAAACACAATAAAATTAATGAAAGATGACCCCAACAGGATGGACTAACAATCAACCTGCAATGTGTCTGCTAAACTCTCAAAGACCTCTCCTGGTACCTGTCTCCAAGCAGTTTAAAGAGTGATGCAATTAGTATGTGAAGAGAATGTGCTCCAAGATTAATTGGTTTGAACTAAGGTCCTGATTAAAAGTTTTAATTAATACATCTACTTTTGTCACAGAATTGACATTACTTTTCGATATTCCGAATGCACTTGAAGGACTCGCATGTATAAGAAAATAGTCAGTTATCTGGGATACACAAACAGAAATAAAATGTGCAGTATTTGTAATATTTCTTTTTGCATATAAAGCTCAAAAACAAATGGGAATAACTGGAAACAATTCACACAATGATTTTTTTGAAGTTCGGCGATTGCGCTTGTGTAGCCAACATTAAAGGTATGGAATTATGGTGATTACTGACCTTGGTCGCACACATCTGTATAATCCTCAAAGTAATATCTATAATGAAGATCTATCTGGATGAAGCTCCCAGAATTTCAATCTCAGAAGGAAATTTTATCCTTCAGGCATTAACTTTGATCTTCAGTGATGCAGATGCATATAACTAACTCCAGTGATTTCCCAAGTTGCCTTATGCTGCTTATTCTAGCCTCGGGTGCTGAATGCATTATGTTTCCTCTGATCCTTGCATATTTAGCCTTACATTGCTTTATCTGAAATTATTTTAGCTAATTGATTCTGTGTTGATTTCATACTATTGCACTAACAAGATATCCTTGAGCAGTCTAGTTCTTCATCATGGAGTCATAGACATGAACAACACAGAAGCAGACTTTTCAGCCCACCTAGGCCATGCTAAAATTTAAACTGCCTAGTCCTGATGACCTGCACTTAGCCTTCCACATCCCTGCCATTCACGTACCTATCAAATTTCTCTTAAACATTGAAATCAAGCTCAGATGCACCACTTGTATTCGCAGCTCATTCCTCATTCTCACGATCCTCTGAGTGAAGAAGCTTCCCTTAATGTTCTTAAACTTTTCACCTTTCACCCTTAAGCCATCTCCTCTGCTTGTAGTCCCACCCAGCATCAGTGGAAAAAGCTTGTTTGAATTTACCCTGTCTATGCCTCTCATAATTTGCTACACCTCCTTCAAGTCTCCCCTCAATCTTCTTCGTTCCAAGGAATAAAGTCCAAACTGATTCAATGTTTCCTTATAACTCAAGTCGTCCAATCTGGCAACATCCTTGTAAATTTTCTCTGGACCCTTTCAACCTTATTTACATCTTGCCTGTAGGAGACCAAAACTACACATAATACACCAAATTAGGCATCATCAATATCCTATACATCTTCAATCTAGCATCCCATCTCCTATTCTAAGTACTTTGATTTATGAAGGCCAAAATGCCAAAAAGTTTTCTTTAAGACCCTCTCTACCTGTGCTGCCACTTTCAATGAATTATGGACCTGTATCCCGAGATACCTTTGTTCTACTGCACTCCTCAGTGTCCTATTGTTCATTATGTAAGGCCTACCCTGGTTTCTCCTTCCAAGTGCAAAACTCCGCAATTGACTGCATTAATTTCTACCTGCAATATTTCAGCTGGTCTAGATCCTGCTGCAAGCTCTGATAGTCTTCCTCACTGTCTACTATACCCCCAGGCTTGGTGTCATACACAAATCCAGTTAACTACATTGATATAGATGACAAACAGCAACAAATCCAGCACCCATTCCTGTGGCACTCCACTAATCACAGGCTTCCCGTCAGAGAGGCAACTACCTACTACCACTCTCTGGTTCCCTCCACACAGCCAATGTCTAATCCAATATATTACTTCATCTTGAATGTCGAGTGACTGAACCTACTTGAGCACTCTCCCATGAAGGACATTTTTAAGTGCATTGCTAAAGTCCATGTAGACAGCATCCACTGCCTTTCCTTAATGAACTTTTTTGGTAACTTCCTAGAAAAATTCTATAAGATTGGTTACACATTACCTACCAAGCACAAAACCAGACTGACTATCCCTAATCATGTCCTGCCTATCCAAATACTCATATATCCAGTCCCACAGAATACCTTCCAATAACTGTCCAATTACAGATGTCAGGCTCACTGACTTAAAATTTTCTGATTTATTTGTAGAGCCTTTCTTATACAAGGAACAACATTAGCTATCCTCCAATTCTCCAGTAACTCGCCTCTCACTAAGGATGATTTAAATATCTCTGATAGGGCTCCTGCAATTTCGGCACTCTCTTCCCATAGGTTCTAAGAGAACATCTTGTCAGGTCCTGGGGATTCATCCAACCCATGTTGCCACAAAACAGCAAACACCTCCTTCTCTGTAATCTGTATATAGTCCATTTCTTCTGTGCTGCTTTCTCTCACTTCTATAGATTCTGTATTCATCTTCTGAGTAAATACAGATACAAAAAATCTGTTAAGATCTCTCCTATTAATTTTCCGTCTATGTGTAGATCACTGTTCTGATCTTCCAGAGGACCAGTTTTGCCCCTTTCAATTCTTTTGCTCTTAACATATCTGCAAAATCCCTTAGAATTCTTCTTTACCTTGTCTGCTGGAACAAACTCATCCCTTCTTTTAACCCTCTTGATTTCTTTCTTAAGTGTTCTCTTGTATTTCTCATACTCCATAATGTCCTCTTTTGACCCAACCTGTCAATACCTGCTATGTATCTCCTTTTTTTTCCTTATCCAGGGCCTCAATTTTTCTTGAAAACCAAAGTATGCTAAACTTACCTTTTATTCTGACAGTCACAAACAAGCTTTGTACTCTTAAAATTTAACTTCTCAAAGTCTCCCACTTACAAAGTGCGCCTTTGACAGAAAACAGTCTGTTCCAATCCACACTTGCCAGATCCTTTCTGATACCATTGAAAGTGGCCTTTCTCTAAATTAGAATTTCAACCTGCTGACGAGACTAATCTTATTCTGTATTTACTTTGAAACTAATGACTTTACGATCACAAGATACAACGTGTGCCCCTATACAAACCACCATCACCTGCCCTATCTCATTCCCTAATAGGAGATCAAGTATTTCACACTGTCATTGGGACTTCTTTGTACTGATTATGGGAACTTTCCAAACACGTTTAACAAACTCTATCCCAGCAGTATGGAAGTCCCAGTCAATATATGGAAGTTTAAAATCACCTATTACAACAACCTTATGATTTTTGTAACAGTCTGCAATCACTCTAGAAATCTGTTCCTCTAAATTCCATGGACTGTAGTCTATAACACAGCTCCATTATTGTGGTCATACCTTCGTCACTTCCACCCATAAAACCTCATTAGGTGAGTCCTCCACTCTGTCCTCTCTGAGCACAGCCGTGATATTTTCCCTGATTCGTAATGTCGATCCTTCCTTTTTCATTCTTCCTGCACTGCCTGTCCTCCTCACCTGACTTTCACATATACCAACAAATACTCCAATCCTATGTCCATGCTATGTCATGACTCTTTAAAATGATGTTATGCCATCAATACTGAAAATACATTCATCTTTTACCCTGTAATTGTTGATTAATAATACTAGAATAACTGGACATTTGCAGATCATTAAAACTGCTGAATTTTTGTACAAAATGTTTAAATCGATAAAGAAAAGTGATAAAGGAAATTCTTTTTCCCTTTATTTCAAACACTTTGAAAAGACATACGAGTACATAATGGTAGAGATCTGGAAGATTATAAGGCCAGCAGGAAGAGTTTAAGAATGAAATTTTTAGGAGAGCCAGAAGGGGCCATAAGAAGGCCTTGGCAAGCAGGATTAAAGAAAACTCCAAGGTATTCTACAAGTATGTGAAGAGCAAGAGGATAAAATGTGAGAGAATAGCACCAATCAAGTGTGACAGTGGAAAAGTATGTATGGAACCGGAGGAGATAGCTGAGGAACTTAATGAATACTTTGCTTCAGTATTCACTACAGAAAAAGGATCTTGGCGATTGTGGAGATGACTTACAGTGGCTTGAAAAACTTGAGCATATAGACATTAAGAAAGAGGATGTGCTGGATCTTTTGGAAAGCATCAAGTTGGATAAGTCTCCGGGACCGGATGAGATGTACCCCAGGCAACTGTGGGAGGTGAGGGATGAGATTGCTGAGCCTCTTGCAATGATCTTTGCATCATCAATGGGGACAGGGGAGGTTCCGGAGGATTGGAGGGTTGCAGATGTTGTTCTCTTATTCAAGATAAGGAGTAGAGATAGTCCAGGAAATTATAGGCCAGTGAGTCTTACTTCAGTGGTTGGTAAGTTGATGGAGAACATCCTGACAGGCAGGATTTATGAACATTTGGAGAGGCATAATATGATTAGGAATAGTCAGCATGGCTTTGTCAAAGACAGGTTGTGCCTTACAAGCCTGATTGAATTTTTTGAAGATGTGACCAAACACACTGATTAAGGTAGAGCAGCAGATGTAGCATATATGGATTTCAGCAAGGTATTTGGTAAGGTGCGCCATGCAAGGCTTATTGAGAAAGTAAGGAGGCATGGGATCCAAGGGGACCTTGCTTTGTGGATCTAGAATTAGCTTGCCCACAGAAGGCAAAGAGTAGTTGTAGACGGGTCATATTCTGCATGGAGGTCTGTTCTGGGACCCCTTCTCTTCATAATTTTTACAAGTGATCTGGATGAGGAAGTGGAAGGATAGGTTAGTAAATTTGCTGATGACACAAAGGTTGAGGGTGTTGTGGATAGCGTGGAGAGCTGTCAGAGGTTACAGTGGTAGATGGAGTTCAACCCAGATAAGTGTGAGGTGGTTCATTTTGGTAGGTCAAATATGGTGACAGAATATAGTATAAATGGTAAGACTCTTAGTAGTGTGGAGGATCAGAGGGATCTTGGGGTCTGAGTCCATAGGACACTCAAAGTTGCTGTGCAGGTTGGCTCTGTGGTTAAGAAGGCATACAGTGCATTGGCCTTCATCAACCATGGGATTGAGCTGAGAGGTAATGTTGCAGCTATATAGGACCCTGGTCAAACCCCATTTGGAGTATAGTGCTCAGTTCTGGTCACCTCACGAGAGGAAGGATGTGGAAACTATAGAAAGGGTGCAGGGGAGATTTACAAGAATGTTGCCTGGGGAGCGTGCCTTATGGGAGCCTGTTCTCCTTGGAGTGGCGGAGGATGAGAGGTGACCTGATAGAGGTGTATAAGATGATGAGAGGCATTGATTGAGAGCTTTTTCCCAGGGCTGAAATGGCTAACACGAGAGAGCACAGTTTTAAGGTGCTTGGAAGAAGGTACAGAGAAGATGTCAGGGGTAAGATTTTCACGCAGAGTGATGAATGCAGGGAATGGGCTGCTGGCAATGGTGGTGGAGGAAGATACGATAGGTCTTCTAAAAGTCTCCTGTATAGGTACTTGGAGCTTAGAAAAATAGTGGGCTAAGGGTAATCCTAGGCAATTTCTAAAGTGTACATGTTCGGCACAGCATTGTAGGCCAAAGGGCCTGTATTGTTCGGCAGTTTTTCTATGTTTCTATGTTCTAAGTTTAGAAGTAATAAAAGAGAGCTATGAACCAAAATGATAACTTAGTTTTAGTTTCAGCTCTCAAGGACATTCTTGGCAGCAAAATACAAAACATGTTGACAAAAAAAAACTATTTCAAAGAAACACAATTGCAGCATATGTGGGTACACAAAATCCAAAGTTCGAAGTTTAAAATACAATTACTATCCAAGTATGTATACCATATACATCCTTGAGATTTGTCACCTTGCAGGACTCCTCGAAACAAATAAACCCTGTATAACTCATTTTAAAAAAAGGAGTGACAAGCACCAAATGTGCAGGAAAAACCATGCAAACAAGGATGCTGGGTATAAATCCTTAACTAACTGCACTGTGGGCGTACCTTCATGAGAAGAACGGTAGTGTTTCAAGAAGGTAGCTCTCCACCGCTTCTCAAGGGAAGTTAAGGAAGGGAAACATTTATTTTACGAGCAATGCCTTTTCCTGAACAATAAAAATAACACAATTATATAATAGCAATTATAAAGCCATTGTTGGAGCGAGCCAGTGTTAGAGTGGGAAGGACTTTTGGGTTTGGCTCATGAGGCTAAGGTGAGGTATGTATCTGGTAAGTTCCTCCTTCTTTATTCTTCATTCCTCGTCTGTTAGAGCATAGTTAAAGCAGTGAGAATTTTTCCAGGGGCAGTGTTATGTTCTTAGTGTATGATGTGGGAATTCTGCAAGACCTACGGCCTCCCAGATAATCACATCTGCACCAGGTGCACAGAGGTGCAGCTCCTCAGGGAACGTGTTAAAGAAGTGGAGCTGCAGTTCAATGACATTCGGCTCATATGGGAGGCTGAGGAAATAATAGATAGAAGCTACAGAGAGTTAATCACTCCTAGGTTGCAGGAGGCAGGTAACTGGGTGACTGTCAGGAGAAGGAAGGGAAATGGGCAGGCGGTACAGAGTACCCTTGTGGACTTTTCCCTCAATAACAAGTACACTGTTTTGGATAGTGTTGAGGGGAATGACCTACTCGGTAGGACCCACAACTACCGGTTCTCTGGTACTGAGTGATGCTGTGGCTGAGAAGAGAAGAGATATGAAAAGGATTGCAGTAGAGATAAGAGCTTCCATAGTTAGAGGAATAGAGATGAGATTCTGTGTATGTGATAAGGACAGCTGGATGGTATGTTGCCTCCCAGGTGTCTGGGTCAGGGATGGTTAGGATCAGGTCCACGCATTCTAAAGGGGAGGGGGGAGTGCGGTAAGCAGCCAGATTACTTGGTACCTACTGGCACCAAAGTAGGAAAAGTGAGGAGGTCCTGAAGAGAGATTTTAGGGAGCTAGGCAGAAAGCTGAATGGCAGAACTGTCAGGGTAATAATCTCTGGATTGCTGCCTGTGCCATGTGTCAGTGAAGGTAACAATTGAATCATTTAGCATTTAAATGCGTTGCTGAGGAACTGGTGTAGGGGGCAGAGGTACACATTTCTGGAACATTGGGATCTCTTCTGGGAAAGGTATGATCTGTATAAATAGGACTGGTTACCACATGAACCCGAGGGTGACCAATATCGTTGAATGCAGGTTCGCTAGAGCTGTTCGGGAGGGTTTGAATGAAATTGGCAGGGTGTTTAGGAACCAGAGTGATGAGGCTGAGGATGGGGCAGTTGGTTTACAAACAAAGGCAGAGTGTAGTAAGACTGCCAGCAAGAGCAGGCAGATAATGTGCAAAATGGCAGTCAACAAAATGGCTGGAATTTCTGAGAGCAATTCTGAAGGTGTAGGATAGAAGGTAACAGCAGAAGGCAACTAAAAGTCATGCAGAGAGAAAAAAGGAAATATTGAGATAGCTAATAATTTTAAAGACAATACCAAAAGATTCTTCAAACATATAAATGTTAATAGAGAGTCAAGGGTAGATATCAGACAATGCTGGAGAGGTAGTAACGAGATACAAAGCAATGGCTTCAGTCTTCACTGTGAAAACACTAGCAGTATGCCAGAAATTCAAGGGTGTCAGGAGTCGGAAGTGATTGTAGTTGTCTTCACTAGGGAGAAGGTGCAGGGAAGTCAATAAATCTCATGGACCAGATAGTCTACCTTTGGGCTTCTGAAAGAGGAGACTGGAGATTTTGTGGATCAATAGATTCTGGCATGGTTCCAGAGGACTTTTTTGCCACAGGGCAATTTACAATGACCAATTAGCCTATTAACTGGTAGGCCTTTGTAATGTGGGAGGAAACTGGAGCAGCCGGTGACATTCCACACAGTCACGGGGAGAATGTACAAATTCCTGACAGGCAGTGGCAGGAATAAAAGCAAGGATGTCATGTTGAAGCTTTACACGGC
Organism: Mobula hypostoma; assembly: GCF_963921235.1. Classification (NCBI taxonomy): domain Eukaryota; kingdom Metazoa; phylum Chordata; class Chondrichthyes; order Myliobatiformes; family Myliobatidae; genus Mobula; species Mobula hypostoma. The sequence goes on from NC_086106.1 coordinate 70,185,538, forward strand.
ACTGATGAGGCTTCACTTAGAGGTTTTTACTTTCTGTGTCCACTATCCAAGAAAGGATGTGCCGACATTGCAGAGGAACTTCACTAGAATGATTCTGGCAATTAAAAGGGTTACCATATAATGACCGATTGATGGCTCTTGGTACTCACTGGAATTCAGAACAGTGAGGAGGGATCTCATTGAAACTATCAAATGTTGAAAGGCCTCAATAAAGTGGATATGGAGAAGATGTTTCCTGTGGTGGGATAGTCTAGGACCAAAGGGCACAGCATCAGTATAGAGAGATATCCATTTAGAATGGAAATGAGTAGGAATTTCTTTAGCTAGAATGGTGAATCTGTGGAATTTGTTACTACAGGTGGCTGTCATTGGGTATATTCAAGTTAGAGGTTGATAGATTCTTGACTTGTCAGTGCATGAATAGTTATGAGGAGAAGGCATGAGTTTGGGGCTGAGAAGGAGATGGATCAGCATGAGATGGTGGAGCAGGCTCAATGGCCCAATGGCCTAATTCTGCTCCTATATCTTATAGTCGTATTGTCCTATGTTAAGTGTCCTATTTCTGGGTACTTCTGGGTAGACCACAAAATTATTTATTTCACTCTTTTAATCTATTTTTCATCTTTAATGTGTTTATAGACTTGTTAGGGCCTGTAATTTGCGGTTTGGAAGTCGATTGAGTTATCCAGCATTTTGCTGTCTCCAAGAAGATACCAGGAAGCAGTGAGTGTGAGCCTCAAGGTGAAGAAATTACAAGATGGGGTGTGCGCCGCTTTTCGACTGTATTTTGCCAGTTAATGCTTCCTTTATTTGCCAATGAAAAGGCAAGGGAGATTGAAACGTCAAGGTGAATGTGGAAGGGGGGCGCCGACTACCTGCCTTTTATTCGCTGGTGGGATCACTCTGTTGCTTTAGAAGGAGAGTGTGCGGACTATTGCTGTGCCTGGAGGCAGGTCTCTGCATTTAAGTGATGTTTCTCTCTTTCGATGATGTGGAGGATGTTACAGAGGCATTGTGTTTATGGATTGGGACTGTGGACTATGGACTTTTTCAGACTTATGGTTTTTACATTCTGTGCTTTTGCCCGTTCTTCTTTGTTTCTTTTTGTGCAGGGGGAGGGGTTTTGTGGGGGTTGATGATCATGTTGCTGGTCTTTTTTCTGTCCTGGGGAGTGGGTTTGGTGTTTCTCTTTGAACGGACTTCCATGTTTTTTTCTTTAGTTCATGGCTAGCTGGAGAAGAAAAAATTCAAAACTGTATTCTGTATACATACTTTGATCGTAAATGAACTTTTGAGCCTTTGAATGTCATGGTCCGGTCCGTGAAGTCCGTATTCCGGTTCACGGTCCGGTCCATCGACCCTTGCTACAGGTTTTCCTGTCTACCCTGTTTCTGTTCTTGTTGAGCTCTAATTGAGGCAGCTGATGCTCGTTGGGGCTGACTGCATAAATACCTTCAGAGACCAGGGCGTGGCGGCTGGATTGTTCTTGTCCTTGTATCCCTTCCTCTGCCTTCTGTTTCCTCGCCTGAAGCCCTGCTTTGTCTTGTCGGTAATTCTCGCCTTGCCTGAAGTTCTCGTCTCGCCTTGCTTTGCCAGAAGCCTTGCCTTGTCTTGCTGTCTTGTCCTGGAGTCACCCGGTACCTAGCTCCTTTCCTGTCCCTTGCCTCCGCCCAGGTAAGCCAGGCCGTTTTGCCGTTACCTGCGGTTGGTTCTGTCCCTTCCTGTCCCTTGCCTCTATCGGGTGGTGATCCACGCCCTGCCCAGGAGTACTGCGCCCTGCCCAGGAGTACCGCGCCCTGCCCAGGTGAACCGCGTCCTGTCCTGGAGAAACCTGCCTATCCTCAAGCCTGAAAACTGCTGCCTCCTGCCTCCTGCCAAGCCTCGCCTCAAGCCTGAAGACTCAAGTCTCCTGCCTCCTGCCAAGCCTCGCCTCAAGTCTCTAAGACTCCAGCCTCATCCTGCCTGCCAGCCAAGCCTTGTCCTTGCCTGGTTCTGGGGTCCAAGCCAGAGGCAAGACCCAGGTACTGGGTCCTTGTCCAATCTCTGGCTCGGAGTTCAAGCCCGGGCTCCTAGCTCTTTTATCCAGTCCTGTTCCGGCTTCCCAGTTTTCCTGTCCATGTCCCTGTCATTGTGCTGTATCCTAGTCCTGTCGCTAGTACTTCAGTGTCTGTGTCTTGCACTTGGGTCTGTTCCCAGCCACCGCCTTATGACATTGAAGTAGAGTAAGTCTACATTATTTCAAGTAAAGCAGAACGTGAAAGAACATGTTTCAAAAGATAATGTTCCTAAATAACTTTAAAAAGGTAAGGTTTACAATTTTTCCTCTTATTGCTATGTCTAGACCCTAGAATTACAGTTCCAAGTTAAAGCTTTACATATTATGTTTAAAATGAAGATAAATCACTTCACTTCAAAGGTTATGAATCTATGGACTTCTGAATCCATGGGATTTCCATTTAGAATGTCCTATAATCCCTCATACCAAGTTCAGTAAAGAACTTCCTGCTAGTCTTCACCACATAAGTCCAGTCAGATATCTAGAGCATCAAAAACTCACTTCTCTCCCAACTCCTGCAAAAATATTCATAACCAACTCAAGTTCTCCTAGAAATCTGATGGCACCAATCTTATTCAAATGTTCCATGGCATTCCACTGTGCAGAATGTTATCAAGAAAAACACGATGGGTTGATACAACATTCCTAATCTGATCAAGTGACTCCTTAGCTTAGCAGAAACCAAAATACTGGGCTGTAAAGATTGATTAACAGAACACACTGCATTTTACAGAAAAGCTACAGAAATTAAAAATATCCAACAGCATATCTGTAGTAATACAATAAAACGTGTTCTTAACCAAGGTATTATACCTGCTTAGAGGTGAAAATTTTCAGTCACACATCCCCACGCTTCATTGTCCACATCTGGTTAGATGTGGATGTACCAGCAAAGGCTATAATCATGATCATCTTTAAGGAAAGATACAAGTATTATCTGTGGTAACCACTGTGGATGTTCATTGCAGCTGGGCACAGGAAGAAATATTATGAAGTTCTTCTCAACCACCTCCTCCCAATGACGAAATTGGTTCTGTTCACCAAGAGACACAGTGGACTTAATCTTCTCTGTGTAAAATGTTCAAGAAATTTCCATCCCATTTTCAGTTAAAGGGAGTTCATTGGCTGCACAAAGCCTTTGACACCATCCAAATTTAGTCCTCTTTTCTCTTTCCACAGATTTGGCCTGACGTGCTGAGGATCTTCTACTTTTGTTTTAGATTTCCAGCATGTGTTTTTTCCTTATAATTTTTGAAATACAGCTAATTTCAGTGATTTGGGTGCAAAACTTTTGCCTCACATTTCTCTCCATCCTTCATTCCATGATACTGCATCTCATCTTCAACAGCCTTCCTGCAGGTGAAGAGATAATCTACAGATGAATGGTAAACTATACTGACCACTCTGTTACCCAAACTCTGGGTGTGATTGGGTCTTCCTTCTTACAAAGAAGATAACCAAGGCAAAACTACCATAAAACAAAAGTAGAGCTTACTGGAAATACACAGCAGGTCAAAACAACTCCTGTACAGAGAGGAGCAGAGTTAATTCAGGACAATGATCTCTTATCAGAAGCAATAAAACATCCTTCATGAACGCATTCCAAAGTATGGCAATGTATGGTACAAAAGATCAAAACTCATACCACACAGTACCCTCAGTTGATGTTATATTAACATTCAGATAAAGCAAATACTAGACATCCTTTGAAAATAACATAATAATTACTGGAGAATGAAAACAATATTCTGCAAAATTGAACTGAAATTGTTCTAGGATGAATAGCTGCTGAAAGGACTATCCATACAATATTAATGTGCTGGATTTTCAGAAAATTATATATAGAAAATTTCTTATCTCCCAATGCATTATTTGTGTTCTATTAATTGCAAATTAGATGTTATAAAAGGCTTGCTAAATCATATTTTTTTAGGTTACAGCTCATTAATAGCTGATGGATGCCACATTCAGTAGAAAGATAGTTATGCAGCATTGCACAATTTAGAGGAGAAATGCTCAATTACTGAAGATATTCCAAGAAAACCAATTCCCAGGTGCCATTACTATTGCTTTCCCCAATGTTTTCTTTGATTCCTGCATCTAACAAGAATGTTGCTTTTGTTCTTCCTTTGCAGAAAAAGTATGACACTCCAATACATTTGCGCAAGCTGACAAACAATTTGTTCAAACATGGAAAGATATTTTATATAAATTAGTAAATAATTCTCAGCCTCAAGGGAAGCTGCCTAACCAAAAACGATGAACAGATAATTAGGCAATGCATTTCTAATTGCTGCAGCACATCTCCAGAGACTTGCTCCTGGGCATCTGTTTATATCCATGAAATATGATCCATTGTAAATAACAAGCATATTTTCTCTCCTTAAATTCTTCCAAAATGTATTCTTCATATTTATGTATTTACCGATGCAGCAGACTTTATTTGTGGTGAAGTGGCAATGTTAATTGCAGAAAGAAAAAGTGCTTTATTCTGCTAATTTACCAATTAATTCCAAAGCATTGGCTACTAAAATTTGCAATTGCTTGCATCCCTGTTAAGAAAATAACCCTCCATTTATGACAGATTGATGTCATTAAACCTTATCTCTTCCATTCTAAATGCTGTGTTGGATGTACAGAGATTTTAAATACTTGAAATGTTTAGACAAGAATATGCTCCTAAATTAAATTAGGTGGAGTACGGCACTGAGAGCATCACTAAGTCGTGAATGAAAGAAATTCACACCTGGGAGCTTAACATCCGAAGATACACATGCATCAAAGGGACTGGCAAGTGGGCAGAGGGTATAAATTGAAATCAAAAACTTAGAAAGAAGTGACATAGAATCAGATGATGCAGAATGTTTGTGGGAAGAGGTCAGAAACTGCAAGGGAAAATAGACCCTGATGAGAGTTACATACACGCATTCAAGCCAGGATGCGGGGAACAAATTAAAATGTGAGATAGAAAAAGCATGTCAAAATGCAATGTTACGGTGGTCATGGGGGTTTTCAATATTCAGGTAGATTGGGAAAATCCAGTTGCTCTGGGTCCCAAGAGAAGGAATTTATAGAATACCTACAAGAAGGCTTTTTAGTACTGCTAGTGCACTTTGAAACTCAGAAGTTAAAATTGCATGTATTGGTATTACATTGGAGTAAAGGAGCTATAAGTGCGAGGAGCTAGCCAAAGTTGAGTGGACGGTGACACAAGCATGGATTACAATAGAGCAATAATGGCTGGGGTGACTGGGAATAAATTGGAAGCCGCAAGATGAGTTTATCCCAAAGAAGATGAAGCAGTCTGGGAGCCTGGTAGTGTAGTGGTTAGCACAACACTGTTACAGATTAGGGCGTCAGGTTCATTCCGATGTCATCTCTAAGGAGTTTGTACTTCCCTGTGAATACGTGGGCTTCTTCTGTGTGCTCCAGCTTCCTCCCACTGTCCAAAGACGTACAGGTTAGTAGGTTGGTTGTTGTAAATTGGGGTTAAATTGGTGTGTTGCTAGTAGCACAGTTCAAAGGGCCAGAATGGCTGACAGTACTGTGTCAAAGTCTTAGGCACATATATAGAGCCTATCAAAAGTATTCACCTCCTCTTGGAAGTTTTCATGTTTTATTGTTTTACAGCATTGAATCACAGTGGATTTAATTTGGCTTTTTTGACACAGATCAACAGAAAAAGACTGTTATGTTGGAGAAAACAGATCTTGACAAAGTGATCTAAATTAATTACAAATATAAAACATAAAATAATTGATTGCATAAGTATTCACCCCTTTAATATTACACACCAAATCATCGCTAGAGCAGCCAATTGGTTCCAGAAGTCACATAATTAGTTAAATTGGATCTGTTTTTGGAGAACTGTGTGTAGTCAAGGTGTTTCAATTGATTGTAATAAAAATACACCTGCATCTGGAAGTCCAACTGTTGATGAGTCAGTATCCTTGCAAAGATTACACCATGAAGGCAAAAGAACATTCCAAGCAACTCTGCAGAAAAGTTACTGAAAAGCACCTGTCAGGTGATGGATGTAAGAAAATTTCCAAGTCGCTGAATATCCCTTGGAGTACAATTCAGACAATCATCAAGAAATAGAAAGAATATGGCACAGCTGGAAATCTGTCCAGAGCACTGAGTGACTGTGCAAGAAGGGGACAAGTGAGGGAGGCCATTGAGAGACCTATGACAGCTCTGGAGGAGATCCAAGTTTCAGTGGTTGAGATGGGAGACACTGCACATACAACAACTGTTGTCCAGGTGTTTCACCAGTCACAGCTTTATGGGAGAGTGGCAAAGAGAAAACTACTGTTGAAAAACTTATATGGAATCTCAGCTAGAGTTTGCCACAAGGCATGTGGAACTCTGAAGTCAGGTGGAAGAAGGTTCTATGGTCTGATAAAACCAAAATTCAATGTTTTGGCCATCAGATTAAACACTATTTGGCATAAGCCAAGCACAACACATGATAAAAAAAAACTCACCATTCCTATTGTGAAGCATGGTGGTGGCTGCATAATGCTGTGGCAGGTCCTGTTGCATCACTGTAGAAGGACCTGGAAGGCTTGTGAAGGTAGAGGGTAAAATGAATGCAGCAAATACAGGGAAATCCTGGAGGAAAACACAATGCAGTCTGTAAGAGAACTGCAATTTGGGAGATTTGTTTTCCAGCAAGACAATGATCCCAAGCATAAAGCCAAAGCTACACAGCAGCAGTTTAAAAACAACAAAGTTAATGCTCTACAATGGCCAAGTCAGAGTCCAGACCTCAATCCAACTGAAAATTTGTGGCTGAACTTGAAAAGTGCTGTTCACTCATGATCCCCATGCTACCTAACAGAGCTTGAGCAGTTTTGTACAGACCAATGGGACAAATTGCAGTGTCCAGATGTGCAAAGCTGATAGTGACCTATCCACACAGACTCAAGGCTGTGATGGTAAACCATTATTCTGATATGGGTCCCAATTGTGGACTGAGACTGGGAAAGGAGCAGGGAGAGAGGAATCATGGTTGAGAAAAGGGGAAGGGAGAGGGAAGGGCTTGGGAAGCATTATCAAGGCATTCTGTAATAATAAATCAATTGTTTGAAATCAAATGACCTTGCCTAGTGTCTCAGAGCTGGGTGTATCTGCACTCATGCTACCCACCCGCTCCTGCCTCTCCTTCTCTGTCACCTGTCCCACTCGCCTCCCACAGTGCTCCACCCTCGCCATTCCTAACATTCTTTGCTCCTCCAGATTTACAAACTTACTCTCTGCCTCAAGTTGACAAATACAGTACTGTGCAAAAGTTTTGGGCACCCCAGCCTCAGACTTTCTCACAGTCCAATATACCACACACTATCTCTAAATAAATCGAAGGAAGGCTGAGGCAGTGGTTGACAAGAACTGTTCCCTCTAAGCTACACAGGTGTGTAAATGTGCAGTAACTGAACTGCTCCTGTGCACTTAGTCTTTGTTATTGTGCAGCTGTAATTTTCTGTTCTATAATGTGCCACACAGTTTTTAGACCATATAAAAGTGTCCTGCTCAGAACCATAGTTGGTCGGTGCAGCTGTGAAATAAAATAGAGAGAACATACCGACCAGGGAAGTCAAAGACAGCAGATAAGTAAAAGAGAGGGCATACAATAATAACAAGTATTGATGGGAAGCTAGAGGATTGGGAAGCTTAAAAAAAGGCAATTAAAAAAGTGAGAATGAGAGGTAACTTGATAGAAGTGTACAATTTGACAAGAAGCATAAATCTTATGGATTGACTGCTTTACGGAAGGTAAAAAGTGGGAGTAAAGGGAGCTTTTCTTGTTGAATCCTGGTGGCACTCTGTCAAGGTTAGGGTTGGGTACACTATAGTTCACATTATACGTGAATAATCTGGACGATGGAATTGATGGCTATGTCGCCAAGTTTGCAGATGATGCAAAGAAACGTGGAGGAACAGGTAGTGTTGAAGAAGTTGAGAGCATGCAAAAGGAATTAGACAGATTAGGAGAATAGGCGAAGAAGTGATTCAAAGATTCAAAGAATCAAAGTACATTTATTATCAAAGTACCTATGCGACACATAACCCTGAGATTTGTCTTCTCACAGGCAACCATGAAGCAAAGAAAAAACATTGATCCCTTTTAAAGGAAAGCATCAAACCCAAAAGCAATTGGAATACAGTGTAGGAAAGTACATGGTCATGCACTTAGGTAGAAGGAATAAAGGCATAGACTATATCCTAAATGGGAAGAAAATTCAAAAATCAGAGATGCAGGGAGACCTGAGAATCCTCGTGCAGAATGCCTTAAAGGTTAACTTGTAAGTTGAGATGGTAGTGAGGAAAAGAATGTAATATTAACATTCACTTTGAAAGGAACAGTGCCTTGCTTTTAGTTAGCTGCACGGTGGGTTTTTTTTGGGGGTTTTTTTTTTCTTTTTTTTCCATTGATATATATAAAATTTAGTATACTATTATGTTATCTTGGTTTCTTATGCTTAAATTACATTGTTTGTAGTATTTTCTTTTTGGTATTGTTATCTTTTGGAATTTTATTATACTTTAACATTGTATTAATGTTTATATGGCTTACCTTTTTTGTATACTTACTCAATAAAAAGATTTAAAAGAAAGGAACAGAATATAAAACCAAGAATGTAATGCTGAGTCATCATAAGGCATTGATGCGATTGCATTTGGAGTATTGTGAGCAGTTTTACGCCCATGTCTAAGAAAGGATGTGCTCGAATTAGAGAGGGCCCAGAGGATGCTCATGAGAATGATCCTGAGAATGAGAGGGTTAACGCATGAGAAGCATTTGAATGCTCTGGGCCTGCACTCACAGGAGTTAAAAAGAAAGACTGGTGGGGAGGAGGATCTCATTGAAACCTATCGAATATTAAAAAGCCTGGATAGAGTGGATATAGATAGAATAATTTCAATAGGGGCAAGTCTAGGATCAGAGGATTCAGTCTTAAAATAGAAGGATGTCCCATAGAACAGAGATGAGAAGGATTTCTTTAGCCAGAAGGTGGTGAATCTGTGGAATTTATTGTCACAGATGTCTGTGGAGGCCAAATCATTAGGTATACTTAAAACAATTGTTGATAAGATCTTGATTAGTAAGAGCATCAACGGTTACAAGGAGAATGCTGGAGAAGGAGAGTGAGAGGGAAAATAAATCAGCCATGACTGAATGTGGAGCAGACTCAATGGGCTGATTGAGCTAAATTTTTATAAAAATAAACACTAAAATACAAACAAAAACTACATGTATTTGTGTCCCGAATAATAATTAATATTTAGCACAGGACCTTATTAGCACTGTAAAATATTTTAGAATATGTTATGAGATAGAAAAAGATAGATAGATGGAGAAAGAGAGAGAAAGAGAGATAGATATTTGTACATTGTGAGCATCTATCCCATTTTCAATCATGTTTTATAAAACCAGTTTGTTTCTTATGGAGATAGAATGATTCTGAAATCGGTCTTTCTCTTTCTTCCACTTCTTCATCTTAGCAGCCTGTGGTTCCAAAGAGAACCAACAGTTCACAATATTGTATGGGTGCAGTAAATGACATTTTTGATTTGCATATCAAAAGCAACATAATTCATTTGAATGGGTTCACTGACCTGAATGTAACATACTGTATATATGACGGTAAGTGGTTTGATGTTTTCATTATAAAACATGAGCTGGGTCAAGCACAGCTCTGCCCATTGCAGTGTTCTATCTGTTAATCTCAGCTATTGTAAATCATGAAGAACATTTATTTTTCATTAAAAAATAAACTGTTGGAGAAACCCAGTGAGTCAAACAGCATCCGTGGAGGAAAATATACACAATATTTTGGGTCAAGAACCTTCATCTGGAATTATATTTGGATTACGACCATTCAGTCTAGAATAAAGGTCTTCATCTAAAACACACTTGTCCATTTCCCTTTACACAAGCCAAGCCTTCGAATTCCTCCAACTACATTCCATCATCTACAATCTCTTCTGTCACCTGCACTTTTTGTAATGAGATGTATAATATTCAGGAACTTATTGGCATTAATCTTAATATTAGTTATAGTATTTGATTAATTTTGAAAAGATATTTTACATTGACTTAATATTGCTCACTGTTATCTGGAAGGTCTTTACATGTCATTCAATGCTACAGTATCTAACATGCAGTATCACAACATAGAAAGTGATATGAAAGCAATTTTTTTTTTGCTTGCTCTCTTCCATGTCACATAATAGACTGAATAACTGAGTAAATATATATTAATGACTTGGATGAGGGAATTAAATGCAGCATCTCCAAGTTTGCGGATGACACGAAGCTGGGCGGCAGTGTTAGCAGTGAGGAGGATGCTAAGAGGATGCAGGGTGACTTGGATAGGTTGGGTGAGTGGGCAAACTCATGGCAGATGCAATTTAATGTGGATAAATGTGAAGTTATCCACTTTGGTGGCAAAAATAGGAAAACAGATTATTATCTGAATGGTGGCCGATTAGGAAAAGGGGAGGTGCAACGAGACCTGGGTGTCATTATACACCAGTCATTGAAAGTGGGCATGCAGGTACAGCAGGCGGTGAAAAAGGCGAACGGTATGCTGGCATTTATAGCGAGAGGATTCGAGTACAGGAGCAGGGAGGTACTACTGCAGTTGTACAAGGCCTTGGTGAGACCACACCTGGAGTATTGTGTGCAGTTTTGGTCCCCTAATCTGAGGAAAGACATCTTTGCCATAGAGGGAGTACAAAGAAGGTTCACCAGATTGATTCCTGGGATGGCAGGACTTTCATATGAAGAAAGACTGGATGAACTGGGCTTGTACTCGTTGGAATTTAGAAGATTGAGGGGGGATCTGATTGAAACGTATAAGATCCTAAAGGGATTGGACAGGCTGGATGCAGGAAGATTGTTCCTGATGTTGGGGAAGTCCAGAACGAGGGGTCACAGTTTGAGGATAGAGGGGAAGCCTTTTAGGACCGAGATTAGGAAAAACTTCTTCACACAGAGAGTGGTGAATCTGTGGAATTCTCTGCCACAGGAAACAGTTGAGGCCAGTTCATTGGCTATATTTAAGAGGGAGTTAGATATGGCCCTTGTGGCTACGGGGGTCAGGGGGTATGGAGGGAAGGCTGGGGCAGGGTTCTGAGTTGGATGATCAGCCATGATCATAATAAATGGCGGTGTAGGCTCGAAGGGCCGAATGGCCTACTCCTGCACCTATTTTCTATGTTTCTATGTTTCTATGTAAATAAGATGAGGTAAATGTATATTGGCATCAAATTTGAAGTCGGCTGTGAGGATGCCACTCTTAGCACTTACCTCCACAGAAAGTTGAGACTCATTACATGGTGTTGCCTCTTTTTGGAAAGTGTGAAGTAAAATTGCCTCTATTAATCATAATGACAGGATCTCCTCTGTTTTATTCTATTTTTAGATCACAAAACAAGTGAAAAATCTCAGCTAACAGCGAATGGTCAAATATGTCCAGATTTAAATAATTTATCAATATTTCTGACATTCAGAAATATTTAGAAAGAGTAAATGCTATTAAATTCAAGCTATTATAAAGTAAGCATGTAAAATTTTAAAATTTTATAAAGTATAAATAAATGATCATAAACCATTCAAATTAACTCAAAACTAAATAATATTTTGGTCTCTCTCAGATATTCTCCTTTACTGAATGAAATGGGATGCACTCCCTGTTCTGGATCCAATCTATTGTATGCTGTTTGACTACACTCCTCACTGCAATTGAAGCAGAATTGCTATAAATCTGTCATCTAATGAGAGCATTGGAAAAGTCAGGAAAACTACTGGAATGCTGAAACTTCCGTATTCATAAGGAAATCCCAAAATCTGGATTGTTCATTTAAACTGACTATCATTACTGAAATTATTTTATGACATGTTGTGACATTTACATTCTTAGTAATTAACTGTTCAGTATGTTTAGCAGAGTTGTTGTACCTTATACTTGACTTTGACTTTTGCAAATTGGTCAGAGAGCTCCTGTAAATGTCAGCTGAAAAAGAACTTTAAGCTGATTTTAAAAATTTACATATACATGATCTAATCAGAATTCTGTTCCTTCTTTACTAGCTTCATCAGATGTTTCACTAACCACTGACCTTTCTTCACTCACACTTTCTCATTGTGGGCGCTTTCATGGACTGTTTGTAATAGTGTCAGTAATTTGGGTGTTTAACAACCAAGTAGTATAATGTAAAGCATTGAATTTCACCTGTGAGTTGCATTTTTATGCTCATTCATATAAATATATATCACAGGGTCTGGGAAAATAAATCCTCCAGTTGCAAAAATGAATTTGTACTTGAACTAAGTTTTAGTATTGTCTGTTCAGATTTTAATTTAATTTGCTCTGTACAGTCAAAATGAAGGTCAGCTGTGATAACAAAATTTAGTTTTATCAGTAAATCTTTAATTTCTTCTCATCTGTTGAATTATAGATTTCAATAAGGCATGGTTCCTGGTATTTTAGAAGGAACTAATTAAAAAATCAAATATTTAATTAAGAACATAATCCAGTTGTTTTTTTCAATTAAAGTGCCTTTGACGTAAGCCTATCTCAGGTGCTTGCAAGCTTCTGACTAAGGAAATAAGGGCGGGTAAGGTGAATTTTGAGCAAGATGAATAGTGATGAATATATTTGTGTTAACAATTATAACTCACTCAGAACCCAAATCAAAAATAGTGCAATGAATAATTTAAAGGTTGACATCAGATTTCCAAATCTTAACAGTGTTAATATTTTTAGTTGACAAACACGAGAAAATCTGCAGGTGCTGGAAATCTAAAGCAACACACTCAAAATGCTGGAGGAACTCAGCAGGCCAGGCAGCATCTATGGAAAGGAGTAAACAGTCAATGTTTCGGGCCAAGACCCTTCATCAAGAGGGATCAAATAAAGAGCTAGATGGTTGATAGATGAAAAAGATAATGGGCTGGAAAAGGGGGAATCCGATGGAAGAGGACAGAAGACCTTAGAAGAAAAGGAAGTAGGAGGAGCACCAGAGGGATGTGATGAGCAGGTAAGGAGGTAATGTGAGAGAGGAAAACAGGAATGGGGAATTGTGAAGGAGAAGGGAAGTAATTACCAGAAGTTTGAGAAATTGATGTTCATGCCTTCAGGTTAGTGGCTACCTAGATGGAATATAAGCTGTTGCTCCTCCACTCTGAGTATGGCCTCATCATGGCAGTAGAGGAGGCCATTGACTGACATGTTGAAATGGGAATAGGAAATAGAACTGAAATGGTTGGGTACTGGGAGATCCAGCTTTTTTTGGTGGGTGGAGTATAGGTGCTCAACAAAGTGGTCTCCCAATCTACCCTCAGGTCTCACCGATATACAAGAGGCCACACGGGGAGCACCAGATAGAGTTGGTGACCCCAACAGACTCACAGATAAAGTGTCACCTCACCTGGAAGGACTGTTTAGGGCCTTGAATAGTAGTGAGGGAGGAGGCGTAGGGACAGGGGTAGCAGTTGTTCTGCTTGTAAGGATAAGTACCAGGAGGGAAATCAGTGGAAAGAGATGAGTGACAAGAGAGTCACATAGAGACTGATCCCTGCAGAAATTGAAAAGTGGGGGAAGGGGGAGAGAAATGTTGTGTTTGGTGGTGAGATCCTGTTGGAGTGGTGGAAGTTATGGAGAATTATGTGCTGGTCATAGGTGCTGGTAAGATGGTAGGTGAGAGCAAGTGAAACCCTATCCCTTGTGTGACGGTGGGAGGATTGGGTGTGCACAGATGTGCAAAAAATGGAAGGAGATGAAGGCAACGTTGATGATGGAGGAAGGGAACCCCTTTATTAAAGAGGAGGACATCTCAGTAATTCTGGAATGAAAAGCCTAATCCTGAGAGCAGATGCAGTAGAGATGGAGGAACTGAGAGAAGGGGAAGGCAGATTTACTAGTGACAGGTTGGGAAGAGATATAGTCCATACATAGTGAGCTGTGAGAATCTTAGAGTTTATAAACTATATCAGTGCTCGGTGACGGGGGCCAACGTTTCTTTTTGCCGGTGGCGGGAGGGGGGATCGTGCTTGCTGCCGCTTATGCGCAGGAGGGTGGGGAGTTGGGGAGGACTTTGGGGTTCTGACATTTAACTGTCATTCATTCTTTGGGACACTCCTCTGTTTTTGTGGATGATTAGGAAGGAAGAGCATTTCAAGAAGTATATTGTATACATTTCTCTGGCATTAAATGTATCATTGAAACCTTTGAATGTCAGTAGATAGACTGTTGATCAAAAAAGGGGAGAGAGGTGTCAGAAATGGACCAAGTATATATTTTTTTAGATTATGAGAACACTCAGTCCTCTTTTATTGTCATTTAGAAATGCATACATGCATTATGAAATGATACAATGTTTCTCCAAAGTGATATCATAGAAAACAGGACGAACCAAAGACTAACACTGACAGAACCACATAATTATAACATATGGTTACAGCAGTGCAAAGCCATACCATAATTTGATGAAGAACAAACCATGGGCGCAGTAAAAAATAGTCTCAAAAGTCCCCGAGTCGATCGACTCCTGAGTCCCGGATAGATGCAGCAAAAGGGAGAAACTCCCTACCATAAACCTCCAGGCACCGTCAACTTGCTGACACCTTGGACGTAGTTGACCACAGCCAACACTGAGTCCATCCGTCCCAAAACTTTGAGCCTCTGACCAGCCCTCCGAAACAACTTCCCGAGCGCCATCCTCTGCCGAGCACCTTCGACCTCACCCCGGCCGCCGAAACACGCAAAGGCGAGGATTTCGGGGCCTTCTGCTCCTGCGATTCCAGTTACAACACAGTAGCAGCGGCAGTGAAGTGGGCATTTCAGAAGTTTTCGAGACGTTTATCCGTACTCTCACATCTGTCTCCATCAAATCAGGATTGTGCACGGTCCCCTACTTGACAGATAACAGATATTCATCACCGGAAAGGCCACGTGTGCTGCTGTCGCGCCGCCATCTTATCATCTTTTACCTGATATTTGGGTGCAGGTTGGAAGTTTGCAGTAAAGTTGGTGAAATCGACAAGCTCAACATGAGTACAGGAAACACCAGTGCAGTTGTTGATGTAGCATCGGAAGAGTTGGGGAGCAATGCTGGCGTAGGCTTGGAGCATGGACTGTTTCACATAGTTGACGAAAAGACGGGCAAACTGAGACCCATGCAAATACCCATGGCTATACCTTCAGTTTGAAGGAAATGGGAGGAGCCAAAGGAGAAATTATTGAGGGTGAAAACCAATTCCACCGGACGGAGGAGAGTGGTGGTAGAGAGAAACTGATTATACAATAACTCTTACGTGATAAAGATATCTCAAGCAACACACATAAAAGTTGCTGGTGATCGCAGTAGGCTATAGGAAGAGGTACAGTTGACATTTTGGGCCGAAACCCTTCGTCAGGACGAACTGAAAGAAGATCTAGTCAGAGATTTGAAAGTGGGCGGGGGAGGGGGAGATCCAAAATGATAGGAGAAGACAGGGCGGGAGGGATGGAGCCAAGAGCTGGACAGTTGATTGGCAAAAGGGATATGAGAGGATCATGGGACGGGAGGCCGAGGGAGACAGAAAGGGGGAAGGGGGAATCCCAGAGGATGGGCAATAACAGATGGGGTGCGAGGGAGAGGTGGGGCATTAACGGAAGTTAGAGAAGTCAATGTTCATGCCATCAGGTTGGAGGCTACCCAGACGGAACATAAGGTGTTGTTCCTCCAACCTGAGTGTGGATTCATCTTTACAGTAGAGGAGGCCGTGGATAGACATATCAGAATGGGAATGGGACGTGGAATTAAAATGTGTGGCCACTGGGAGATCCTGCTTTCTGTGGCAGACAGAGCGTAGGTGTTCAGTGAAATGGTCTCCCAGTCTGTGTCGGGTTTCGCCAATAGATAGATAGATAGACATACTTTATTGATCCCGAGGGAAATTGGGTTTTGTTACAGTTGCACCAACCAAGAATAGAATATAAGTATAGCAATATAAAACCATAAATAATTAAATTATAATATGTAAATTATGCCAGGTGGAAATAAGTTCAGGACCAGCCTATTGGCTCACAGTGTCTGACCCTCCAAGGGAGGAGTTGTAAAGTTTGATGGCCACAGGCAGGAATGACTTCCTATGACGCATCTCAGTGGAATGAGTCTCTGGCTGAATGTACTCCTGTGCCCAAACAGTACAATATATAGAAGGCTGCATCGGGAGCACCGGGCGCAGTATATCACACCAGCCGACTCACAGATGAAGTGTTGCCTCACCTGGAAGGACTGTCTGGGGCCCTGAATGGTGGTGAGGGAGGAAGTGTAAGGGCATGGGTAGCACTTGTTCGGCTTACAAGGATAAGTGCCAGGAGGGAGATCGGTGGGGAGGGATGGGGGGGACGAATGGACAAGGGAGTCGCATAGGGAGCGATCCCTGTGGAAAGCAGAGTGGGGGGGGGGAGGGAAAGATGTGCTTAGTGGTGGGATCCCGTTGGAGGTGGCGGAAGTTACGGGGAATTATATGTTGGACACGGAGGCTGGTGGGGTGGTAGGTGAGGACAAGGGGAACCCTATTCCTCGTGGGGTGGCAGGAGAATGGAGTAAGAGCAGATGTGCGTGAAATGGGAAAGATATGTTTAAGATCAGAGTTGGTGGTGGAGGAAGGAAAGCCCCTTTCTTTAAAAAAGGTGGACATCTGCTTCGTCCTGGAATGAAAAGCCTCATCCTGAGAGCAGATGCGGCGGAGCTGGAGGAATTGCGAGAAGGGGATTGTATTTTTGCAAGAGACAGGGTGAGAGAGGAATAGTCCACATAGCTATGAGAGTCCGTAGGCTTATAGTAGACATCAGTAGATAAGCTGCCTCCAGAGATAGAGATAGAAAGATTTAGAAAGGGGAAGGAGGTGTCGGAAATGAACCAGGTAAACTTGAGGGCAGGGTAGAAGTTGGAGGCAAAGTTAATGAAGTCAACAAGCTCAGCATGCGTGCAGGAAGCAGCGCCAATGCAGTCGTCAATGTAGCGAAGGGAAAGTGGGGGACAGATACCAGTGTAGGTTTGGAACATGGATTGTTCCACAAAGCCAACAAAAAGGCAGGCATAGCTGGGACCCATACAGGTGCCCATGGCTACACCTTTAGTTTGGAGGAAGTGGGAGGAGCCAAAGGAGAAATTATTAAAAGTAAGGACTAATTCCGCTAGACAGAGCAGAGTGGTGGTAGAAGGGAACTGGTTAGGTCTAGAATCCAAAAAGAAGCGGAGAGCTTTGAGACCTTCCTGGTGGGGGATGGAGGTATATAGGGACTGGACATCCATGGTTTCCTAGTGGGGGATGGAAATGTATAGGGTTCCTGGTGGATCTCAAAGTTCTTTATGTGAGCTTTATCAAAGGAAGCTTAGCCAAAAGTGACATTGAGAAGAATGAGACAACGAACTGTTTGGTCAAAGAGATATATTTTTGAGAAGAGGGAGAACAAGCTTGCTAGAGAGGTTTTAGAAGGGAATTCCACAGCTTTAGAGGTCAGATGAGAGAGCAGTCACAGGCAGACTGACAGAACCATATAACATTGAAGCAGGGCCTTTAGTCCATTGAGTCTGCACTGACTTTCATGCATCTCTTTACACTAATTCTGCATTGCAGCACAATGACACCGTTCATGGAGCTGCTGTCTCACAATTCCAGAAACTCAGGTTAAATTCTGCCGTCTTGTGATAGCAAATTTCTTCTGGCTACTTCAGTTTCCTCCTATATCTCAAAGAGGTACAGGGGCAAATTCAAGGTGAATGTATGAAAAATGTTGCAGAAGTAATTTAAATGGTTGATGGTTGTTATGAGCTCAGTAAGATGAAAAGCTTGTGCTGTACTATTCTCTAACCTTGTATCATGCATTCTACTCCACTCTCTGTAAGCAGTTTGTAGGTTCTCCCCCTGACCACATGCGTTTCCACAGATGCTCTGGTTTCTACCCAGGTCCAAAGGTATGCCAATTGATTGGTTAATTGGCCATTGTAAATTGTCCTGTAGTTAGGCTAGGGTTAAATAGGGGTTGCTGAGTGGTGCAGCTTGAAGGGGCCAAAAGCGCCTGCTCCACACTGTATCGCAGTAAATAAATAAATAAATAAACATTTGAATTCACTCTCATTATATCCTACCACTCAGCTCCACTCTAGGGGCAATTTACAATCAGCAATTAATCTATCAGTCTCTGCACCTTTGGAACGTCAGATATAATCGGAGCTTCTGGCAGAAACCTGTACAGTCACGAGGAGAAGATGTAAACTCCATCACCAGCGATCAGAATTAGTAAATTGGGAAACTGATAAACTGGGCTGAACCCAGGTCAGTAGGCTGCGAAACAGTCTGCTTCTGTCTACTGCTACTCCCAGAGGCACTCTTCTGTCACCTTACTGCAATAGTCATGTCTGGAAATATGTGGTCTTGGTGGTCAGAAGTCATGTAATGGAAACAGTGTAATTTATCAAAGAGATGGTAATGCATATTTTCGGCTTACATCATCCAATTGGTGGGTCCTGCTATGTTGCCGAATGAAAAGCCAAAATACAATACTGTTGATATTGTAAGTCTGAAATACAGGGCACAGGATTCTGCAAATATCCAGCGGGTCTATTAGCATTTGTGGAAGGGGAATTGAGTAATAACTATTTGTGGTTCCATTCAAGTAGATCATCACAGTGACTGAATATAGCTTCCTATCCTCACCTTTGTTACCTGTCAATCCATCGATGCATGGTGACCTATTCTAGTCTGACATGGTCTGCCTCATTATGGGAGTTTGCTCCTTGAGCTGATCACTGTGGAAACGATCAAACGAGTTCACTTCTGAATACCATGAAGGAAAGGTCACTGGTGGAATGACTGAAGATAGTCAAGCTGTCCTCAGGAATTGATGAAATAATGTACTGTATCTTCAGTCTATAATCAAAGTTATCTTTCTTTATATCAGGTGTAACTCCTCCCACTGAAGAATATATCCCTTGATCCTTACTGACTTCAAAATTGAGTGACTCTGAATTGAAAGTATTCTTCATGCATTTGAAGCCAAGGGCACATTCCTCACTTGACCTTTGATATTTATTTATCCCAGTCATTCGTGAACTGCCAGTAGAGTGAAGTCTGGATATCAGAATCAGAATCAGGTTTAATATACTTGCCATATGCTGTGAAATTTGATGACTCTATGGCAGCAGAACAAGGCAATGCATTATACAAGAAAAGAAAACTGTATAATAGTTAAATTAATTAAGTAGAGCAAAAATAGAAATAAAAAAAGTGCTGCTGGTTCAAAGTCCGTTCAGAAATCAGATGGCGGAGGGGAAGAAGCTGTTCCTGAATCATGGTGTGTGCACTTTCATGCTTCTGTACTTCCTTCCTGATGGTAGCAATGAGAACAAGGCATGAATGTTCGGCTGAGTATAAACGTGTATATTTTTTCATTGATGCTATAATTGATAGATCCAACATCAATCTGTCTTCACTGTCCTTGTTTAGAAAATTCATGTCCATGAAATGTAGCACACTATGACATGAACAACCCATTTTACACAAACCTCTGAGGTAAAACAGCCAAATCTGATCTTGAAACACAGTCATTACTGGGTATCAATCAGGATTTGGTCACAAGGTCCTGTCCCTAACCAAGGACAGCAAGGCCATTTGTGCTAGTTATGTCAAATAACTCTGCTTATACCATAAGGTGCCAGCATAGTGTACCATTTAGTGCTGCTGTCTTACAGCTTAAAGGATGTAGATTTGATCACAGTCTCAGATGCTGTTTGTGCAGAATTTGTCTTTTCACCTTGTCCCTATGTTGATCAACCCAGGTTCTCTGGTTCTTTCCTTTATCACAAAAGTATTCAAATATATTAACTTGGTACTGTAATTTGCCTCTTAGTTCAAGTTAATGGTACAAAAAAAATCAAAAGGGATCTGATAAACGTGTAAGAGAAAATAAATTGCTGTGGTATAAGGAAGTAAGGAGTAGGGATTTAGGATTATTGAGGTTATTCTCCTAGGATTGGCTGATGTCATAAAATTAACATTAGATTAGAACTCAGTCTAATATCTATCAATGTTTATCACGAATAGAAGACATTACATATTTATTTCTAATATGTCGCTATTAGCCAGGTGCTCTACTAAAATTATAAAATCTGAGGAAAAATTCAGTGATCTTGAAGTACACTCGAGTGGGACACAGATTAGAGTCAGAACTGCGGTTTTGTAAGTCTATTTTAAGCCGTCTCCAATGGGAGTGTGTCAGGATTGAACTTATCCTATAATTCTCTGATTGTCTGTCAAGGCATACTTGTCAAAAGCAAATCCATCAGTAACATAAAATACAAAAATATACTGGTTTCATACGTCTTACATAACCTGATGAACTGCATCTTGGTACTGCTGAGTTTTAGCTGAATAAAAATTTCAAAAAAAAATTCAGACTGTCAAAATGGTAACATGTACTAGGTATTATGAAAATAGTACAGGAAATTGTATGTTGGAATTATAACATGCAATTATTCCATGCCTACTCTACCTTGTACAGATAAAACATACAATTTGTTCTACCAGTTCAATGTCTTGATGTAACATGAGATCTACTCCAAGCACACTAGCTTATTGTATATTAGCAGATGTCCATGAGGTGCAGTATTGCTCAAACTCCAATTACAGCCATCCCTCACTTTTCATTAAATGAGACAATCTCCTCATTATTAATGTGCCTTTAATACTCAGACTCCTACTTACCCACAAGTGCTTCCGATTAACAAGATACAGTGGTACAAACATGCATTTTCTATCATTGTTCAACTTCTCCTCTCTTGGTTTCCAAAACATTACTTATATATACGGTATTATAAGTATTGGCAATCAAAACAATACTGAAGATTATACCCATCCGAAACCAGCAGCTCCAAAGCACAGTAAATTTATTATCAAAGTATATATATGTTACCATCTACAACCCTGAGATTCATGTGCTTGCAAGTGTACTCAATAAATCCAATAACAATAATAGAATCAATTGCTAATAACTGTAGATGATTTAAGACTTTTGTAAGGAGTATATTTTTGTGTTTTATTTTGATGATGGAATTCTTTTTCTCAAAGATTCTGAATTGGCTTGCCCACAGTAAGCAACGTTTGGTAGTAGATGTTTTGTATTCTACCTAAAGATTAGTGACCAATGGAATTCTGCGTGATCTGTTCTGGGACCCCTGTTTTTGTGATTTTTCTACATCTGTTGAATGGACAAGTAGAAGGGTGGGTTAGTAAGTTTGCAGATGGTAGTTGGTGGTGTTGTGGATAGTGTAGAAGGTTATTGTAATTGCTAGGATGAAAAGCTGGGTTAAGAAATGGCAGTTGGAGTTTAACCCAATGAAGTGTGAAGTGACGCAAACATGAAGAAATCTGCAGTTGCTGGAAATTCAAGCAACACACACAAAATGCTGGTAGAACACAGCAGACCAGGTAGCATCTATAGGAAGAGGTGCAGTCGACGTTTCAGGCCGAAACCCTTCATCAGGACTAACTGAAAGAAGAGATAGTAAGATATTTGAAAGTGGGTGGGGGAGCGGGAGTTCCGAAATAATAGGAGAAGGTACAGGAGGGAGAGAGATGGAGCTAAGAGCTGGAAAGTTGATTGGCAAAAGGGATACAAGGCTGGAGAAGGGAGAGGATCATGGGAAGGGAGGCCTAGGAAGAAAGAAAGGGGGAGGGGAGCCCAGAGGAAGATGGAGAGCAGGCAAGGAGTGATTGTGAGAGGGAAAGAGAGAGAGAAAAGAGAAGAAAAAGGGGGAGAAATAAAAAATAATAAGTAATAAGGGATGGGGTAAGAAGGAGAGAAGGGGCATTAACTGAAGTTAGAGAAGTCAATGTTCATGCCATCAGGCTGGAGGCTTCCCAGACGGAATATAAGGTGTTATTCCTCCAACCTGAGTGTGGCTTCATCTTGGCAGTAGAGGAGGCCGTGGATAGACATGTCTGAATGGGAATGGGATGTGGAATTAAAATGTGTGGCCACTGGAAGATCCTGCTTTCTCTGGCAGACAGAACATAGGTGTTCAGCGAAACAGTCTCCCAGCCTGCGTTGGGTCTTGCCAATATATAGAAGGCCACATCGGGAGCACCAAACGCACCCCAGCCGACTCACAGGTGAAGTGTTGCCTCACCTGGAAGGACTGTCTGGGGCCCTGAATGGTGGTAAGGGAGGAAGTGTAAGGGCATGTGTAGCACCCGTTCTGCTTACAAGGATAAGTGCCAGGAGGGAGATCGGTGGGGAGGGATGGGGGGGGAACGAATGGACAAGGGAGTCGCATAAGGAGCAATCCCTGTGGAAAGCGGGGGGGGGGGAGGGAAAGATGTGCTTAGTGGTGGGATCCTGTTGGAGGTGGCGGAAGTTACGGAGAATTATATGTTGGACCCGGAGGCTGATTGGGTGGTAGGTGAGGACAAGGGGAACCCTATCCCTAGTGGGGTGGCAGGAGGAGGGGGTGAGAGCAGATGTGCGTGAAATGGGAGAGATGCGTTTGAGAGCAGAGTTGATGGTGGAGGAAGGGAAGCCCCTTTCTTTAAAAAAGGAAGACATCGCCTTCGTGCTGGAATGAAAAGCATCCTGAGAGGAGATGCGGTGGAGACGGAGGAAATGCGAGAAGGGATGACATTTTTTCAAGAGACATGGTGGGAAGAGGAATAGTCCAGGTAGCTGTGTGAGTGCAAGAGACAGGGTGGAGTGCGAAGTGGTTCAGTTTATGTGCTGGTATTAGGTTAACTGTCGAAAAGCCATAAACTCAAAGAAAAATTTTAAGTCCTGTCCTATATAGGTATCTATGGTCACTCTCATTATAGTAACATTGTTACTGGATCTACTTACTCTTCAAGAACTAGCTAACTTCCCTGTGTGGTCTTTGAGGCAAGGTCTACCAGCCAAATACCCATTATTTAAGTGGTTGTTTCCCCCCTCACTACCAAGCAAGAGTTATTTCGAGCTAACTACGTAGTTTAAACACAGTTTATATTATTTTAATCATTCACATTTTAAATGTCGACATTTTAAACTTGTACATAAGAAACATTAACAATAACGGAGGATTTATGATTTATAAAATATTTCTGAATTACTGAAGATTTATAAATTACAAAGGAATTCCAAACACAGGTACAATTCTTAAGAACTAAAAGAACATGCCTATGAGTTGCAGATACAAGTTGTCCATTACCGAATCTGAAGATTAAAGAATGAATTCTAGTTCTTATTTCTGTCACCTTGTCATTCCTAATAATCTCCAAATTCTTCCTAGCATTTATACTGTTTTGAAACTAGTTGACATTATTTACATGTGATGTTTCTCAGATACCTTTGCTGTAATAAAAGTAATTCACACAGATGGTCCGAAAGCTTCTGGGACAGAAATCCTAGACATCTAAAATGAATGCTGTGAGGGCTATCTCTCTGAGTTGATTAGTATTCCAGGTAATGATTGATCATACCTGGGACCACATTTGATGTGCTAAGTGCCAAAATCACATAGATTTGTGTTTGACTAATGCAGAAAAGGAGCCTCTTGGTTACTTCACTTTGCAAACTATATTATTTGAGCAGCCTGCTCTCTGTAAACAATGTTGTTTGAAAAGTTGTGCTTTTAACTTCAAACTGATTGTTGCTTGCACTTCATGTTAAGAACTGAAGATTGGTTCTTGTTTATGTTGTTGCATGAACAAAGTCACTGGAGAGAATACTTGTAGACATGAGGCAATCTCTTTATTTGACAAAATATCACAAGTAAGCTGACAGCTTCTGAAGCCACAAGGAAAAGAGAGTGTGTGAGAAAGAGGGGAGAGAGAGAGAAAGAGAGAGAGAGAGAGTGGGGGGGAAGAGAGAGAGATAGAGCGAGAGAGAGAGAGAGGGAGACAGACAGACAGAGGAGAGAGAAAGGGAAAGACCCTCTCGAAGCAAGATCTGATTGACCCAGTACTACACATTTTTTAATGTGCTAAACATCAAAGAAAATATAAAACTCAGGACAATTCAAACAAATCCATACTTACAATACTTTCTTCAAACTACACATGTAACAGTTTCAAATTCCTGGTTCTTCCCAACATCACACCCAAAGTAAGTGTTAATAACGGTCGCAACCATGCAATGGGGTGTTGATTGGATTCATGCATATATAGATAATCAGTTACGCGCTTGTTTACTAGGCTGAAGTTATCTACAATTTCCTGTTCTGAGCCACATTTTAACTTTAGTCTTCAATGCATATTTGAATCTGAAGGTTGGTCACTGAGGTCAATATTTTGTATTGCTATTTATCCTAAATCCAAAAATTGCCCTAGCAATTTAGAACAAGGAGTATATGTTAAAAGTTCAACTTAGTCACAAAGAACTCTGACCTTTTAGGAAGGTTATACTGTTGTGGTAGAAAGCTGAATTTAGCAATAAGCTTCTTAGGTCGGGGAAAGTGAATATTTATCACATTTGGATGGCCGTACTTGAAGGCAAAGTACAGGGTTAATGGCAGAATTCTGAGAAATGTGGATGGTCAGAGGGATCTTGGCATCTAGACCATAGATGCCTCAATATTGAAGCACAAGTTGACAAGGAGATTAAGAACGCGTGTAGTGTCTTAGTTTTCATTAGTTGGGTGATTGAATTCAAGAGCTATGGGGTCTGACTGCAACACTATAACATTCTAGTTAGACCACACTTACAATATTCTGTTCAGTTCTGGTCACCTCATTATAGGAAGGATATTGAAGGATTAGAAGGTGTACAGAGGAGATTTATTAGGATGGTGCCTTAAGCACATGTCTGATAACCGCAGCACCAATTGTGTGTTGGAGAACAGGGAAGGTTCAGGCATAAAAGGAAGACACTGCCTGGTGGAGCAGTCATTGATGGAGTCGTCTTTAGCTCATTTTGGCTTCAGTGAGGTAAGTGGGTAAATGGATTTTATTTTCTGAGGAATAGGGAGCATGTATGTAGGGTTAGTACTTTGCTCTAGGTGTCAGATGTGGTAGTCCTGGGAACCTTCCAGTCTCTCAGATGGCCACATCTGCGCCAGGTGCACTGAGATACAGCTCCTGAGAGACTGTGTTAGGGATCTGGAGCTGCGGCTTGATGACCTACAGCTTATTAGGGAAAATGAGGGAGCTACTGGGAGTTGGTCATCCTGAAGCTGCAGGAGTTAGACAAGTGGGTGACTGTCAGGGATAGGAAGGGAAGAGCTCAGATGGTAGAGAGCACCCCTGTGGTCATCCCCCTCAGTAATCATTATCTTGCTTTGGTTGCTGTTGAGGGGGGTGACCTGCACTGAGCCTTGTTCCATGGTGCAGAAGGGAGAGAAGAAGATAAGGAATGTGGTAGTCACAGTGGTTTCCATAGTGAAGGGAACAGACAGGAGGTTCTGTCAGCCTGATAGAGATACCCGCATGGTGTGTTGCCTCCCAGGTACAAGATGTCTTTGATCAGGTGCAGAGTATTCTGAGGGGAGAGGGTGAACAACCAGAAGTCTTGGTACACATTGGTACCAATGATATAGGTAGAAAAAGGGAGGAGGCCCTGAAGAGAGAATTCAGGGAGTTGGGTAGGAAGCTGAAAAGCAGGACCTCTAAGGTAGTAATCTCAGGACTGCTGTCTGTGCCACATGCTAACAAGTGCAAGAATAGCATGATCAGCCATATTAATGCATGGCTGAGAGACTGGTGTAGGGGGCAGGGTTTTGGGTTCCTGAATCATTGGGTCCTCTTCTGGGGGAGGTACGACCTGTACAAAAAGGATGGGTTACACCTGAACCCAAAAGGGTCCAATATCCTAGCTGGCAGGTTTAATAGAACTGTTAGGGAGTGTTTAAATTAATTTGGCAGCGGGATAGGAACCGGGTGATAGGGCTGAGGAAAGGGGAAACAGAAATAAATCAAAGATACAGTGCAATAGGGATGATAGAGAGGGCAGGCAGGAGATGAGGCTTAATCACAACCAGTAGTTATGGTTTACAGGGCAATACAGGCGTGGTGTAGTTAAAACAGAAAGCAACAAATACTGGACTGAAAGTGTTATATTTGAATGCGCACAGCATAAGAAATAAAATGGCCAATCTTGAAACTCAGCTACAGATCAGCAAGAATAATTATTATGGCCATCTCTGATACTTGGCTAAGGGATGGCTGCCATTGGGAGCTCAGTGGACAGAGTAAGAGTAGTGATCTTGAGGTTTTAGCTCTTTGAGGCTTCAGCGAAAAGAGGATTCAGTGGAAAGAAAGCAGTGGAAGGAAAAGATCAAGTTTTTTCATTCTCTTCTTTATATCTGCTTAGCTAGGACAGTAGGGATGACAGGCAGGATAGTGGAATGCTCCTCTTGAGGGATGTGGGAAGGCAGGGAGACCTCCAGTGTCCCAGACGACTATAACTGCTAGAAGTGCATCTGGATGCAGCTTCTAACAAACCACAAAAGGGAGTTGGAACTGAAACTGGATGAACTCCAGATCATTCGAGATGCTGAGGGGGTGAAAAGATTAGACAAATAGAGAGTTGGTTACACCCAAGATGAAGGACGCAGGAAACTGGGAGACAGTCAGGAAGAGGAAAGGGTTCAGCAGCCAGTGCAGAGTACCCCTGTGGCCATCCCCCTCAATAACAGGTAGATCACTTTGGATTCTGTTGCAGGGGGTGGCTTAATAGAGTAAAGTTGTGATGGTCATTTCTCTGGCACTTAGTCTATATCTGTATCTCAGAATGGAAGGGGAAGATGAGGCATGCACTGGTGATAGGGGACTTGTTAGTTAAGGAAAAGGACAGGAGGTTCTGTGGGCAAGAACGATATTCCCAGATTGTATGCTGCCTCCTATCTCGGAGCGATTCCTCAGCAGGTGAACAGCCAGAAGTCGTGGTCCATGTAGGTACCAATTACACGGGTAGGACAAGTGATGATGTTCTGCATAGCGAGTTCAGGGAGTTAGGTGCTAAGTTAAAGGGCAGGACCTCCAGGGTAGTGATCTCAGGATTGCTACCTGTGCCATGTGCTAGTGAGGCCAGATCTAGGAAAATTGTACAGTTTAATACATGACTAAGGATTTAGTGTAGAAGGGAGGGCATAAAATTTTTGGATTATTGGGCTCTCTTCCAGGAAAGGTGAGGACTCTACAAAAGGGATGGTTTGTACCTGAACTGGAATGGGATTAATATCCTAGCAGGAAGGTTTGTTAATGCTGCACGGTGCAGTTTAAACTGGAGTTGCAGGGGAACAGGAACCAGAGTGCTAAAATAGTAAGTGGAGAGGTTGTGGGGCAGATATTGGTAAAACCTCAGACAAAGTTAAGAATCAAAAAGTTGAGGGTGGGGCCACTGGTGTCCTGAGCTGCATATTTTTCAATGCAAGAAGAATTGTGGGAAAGGTGGATAAGCACTGCTGAGGCCACACTTGGAGGACTGTAAGCAACTTTGGGCTCGTAGAAGATGTGTTGAAACTGAAGAGCTTTCAAAGGGGGGGGGTTCATGAAAATGATTCCAGGATAGAATGGCAACACACATCAAAGTTGCTGGTGAACGCTGCAGGCCAGGTAGCATCTCTAGGAAGAGGTATAGTCGACGTTTCGGGCCGAGATAGAATAGCTTGTCATATGAAGTGTATTTGATGGTTGTGGGCCTATATTCACTGGAATTCAGAAGAGTGAGGGGTGATCTCATTTAAACCAGCCTCAGAATAGAGGGGAACAGAGTGGGAAATAGAATAGAGATGAGGAGGAATTTCTTTAGTCTCAGAGTGGTGTATCTGTGGAATTCTTTGCAACACACAGCTGTGGAGGCCAAGTCTTTATATATATTTAAGGTAGAGGTTGATTGATTTTTGATTGGTCAGGGCATGAAGGGATATGGGGAGAGGTCAGGAGATTGGGGTTGAGTGGAAAACTGGATCAGCCATGATGAAATGGCGGAGCAAATTCAAAGGGCCAAATGGCCTAATTCCGCTCCTATATCTTATGGTCCTATGGTCTTATGGTCTTTAATTTGTCACAGTTTTATGCAGGTATTAACATAACCTGTCCAGCACAAGTGTATCAATCTCTTAGCCAGCAAGTTATAGTTGGTCTGATAATGGTTCTTCAACCTGAAAGAGTTATAGAGTTGCAGTATGCAGCATAGACCAACTCAACATACTGACAAATTTGCCTACCTGACCTAGTTCCATTTGAGGTTTGGCTTCTTTCCTATCCGTAAATTTGTCCAAATGTTTTTTTAATGGTGTAATTACGCGAGCCTCCGGCATCTTCCTGGTAGCTTATTCCACATTCCCATTACCTTGTGTGAGAAAAAGCTATCCGTCATGTCCCTTGAATTTATCCCCCTCACCTTAATGTCTGTGCCCTCTAGATTTGGAGTCCTCTAACATTTGGAAAAAAAAGACCCTATCACCCTATGACTTTATGTACAATAGTTCTAGAAGATCACTCCACAACCTCCTACACTTGAGGGAGAAAAAGCTCGTTGATTGTATCTATCCTTAAAATTCAGGCCCTCTATTCCTGTTAACATTCTTGTCAATGTTTTCTGCGTACTTTGAAGCTTAATGACATCTGGTCCATAGCTGCATGACTAGAAATACACCCTATACTCCAACATCTTCCACAGTTGCGACATGATGTCTCAACTTTCATATTCAAAGCCCCAACCATAGAATGCAAGCAAGCCAACTGACCTCTTCACCATCATATCTACCTATGCTGCTACTTTCAGGGAACTTTGTAATTGTACTCCTATTTCATCAATACGCTCAAGTACCCTGCTATTGGTTTTATAGGTCTTGCCCTGGTTTAACTTCTCAAATTTTAACATGTTAACTTTATATGTGGAGTTGGTGCATAACACAAGTCCTGGTTGAGTGACACTGATGCCAGATTGACAGTCTCTGAAGAGTACTGATAATGGCTGCGGTCACCCATCTTGTAAAGTCACTGCCCTGATTAAGGGAATGACAAACCACGTCTATAAGAAAATATAGCCAAATCATGGTGATGGATGGAGAGATAAAGACTATGACTGCCCACGTCATAACACGTAATGATGATAATGATAACTCTAGTTATCTTTCCACTGATGTTCCTTAACCTGTTGAATGTTTCCCCAATAATTTACAGTATATTTCAATGAAATTAAAGTAGTGGATTTGTAAGAGGTCATACAATAAGTAGAGCTGTTGAAGGGTCTCAGAGTGTACCAGGCCTAGAGAGAATTTCAGTTATAGAGAAAGAGAGAGAGCCAGGACTGGAGTTAAAATCAAGAACATGAATTTACAAATTGCATCATTCTGGGCTGTTAGACATTTTAATTGATCAGTTAGATTATCTAAGTTAGGATGCAGCAGCAGAAGTTTGAGTAAACTCAAATGTTATGGAGCAAGGTAACTGATCCCTAGATGGGAATTTCATCAGGTGTGGATATACGGTTATATGGTTATATAGATATGAGTGACATTACAATTGTGGAAACAGGTGCTATTACTAGTGAGAAGGATATTGGGTCATAAATTCAGTTCATGTTATATCCGATCAAATGGGAGCAGCTAAAATTGCCATGGAAGATATCAAAGTAATTGTCCTATGGGGGTGTGCCTTATTCTGACTGTTGAAAGTCGCTTCCTTTGTGATTGGTTGGTTTAGAAGATGCAGCTGCTTTTCTCATTGGATAGATGCCTGGTGTCCAGTTTCGAATATCTTGGGTATATAAAATAGGACATGGAAGGGGCTTGCTTTCTTCCTCCCTTGTTTAAGGCAAGGGTGCACATGATGATTGAGAAGGTATTGTGCCTGTTGAATGTACATACGTTTGTTGAATAGCTCTGTATTGTCTGTAACCTGGGGAACATGAATGTTGGGTTGAATTTTAATGTTTGTAAATAAATGATTAATACACCTATTCACAGAGAGTGCCTTCTGCATCACAAATCTGATTCAGCATTACATTTGTCTCTGCTTTGAGCAGGGTCTACTTTTTGAGTAGAAATGTATTTCCTTAAGAGGTTATTTAAAAGCGAGGACCCTCAAGATGAGAGATGCAGAATTCTAGGGTGGACAGATAACAATGCGCGCTTCGGAAGTCTCATTAATGACTGATGGGTTACGTGATGCCAGTAGATTGGTCGGACCAGTTAGATTTTGCCGGGTTTGAAATGGGACATTGTTTCTACACTTAAATTTTTGAGTTTTCCCAAAAGAAAATATAGCTGGTGGAATGCTCCCAGGTTTTTTGCAGCAATTGTAAGACATCAGTATAAAACAATAGCGAATCTTAAGAAGGAATTGGAAGATCTCAGTCAATACTGTATTACTCTGAGTGAATCACTATTGATGGCCCAGAGAAGGGCTACGAAGTTAGAAAATATGGATGTACAAGTCGTCTGTCGGCTAATGAAAGTACAGAAGTAATGAAAGGTGGCTTGAGGAGGCCTGTTGAGAACCTCATCTTGTTAAGGTTCGAGCCATATTGAGACAGAGCGATGATCATACAGCAGGGCTGGGAGATGAGGATATCTGGCTGGATAATGAAAATGAGGGAGAGAGATTTAATCCTTGAGATGTTTGCCTTCTCCCTTGTGTGTCCAGAACAGTATGGGCCAGGCCAGTGATTATGTGTTCCCACACCTGCCTTTGGGGGGGGCATCAGGCTGCAGTTTCTTTCTCTCAAGAGAGGGAGGGGGGAGGCTCAGGAATGTGTAGGGATAAGGATGGTATGATTGACCCCTTCGACACAGTAGAGCTCAGAAAATTAACTGCTAAGGAAATAGCAATTTTTGGGGATAGGTACAGTCAAAATGCTGGGGAGTCTTTGGTCATGTGATTATTGAGAGTACATGATGAGCGGAGTATCGGAGCGATCCTGTCTAACAGAGGGGTGGGTGCCTTTGGAAGCCTATTGTCCCAACATGCGATCAGTAACGCCCTGAGAACACTGCTTGCTTCCTCAGAGCACAATGAATTACTATGGATTAGGGTAATGGCAGTTTATGCATCCCACTGAGTGGAATTTAAAAACCCAAGTGCAGTGGAGCACAGTGACTAAAGTTCTACGCGAGTAGGCTCTTATCACAGAAATATACCATGATAGAGGTATCCCACTTTGTTATTTGTTTTCCCATTTTTTTTTGTAATTGGTTTTAGCAATTATTCATTTTTCATAGTGGCTATTTGAAATTTGTTTGAAAATTGGTAGAAATTTGGGTAACTTTATTCTGGATATGAGATGCCCACATTTCAGAGGGAATTGAGCATGGGGAGCAATTCTTGTAGTTGTCTTGTTTTTGTGTTTTCTAAATATCTAGTGACTATTCAGGAGCGAGTACATTTGTATCTCCCTGCATTACAGAATGACAAAGTGTGGATGCTAATTTGTGGTGGGAGATCCTGTTATACATTCCTGTGGATGGTGTTTGAATTTGTACACTGGTCCAACAGATTGCTGAATTTGTATGAAGACTCTTTGTATGAAGCGATTCCACTGTTATCAAATTTTTTGATGACAACGAAAGACTGTTGGGGGAAATTATCTGGCCTCTTGGGTTTTGGTATTTTGTTTTGGGGGAGCTAGGAGGGGACAGTCTATTCCAGCCAACCTCAACCCAGAGTATGGTAACAGCGTTAAGAGCCTTGATCCTTAATAGCTCCGGTGGAGTAAGTGCTTTAAGAGCTGGTATTTCCCTACACACCATTTATATAATTGGAATGTCCTGACACTTAAAATGATTTCCCCACCTGACAGAGTGTTGACAGGAGCAGTAATCTGGGATGACTGTTTCTATGTCAAATGGTGTTGTGAAGCTGGGCACTTTTTGGAAGCTGAATGGCACTTACCAGATATGCAGTTCCTAGGCTTACCCGCGGTTCCCACAGGGTGGTGCAGTTGATATGTGCTGCTGTGTGTATCCCACCCCAGTGCCCTGGATGAGCATCTTGCCCATACTGATTGGTAAGAGGGCTATTAAAAAGGAAGGATGTTTTGTATGATTGCCTTTCTCAGCATGGTACTGCTATTCAGTCCCAGGAATCGATGCCTTGGATTACCTACCCACAAAGGAAGATGGCACTTATACTGCTAATGGTTGAGAATGCTGCACCTACATTCCTGATGGGTTGGTCATATCTCAAAATCAGTGTATAAAATTAAGCGGGGGACCAGCTCTTTGCCTATTACACTCCAGGGTGGGGCTAGTAGCCTTTTGCGGCACAGGGAGGCTGGTGGACTACTAGAGTGTACTGGCAGGTGACTATTGGATTTACAGTACTGCGTATTTTACTCGTGTTTTACGTATAACATAGTTGGGAGCTTGTGAGAGTCATACAAGTCTGAGGGTTGGGTCATCACATTTGCAACTTTCGAAGGTAGTGTGTCCTGTGGAGGTGTGCCTTGTTCTGATTGAGAAGGTATTCTCTTCGTGCACTCTTGTTTCTTGAAGGTACACATGTTTGTTGAATATTCAACTCCAGTGTCTGTAATTTGGGGAACATGAATGTTTGGTCGAATTTACACCGTTTGTAAATAAATGATTAATACAGTGAGTGCTTTCTGTATCACTTTCCAGACCCACAAACGTAAGTCAACATTACAGTACTTCTCAGAAATTACAACATGGTTCACTTCATGATCTTATCTCTGTTCTGAGCAGAATGGTAACAATACTCTATGTGAAGACCTCATATAATTTAGAAATGGACTTCTTGTATACTCAGAATTTGCATACACACTACTTGGCAGATTGCATAATGCAAAATGAAACTCAATCAGATTTCATTAGAAGCCTGAGCCCTCAGAGTTTTAGCTCATTGTGCAGCGTTGTAGCCGGGTTGCGAAGAGGAAAAGGAAAATGAAGAACAGTATCCTTCAAATCTCAGGTGTCTGCAAAATGCTTTATTGACATTTGCAATTTGATTTTGTTTCTAGTCACCATTGTAGCACTAACAAAAGTTTTCAATCTATACACAGCAAAGATACACAAAGAGTAAAGTAATTACTTGGAGTTATAATAATTAAAGGCAAATAGTGGCCCAAAGGTCTGGTTGGAATATCCCTGCTCTTTTTGAAAATGTTTCCTTGGAATTTTTGCATTCTCTTGAGACAGCAGATGAAACCCAACTTACTGTGACATTACTGCACTCCCTTTATGACATATTTTTTTCAATTGGTTGTTATCAGTATCAATTTACACTCCATGCAGTGTCAACGAGAAATAACATTAAATGAACCCCTTGGCAGTTGCCTGACTCCATTACACTGCATGACTCTGAATTTATTCTGCCAGTCTAGTGTTAGTGGGAAATTGAAATTGCTTCATAGTGACATTAAACATGCTTAGAGCTGTCTCCTTAAAGTTAAAATTGTAATTGTCTTTAAAAAGAAGATCAAAGAGTCTCTGCCGATAAAGCAAAGTGGCAGATGTTAAAAATCCGGATGAAGGAAAGATATGGACTGGAAACACATAATACTTCAGTGAGTATATTACAAAAAGAGTTGATTTAAGATCCTGTGTAGAGATGGCTCAGGCTCAATGTGGTTATGCTTGCATACTGAACTCTACTATGGAATTGAAGTCAGCAGCATCACCTTTTAGAAGAAAAGTACAATGTAGAACCACTATTTTGCTTTGTATTAAGTATTAGCAGCTGAGCATGAATGTTAACCTTTAATACTGACTTCCTACAATTTTTGAGGCATTGTGAGTTGAGTTCTTTTTGTTATATACTGCTGTGAACAAGTAATAGAAACAGGAAAGTCTGAAAATTCAATAAATTTACTCACAGTGTGCCCTTTGGACACTTTACTGTGCAATATTGATATACATTTTGCTTGAGTTCAACTGTCTTTCCTTTCATCAGTATGCAGGACAATATTGAAAATTTTATGATTGTAAGACTTTTGACATTATAAAATATACTTGGTACAATAAAATTACTTGCAAAATATCTTCACCCTTCAGGTATTTCATGAGCTTTATTTAACTAGAATATGCAATTGGCTTTTGTTGTAACTGTAGTCTAATGAACTGCAATTATCAACATGATTTGCTGCTACAAAAGAATGTTTTGTTGGAAGATACACTGTCATTAGTCAATGAGTCTTACAATTCGTGGGTTATGACCGAAGAGAAACAGCTGGAGTTGCTTTGCACTTTTGTGCAAAGGTGTTTATTCTGTGCATCAAAAGATCAAACTTACAGAAATTTGTGAAAATGATGAAATGAAAACTGCCATAATTTACAAAAAGATATCTACCAGAAATCACAACATTAATTACCTACTATGTCCAGTGTGAACTCCTGGCAGATCAATCTCCCTCTGTTCCTTAGAGTGAACTGGCCCATTTTTTTATAGTCATCAGGACATACCGTCATTAATTACCCACAAAGTTAATTTAAGACTACACATGAATCAGAATGTGATGCACCCCACAACACAGTTACAAAATAAACAGAAGTATCTACCTTGAATAGAGTATACAAACAATATATACACGTTTACACATCCTCATTACTAAAAGAATTGAATAGTCTACATGTAATGCCCTGGTTCACACCTTGACTATTATTTTGTGGGCATTTCATTTAGCAGCTCTCTGAGAGTTGAATGCTCTGCCTTCAGCCTGTATGGGTTATTGTCGAAGGTAAAGGATGATGTGGAATTTCTGCCATCCAATTAGCGGGAGATTTTCTTGGTGAGGGACAATAAGGTTGGTCTTGGGCATGTGTTTGGCGTGAGATGGAGAGAGAAGACGCTGGGGAGAACCAGTCGTAGCATACAATCCAGTGGGAGATCGGTTTGTTCGAGACAGATTGCGAGCGACGTTCGGAAGCTGGTGCGTGCTTTCTCATTGATTGAGGGCCCAGCATGTGAGTGACAGAGAAGTTCAAGATGAGCTCAAACTTGCGCACATTTGACTGTTTAATTAGAATGGGTCCTTTTCTTTTTGTTATTCTTTACTAACCCTTCAATTAAGATTCATAAATATAATTCCTTTGATCGATTGCGGTGTACCGTCTGTTATTTTGTGACACTAATTTGTAACAGGGTAGCAAATGACACAGCATCCACACAAACTGGGGTTTGGGGTGGGATGAGCCATCTCAATCTCACGAGTTTGGAGGGACTTGAGAGTGTCTTCCCTAGATTTACGCAGCCAAGGAAACCAGGGTGTTTCATACAAGTATGGCAGGAAAGGCAACATAAAGTCAACCCATTATAAGAATATACCGGGCGGGGGAAGAGATTGAAGTCCGCACACTCAGTACAATAACAGAATGACAAGGCAATGTTTGTGTGTGTGTGTGTACAGTATATAAATGTGCATGTGTGCAGAATGTGTTTACCAAGCACTCTTCATCACAGTGAGATTACAAGTGGCTTTATTAGTAAGCAAGATAATTTTTCTGAGGCTCTTGGACTGTATTCAGTTTAAGACAATAAATTACTTTTTTCTTACTAATGTCAAGTTGATCCATAATATTGCTTCACTGGTTGACAGATGTGGTCTTTGTATCACTGAAGAAGCTGATAGTAAAAGACTAGTACTAAACTATTCAGAGGTCTTTCATTTTTCTACTATCTTTTCTTGTCACCCTTGCACCTTTGACAGCTCTGACACAATGTATCTGAGTGATCATTACTGAAGGAATGGATGAAATGCTTGGCAGCAAGTATAGACGAGCTAAAGGTAACTTTTGGCATTATATTTTGAACCTTTCTGATATGACAGGAACGAATATTTTTTTTCTACCCTTTGTTACTAAGCAATGACTAGTTATCAGAGGATGGTATTGTTGCAATAAGGAACATTGGTTCTAAGTTTCCATAAGTCTCAGCTTCGTTGCTGATATGAATTCATGGGATGGGGGATGGGTATGCAAATTCCCAGTCTATGCTTTAGGTTTTCAAAGGGAGGACACTTGAGTTGTGTAAGCATGATTCATCCTGTGTGGCACAAAGCCAATGAAAATAATAAGAAATAAAATTAAATGATATTAACAGCTTGTTTGTGGGGTATGGCATGATGGCCATTTCAATCTCTGAGAAAGTACTAGCACGTAACTGTATCGGCACGTTCACATATAAACAGCAAATGTTCATTAACCTTCTCCCAAATATTCCTTCTGTGTGCCACAGAAACTTACAAGTAATCTCTTCAGTCTTCTGCATTCACATCCCCTAAGGATATCTCCTCTACTTAGGAATCCTAAAGACAGTTTCAGTTGTTTTGTAAAATATTTCCATTCTTTGTGCAATATTGATCCTGACCTTACAATGGCAAGCCATTTCATCCTTTTCCGTTTCCAGGCTGACGTTTCATGGGTCAGGTTCATGAAGAGAGCTCAGTCTGAGTTTTAGGAATACTATCTCCTTCTCACGGGACTTCTGCAGGCATCTGGACTGAATGCTATTTTCTTGCAACATTATTTCCTCACTACAATTCCAGTTTCTTCCGCGATCTTGCTATCTGATTGCTGTATATGCTTTTGATGCGTCACGTTTTGATGACTTTTCAGCACCACTACTTGCTTACTTTCACAGTTTTCTGGTCTATTATGTATTTTCATTGTGATACAAAGATAATTTACACTTGACCATTTCCTTCATTCTTGCTTTCTTTTAAATTGTTTGAGATCCGTTAAGTTGTTTAATTCCTTTTCTGCAGCAGAATGTAATAAGATTTTTAAATGTTATATGCTTGGAGAGACAAAAGGAATTTGATTCACTACTGGTTTTTAAAAAAAGTACTGGCGAAGCCCTGGAATCTGTGGAAGTGCATTTCTGTACGTGTGAGTGTAAGTGTAAGAACAGATCAACTCCTTGTTCCCAAAACAATATATTCCCAATAATTCAGGATAATAAGCAGGATAATTTTGCACAAAGACTCAGTTGGGGACCAACATAGTTTGTGATCGAAACATTTAATAAAATACTCGATGAGTTGCCGACTGAAATTAATAAGGGGAATTAAGAACAGGAAATACTAGAAACTCTCAGTAGCTCAGGCTGCATTTGTGGAAGGTTATTGTTTGAACTGTTAAGTGCTTCTTGCATTCCCTGCTTTGATTTCATATTTATTTCCTGATGAATACTGGGTTATGTAATATTTTGCTTCTGAGTATATTTTCCTGCATGGTCAAAGCAATAAAAAAAAACCTTGATGAGGCATTAGTCTTAGATATGGATCATTGACATTATTTTTTGGATGCCAGGCAATCACTCTCAACTTCGCACAGGACTGGTCACATGAAAAATCATTTAGGAGTCAAATTGTGCAGACCCAACATTTGACTGGGCTCATTGATTCCTGACACTTTTCCTAATGACTGGCATGATGTTAATATTCCCCAGGGGTCACGTTTCCCTTAAGTTGCATAAATTGATGAGAGAGCTTAAGGTAAAAGAACCCTTAGGGGAGGTAATCATAATATGATTGAATTCACCCTGAAATTTGAGAAGGAGAAGCTGAAGTCACATGTATCAGTATTACAGTGGAGTAAAGAAAATTACAGAGGCACGAGAGAGGAGAACTGATTGGAAAAGAACACTGATGAGAATTATGGTAGAGCAGCAAAGGCTGAAATTTCTGGAAGCATTTCAGAAAGCACAGGATTTATATCCCAAAGTGGAAGATGTATTTTAAAGGCAAGATGACACAAATGTGGCTAACAAGAGAAGTCAGAACAAACATAAAAGCAAAAGAGACGGCATATAATAGAGCAAAAATTAATAGGAAGTTCGAGGATTGGGAAGCTTTTAAAAACAACAGAAAATAACTAAAATAGTCACTAAGAAGGAAAAGATGGAATACAAAAGAAAGCTACTTTCCTGAGATATATAAGGTGTAAAAGAGGGGCGAGAGTGGATATCATACCACTGGAATACGATGCTGGAGAGGTAGTAATGAGGTACAAAGAAATGTTGGATGAACTGAACAAGTATTTTGCATTAGTTTTCTTTGTAGATGATACTAGCAGTACGGTGGAAGTTCCAGAGTGTCAGGGGTCAGAAGTGTGTGAAGTTGGGAAACTTAAAGATGTGAAGGTAGATAAGTCATCCAGACTATATGGTGTATACCTCAGGGTTCTGAATGAGGTTGCTGAAGAGATGGTGGAGGCAATAGTAGTGATCTTTCAAGAATCACTAGATTCTGGAATGGTTCCAGAAGACTGGAAAAATGAAAATGGCACTCAGCTCTTCAAGAAGGGAGAGAGGCGGAAGAAGGGAAATTATAGGCGAGGTCCTCAGTGGTTGGGAAGGTATTGGAATCAATTGTTAAGGATGTTGTTTCAGGGTACTTGGATACACATGATAAAAAAGGCAGTAGTCAGCATGGTTTCATCAAGGGAAAATCTTGCCTGACAAATCTGATAGAATCCTTTGAAGAAACAGCAAGCAGGATAGACAAAGGAGAATGATATGACGTGTACCTGGATTTTCAGAAGGCTTTTGCCAAGGTGTCACACTGTGTAACAAGTTAAGAACCTGTGGTATTATAGGAAAAAATATTGCATGCATAAAGCAGCGACTGATAGGCAGGAAGCAAAGAATGGAGATAAAGGGAACCTTTTCTGGTTGGCTGCTGGTGATTGGTGGTGTTGCTCAGTGGCCTGTGATGGGTCTGCTTCTTTTTACATTATAGGTAATTGACTTGAATAATGGAATTGATCGGCTTGTTGCAAAGTTTGCTGATGATGGATGAAGGGGCAGGTAATGCTGAGGAAGTATAGAGGCTACATTAGTAGAATGGACAAAGAAGTGGCAGATGGAATGCAGTGTCAGGAAGTGTGTTGTCATGCACTTTAGTAGAAGAAATAAAAGGTAGACTATTTTCTAAATGGAGAGAAAATTCAAAGACTCAAAGGCACTTGGGATTTCTTGTGCCAGGTTCCCTACATGTTAATTTATGGGTTGAATCTGTAGTGAGGAAGGCAAATATGATGTTAGCATTCATTTCAAGAGGACCAGAATATAAAAGCAAGGACGTAATTTGAGGCTTTATAAGCACTGGTGAGGCCTCACCTGGTGTATAGTGATCGGTTTTGGGACCCTTATCTTAGAAGTGATGTGCTAAAACTGGGGAGCGCTCAAAGGAGGTTCACAAAAAAGATCCAAAAGATTCAAAGCTATCAAGCGCTCTTCGTATTGATCTGCTTGTCATATGAAGAACGCTTGATGACTTTGGGCCTCTATTCACTAGAATTCATAAGAATGAGTGAGTTACCTAATTGAAACCTATTGAATGGTGAAAGTTCTTGATAGAGTAGATGTGGAGAGGATGTTTCCTTTGGGGAAGAGTCTAAGACCAGAAGACAGAGCTTTAGAATAGAAACGCATCCTTCTAGAATGGAGAAGAGGAGGAATTTCTTTATCAGAGACTGGTAAATCCATCGAATTCATTGCCACAAGCAACTGTGGAGGCCAAGTCCTTATGAATATTTGAGGCAAAGGTAGATAGATTCTTGATTGGTCAAGGTATGAAGGGATACAAGGAGAAGATTGGAGACTGGGGCTGAGAGGAATAATAGATCAGCCATGATGAAATGACAGAGCAGACTTGATGGGCCGAATGGCCTAATTCTCCTCCTATATCTTATGTTCTTATGGTCATAATAAACTATGCTGGTTAATGAATAGGAGGAGAGAAATAGACATCTGCTGCAAGCAAGGTCAACCAAGCCCAGCCTGTCCAACATAGACAATAGAACAAAAAATTGTTGGCTATATTATACACTTATCACCAGGACTTGCAAATTGTTGTAAATAAGGAAGTATTTTTCATTCCAGTCCTCTGCAACGTCTGTCACCAGAGTGCGTATGGCTGCTATGTTGCTACCGTGGGCAAGGAACCATTAAGGTCTGACACGCTACTTTGGTGCTGCACAGCAAAATATCAGGAGCTACACTGAATTAAGTGAAGTCCAAGCAGAAAGACAATTTTCCATTGTACTTTTTGACTCTGAATGTAAAACAATTTAATACTATTTTAAGCTTTATCTGAGCATCCTAGTGATTTTATTTATTTATAGGGGACTTCATTTGTCATTGGTATTAAATGTGC
Source organism: Mobula hypostoma (assembly GCF_963921235.1). Classification (NCBI taxonomy): domain Eukaryota; kingdom Metazoa; phylum Chordata; class Chondrichthyes; order Myliobatiformes; family Myliobatidae; genus Mobula; species Mobula hypostoma. The sequence continues at coordinate 70,225,681 of NC_086106.1, forward strand.
AACTGAATTGGGATAGTCCAATTTTCTGTCAATTGTATTCTGTATTATAAAAACCATCAAGCAAACTAATTATAGAAAAAAGTGATAATACAGTATATGTGTGTTCAGATTTCCCTTTTTATTGCAGGTAAAATTTGCAAATCAACCCTGAAACATTGGCTATGCTAGTGCTCCATTGAAAATTCTAGCAGAATATGGCTGATTGGCATGTTGGCCTCATTTTGTAAGGTTTGATCTTCAAATGAATCTCCACGGATATGGAAATATTTCAAAGAAATGCCTGAACAGTGTGATATGCTTCTGAACTTCACCAAGGGATTCTGAAAAGCTTACATCCATTTGAAAATAATTATATGATCTCCTGCACATTTCTGTAATTAAAAATGCCTGAAAAATAATCAGTAAGCTTCTAAAATAAAGTTGGCACACCTAAACAACAGATTACAGTAAATACTGCTGCTTATTTTGATCAATTTCCATTTAAAATAATAAAGAAGAGCTCATAGCAGAAAGCCTGTACAATACACAGGAGGAAATATTAAGCAGCTTGGAAAAAGGGAAGTCAAACCCCAAGTCGTTTCAATCATAATCCACTTGTATTTCTAAATATCCAACTTCTTTCTCTGGCACTGCTCAGCATGGGAACTGAAGGATAAGAACAATTTATTTGATCAGCCAGGAGTCTTCACTCTTGCAGCTTGTAACATTGAAATAGAATTTCTGACATGCATATAATTGAACATGTTCTTGAAAGCACAAGCCTGGAAATAATAAACTAGTAGATGCAAAGTTGCTTCTCAAATTATATTTACAAAACTAACATCACCAGAAATAATAATAAAGAAAAAGGAATGATACAGAGAGTGGAAAGAAATAACCAACACCGTAAAATCCAATGCGTGGGCTGATTTGCTAAGGTTTTTTTGAATGAACGAAAATCAGGATGTGGTTTATATAATACACACAAAATGCTGGAGGAACTCAGCTGGACAGGCAGCATCTATGGAAAAGAGTATATTTGATGTTTTGGGCCGATACCCCAGGGTTTCAGTCTGAAACGTCGACTGTGCTCTTTTTTCCATAGTTGTTGCCTGGCCTGATGAGTTCCTCTAGCATTTTGTGTGTGTTACTTGGATTTCCAGCATCTGCAGATTTTCTCTTGCTTATGATGTGGTTTATGTAGAGGTGTGAATTACTTAGCTGTGTCTCTATTCCCAAGTGTCATGTCACATCAACTACAAAGTGCTGGAGGAACTGAGCAAATCAGACAACATCTATGGCGACTAATAAACCATTGACATTTTGGGTTGAGATGGAGGGCCTGATCTGCTGAGTTCCTCCAGCATTTTGTGTATATTGCTCTGGATTCCCAGCAACTGCAGCATTCCTTCTAGTCATATCATCAGCTGGGGTTACATTTGCATCTCCATGTTACCAGAATCAGGAAACAGGCAGAGTTGCTATTCAGACAGACAGAGTTCAGATACAAATGCTGGAAAGGCTCAAGAAAACTCACTGGCACAATTTGGGAACAAACAGGTGAAAACACAGGACTGAAATACACTGAGCAGTAAACAGAGAGGCAGGTGATAGGTGGAGCACAATGAGACACGGGTGGCAGCAACACAGGTAATAATAAGAAACAGATGAGAGACAGAGTCCTCAGTAATACAGGGGTCGGAGTAGAACATGAGCGGGGACAGGAGCACATGGCAATACAAAACCACAGACTGACAGCTAGGGGGAAACACACAAAAAGACAGAGTTCAACTGGAGGTACTGACACACTTATGTCAGGATGCTGTTCATCGACTATAGTTCAGTGTTTAACATCATGATTCCCACAGTCAAGGTTACAGAACGTGGGACTCTGTACCTCCATCTGTAACTGGATGCTCGACTTCCTAACTGGAAGACCACAATCTATGTAGATCAGTAATAATATCTCCTCCTCGCTGGCGATTAACACTGGTTCACCTCAGGGGTGAGTGCTTTGACACTGCTCTACTCTCTCTATACCCATGACTGTGTGGCTAGGTACAGCTCAAACACCATCTATAAATTTGCTCATTGTTGGTAGAATCTCAGATGGAGATGAAAGAACATACAGGAGCAAGATATACCAGCTGTTTGAGTGGTGCCGCAGCAACAACCTTGCACTCAATGTCAGTAAGACAAAAGGTCTGATTGTGGACTCCAGGAAGGGTAAAATGAGGGACCACAAACTAATCCTCATAGAGGGATTAAAAGTGGAGAGAGTGAGCAATTTCAAATTCCTGGCTGTTAAGATCTCTGAGGATCTAACCTGACAGTGACATATAGACAGTGGCTATATTTCATTAAGAGTTTGAAGTTATGTAGTTTGTCACCTAAAATACTCAAAAACGTGTACCATGGCAAGCATTCTCACAGGCTGTGTTACTGTCTGGTATGGGGTTCGGGGGCCTCTGTACAGGACCGAAAGAAGCCACAGAAAGATGTAAAATTTTTCAGCTCTATCTTGGGTGCTAGCCTCTGTAGTATCCAAGGCATCTTCAAGGAGTGGTGCCTCAGAAAGGCAGCATCCATTATTAACGACTGCCATCACCTCACACTCAGCGATTCAGGAACAACTTCTTCCCCTCTGCCATCTGATTTTTAGATGGACATTGAATCTATGAACGCTACCTCACTTTTATAATATTATTTCTGGTTTGCACTATTTTTAATATAACTACTTGATATACATATATATGCTTACTGTAATTGATATACTGATTTAATTTCTTTCTATATTATTATGTATTGCATTGTACTGCTGTTGCTAAGTTAACAAATTTCATGACAAATGGCTGTGATAATAAACCGAATTCTGATTCTGATCTTTCAGTCAGAAAATTTGAACTGACTGGAATCTTAACTCTGGTTAGAAACATAGAAACATAAAAAATAGGTGCAGGAGTAGGCCATTCGGCCCTTCGAGCCTGCTCTGCCATTCAGTATGATCATGGCTGATCATCCAACTCAGAACCCTGTACCAGCCTTCCCCCCAATACCCCCTGATCCCTTTAGACACAAGGGCCATAATAGGAAAAATAGGAAAACAGATTATTATCTGAATGGTGGCCGATTAGGAAAAGGGGAGGTGCAACGAGACCTGGGTGTCATTATACACCAGTCATTGAAAGTGGGCATGCAGGTACAGCAGGCGGTGAAAAAGGCGAACGGTATGCTGGCATTTATAGCGAGAGGATTCGAGTACAGGAGCAGGGAGGTACTACTGCAGTTGTACAAGGCCTTGGTGAGACCACACCTGGAGTATTGTGTGCAGTTTTGGTCCCCTAATCTGAGGAAAGACATCTTTGCCATAGAGGGAGTACAAAGAAGGTTCACCAGATTGATTCCTGGGATGGCAGGTCTTTCATATGAAGAAAGACTGGATGAACTGGGCTTGTACTCATTGGAATTTAGAAGATTGAGGGGGGATCTGATTGAAACGTATAAGATCCTAAAGGGATTGGACAGGCTAGATGCGGGAAGATTGTTCCCGATGTTGGGGAGGTCTAGAACGAGGGGTCACAGTTTGAGGATAGAGGGGAAGCCTTTTAGGACCGAGGTTAGGAAAAACTTCTTCACACAGAGAGTGGTGAATCTGTGGAATTCTCTGCCACAGCAAACTGTTGAGGCCAGTTCATTAGCTATGTTTAAAAGGAAGTTAGATATGGCCCTTGTGGCTACAGGGGTCAGGGGGTATGGAGGGAAGGCTGGGTTCTGAGTTGGATGATCAGCCATGATCATAATAAATGGCGGTGCAGGCTCGAAGGGCCGAATGGCCTACTCCTGCACCTATTTTCTATGTTTCTATGTTTCTATATCTAACTCCCTCTTAAATATAGCCAATGAACTGGCCTCAGCTGTTTCCTGTGTTCTTTCTCTGCACAAAGGCTAACTAATCTGTTGGATATTTGCATCATTCACCCTTTTTTGGTCTTCTGGTAACCGCTTTGTTCTGCTTCCACTTTCCCAGCGTGTGCTTTTATTTATCATTCTTTCTGAAAAAAGTCATCATTCACCTATTGACCAAGTGGCTCCAAATGTCTTGTGCTATCAAAACAAGTTGCCACAGATATTTGTCTTGTTTTCTCCACTGTCCTTCCATCTCTGCAACTTAAAACATTTATTTTCTCACTTTTCTATCTCTGATAAAGGACTTATCATTAACTGTTGATCTTATAACAAGACATTGCTGAGTCTACTAAGTGTTCTCAGCATGTTCTGTTTTAATTTCTTGAAGCCGGGGTGAACTGTGACTGGAGTCAAAGCTGAGGATGATGGAGCAAATGAACTTCACCTGGGAATCAGTGCTCAGTGCATGGGATTTGAGAAAGTCATCTGCAAAGATTTTGCATGCCGTATGAGTGACCTTGATGGAGACACTGGAAAGTAGAAGAGACTTCTGGTCTTCTGAGATGCCCAATCAAGAGGCAATGAGAGCTGACAAGCATTGTGGTTACTGCAGGAATCCTACTGCAATGAGACTAGATCCAGTCCTGAAAGAAGGCCGATGACCTTTTGCATTTCATGAAGAGAGATAGCTACCTTTTAGTGAAAAAAGAAAAAAATCCCAGCAACAAAAATGCCTCTTTTATTGCCACATCTTGCAACCTCAAATTCTTGTTTCAGCCACTGCTCAATTTGCTATCACCATCCATCACAAGCCTATCTAGAATCTGCACTGGCACTCATACCAAACTTTATACTTACAGGCCACAGAACACCGAATAATACACCATAGGAACAGGTCCTTCGGCCCATGTTGTTGTGGCAAACTAATTAAGCTAATGCCACCTACTGTAATCCTATTTGTCTGCACATGGGCAATATCACTCTCTATGCATACGCATGTGCCTATGGCATCTAACCCCATCACCCTTGACAACACATTCCAGGCACCTATCACACTCAAGTAGAAAAACATGCCCCGCTCATTTCCTTTGAACTTTTCCTCCCTCATCGGAAATTCATGCCCTTTAGTATTTGACATTTCAACTGTGAGGGTAAAGGTACTGGCTGTCTTCTCTATCTACACCTCTCATAACCACATGTACTTCTATCATGTCTCCTTTCAGCTTCTGTTCCTCCAGAGAAAATATTCCTAGTTTGTCCAACCCGTCCTTATAGCACATGCATTCTAATCCAAGCAGCACACTGACAAACCTCCTCAATATCCTCCCTACAGTCTCCCCATCCTTCCATAATGGGATGACCAGAAGTGAATACATCTGAGGTTAAAATGGAGCTTTATAAAGTTACAATATAACGTCCTGACTTCTGTACTCGATGCCTCAATTAATAAAAACAAGGATATCATACACGAGGAAATCTGCAGATGCTGGAAATTCAAGCAACACACATAAAAAATGCTGGTGAATGCAGCAGGCCAGGCAGCATCTAAAGGAAGAAGTACAGTCGAAGTTTCAGGCTGAGACCCTTGTCAGGACTAACTGAAAGAAGAGACAGTAAGAGATTTGAAAGTGAGAGGGTAAGGGGGAGATCCGAAATGATAGGAGAAGACAGGAGGGGGAGGGATGGAAGTTGATTGGCAAAAGGGATACGAGGCTGGAGAAGGGAGAGGATCATGGGATGGGAGGCTTAATGAGAAAGAAAAGGGGAGGGGGGGAAGCCCAGAGGATGGGTAAGGAATTATAGTGAGAGGGACAGAGGGAGAAAAAGAGAGGAAAAAATAAGGGAAAGGGAAATAAATAAATAAATAAATAAATAAGGGATAGGGTACGAAGGGGAGGTGGGGCATTAGCGGAAGTTAGGGAAGTCAATGTTCATGCCATCAGGTTGTATCATGTCAAGCATATCATGTTGGACTGTGAAGACACTTTTAGGGAGCTTTGGACTTGGACCTTAAGATATCTCTGCACATCAAGGTTGTTGAGATGTTGTGGCGTATTAAAGTTTCGTGAAATATTGGATGAAAGTCTGAACAGCTCCAAGTGACACTGTAACCTTTGTGAGTTCACAGCATGTAAGGCATCAAGATGTCTGTACAAGTTAACACTATTAAACAGTGTTAATGTCTAATGTTTGCTGATAACAGCTGGAGTCTTCCTTGGCCTCAAGGCACAAGTGACAACAGGATGTCTGTCAGTGAACACAAGTTGTTTGAATGAAAGAAACTGTTCTGAGTTAGTGGCATGAGACCAAACGCCTGAAGAATTTATTTGACTCTGCATGCCTCTCAATGCTTGTAGATTGAATCCCAGTTTATTGAGACACCTTTCCCTCGTTTCACCTAGACTGAAGAATTGCGATCGATATATGCATAGGACAGACACAGGGTGATCTCACAAATCAGAATTCAGAGCTCCCCTGACAACAGTGGCAATCACATCCCCCAAATTGTCGACAATCCAGAGTCAGTGGAAAATCATGAGCCCTGAAATTCTTGTGGAAATCTTTGTAACTTGCTAAGTAGCATTTTGTGTGATTTAGTTGTGCTTTTTATTCTATGATAATATATTAGGCTTAAATCACTTTGTTGTGCTTCTCCGCTTATTACTACATGTCCCGGACACTTGAATTGGTTTAGGTCTTTTGGGTCTGATCAATCCGATTACATAAGGGTGCACAATTAACTATGTACTTTCCATTTATATTCAATCATTCAAAATGCAAAAACTTGCACTTGCCTGGATAGTCACATCTGCCATTTCTCCACCAATAGCTGCAACTGAACTGTATCTCAAAGTCAAAGTCAAAGTAAATTTATTATCAAGGTATATATATATATGTCTCCATATACTATCCTGAAATTCATTTTCTTGTGGGCATTCACAGTATATACAAAGAAACACAATAGAATCAATGAAAAACCACATAGAGCAAAGTGTAGGGGCTCTGTAGAGATCCTTGCCGAACACTGGTTGTCACAGACCTCCATACAGAATTAGATCCATCAACCACTACCTTCTCATCTTCAATGGTAAAGCAATAATTAATCCATGGGCCAAGTCACCATGAGTCCCATGCATCTTAATCCTATACACTAGGGATCGCCAACCCGTCGATCGCGATTGACCAGTTGATCTTTGAGACTTTCCTGGTAGATCCCGAGAAAAATCAAGAATAAATACACAAATACTGTTGTAATGTGAGTATTATAAAATTAAGTAATACTAATTAGGATAATGGTAATATAGCAATATTTTTGCTACAAAGCTGTTTGTAAAGAGAGATTGTTTCTGGGTTGCGGGGTTTTAGTTCCGTTCTTTCTGCCCAGTGCTCATGTGTGTAGTTCCCCCTGCCATGCACCGCGTTTTCAGCGTAGCCTGTGCTGCATCAAAGTGACCAATCAGATTAGATAAGAGTACAGACTGTCGCAAACATCAGTATATGGCAGTGGTCCCCAACCTCCGGGCCGTGAAGAATGCAGGGGTGCAACGGAATTCAGAACGCACACAGCACATCTTTAAGAAAAAAAAGCCAAAATAAACAAGCTAATTAATTAGATGCCGCCCGGCACATAAGTGTCGGCCCAGATCGGAGGCGACACAATCGGCAATCGCTCGTGATATCCTGATAGCATAACGGAGGCTCCACGAAAGAAGGTGAAAACGTACAAATTCCATCCTGAATGGGAAGAGGAATTTCTATTTACCTTGGTGAAAGACAAGTGTGTATGTATGTTGTGCCACCAAACACAAGCACTGATGAAAAGGCGGTATCTGGAGTGGCACCACAACACCAACCACCAGAAATTGAAAGACACCTACCCCCCAAAGAGCACAATTCGTGGCTGGAAAGTTGAGGAGCTGAAATCAAGGTTGAAGGCCCAGTAATCATTTTTCACAAAACATGCTGCTCAAAATAAGGCTGCTATTGAAGCATCATTTCGTGTAAGTCGCCTTTTGGCAAAACACAAGAAACCTTTTACAGATAGCGATTTATTCAAGGAAGCAATGGCCATTACCGCAGAGACTATTTTTAATGTCTTTAAAAACAAAACCAGCATCACATTCGCAATACATAATGTACTGCTTGGCCCTGCAACAGTGACAAGGAGGGAAGAGTCATTGTCAGGGGACGTGGATCGACAAGTGTTAAAGGACTTGTCACTCTGTAAGTATTTTTCACTACAGTTTGATGAATTCCTGGATGTAATGCAAACAGCTCAGCATGTTGTATTTGTCAGAATGGCTTTCCAGAATTTTACAACAAAGGACTTCCTCACTCTTTTGCAATTAAAGGAGAGAATGAGAGGTGAGGATATCTACAATGAGTTTAAAATATATGTCCGTGAAAGTGACATCCCGGGGGGCCCCAGCAATGCGCGGTGTGCGCGTTGGTTTTATTGCACTAAAAGTCAGTGCCTACTTCGGGTCAACTTATCTATGTGAAATTGCATTTTCACAGACGAAAATTATTAAATCTAAGTACAGGAGCTGACTTACTGACAGACACCTCATTAGAGTTGCTAACTTCCTCACTCCCAAATAAGGGACAAAAGCAGCAGTCAAATCCCGGAACATTTGTGTTTACCCCGAGAAAGACTACCATGACCATGAAGCCTTGCGCGGGCACCTGTGTGCGCATGCACGTACGTGCCAACATTTTTACCCCACAAATCGGTTTTGGCTTAATCTTCATTATTTCTACTTTATATAGGCTGTGTATTTATCATATCATTCCTGCTTTTACTACATGTTAGTGTTATTTCAGGTTTTATGTGCTATTTGGTTTGATTTGGTAGGTTATTTTTTTGGGTCTGGGAAGGCTCAAAAATTTTTTCCATATAAATAAATGGTAATTGCTTCTTCAGCATAAAGTATATCCACACGAAAGCTTTCATGGGAACGTCCTATCTTAACGGTGGAAATATGGGACAGTTGGCAACCCTACACCTCATAGACTGTCTCAGACTGGCTGTATGTAGTTATGAGCCAAATTTCAGGGAACTAGCAGAAAGTATTCAGCCCCAGTCATCACACTGAGTGCAACAGTCAATTCTTATTCATTTATTTTTCGTGTTGAAATAAAATTAAATAATGAAACTTAGAAGTAAAGGTGTGAAGTATTGTAATATACTTAAAGAAAGACAGCGATGGCCTGTTAGATATGATAGTTAGTGTTTTCTTGTTTGAATTAATTTGAAAGTTTGACTAAAGTATTTTGTGTAATTCAAATACAATTAGCCTAAATAAAAGGCCTCAAATTGGAAGTACAACCTGAGCTGTTTTTTCTCTAAACGATTTAGTAGGTAGATCTTGCCTTTCACTAAAGTCGAGGTAGGGTACAGAGAGGAAATTAAGAACCTGGTGGCATGGTGCAAAGACAATAACCTATCCCTCAACATCAGCAAGACGAAGGAATTGGTTGTTGACTTCAGAAGGAGTAGCGGACCACACCACCCAATTTATATCGGTGGTGCGCAAGTGGAACAGGTCAAAAGCTTTAAGTTCCTCGGGGTCACAAATGACCTGACTTGGTCCAACCAAGCAGAGTTCACTGCCAAGAAGGCTCACCAGTGCCTTTACTTCCTGAGAAAACTAAAGAAATTTGGCCTGTTCCCTAAAACCCTCACTAATTTTTATAGATGCACCATAGAAAGCATTCATCTAGGGTGCATCACAACCTGGTATGGAAGCTGTCCTGTCCAAGACCGAAAGAAGCTGCAGAAGATCGTGAACACAGCACAGCACATCACACAAACCAATCTTCCATCCTTAGACTCACTTTACACCGCACGCTGTCGGAGCAGTGCTGACAGGATAATGAAGGACACGACCCACCCAGCCAACACACTTTTCGTCCCTCTTCCCTCGGGGAGAAGGCTCAGGAGCTTGAAAACTCGTATGGCCAGATTTGGGATCAGCTTCTTTCCAACTGTGATAAGACTGCTGAATGGATCCTGACCCGGATCTGGGCCGTACCCTCCAAATATCCGGACCTGCCTCTCGGTTTTTTTGCACTACCTTACTTTCTATTTTTGTATTTTCTATTTATGATTTATAATTTAAATTTTTTAATATTTACTAATGTTAACTATTTTTAATATTTAATATTTGTAATCCAGGGAGTGGGAAGCGCAGAACCAAATATCGCTGTGATGATTGTACATTCTAGTACCAATTGTTTGGTGACAATGAAGTATAAAGTAGGGGATCTTGGGCTTAAAAAGGTTGGTGACCACTACTATACACCCTATATACCCGAGCCCCATACTCGCATACCACACACATGTAGGGCCAGTGTTAAACAGTGACATGGATTGAAGGTGCATTACTGCTCAACTTTCTCTGAAAGGTTAACATTTCCTTTGGTATGAAAAAAATACAGACAGGTGTGCTGCTTGTGGCGAGAAGGGAACACTTCAACATATTTTGAGTACATGCAGAGTCAACCTTTCCAGCGGCATGTACACTTGGAGACATAACAACGTTATCAAAGTTGTAACAGAAGCAGTTGAGTAGAGAGTACTGCAGCACAACTTATCTTATGCCCCACGCTGCACAGGACATCGCATATCATTTGTGAAAGAAGGCTCCAAGTCAAGGGTGTACAGCGCAGGCCCAAGATCAAGCATACTTTCTTCAGCCAATGACTGGTGTGTCAGGGCCAACCTGGATGGGAAAGGCAGCTTCCCGGAGCAAATAGCTTTCACCAAATTACGTCTAGATATAATCGTATGGTCTGACACCAGTAGAGAAGTGGTTATTGGTGAACTCACAGTCCCCTGGGAAGACAACATCGATGAAGCCCATGAGCGCAAGTTAACCAAGTACGCAGAATTAAGATCAGAGTGCAGAGACAGAGGGTGGAAGGTCTCATGCTATCCATTCGAAGTAGGCTGCCATGGGTTTATTGCGTTCACTTTCCAGAAGTGGCTGCGTGACCTTGCCTTCACTAGAAGAGAGATCAATTCAACCAGCAGGGCTGTAGCTGAGGCAGCAGAGACAGGATCAGCATGGGTGTGGACCAATTATGTCCAGAGGGGCAGATAGTCGGACAGTGTATCTATCTTTTACAAACCCTTCAGTAGTTGCATAGACACCTGAAGAGTAGACTATCTGTTGGATGGAAGTGACCAACAACTCTGATAGAGGCAAATGCCAAGTTTTTAAGCTCACCAGTGGGAGGTGGTGCTTTAGCACTGCTGGCCCACCACCTCGAGGGAGTCTTGATCATAAGCGGGCCAAAACTCCTGAAGACAGGTGGCAGATCAACTGATGATCCCACTGGTGATAGCACAGGACAGTTAACATCTTAGTCCGCGTGTATTTTCAATTCTAATTCTGACTAAAGCAGGATTGAGAGGCCGAAAGCAACAATTAATATCCACCTTGTCATCACTTCATTAGGGGAGTCTTTCACACATTTGTTGCATATATCCCAGAGCACTAATCAATCTCTTCTGGTTGACTAATTAAACATTTATTTTTGGTTTCAAGAAACTCTTATGCATTTTTAACATTTTTGTAAGTGAATACAGTAATAAGTTTCTCTATCAGTGGCTACTTCTGTGCTTTCCCTCCAAAATCTATGGTTGAACCAAAGTCCTTATTCATTCCTGAGACCTTCCAACTCCTAACCTCCATGGTCAACTTGATGATTAATTCCAGTGATCCAGGAGAACAATTCCCCCGGTCATCAGCTCAGCCAATACGTTTAACCTTTTCTAAATCCCCATCTGTCAAAAATCTTCTTTCAAAACACTTTCCCAACTTATATATATATATATATATAAAGAATTCTACAAAAGGTAATGGATTCAGCCCAGTATGTCATGGGTAAAACCCTCCCAACAACTGAGCACATCTATATGAAACACTGTTGTGGAAAAGCAGCATCCTTCATCAAAGTTTCTCACCACCCAGACCATGCTCTTTTCTCGCTCCTGCCATCAGGTGCCTCAGGTACAAATGCCTCAGAACTGGCACCATCATGTTCAAGTATAATTACTACCCCTCAATCACCAGGCTCTTGAACAAAAGAGAATAACTATGCTCATCTGTTGAGATGTTCCCACAGCAAATGATCTCATCTTATCTTTATCTTGTTTTTTCATGCTTTCATTATTTATTGCTATTTGTTTATATTTGCTGTTACACAGTTATTTGTCTTCTCTGCTCTACTCGATCTTTCATTGATCCTGATTACATTTACTATTCTATAGACTTGCTGAGTATGCCTCCAGGAAAAGGATTCTCAGGGCTGTATGCAGGGACATATATGTACAATAATAATAATATTCACTTTGAACTTTGAACTTTTTTTTGGTTATGGAGAATTAAACTCTACATCAATTAAGAATGTAATCACCTCTTTGACTTGGGAAGGGCTTGGGTTCTGAAAATCAAAAGGAAGTGGCAGGAAACATTTGTTTTATTTCACCTTTATTTTTTCAAGGTATATTTACTGTTAGCTTTTTGGTGATATTCCAGCCCTTGAAATTTCACTACCACTACCCCATCCTCCACCGTTAATATTACTCCTCCACAACCACCAAACTGGACCCATACTTCTCTTCCTATTCCTCCATGCCTGGGCTGAGTAGGTTTTAGGTCAACTATGAAAATATGGTGGGAATTATTGTCAGCCAGTCATCCTTAGGTAAACCATGTGTAGCACAAAGTGATGTTTGCAGAGGAGATAGGATATGGTAAAGAATGGAGAGATCTCTATTAACATGTCAACTCCTTTCCCTCCATCAATGTACTTCTATTTTTATTTTCCACATTTGCAGCTGCTCAATTACTTATTATGCTATCAAACAGTTTCAAACAGTCTTAGTTTCTTTCGGTTCAATATTCCAACTTTTCTAACAATGTTTTTACTTATTGCGATACAGCATGGAATAGGCACTTTTGGCCTTTCAAGTTATGCTGACTAGCGATCCCCCAAATTAATCTGCGTTTACTCACAGGATATTTTATGCTGACCAATTAACCTAACAACCGTACCTTTTTGGGATGAGTAAGGAAACCGAAGCACTGAGAGGAAACCCAGGTGGTCACGGGGAGAGCATAAAAAAAACACTTTACCGGTAGCAGCAGGAACTGAACCTGGAGCACCAGGGTAGAACCCCCTGAGGAAGGTGATAAGTAGATAAGGAGATAAGGTAACAGGGAAATAGGAACAGAGAATCAACGTTCATGCCATCAGGTTGGAGGTTACCCAGACAGAATATAGGGTGTTGCTCTTTCAACCTGAGTGTAGCCCCATCTTGACATTAGAAGGGGCCACAGACTGACATGTCGGAATGGGAATAGGAAGTGGACTTAAAATGGGGGGGTTCAATGGGAGATCCCGCTTTTCTTGGCTGACAGATCGTAGGTGATCAACGAAGGTGTCTCCCAATCAGACGGTTGAGGAAGTTTAGTATGGGCCCCCAAATCCTAAGAACTTCCTACAGGGGCACAACTGAGAGCATCCTGACTGGCTGTATCACTACCTGATATGGGAACTGTACCTCCTTTAATCGCAGGACTTTGCAGAGAGTGGTGCGGACAGCCCAGCACATCTGTAGTTGTGAACTTCCCATGATTCAGGACATTTACAAGGACAGGTGTGTAAAAAGGGCCCGTAGAATCATTGGGGACCCAACCTATCCCACCACAATCTATTCCAGTTGCTACCATCCAGGAAACAGTACCGCAGCATAAAAGCCAGGACCAACAGGCTTCAGGACAGTTTCTTCCACCAGACCATCGGACTGATTTGAGTGCACGCTATATTACATTGACTCTTCTATTCATTATAAATTACTATGATTGCACATGGCACATTTAGATGGAGAAGTAACATAAAGATTTTTACTCCTCATGTATGTGAAGGATGTAAGAAATACAGTCAATTCAGTTCCTATACCTCCTTCCTGAAGGCAGCAGCGAGAAGAGAACATGGTCTGAATTGAATTGACTACCTTGGTACTGGGGTCTTATTGACATAAATTTTAAGTGCAGATATTTTTGTACTGAAGAATTAAATGTGGGGAGCCAGGAGTTAAATTCTCTTTCTGAGTATACTTCCTGCCGTAGCTGCTGCATTGAGCAATTGGATAACAGTACCATAATCTCAAAGCAAAGGCTTCTATTATGTAGAAACTCAGAAGGAAATTAGAAATGGTAAACTTTATAGGGGGAGTGAGAGAAAGAGAGAACAAACAAAAACAAAACAGACCACCGCAATGGCAAAGAAGTATTGCCTATATCATAAAGCATGGTGATTTATTTTGTTTCTCCCCTATGTAAACCAGACTTGGTCTGTGAACCGAACTGAATTAATAAGCTCAGAAATAATTAGCTGCACAAGCTAGAAGATCACAGCAGTCTTCATGTCAGTGTATTGATACATAACCAAACTAGGTTTTTGCTATCTTGCTGGACTGGGGAGGCTGCCCTGAAGCGTTATGTGCACCACCACATGCCCATATTTATCTGGGCCAAATGCATAAGCCAGATCTCCTTATGTCCTGTGATAGTGTCTGGAGGAGTAAGGGACCCTCTCTGGAAAACAGACTGTAATAGATTGTGGGCTGAGCCCTATCTTCTGTCTTTGATTTTAAATGTTTTATTTCTCGAACATTCAGTATGTAAAAATATATGAATATTCGAATTGGAAAGAAGAGTCTATCGATCTGCTTATTGAAAGTGTTCCAACATTCATTATGATCATCGCTGATCTGACAGTAACATCAGCTACACATGCCTGACTACCCTTGTTAACCTTTTATCTATTAGCAATGATTCAAAGACTCTCTTTTTACTATCCATGAGAAAGATAGTTGCAAGTATCTTTGCTGAGCTTAAAATGGGCCTCCCTTTAGTTTTGAACAGTACCCCTAGTTTAAGATTTTCTCACAAGGAAGTATTCTCCTCACTGATAGCTTGCCAAAACCCTCGAGATCTTTTAAGTTTCAATTAAGTCACTTTTTTTTTGAAATTACAAACAAGACTTATCCAATCCATTCTCATAAAACAAATTTCCCATTTCACTTAGTAGTCAAGTTGTCTCTGAACTGCTTGCAACACCTTTATATCCTTCTTTAAAATAAGAATGGCAACTCATTACACTAGATGTGAACTCAAATAATATACTCTTTATATGAAATATAACATTCTTAATCTTTGTATTCAAATGTTTAAAAAATAATGATTTGAAGTATATGGTTAATAATTATTAAGGGTTTAAAAATAAAAAAGACAATTAGCAAATTTCACCCTCTGACCTTATGCAAAGCAATGTGGAAGCATGTAAAGTGTTCTTGTTCTGCCTTTCTGGCTCATCTTAATTTTCTGAGAGATTGGTAATGAATGGCATCCTCATGTTGGCTTTTAAGGCGTCTTTGAATCTCTTCTGTTGTCCACCTCTTTTACGTTTGCCTTCTTTAAGCCGGGAGTAGAAGATTTGTTTTGGCAGACATTCGCCTTTCATCCGAACAACATGACTGCTCCATCTTAGTTGGTTCTTCATGACGTAGGCATCAATGCTTGTTGTTTTTGCTTCATTTAGCACACTGACGTTGGTTCTTCTATCTTTCCAGTTGATATTTAAGATGTTTCGAAGACAGAGTTGATGGAACTTTTCAAGTGCCTTCAGATGTCATCGGTATGTTGTCCAGGTTTCTGATGCATACAGGAGCGCTGGGATTACCACTGCTTTGTACACTAACATTTTGGTGTCCATTCGAATTTCACGATCATGAAAGACACTTGTTTGGAGACGTCCAAAAGCTGGACAACTTTCTGTATCTTGGAAGTCACCTCTCCTCCAATGTTGACCTTAATGATGAGATCCAACATCGCCTTAAATGCGCTGGAACAGCAGAATGTGTATCATGAAAGTTAATGATGACAACAGCCCACCTTTATTCGGAGGTTACCTGTCCTACCTCACAACATATTGTGTGGAGTTCCAAGGGTGTCAAATGGAATCAGTTTAGAAGTAGCAATTCAGAATGATTTATTCATGCAGAACTCTAGGACACCAGCAGCAGCAGATGGTGACTTCATGGCCAACACACACATCACTCAACTACTTCAGTCAATGAGATCAAAACCAGGTCACTGATGTTTATAAACAGGCAGAGATAAATGAATTTCAAATTATCTGAAGAAAAGTGCTGGTATGACTAATCACCTAAAAGTGGTAAATGTATTGTCAGGTGTGGAAGGCCGTAATGTGGCAAGTCAAGGATAAAGATCTACTTCCTGTGCTTGTGTTTAACTTCATTAGAGGTCAAAGACATGGTAATCTGAGTGAGAGTGGAATGAAGAATTAAAGAGACCTCTCTGACTGAATGGGAAGTGATGAACAGACAATTATCATGAATACGAAATACAGTACAGTGAACCACAGCAGAAGTATAAATCAACCACTGCATTACCTGAGCCAGGAGGATGGAGAAAGTCAGAAGGACAGGTGCTGTATTCCGTTGGTTGTGTGGGAAGGTACTGTGCAAAAGAAAGCGGGCATTGTCAGTGATGAGTGTCTCAGGGTAAAATTTAATTATTAATGGATTTGTCATAATTTGTCAAGGGACTACATTCTGGAATTCCCTCCTAAGATCCAAATGCCATTTTATAACTAAGAGGATCCACAAAAAACTAATTATGTCCAATCCTTTTGTTTTCCATGTAATGCCAAGAGCAGCACCAATTTGAGGTTCCATCTTAGTGAAGCTTTGATGTAGAGTAACTATACAGTATATGCTAACCACCAGTCACAGCAGCAACAGAGAACCAACTAATCCTATAACAGATCAGATCAAAACACTGTCATATTTGATACAATTGTAAGTGATGTCGGGAATTTAATAGTGAATGGACAGAGGCTGCACCGAGTACATTTCCATCCTCAAAGATGACAGGGCCCAGCAAGTGACTGCCAAAGGCAATTGCTGAAGTATTTATAACCACTTTCAGCTGTGTGCTGAATAAATCATTGGTCATGACTTACTCTTGTGTTTCTCACCATCACAAAAGTTAGTTTAAAGTTAATTCTTTTCACTTCATGTCGAACTGAGAAATGATCCTGACTGTATTTGAATACTTGCCCACTTTCTACAAATTAAAAGTAAAGCCAGTGACTTTTGGATGGACTTTGATTATTTCCATCTTGTGGGATACATGGAGGAGTCTCACTGCCAGTCACATCTTCCTTTCTCCCCAACACTTAGGAACCATAGAAACCATAGAAAAACTACAGCACAGAAACAGGCTTTTTGGCCCTTCTTGGCTGTGCCGAACCATTTTCTGCCTAGTCCCACTGACCTGCACACGGACCATATCCCTCCATATACCTCCCATCCATGTATCTATCCAATTTATTCTTAAATATTAAAAAAGAACCCCTATTTACCACCTCGTCTGGCAGCGCATTCCATACTCCCACCACTCTCTGTGTGAAGAAGCCCCCCCAATGTTCCCTTTAAACTTTTCCCCCCTCACCCTTAACCCATGTCCTCTGGTTTCTTTCTCCCCTTGCCTCAGTGGAAAAACCCTGCTTGCATTCACTCTATCTATACCCATCATAATTTTATTTACCTCTATCAAATCTCCCCTCATTCTTCTGCGCTCCAGGGAATAAAGTCCTAACCTATTCAACCTTTCTCTGTAACTGAGTTTCTCAAGTCCCAGCAACATCCTTGTAAACCTTCTCTGCACTCTTTCAACCTTATTTATATCCTTCCTGTAATTTGGTGACCAAAACTGAACACAATACTCCAGATTTGGCCTCACCAATGCCTTATATAACCTCATCATAACATTCCAACTCTTATACTCAATACTTTGATTAATAAAGACCAATGTACCAAAAGCTCTCTTTACGACCCTATCTACCTGTGACGCCACTTTTAGGGAATTTTGTATCTGTATTCCCAGATCCCTCTGTTCTACTGCACTCCTCAGTGCCTTACCATTAACCCTGTATGTTCTACCTTGGTTTGCCCTTCTAACGTGCAATACCTCACACTTGTCTGTACTTCTCTCCACTGTCTCCATAACACCTTATTTCATTTTGCCCTCACCTTTTCCTGCACTTTCTCCTGCAACCATAAGAATTGTAACACATATACATACACCTCCTACCTCAGCAAGATTCAGGGACCTACATAACTCTACCCATATGCATCTCCTCCAACCTGGTCTATGCCACTTGGTGCTTTCAATGTGGCAATACCAAGCATCAACGAAGCAATGGTTTCACAAAGTACACACAATCTATCCACAATTGTCATTCTGTGTTTCTGGTTGAATGTCATTTCACTTTCCCTTCCCATTCCTGCACTTTTTTCAGCTTCCTTCACTGCTCTGGTGAAGCCAGATCCTGTACAAACCAGAAGAACAACTTCTCATATTCAGCTTGTGTAGCGTACAACTCAAGGGAGCAAACACTGAATTTTCCAGGTTCAGGTAAACCACACACTCCTGTGTTCCTTTCCTCCTTTCATCAGTGCACCATGTCTTGTATTCCCTTATTTACCTTTCCCATAGCTTTCCCCCTTGTTATCTAGATTCATCACCCTCCCCATATGCTTCCAACTGCCCATCATCCCTTCCTTCCCTGGTTCCACCTACCATCTACCAGCTTCTGTCTCTGCCCTTCGCCACTCCTCCACATCAGGCTTTGTCCTTTTTTGTTATTGTGTTCACATGTCACCTACCAGCCACAGTTTCACCCCTCCCTCTGACACCTATATACTGTCTATATTTCCTCTATACTCTCAGTTGTGATGCAGGATTGTGACCTGAAATGTCATGCATCCTGTTGCTTCCAAATGTGATCATCTGAACTCATCCAGTAGATTGTTTTATGCTCCAGTCTCCAACATCTGGAGTCGTCTGTGACCCTGACAATAATCTGCTTAATAACTGGCTTCACCTCTGGCTAAGCTATTCTATTACAGCTCCAGCTCATCATTGCAGAACAGTTTCTCAGATCACCTACCCACCAAAGTCATGACAAAGTGATTGACTGTATGACCAAGAAGTTATATACCAATTACCTACCTGCTGAATCTTGGTTTGAGTTACATCAGGAACCCTCAGAAGTTGTTCCTATCCACAAAATGCACCATAACAACTTGCCAAGACACCTCCCAAGCCTTTGTAACAGACAGGACATGAAACAGATCCTGGGGACAAAGGAAAGAGAATAGGCCTCCCGCACGTACTATCCTTACACCCCGGGATGCTTGAAACCGGGTGTCATGGCTGCAGCATTGTTCAAATTTGGATTGTCTTCACCACAGTGATTGCACAGCTCATGTACACAGTTCAAATGTCTTCTTTCAAGGGACTGACTTTAAACTGCTCCCCTTAGTCTACAGGGCAACATCCCATGAAAAAAAAATGAAAACGTAAGTGTCAGAAATAAGAGGAAACTCAATAAAATTAGTTTTGGCAAATTCAAGATTCTTTAGAACACTTTCTACTGACAAAAATAAGATTGAAATGCTTAACAGATACAAAATTCTGGAGGAACTCAGCAGGTCAGACAGCATTTATTGAAATGAATGAACAGTTGGTCGTAAACACAAAATAATCTGCAGATGCTGGGGTCAAAGCAACACTCACAACACGCTGGAGGAACTCAGCAGGTCAGGCAGCATCCGTGGAAAAGATCGGTCAACGTTTCGGGCCGGAACCCTTCATCGGGACTGTAGGGGGAAGGGGCAGAGGCCCTATAAAGAAGGTGGGGGGAGGGTGGGAAGGAGAAGGCTGGTAGGTTCCAGGTGAAAAACCAGTAAGGGGAAAGATAAAGGGGTGGGGGAAGGGAGGCAGGGAGGTGATAGGCAGGAAAGGTGAAGAAAGAATAGGGGAAAACAATGGGTAGTAGAAGGAGGTGGAACCATGAGGGAGGTGATAGGTAGCTGGGGGAGGGGGCAGAGTGACATAGGGACAGGGGAAGGGAGGGGGAGGGAATTAACGGCAGTTGAAGAATTCTATGTTCATACCAAGGGGCTGGAGACTACCTAGATGGTATATGAGGTATTGCTCCTCCAACCTGAGTTTAGCCTCATCATGGCAGTAGAGAAGGCCATGTATGGACATACCTGAATGGGAGTGGGAAGCAGAGTTGAAGTGGATGGCTACTGGGAGATCCTGTCTGTTGTGGCAGACGGAGTGGAGGTGCTCGACAAAGCTGTCCCCCAATCTGCGTCAGGTTTCACCAATGTAGAGGAGGCCGCACCGGGAGCACCGGATGCAATAGATGACCCCAACAGACTCACAAGTGAAGTGTTGCCTCACTTGGAAGGACTGTTTGGGGCCCTGAATGGTGGCAAGAGAGGAGGTGTACGGACAGGTATAGCACTGGCTCTTACAGGGAACAGTTAATGTTTCAGGCTTTATCAGGATTGGAAAGAAAGCGGAAGGATACCAGAATAAGAAGGTGAGGGGATGGGAGGGGGTGGGGGAAGTTTAAGTTGTTTTTTTTTAATGAAGTTTTTAAAAGGCTTTCATTCTGTTAAATTTCTGAGCTACGGTTAATTGCCAAAATTTTGCACCTTCTTAACAATGATTGGAGAGGTCAGAGGAGTTACAATTTTTCAAGACTATTCATGTGCAAAGTGGCCAGCAGCTTGGGACAACTTGAAATTCATATGATATGTTTTCACCATAGGTTCCTGAAAGATTAGTTCGAACATGAACCGTTAAATTTGTGATTTCTTTGACAGGAGAATTAGGGCCTTTCTTTTTAACTGCACTTAAATATCTCTACAACAGTAGTCAGAGTATGTAATCAATATTTATCAATATTTGTGCTTCTAAATAATCAAGTTAGGATATAATTCATGTCACAGAACTTTCATTAAAAATCTTCATACTGCCTTCTTTCAGTCTGTGCTGACTGTGCTGCTATCATGTTGCCACTTGCCTTTTAATAATGTTTTCAATAGGGTCCATAAGGACAAAACAGTAAGATTGCCAGCGGAGATTGTTAGTGCTATCTCAGGCAGATATCAAGCATTTGTGGAGCTAAAAGCAATGATCATAAAGAACAAAGCAGTGTACCAGAATGCCTGTCATATCAAGGCAGGAGTCTAGCTTGAAGAAATCTCCTCCGAACTACTGTCAACACATCAATTACAGGGCTAGAGGAATCAACACATTTGACCACCGCTAGCTATACCACCACTGAAAATGCCAACTACTCGGATACTTGACTACACTTTGTTAAATCTGATCACTTGGCTATGCTTCTTCCTGCATTCAGAGTGAGACTGAAGAGCATGACACCAGTGAAGAGCTGGATGTCAGACGCAGAGGAGTGAATTCAGGAGTTCTTCGAGTCAGTGGACAGAAAGATTTTCAAGGATAAATCAGATGAAATAAAAGATTTAAAGATCAGCTTCACTTGACACATATACATTGAAACCTACAGTTAAATGTATCATTTGTATCAAATTAAATCAGCGGTTATTGGAAAAGATTATGCCACATTCATCATTGACTTCACATGGACATGAGTGGATGAATGCGTGCCCACAAAAACACTCCAAATCTTCCTCAAACAGAAACCCTGGATGACCAGGAGATTAGTGATCTGCTGAGGGCCAGATTTGCACTGTTTAGAACTAGGAACCCAGAGTCATGTAAGAATACAGGATCAACCTCTGGAAGGCCATATATGAGCACAATGAGACATCACATGAGATTGAAATACATCCCAGCAGTGTACACTGCTGTCGAAAGAAGGCCCTAGGGTCAGGGGAACACAAAAAAGAGTCGCTGCAGATTGTAACATTGAAACAGTGAGCTGGTGGTCTCCCTCTCATCTGTTGCAGGAGCGATATCTCTCTCTCCCTTGCTAGTGAGAGAGAGAGAGTCTGTCTGAGATGTTGAAGGGTTGGGATGGACAGTATTTTTTGATAGACTCTAGATAATGGTCTCTGGGGGTCTTTGCTATTGTTAACATGGTGGGTGGTGGGGTTTGAACTATTGCTGGAGCAAATGGTAGGGAAGGGGAAGTAGAGGGTTGATGCTTTTACTGCTGCTTGTGCATGGGAGAGGGGACGGGGGGGGCTTTGGGGTTCTAATGATTCCTCTCGTTCATTCTCTGGTGTCTTTTTTCCTTCTGTTTGATGGATGTTTGCAAAGAGTAAGGAATTCGGGTTGTATATTGTATACATTCGCTGATACTAAATTGAATTACTGAACCATTAAATCATTGAATTTCTGACTAAACTAGACTCAGAGATGGATGTTTGACAGCTGTGCCAAGACTTGCACAATATAAATTCCTGCAAGCAATCAGGTAGCAAATGGCAGCATCCTATTACTGCCAGATGAGCTCAGTGCCTTAATGCAAGCTTTGATAGGGAGAACTATGCCACACCCACACAAGACCCTATATCTCAGATTGATCCTGTAACTTCAGTCTCTGAGGCTGACAACTGGGCATCATTCAGGTGGGAGAATCCATGAAAGGTGTTTGGTTCAGGTGCCATACTTGACCAAGTACTCAAGATCTTTGTGGGCCTGTTGGCCAGAGTATTGATGGGCATATATCAACTCTTGCTTCTACAGCCTGAGGTTTCCAGTTGATTCAAAATGGCATCTATTGTACTAGTGCCCAGAAGGAGTGTGGTGATGTGCCTTACATTATCCGTAATGAAGTGACTTGAAAGGTCAGTAATGATGCAAATCAACTCCTGCCTCAGATATGACCTGGATGCACTGTAGTTTGCTTACTGCCACAATAGGTCAAAAGCAGTTGGGATTTCTCTAGCTCTTCACTCTGCTCTGGACTGACAGGAACTTATACATCAGGCAACTACAATTCATCCTCAAGCTTCAAGAATTGGGCCTCTATATCTCCCTCTACTACTGGATACTCGATTTCCTCATTTGCAGACCTCAATCAGTGATGATTGGTAAAATCTCCTCCTCACTGACCATCATATGCACCTCAGAAATGTGTGCTCACCACTCACACCC
Source organism: Mobula hypostoma (assembly GCF_963921235.1). Classification (NCBI taxonomy): domain Eukaryota; kingdom Metazoa; phylum Chordata; class Chondrichthyes; order Myliobatiformes; family Myliobatidae; genus Mobula; species Mobula hypostoma. The sequence continues at coordinate 70,248,615 of NC_086106.1, forward strand.
TATTCTCTATACACTTATAACTGTGTGTCCAACCACAGCTCCAATCCCATCTTCAAATTTGCTGATGACACTACAATTGTTAGTAGAATCAACGAGGAAAAGAGTCAACTTACTGAAGTAAGATATGTTCCTTGGTTGAGTGGTGCTATAAAAACAACCTCTCATTCAATATCAGCAAAACTAAAGAACTGATTGCTGACTTGAGAAAGGGGAAGAAGAGCAAGCATGCAACAGTCTACTATGGGAAGTCGGTACTGGAGTGAGTCAGTAGCCTTAAATTCTTGGGATGACGTGTATTGGGCTAACACATAGATGCAATCATAAGGAAGGTACAACAGTGTTTTTACTTTCTTAGGAAATTAAGGAGTTTCAGCTTATCATCAGAACCTTCCACAGCTATATTGTTCAAATATTATGATTGTTTAATATAGCTGTGGAAGGGTCTAGGGTCGGTATGATTTGGGATTCAACCAAACAGGAACGCTGTGATGTTCCGATTAAAGAAACCTCAATTTGAGCAAATGCTGCGTAAATATTGCCCATGTGCAGTTATCGGCAGCCCAGAAGTGACAGATCAAACACCAGTATAAAATTATAAGGAAAGTATATTTACGAAATTCTCAATTTCAACAAACAATTACAGAAAAATAAAAGAGCCCATTACTGTTAAACCAGTAACATTGGAGCTCATTGAGTAGTTGTATCTCTTTACTCACGTGAAGGACCTACGGTCTGCTTGAAAGTACCCATGACATTCCGAACTCCCCTTGAAGGCCATGTCGAATGAACTTGCTCTCTCAGTAGTATTGGCCCTTCCTCCTTGGAGCCATTCATCTACACAAAGCACTTCTTGCAACAGGGACTCTCCTTCCAACACCATTCTGCGGCATCTTTTCTTTTGCCCTGTTCTGCAGCTCCAACCAAAATACCCCAAAATAGACTACCATCCTTCAGAAAACTCTTCCCCACAGTTCTCTAGAACCTTCTTTCACATCCCATGATCCTGATTGACTGACACACATTCCCAAGTTGTTCAACATGGCTCCTTATCATAGCTGAAGCCAAAATAACACTTTCCAACGTAGCACACTGCTTTTACAGAAAACTACTAATATAAACTACCTCACAGCCTAGCAGTAGAAATTTTAACCAGGGCATTATAATTGGCTGCATCATAGTCTGGTACAGAATATCAAATATGCTGTAATGTATGGAACTGCAGAGTGTTGTGGAATCAGATCTATATTTTATGGGCACAGTTCTCCATGCCATTGGTAGTAACTAAAAGAAGTCACTGTCTCAAGAAAGAAACATTTATCTTCAAAGATCCCCATCATCTGAGTTATGCCTTTTTTTTAAGAGCAATCATTTAGCAGGAGGTACAGAAGCCTGAAGGTTCACACCACTGGATTCAACATGAATTACTTACTTCAACCTTTCAGTTCTTAAAGCAACTGGCGAAAATATAATCAATACAGTTTAGCATCATTATGAACATTGTGACACTTCCCATTAAAATGTACTTTTTTGATATAATTTTGTTCGCTTGTAAAAAAAAAGTGCATCATTTTATGTTGAATTCATGTTTTTCTTGTGAATGCTGCAGACATGATAGCATGCATCTATGGGTACAGCTCAGGTCAGCCTTTACCTTGAACATGAGCATATGACAACAAATTCGGCTTTGACTTTGGAAACATGATTTCTCAAAATTCGAAAAGGAAGTACGGACATTGTAAGATGATACACTTGATTGACAAACTGTTAATAGAGTACTGGATAGTTGAAAGGGATTTGAAGGTAGGAACCACTGGTGGATACAGCTATCAATTGAAAACACAAGTATAAAGGACAGGCAGTTAACAACTGTCCGGTGAGCCTGTAAAATAGCTTTCAAGTAACTCTAAGCTGATGTTTCCTTTTTATATATATTGGGCTGGTGTTGAGAAAGTCATAATGTTGTAATTTCAGGAGAATAAACACATCCTCCACTGCTTACATATTACCACGTTGATGTCTTTACTTAGACTGCAGTGTTTCTTCAAATGTGGTCACGAACAATAATCTGCTGAGAGATTTCTCTCAGCCATTCAACATAGTTCAGTACAGGCTTCTCTCCGTATAAACAGATCTGCTGGAATTGCAATGATAAAAGAATCTTCTCTTCCTATTTCACCATTGGCACAATTATGTGCCAATTCAGAGCAACAGAAAAGGCAACACATGCCAATCTATTCTTCAACTACTGCATCTGAAAAAGGCTGGTTATAAATAAGACTAGAGACCTTTCAGGGTGCACGAGCATTCTGCACCTTGTAATGTGGAGTGACTTGGTGAATTTGGTAATGAACTAGTAATCCAGGATCCTGAATTAATAATACACTTATGGTTTCAAATTCTGCATTAGCAATTGTTTGCATTTCCTTTAGGTCCCTGATGCCTTATGGAGACTGAAATCTGCCATCTTTCTCTAGACCAGATTATATGTGACTTCAGACCTACAGCAATGCGGCTAATTCTTAATAGTGCTTTGCAAAGTCCCAACATGAGATCATAAGACCATAAGATATAGGAGCAGAGTTAGGTTATTTGGCCCATTGTGTCTGCTCTACCATTTCATCATGGCTGATCCATTTTCCCTCTTGGCCCAAATCTCCTGCCTTCTCCCCGTATCCATTGATGGCCAAATCTCCTGCCTTCTCTCCGTATCCACTGAAGGCCAAATCTCCTGCATTTTACACGTATCCATTGATGGCCAAATCTCCTGCCTTCTCCCCGTATCCGTTGATCACCAGATCTCCTGCATTCTCCCCATATTCCTTCATGTCCTGACTAATCAAGGAACTATCAACTTCTGCCTTAAATATACCAATGACTTGGTCTCCCTAGCCCCTAGGCTTCAGATTCCACAGATTCACCATTCTCTGACTGAAGACATTTCTCCTCATCTCCATCAAAAAGGATGCCCTTTTATTCTGAGGCTGTGTCCTCTGGTCTAAAACTCCCCCACCATAGGAAATATCCTCTATATATCAGGTCTATCGAGGCCTTTCACATTCACTTAGGTCACCCCCACTTCTGAATTCCAGTGAGTAGAGGCCTAGAGCCATTAAATGCTTTTTATTTAACAAGCATTTCAAACCCAGAATTTTGTTCTGAACCTCTGTTGAACCCTCTCAAATGTCAGTATATCCTTTCTTCAATAAGGGGCCAAAATCAGCTAACAAGACTCTAAGTGAGGCCTCACCAGTGCTTTAGAAAGCCTCAACATTGTATCCTTGGTTTTATATTCCACACCACCAACTCAACCTTCAAATTAACCTTTAGGGAATCCTGCACAAAGACTCCTGAGTCCCTTTGCACATCAGATTTTTGAAATTTCTTTCCATTTAGAAAATAATGTGCCCTTTTATTTCTTCAACTGAAATGCATACCAACTTGATACTTCATGACACTGTATTCCATCTGCCACTTCTTTGCCCCTTATCCTAATCTGTCTAAGACATTCTGTAGTCTCTCTTCTTCCTCAAAACTACCTGCCCTTTCACCTATCTTCATATCATCTGCTAACTTGGTCAACAAAGCTTTCAATTCAGTCATTCAAGTCATTGAAATATAATGTAAAAAGAAGCGGTCCCAACACAGACTCCTGTGTAACACCACTAGTCATCAGCCAGTAACCAGAAAAGACCACTGTTTATTCCCACGCTTCACCTTCTGCCAATCAGCTAAGGCGTTTTCCATGCTAGCATCTTCCCTGTAATACCATGGGCTCTTGTTAAGCAGCCTCATGTGTGACACTTTGTCAAAGGCCTTCTGAAAATCCAAGTACACACCATTCACCAATTCTCCTTAGTCTATCCTGCTTGTTATTTCTTCAAAGAATTCCAACAGATTTTTCAGGCAAGATTTTTCCTTGAGGAAATCATACTGGCTATGGCCTATTTTATTATGTGCCTCCAAGTTGCCTAAAACCACATCCTTAACAATCAGCTCCAGCACCTTCCCAACCACTGAGGTCAGACTAACTGGCTTATAATTTATTTTCTTCTTCCTCTCTTCATTCTTGAAGAGTAGTGTGATGTTTGTAATTTTCTATTCCTGCAGAACCATGCCAGAATCATTTTACTCTTGAAAGATAATTACAGTGTCTTCACAATCTCTTTAGCCACCTCTTTCAGAACCCTGGGTGACAATATCTGGTCTATGTGACATCTACCTTCTCACTTTTCAGTTTCCCAAGAATCTTCTCCCTGGTAATGACAACTTCACACACTTCTCCCCCCGACACTCTCGACCTTCTGGCTTACTGCTAGTGTCTCCCACGGTGAGGAAAGAAGCAAAATACTTATTCAGTTCGTCCACTTTCTTTACTTAAAGTGGACCTAGTTGAATATGGTTGCTAGTAGAAACCCCATGGGATGTAGTTGTTCCTTTTAAGTTATGGAAGTGCTTTCACATATGTATCCTAAGCTGTGTGGATGACCTGAGATACAAAGCACCTTGAAGGAGTCTAGTGTTGAAATTGCGGGGGCCCTGGCATAAATATTTAAAATGTCAGTGTCTACGGGTGAGGTGCCGGAGGATTGGAGAGTGGCTCATGTTGTTCCATTGTTTAAAAAAGGATCGAAAAGTAATCCGGGAAATTATAGGCCGGTAAATTTAACATCGGTGGTAGGTAAGTTATTGGAGGGAGTACTAAGAGACAGAATCTACAAGCATTTGGATAGACAGGGACTTATTAGGGAGAGTCAACATGGCTTTGTTATTGGCAGGTCATGTTTGACCAATCTATTGGAGTCTTTTGAGGAGGTTTGAGGAAAGTGAATGAAGGGAAGGCAGTGGATATTGTCTACATGGACTTCAGTAAGGCCTTAGACAAGGTCCCGCATGGAAGGTTAATTAGGAAAATTCAGTTGCTAGGTATACATGGAGAGGTGGTAAACTGGATCAGACATTGGCTCAATGGAAGAAGCCAAAGAGTGGTAGTAGAGAATTGCTTCTCCGAGTGGAGGCCTGTGACTAGTGGTGTGCCACAGGGATCAGTGCTGGGTCCATTGTTATTTGTCATCTATATCAATGATCTGGATGATAATGTGGTAAATTGGATCAGCAAATTTGCTGATGATACAAAGATTGGAGGTGTAGTAGACAGCGAGGAAGGTTTTCAGAGCCTGCTGAGGGACTTGGACCAGCTGGAAAAATGAGCTGAAAAATGGCAGATGGAGATTAATGCAGACAAGTATGAGGTATTGCACGTTGGAAGGACAAACCAAGGTAGAACATACAGGGTTAATGGTAAGGCACTGAGGAGTGCAGTGGAACAGAGGGATCTGGGAATACAGATACAAAATTCCCTAAAAGTGGCGTCACAGGTAGATAGGGTTGTAAAGAGAGCTTTTGGTACATTGGCCTTTATTAATCAAATATTGAGTATAAGAGCTGGAATGTTATGATGAGGTTGTATAAGGCATTGGTGAGGCTGAATCTGGAGTATTGTGTTCAGTTTTGGTCACCAAATTACAGGAAGGATATAAATAAGGTTGAAAGAGTGCAGAGAAGGTTTACAAGGATGTTGCTGGGACTTGAGAATCTCAGTTACAGAGAAAGGTTGAATAGGTTAGGACTTTATTCTCTGGAGCGTAGAAGAATGAGGGGAGATTTGATAGAGGTATATAAAATTATGATGGGTATAGATAGAGTGAATGCAAGCAGGGTTTTTCCACTGAGGCAAGGGGAGAAAAATACCAGAGGACATGGGTTAAGGGTGAGGGGGGAAAAGTTTAAAGGGAACATTAGGGGGGGCTTCTTCACACAGAGAGTGGTAGGAGTATGGAATGAGCTGCCAGACAAGGTGGTAAATGCGGGTTCTTTTTTAACATTTAAGAATAAATTGGACAGATATATGGATGGGAGGTGTATGGAGGGATATGGTCCGTGTGCAGGTCAGTGGGACTAGGCAGAAAATGGTTCGGCACAGCCAAGAAGGGTCAAAAGGCCTGTTTCTGTGCTGTAGTTTCTATGGTTCTATGGTAATTAAATGTACATGTTAATGGATGCCATTTCCCATGTCTTAGCATGGACATGCATTAAGTGCAGTATACACACAGGTGAGCTGAAGAATATCATTGACGTTGAGGAATGTATTGGGAGCAGAGCCACAAATTTTCTAAAGCATTTTTTATCACATAACCCACAGTGTTAAGCTTCACAATAACATTCCTGAGCCATGGTGATTTAACACCAGGAGGTACATGAGCTTGGTCTGAAACAGCCTTCAATGAACTATAAAAGAAAGTTCATTTTAATTTAAAAAGAATCTTGTTAAGCACTTCTAAGGCAATTTCTATCATTTCTGAATGTGTTCCAGAGTCAAGATAAAGGAAAGATAAGGAGCATGAACCTCAGGCATAGACCTGTGAGCTCTCTCTTGATTAGGTTGAGGAACCAGCCAAAAGAAGCACCAGAGAAGGAGAGCCCCCTGTAACTTATAGTGCAGTGGAAATGATAGCATATCTCATTTTTGCCATTATTCCCTGGAGCCGCTACATTATTAATATGTTTCCAGGAAGTTGCAGGCCATTATTTTAGAATGTATATTACCTAGCCAGTTTGCAGTGATCATATACCATAAAGAACATGATAATAACAATGAAACAGTGCACAGTTCTTGAGCTAAGGTTCCACTACTGCAGTTTGTCAGCAGTAATTTATGGGGAGAAAACAATTTTAATCAAGGTGTAAAGATGAACTGTGCAGCCTGCACATATTTTTTATTGTTGAAATCATCTGAGTTTGATGCCTTACACAGAGAAGAAATTTTTGTTTCTCTGACAGGTCCTACAAAATATTGACATCTTTCCCCTTCTGACTCTACCAGGACTAACCAGCTCATTGCACATTGGACATCAATCTGTGAATATTTCCTTCTTCTAAAGATAAACATTCAATGTCTAATCACTCTGGTCAAAACGTTGGCAGGTGCACATTGCTTACTAAATCAGTGCTACTACCGTAAAAGTATGGGGACCTATTACTGAATTAACTGCATTTGGGAGTCACTAATCCAAATTTGCATTTTACACATGGTTAATCAAACTAATAGGCATAACAAATAAGATTAATAAAATTGTTTAGGAATTCAACTCAACTAAATCAAAACGACATGGAATCCTGTTCCATTTAGGTCAGTAATATGATTTTTTTAATAATAAATCAGATTCATTCATGAATATAGAATGCTGCCTGACTTGCTGAGCTCCTCCAGCATTTTGTGTGTGTTGTTCACGATTTCCAGTATCTACAGAACATCTTATATTTATAATAGTAGGGTAACCTATGCAAAATAAATTGATCTCTGCATTTTCAGACCTCAGATGCAGAAGTCATTGCTCAAAGTGCAGTAAAGCATATCTTATTTATTACATATTTAATGGCGACCTTATTGTGTAAAGTTGTGGCAATAGCTTAGAATGAATACTCCCTTTACAATGTAGATGTCCATTAAATTTGACAAGGTGGTGCTCTGGACACACTTACTCTGAGAAATCATTGGCACATCAAGTGTCCTCCAAAGTCAATTTGATGCCAGTACAAGTGTAATATAAAATTAGAATGACACCAGAGTGTACTTTTAAATACTTTTGACCAAGAACATGGTAAATATTTATTAATAACCATAAGGTCCGAAGGAGAATAGAAGATATACAGTATCAGTGATGAGAAAGAAAACTAAAAAGGTTGGAAGAACTCAGCCTGTTAAACAGTGCATGTGGAAAGAGGAACGATTCAACTTTTTGTCAGAGCTGATGAAAAGTCCACAATCTGAAGCAAGGCTTACAGTCCCCAATTCTGATAAACTGTCTAAGATCTGAAACATTAGCTGATTTCCCTTTCTACAGATTATGCTTGATTGGCTGAATTCTTCCGGCATTTCTTTTATTGTTCCCTATTCTAGCGTCTGCTATTTTAACATTTTTCAAAATCAGGGATGAATTTATTCAGCAATGACAAACTAGTGTTGTGAGGTTTGTAGATTAGTTTTGTTGCCACAGGCCATGAGAAAATCAGAATTAGTTCATCTGCAACAATCTAAGCAACATGTCAGTGTAACTACCTGAGCAATTATGAGAACAACTCTATCTTGGTCAGAACATGCATGAAATGTCTTTTCCCTGATGGAATTATGATGATGCTTTCAGAGATACTCAAGAGCTCTAAGTATAAAATTCTGAATTGTATCAAGCTGGGCAGTGCAACAAAGTTTTAATCTGAAATACAAGGTGAAGACAAATAAGGCCACAGATTCTTTTTTTCTCATTCCACCTCTGAAATAAAATTCTTCAGTAATGTTTATATTATTCTGGCACAACTGTCATAAGATATTATACCTTGAAATGTAATTAAGTTCTTTTTAAAATGTTGCAGAAAGTATAAATAAAGGATAATAAATAGTACTTTGTACTTTATTGTCACCAAACAATTGGTACTAGAACATACAATCATCACAGTGATATTTAATTTTGCTCTTCACATTCCCTGGATTACAAATATTAAATATTATAAATATTATAAATAGTTAAAATTAGTAAATATTAAAAATCTAAATTATAAATCATAAATAGAAAATAGAAAAATGGGAAGTAAGGTAGTGCAAAAAAAACCGAGAGGCAGGTCCGGATATTTGGACGGTATGGCTCAGATCTGGGTCAGGATCTGTTCAGCAGTCTTATCGCAGTTGGAAAGAAGCTGTTCCCAAGTCTGGCCGTACGAGTCTTCAAGCTCCTGAGCCTTCTCCCGAAGGGAAGAGGGGAGAAAAGTGTGTTGGCTGGGTGGGTCATGTCCTTGATTATCCTGGCAGCACTGCTCCGACAGTATGCGGTGTAAAGTGAGTCCACGGACGGAAGATTGGTTTGCGTGATGTGCTGCGCTGTGTTCACGATCTTCTGCAGCTTCTTTCGGTTTTGGACAGGACAACTTCCATACCAGGTTGTGATGCACCCTAGATGAATGCTTTCTGCGGTGCATCTATAAAAATTAGTGAGGGTTTTAGGGGACAGACCTAATTTCTTTAGTTTTCTCAGGAAGTAAAGGCACTGGTGAGCCTTCTTGGCAGTGAACTCTGCTTGGTTGGACCAAGTCAGGTCATTTGTGACCCCAAGGAACTTAAAGCTGTTGACCTGTTCCACTTGCGCACCACCGATGTAAATTGGGTCGTGCGGTCTGCTACTCCTTCTGAAGTCAACAACCAATTCCTTCGTCGTGCTGACGTTGAGGGATAGGTTATTGTCTTTGTACCATGCCACCAGGTTCTTAATTTCCGCTCTGTTCTCAAACTCATCATTACCCGAGATACGGCCTACAATTGTTGTGTCATCAGCAAACTTATATATTGAGTTTGATGGAAATTGAACTGAAAATTCTTGAGTTTGCCTTGGCTTGGAGTATTTTTTGGTTTCAAACGTTTTTATAATATTTTTGCATTAAGGAACAAAATAATTCTGAATGAAAACTAAATAATGAAGAGTGAAATTAAAAGCTAGAATTGTTCAATGAATTTTCTGAGTTTCCAAATATTCTTATTCAATTATTGCATGATAATTCCATGAACCATCATAGATTTGTCACTCTTCACCATCTACTATCACCTTGGTATATCAACAAGAAACATAATTTTATATACCATAAAACAGTGGTCATTACAACAAAATTATTGTGAACATTAGCTTTACTTTAAATATTGAAAGATGCCAAGAGTAGATGTAGGCAATGAAATGACCCTTGCTTACAATTTAAATAACTTGTTTTCATTTCCTTTTCTGATTTATTACCATTTTTCATTTAATACTGATTTAATGTTATCTTGTTAGATTATTATTGGAGTCATGTCAGAGGCAGGTGGCAGAGTCATGGTAATTGATGGAGGGCGGGTTCAGAAAGGGACCCCAATTAACAAGGACTCACACATTAGGAAATCTCAGGCTTCCCCATTCAGGTGATCAGAAGTTTGTGAGTTCCTGATTGGCTGCAGGAGTTGCTGTTGAGTACAATAGAGGAATATGTTTCATTGATAAAGGGCCTGGATGAACTCTGCACCCTGACCTCTGTTTACCTCTGGTGAGGGCTGACACAACTGCAGCATTTACTTCGATAGCATTGTTGACTCTTTGGAAGTGTATGATAAATTATGTCATTTTATTTTTCATGGCTTTAACCACTTTTTGTGTTTTAATAAACATGAAAGATTCTGCAGATGCTGGAAAACTAGAGCAACACACACCAAATGCTGGAAGAACTCAGCAGGTCTGGCAGCATCTATAAAATGGAGTAAACAGTTGATGTTTTCGGCTGAGACTTCTTAACACAACTGGAAAGGAAGAGAGAAGGAGACAGAAAAAATAATGTGTGTGGGGAGTGGGGAGTGGGGAAGGAGTACAAGCTGGCAGGTGATAAGGATAAACCAGGTGAGGGGGAAGGTAGGTGGGTGGAGGAGGGTGATGAAGTGAGAAGCTGGGAGGTAATAGGTGGAAGAGATAGAGGGCTAAGGAAGGAATCTGATCGTAGAGTACAGTGGACCATGGGAGAAAGGAAAGGAGAAGGGCATGAAAGGGAGGCGATTTGTAGGTGAGAAGAAGATAAGGGACAAGAGGGAAGCCAGAATGGGGAATGGTAAAAGAGAGAAGGGAAGTAGGAACAAATTACCAGAAATTAGAAATTAATAATCATGTCATCAGGTCAGAAACTACCCACATAGAATATAAGGCGTTGTTCCTCCTGACACTAGAATAGACCATGGACCAAAATGTCAGAATGGGAATGGGAAGTCAAATTGAATTGGGTGGCCACAGGGAAATTTTGCCTTTTGTGATTAGAGTGAAAGTGCTTGGCAAAGTTTTTGGTTTCTTCGCCCTTCGTTTCCAATCCTGATGAAGGGTCTCTCACCCGAAACTTTGACTGTTGCTGCTTGATCTTTTGAGTCCTCCAGCATTTTGTGTTTTTTTGTGTTTTAATATAATTTTACATATTCTTAATTGAAAGAAATATTTTGTCATTAAATTATATAAATCTATTTTAATATATTTTAAAAAGTCCCTGACTTATTGTTGCATTTAAGTATTATTATAGCCAATGAGGTGATAAAAACTGTTTTGGGCAGAGCGAAATATATGCTGCCCATGGCAAACTTGCTGTCTGCTCAATGGCTGTTGTGGGCATGAATGATTGGAGGGTCAGCTCTGGAAACAATAAATACACATAGGTTGCCCTGATGCATTCTCCATGACTGTGGGAGAATTCAACCATGAAAAAATGTCTGACTGACTACTACTAACATATCACCTGTGAAATAAGAGGAGCAAACACACTTAATCACTGTTACACCACCATATAGAGTATTTCCCAGCCATTCCATGCCTCAAACTGTGGAGAATCCAGTCATCTGGCTGTACTTCTGTTTCCGGCATACAGGCAGAGGCTGAAGTCCACTGCCCCAGTGCTGAAAACCGAAACGTTTGGGAGGCGGAGAAGCGTTTACAGGACTGCCTTGAGTCAGTGGACTTCACAATATTCAGAGATTCAACTTTGAATCTGAATGACTATGCTATGATTGTCATCAATTTCATCAAGATCTAGTGGATAAATGTGTGCCTTCAAGAACATGCCAGTAACTCCCAAACCAAAAGCCATGGATGAACCAGGAGATTCGTAGTCTGCTGAGGGTTAGATGTGTTGCATTGGTGATCCAGAACAGGACAAGGAGTCAACTTACGACCTACAGAGAGCAATTTTAAGAGTGAAAAATCAACTCCAATTGAAATTAGAGATGGAATCGCATGCACATCATCTCTGGTAGTGTTTACAGGCCAGTACTTCTTACAAGTTGAATTGTAACATCATGAATGGCTGTAATCCTTCACTCCCACAATGCTTTTTATGCTCAGTTTGAAAGGAAGAATAAAACTACATCTGTGTGAATCCCTGCAGCATCTAGTGGCCTTGTGATCTCTGTCTCTGAGGCTGACATGAGAACACTTTCAACAGGGTAAATCCACACTTGTGGATTTCAGGAAAGAGACCCAGAATTGTTTATAGAGCTTATGGTAAAGGAACCCTCAGGGGAGCATTCCTAAAAAGACAGAATTCAAAATGCAGTTTGAGAAGGAAAAGCTGAAGTCAGATGTATCAACATTACAGTGGTGTAAAGGGAATTATGGAAGCCTGAGAGAGGAGCTGGCCAAATTTGATTGGAAAGAAACACAGGCAGGGATGATGACAGAGGCACAATGGCTGGAATTTCTGGGAGAAATTTCAAAGGCACAGGATAGATACATCCCAAAGAAAAAGAAGTAATCCAAAGGCAGGATGACACAACCGCTGATGACAAGGGAAGTCTAAACCAACATAAAAGTCAAAGAGGGCATATAATAAAGTGAAAATTAGTGGGAAGTTAAAGGACTGGGCTGCTTTGAAAATCCAATAGATGGCAACTAAAAATATCATAAAAAAGGAAAAGACGGAATACGAAGTTTAGCCAATAACGTTCAAGAGAATACCATAAGTTTCTTCAGATATATAATGTGTAAAAGAGGGGTGAAAGTAGATATTGGACCACTGGAAAATGTTGCTGGAGAAGTAATAACAGTGGATAAGGAAATGGTGGATTAAATGAATATGTATTTTGCATCAATCTTCATTGTGGGAGACACTAACAGTATGCTGAAATTCCAATATTGTCAAGGGGCAGAAATGTGTGAAGCTGTCATTTAAAGAGAGAAGGATCTTGGGAAATTGAAAGGTCTGAAGGTACCTGGACCAGATGGTATACACCACAGAGTCCTGAAAGAAGTGGCTGAAGATGCTGTGGAAGCATTTGTAATGATTCTACTCTTCAAGAAGGAGAGAAGAAGAAGAAAATAAATTATAGGCCTGTTAGTCTGACCTCAGTGGTTGAGAAGTTGCTGGAGTCGATTGCTAAGGATGTGGATTCAGGGTATTTGGAGGCACATGATAAAAGTAGGGTGTAATCAACATGGTTTTCTTAAGGGAAAGTCTTGCCTGACAAACCTGTTGGAATTCTCTGAAGAAATAACAAGCAGGGTAGACAATGTCGAATTGGTGGATGTTGAGTACTTGAATTTTCAGAAACCCTTTAACAAGATGCTACACATGAGACCGCTTAACAAGTTAAAAGCCTATGGTATAGCAGGAGCGAATAACATGAACAGAGCACTGGCTGAAGGCAGGAAGCAAAGAGTGGAAATAAAGGGAGCCTTTTCTGGTTGGCTGCTGGTGACTAGTGGTGTTCCACCAGGGATTTGTGTTGGGAACGCTTATTTTTACATTATATGTCAACGATTTGGATGGCAAAACCTCCAGTGCCGCAAACTTGCCGATGCAGCACACTGGAAGCACCCGACCACAGCCGACTCTTGAATCTGTACAAAAACTTCGAGCCTCCGACCAGCACTCTGACACCGAGCACCGAGCACCATCTCTGCCGAGCGCTTCGACCCCGGCCCCGGCAACAGGCAATAGGCAAAGCCAAGGATTTGGGGCCTTCCCCTCCGGAGATTCTCAATCGCACAGTAGCAGCAGCAGCAGCGAAGCAGACATTTCAGAAGTTTCTCCAGATGTTCCTCCGTGCTTCTCACGTCTGTCTCCATCAAATCAGGATTGTGCACGGTACCTACTTGCAAATACCGATATGATTTCGGTGCGGCCGCGTGCACTGCGTCGCACCGCCATCTTCTCCTCCCCTCCCCTTAGGGTAGATTATTTTCTAAATGGACTGGAATGTCAAAAATCTGAGGTGCAAAGGGACTAGGGGATGCTTGTGCAGGATTCCCTGAAGGCTAATGTACTGGTTGAGTCACTGGAGAGGAAGGCAATTGCAATGTTAGCATTCATTTTGAGAGGACTAGGATATAAAAATAAGGATGTAATGCTGAGGCTTTATAGAGCACTGGTAAGGGCTCACTTGGAGTGCTGTTAGCAGTTTTGGGCCACTTATCTAAGAAAAATGTCCTGACATTTGAGAGGGTGTACAGGAAGTTCACAAAAATAATTCCAGGATTGGAAGGTTTGTCACGTGAGGGGTGTTTGGTGGCTCTTAGCCTCTACTCGCTGGTATTTAGAAGAATGAGGGGTGACATCATTGAAACCTATTGATTATTGAAAAGCCCCAATATTGTGGATAAAGAGGATATTTCCTATGGTGCAGGAGTCTAAGATCAGATGACATAGCCTCAGGATTCAGGGACATTCTTTTGAACTGTTACGTACCCGGCAACAATGAATATTAATCGAGACAGATTTTATAAAAACAACCGAAAATTTATTAAACACATATAAACGATCAGGAGGAAAAACAAAGGAAAACTTTGACCGAAGGTTAAACAGGTACGCAGCCGTTCATCAGCTCCACTCGGCTCTGGCTCTTAAAGCGTTAAATGCTGAAAACAGTTCTTAAAGCAATACAGTCAGATATAGTTCTTAAAGCGATAACTTCGAAAGTCCAACAGTTTTACACATTCAATTGGAGAGACTTCTCTGGAGAACGATTTCTTCACCGACGCACCTTTACTGCCGGTTCTATCCACAGGATTCCTGATGCCAAAAATAAACAGTTTAAATCTACTGACCTTAAATTCCTTTTAGAGAGAGAGAGCTTTTTGGGCATGAACTCATTGTGCTTTTACAAGAGTTATCTCAATGCAGCTTCTCTTCAATGAAGTCTCAATAAGTTCGATCCTTTATTAAACTGCCAAACGATGCCGACTTCTCTCGGTCCTTCGCTTCGATGAATTCTTCACTCTCCCTTCAAAACTGTTGGAATAGAGTAAATTGGCACTTCCAGCCACAAATTCCCAGTCTAAATAATATGGAATCTTTCAACAGAACATACAACCGTTTTAAAAATGAAACTGTGTCACAAAAACAAATGCAACAGAAACGGAGATACAATACGTTCTACCTGGAAATCTACAAACTCAAAAACTCACTGCGTCACCTGAGTTGACCCTTATATAGTCACGGGGCACATGTCATCACGTGACCTCACATCGGCGGGAAAATCACATCAGGTGACCTCCAAAAGACCATTACAGCATTCTCACAAAAAACAGATCTCCTTGAGCATGTAACAGAACAGAGATGAGGAAGTAATTTCATTAGCCAGTGAGTGGTGAATCTATGGAATTTGTTGCCACAGGCAGCTGTGGAGGGCCAAATCATTGGGCATACTTAAGTCAGAGGGTGATAGATTTTTGATTAGTCAGGGCAACATTGGTATGGGGTGAAGGCGGGAGATTGCGGCTGAGAGGGAAAATGTATCAGCCATGACGAAAATGGCAAAGCAGACTTGATAGTTCAAATGGCCTAATTCTGCTCCTATATCCATATAGGAAGCGGCCAGTGCTTGAGTGGGCCAGTGAAGGGGTGGAGCTTTGAGGCTTTGACTCGAGGGGCTTCGACGAGAAGAGGCGGAGGACAAGCTAGCTCACAGTTAGTTTTTACAATGTCTCCTGAGATGGTGATGTGCCTCTCATGTGAGATGTAGCAGTCTTGGGGGAACTCCCCTCTTCCGCAGAGTCACATCTGCCAGAAGTGCATACGGCTGGGCGATCTGGAAGACCGTGTAAGGAATCTGGAGCAGCAGCTGGATGACCTTCGACTCATAAGGGAGAATGAGGCATTCATAGATGAGAGCTACAGGGAGGTAGTCACATCTAGGCTGCCAGAAGCAGGTTTTTTGGTAACAGTCAGAGGGGGGAAGCAAAGGGGAGTGGACAGGTAGTGCAGAGCATCCCTGTAGCCATTCCCCTGAATAATAAGTTTACTGTCCTGGATACTGTTGGCGGGGATGACCGACCAGGTGTGAGCCACGGTGGCAGGGCCTCCGGCACTGAATCTGCCTCTGTGGTGCAGAAGGGTGGGACGGAGAAGAGGAGAGCTGTCGTCATTATAGACTCTATAGTCAGGGGAGCAGACAGGAGATTTTGTGGACGTGAGAAGGACACCCGCATGGTTTGTTGCCTCCCGGGTGCCGGGGTCCGGGATGTCTCTGACCAGGTGCACAACATCCTGGTACCAGAGGGAAAGCAACGAGAAATCGTGATACATGTTGGGACCAACGACATAGGCAGGAAGAGGAATGAGGTCTTGAAGTGTGAGTTTCGGGAACTAGGCAGAAGGCTGAAGAACAGGACCTCAAGGGTGGTGTTCTCAGGATTGCTGCCAGTGCTACGTGACAGTGATGGTAAGAATTGGAGGAAATGGCAGTTGAATGCGTGGCTGAGGAGTTGGTGCAGGGAGCAGGGTTTTAGATTTTTAGATCATTGGGATCTCTTCTGGGGAAGATGAGAACTGTACAGATTGGATGGGCTGCACCTGAACTAGAGGGGGAGCAATATCCTTGCAGGTAGGTTTGTTAGGATGGTTCGGGAGGGTTTAAACTAATTTGCGAGGGAGATGGGACCCAGAGCGATAGAGCAGTGAAAGAAGTGCATGGAGTAAAGGCAGATCTAACATACAGAGAGGCTTTGAGGAAAGAGAAGCAGAATAAATGCTGTAAAGACAGTAAGGTAGAAAGGCTGAAATGTGTGTACCTCAATGCAAGAAGCATCAGGAACAAAGGTGATGAACTGAGAGCTTGGATACTGTGACAAGAATACAC
Source organism: Mobula hypostoma (assembly GCF_963921235.1). Taxonomy (NCBI): domain Eukaryota; kingdom Metazoa; phylum Chordata; class Chondrichthyes; order Myliobatiformes; family Myliobatidae; genus Mobula; species Mobula hypostoma. The sequence continues at coordinate 70,265,287 of NC_086106.1, forward strand.
ATAGATTAAGATGTTAGCTGTCCTGTGTGATCAGCAGTTGGTCTGCCACCTGTTTTCAGGAGAGAGAGATAAGGAAAACAATGGAGCAGCATTTGGAGATGTGTAATGAAGGGACGGGAGAGAGAGTAACAGAAGGAGGGAGCTGTCAAGAGCGGCTCCCCCTTTGAACCCTGAACTGTTTGAAGTGATGGACAGGCGATACCCCAGCAGGGGGATAAAAAGGGACAGGTTCGCTAAGGCAGGACACACACGACACCCGAGGTAACAAGACCCTGGAAGCGGTGCGTCTCTCACAAGTCGATGGGAAGTACCGGGCCATAAACGCACAGGGTGGAAAGGCACGATCGGCGGGAACCTGGTGTATGTCCACCCTTGCCTGGGTGCCAGGTTCAGCGCAGGGAAACGATCGTATCTGGAAACGGAGGGGTCATGGTGGGTGACCTCAGATGACATCACAAAGGACTCACCTTTAAAGCTGACTGCGAAGGTCTGTGTGGAAGCTGTGTTGAATATTCATTCGTTTTGCTCTCTCTCTGCCCCCCCCCACTGTCCATCGCCACAGCAGCGATTACTGCGAACTGAACTGAACTAAATTGAACTGAACTTTGCGTCACTTTGAAACTGGTCATTTACCCCTAGACAACGATAGAGCTTGATTAATCCTGTTATCTTAATTCTGTGTACATGTGTGTTTATCATTGCTGAACTGTTGCATTTATTATCCTTTTTGATTAGAGTACTGTGTTGCTTGTTTCTTTAATAAAACTTTCTTAGTTCTAGTAATCCAGACTCCAACTGAATGATCCATTTCTGCTGGTTTGGCAACCCAGTTATGGGGTACGTAACAATACATACATGGAATTATGATGTAGTGGCCATTACAGAGACTTGGCTGGCACCAGGGCAGGAATGGATTCTCAATATTCCTGGATTTCAGTGCTTTAAAAGAGATAGAGAGGACGGAAAAAGGGGAGGAGGGGTGGCATTACTGGTTAAGGATACTATTACAGCTACAGAAAGGGTGGGTAATGTAGCAGGATCCTCTTTTGAGTCAATATGGGTGGAAGTCAGGAACAGGAAGGGAGCAGTTACTCTACTGGGGGTATTCTATAGGCTCCTTGGTAGCAGCAGAGATACAGAGGAGCAGATTGGGAGGCAGATTTTGGAAAGGTGCAAAAATAACAAGGTTGTTATCATGGGTGACTTTAACTTCTCTAATATTGATTGGCACCTGATTAGTTCCAAGGGTTTAGATGGGGCAGAGTTTGTAAAGTGTGTCCAGGACGGATTCCTGTCACAGTATGTGGACAGGCCGACCAGGGGGAATGCCATACTAGATCTAGTACTAGGTAATGAACCGGGTCAGCTCACAGATTTCTCAGTGGGTGAGCATCTGGGGGACAGTGACCACCGCTCCCTGGCCTTTAGTATTATCATGGAAAAGGATAGAATCAGAGAGGACAGGAAATTTTTTAATTGGGGAAAGGCAAATTATGAGGCTATAAGGCTAGAACTTGTGGGTGTGAATTAGGATGATGTTTTTGCAGGGAAATGTACTATGGACATGTGGTCGATGTTTAGAGATCTCTTGTGGGATGTTAGGGGTATATTTGTCCCAGTGAGGAAGATTAAGAATGGTAGGGTGAAGGAACCATGGGTGACAAGTGAGGTGGAAAGTCTAGTCAGGTGGAAGAAGGCAGTATACATGAGGTTTAGGAAGCAAGGATCAGATGGGTCTATTGAGGAATATAGGGATGCAAGAAAGGAGCTTAAGAAGGGGCTGAGAAGAGCAAGAAGGGGGCATGAGAAGGCCTTGGCAAGTAGGGTAAAAGAAAACACCAAGGCATTCTTCAATTATGTGAAGAAAAAAAGAATGACAGGAATGAAGGTAGGACCGATTAGAGATAAAGGTGGGAAGATGTGCCTGGAGGCTGTGGAAGTGAGTGAGGTCCTCAATGAATACTTCTCTTCGGTATTCACCAATGAGTGGAAACTTGATGATGGTGAGGACAATATGAGTGAGGCTGACGTTCTGGAGCATGTTTATATTAAGGGAGAGGAGGTATTGGAGTTGTTAAAATACATTAGGACAGATAAGCCCCCGGGGCCTGATGGAATATTCTCCAGGCTACTCCACGAGGCAAGGGAAGAGATTGCTGAGCCTCTGGCTAGGACCTTTATGCCCTCGTTGTCCATGGGAATGGTACCGGAGGATTGGAGGGAGGCAAATGTTGTCTCCTTGTTCAAAAAAGGTAGTAGGGATAGTTCAGGTAATTATAGACCAGTAAGCCTTACGTCTGGGGTGGGAAAGCTGTTGGAAAAGATTCTTAGAGATAGGATCTATAGGCATTTAGAGAATCATGGTCTGATCAAGGACAGTCAGCATGGCTTTATGAAGGGCAGATCATGTCTAATAAGCCTGATAGAGTTCTTTGAGGAGGAGACCAGGTATATAGATGAGGATAGGCAGTGGATGTGATCGATATGGATTTTAGTAAGGCATTTGACAAGGTTCCACATGGTAGGCTTATTCAGAAAGTTAGAAGGCATGGGATCCAGGGAAGTTTGGCCAGGTGGATTCAGAATTGGCTTGCCTGCAGAAGGCAGAGGGTGGGGGTACATTCAGATTGGAGGATTGTGATTAGTGGTGTCCCACAAGGATCTGTTCTGGGACCTCTACTTTTCGTGATTTTTATTAACGAACTGGATGTGGGGTTAGAAAGGTGGGTTGGCAAGTTTGCAGACAACACAAAGGTTGGTGGTGTTGTAGACAGTGTAGAGGATTGTCCAAGATCACAGAGAGACATTGATAGGATGCAGAAGTGGGCTGAGAAGTGGCAGATGGCGTTCAACCCGGAGAAATGTGAGGTGGTACACTTTGGAAGGACAAACTCCAAGGCAGAGTACAAAGTAAATGGTAGGATACTTGGTAGTTTGGAGGAGCAGATGGATCTCAGGGTACATGTCCACAGATTCCTGAAAGCTGCCTCACAGGTGGATAAGGTAGTTAAGAAAGCTTACGGGGTGTTAGCTTTCATAAGTCGAGGGGTAGAGTTTAAGAGTCGTGATGTAATGATGCAGCTTTATAAAACTCTGGTTAGGCCACACTTGGAGTATTGTGTCCAGTTCTGGTCACCTCACTATAGGAAGGATGTGGAAGCATTGGAAAGAGTACAGAGGGGATTTACCAGGATGCTGCCTGGTTTAGAACGTATGCATTATGATCAGAGGTTAAGGGAGCTAGGGCTTTAATTTTTGTAGAGAAGGAGGATGAGAGGAGACATGATAGAGGTGTACAAGATAATAAGAGGAATAGATAGAGTGGATAGCCAGCGCCTCTTCCCCAGGGCACCACTGCTCAATAAAAGAGGACATGGCTTTAAGGGAAGGTGTGGGAAGTTCAAGGGGTATATTAGAGGAAGGTTTTTTACTCAGAGAGTGGTTGGTGCGTGGAATGCACTGCCCGAGTCAGTGGTGGAGGCAGATACACTAGTGAAGTTTAAGAAACTACTAGACAGGTATATGGAGGAATTTAAGGTGGGGGCTTATATGGGAGGCAGGGTTTGAGGGTCGGCACAACATTGTGGGCCGAAGGGCCTGTACTTTGCTGTACTATTCTATGTTCTATGTTCTATGTATATAATGGATATTATTAAATTGGTTATGTACGTACCTTCATAGTGTATGACTTTGTCCCTTTTTCTATGTTGAAGTACAACATCTATTGGATATTCACCTTCACCCTTGCTACTGCTCCAAGACCTCCTTGACCCTTGCACCGAGGAGGCAGCATACCATCCTGGAGTCTTGATTGTGGCCACAGAAATGCTTCTCTTCTCTTTAGCTCCCAACTGCTCCTTTCCCAAATTATAGGTTCACCTGTCACTCTGCCAGTCGTATTCCTTTCCTGTTATACATCAAAATCTACGCTGCTGCTACATACTGTGCTGTCACTGCTGTATTTTTTTTTCTGTGGGAGACCATTATCATCAAAAGTATCCAATGCGATGCTTGTTAGAGAAGAGAATAAGCATGGCGGACTCTTGCACTATCTGGCTGTTGCTCCACCTCCGCTCCCTATACCTGTGGTGTGAACATTCACCAAATATACTATCACATTTCCACATCCTAAATATTTCTTTGCAAGTTGAATTGTAATTCTTGTGCTCTGCGAGGTTTGACAGGATCTGTTGCTGGGCATAGTTTCTTCAGATACATTCACTCGGGACATTGCACATGTCTTGGATCTTCCACATACTGCAGGAAGAGCACACCATTGCCCTGGCTACTGCATTCTTTATTGCCAGAACCTTCTATGAAGAAAGAGAAGAATAAATCTTACCCAATCACCAGTTGCCATTTTCAATGAAGCCCAACACTCACTGAACCCCTCACTTTGACCTTGACAACAACATTTCCACCTCACAGCCATTCTCATAATTACTACTCCAAAATGGCTGCTCCCACTACATTTATTATAACCTACCACCTACATTCCAGTTGCTATTGGTCTCACTGACGCCTCTCGGCTTCCCTGACTCACTCTCAATGACGCTGACAAATTTGTAGATGTTACCAGTCACACTGCCACTTCGAGGTGAGTAATTGATTCTGATAGGGTGACCCATATGGACAAAAATTATGAATTAATTTTGATTTATCTTGTTGGTATTTCAACAACGTGGGTGCTGTGCTTTGAGCAGAGTGTGCAGCTACTTGTGTAACTCATGAAATATGAATTTTGAAGATGAATTAGTTGACTTTGAGCATGCATGCGAAGGATTGAACATCTTGCAGCACTTTAACAATGCTTCAGGACATAACTCAGAACACTGACCTCCACTGTTACTCCTGCTGTCTTTTGTAGAAGCAGCAGATCAGTCCTGTTCCTGAAGAAAGGCCAATGGAGAAGAATTGGAAAACCACAGGCTCTGTTCCTTCCATTTTGTGACATGAAAATTATTAGCAAGCAGTAATTAACTCTACAACTTATTCCTTTTTCTACTGCATCCACAAAGCTACAAGAGATGTAGACTAGCTTGAATTGCTCCCGGATGCACTCAAAGTTATGAAGCTTCGTAAGATAATAAGCCACGAAATAGAACAGTACATTGACGAGAGGTTGGAATAAATACAGTGAGTAACCTGCTTGAGTTTTGTGTGCTGTCGCCATCTGATGAAACAGCTTTGCGTTAATCAGCATTGCGTTTCCCATGCTTGTTTTTGCCGTTTATTTAACTTAGCCCATACATTTCACAGTTGATATGACCAGACTGTGCTCCAAGGATATTGTCAGGAGATGGACTTCCTGAAGTTATCTTTCCCTTCTCTTCCTTTGCGAATCATGCTTTGCCAATGGATTGTCATTTTTCTGACCCTCATACTCAGATTTTCCAGGAATATCAGTTTGACTCTTTCTGAGATACAGGCCAGGGTTTATCAGAATTGGAGTAGAGGTAGTCTTGGCTTCATATTTACTTTCAGAAATGGCATATACATACTGGTTCTGCACCAAAATGAGCCAAAAAATCATGAGATGTTCACTTCTCTCAGGGAAGAGCTGCTGAGATATCAGACTACTCATTGTTAAGGCAGAATTCACCCTGCTGAGGAAAACATTTCTCTTCTGATTTAACTTTCCCAAACGTGTATTCAGAATTAGAATCAAAATCAGCTTTAATAACACCGATGTACTGTAATGAGCAGGGTTATTCATACCCAAAAGACTCACACAAATTCAAGTGCCCAGGAAATGTGGTACAGGTCGACCTTCTATAATCCGGCACCATTGGGACCTGAGGAGTGCCGGATTAGTGAAAATGCTGAATTACAGAAGGATCTAACCGCCTCATCGTACCTTTAAAATATCAAAGGATTCAAAGGACCATTTAATGTCAGAGAAATGTATACAATATACATCCTGAAGGAGTGCCCCAAAGAATGAATGACAGTTAAACGTTAGAACCCCTAAGATCCCCCCCCCCCGCTCCCCTCCCTCCCGTGCGTAAGAGGCAGCGAGCAACAATCCCCCCCTCCCCACTGGCAAAAAATAAAGCGCACTCACTACCAGCACTCAAGCATGAGCTAAGCTATAGCAAATACACAGACATGCAATTACCTCAAATACGACATTGTTCACCCAATAGTTCGACATGCTACAGGTTCTCTCTCAATCGGAGAAAGGAGGTCTTCTAGACGCCACATTTCATGCGACCGCCAGGCGGCCCAGGATTCGGCACCGGGCTCTTCCCTCTTCACTCGCAGTTACTGAGGGAATCCTCATTAGTTTCTTTTCCTCCGCTTAGTAATATGCTTAAATTGAGCTGGTCACCACGTCTGATCTGAAGTCATAGGCAGGAGAGAACGGAGCAAATTATATTAATAAATTTAGGAAAACAAGCAGGAATTGCCTGACGGTGCTTACAAGAGCGCACCAACACGTGAACAGATCTAGTGCAACCAAAACAATGCACAGCAGACCGGTACGGTGGCCCGGAAAATTTGAAATTACAGTTGCACAGAAAATTTGAACTCAGTGCAGATTATCAAAGGAACCGGATTACAGGTAGTTGGATTAGTGAATGTCAACCTGTAATAATAAAACAAGCACAACAAAGTAACTTAAGCCTAATTTATTATCATAAAACAGAAAGGACAAGTAAACCATGATAAATGCAGCGTAGTAAGTTACAAAGATTTCAGGCCTCAGAATTTTTAGACTCCACTTGATTGTCACTGTTGTCAGAGTAACGCCACATTCTGACTCGTGAAATCACTGTGGGTCCATCCTAATCATTCATTGATCATGATTCCCCTGTACAGGTGAAGTTCCAAGAACTGAATGAAAGGTGCCTCTATAAATAGGGGTTTGATCCGCAAGTATCGAGAGACATGCAGAGACAGATACATTCTTTGGTCTTTTGTTCTCATGCCACTAGTGCCTGAGGCCAAAAAGAATCCAGCCACTATTAGGAAACATTTAACAAACCTACAATGTTTAACTTGTACCTTACATGCTGCCAGCTCAAAAAGAGTTGAAGAGTCACTTGGAATTGTTTAGACTTTCATCGAATATTTTAACAAAATTTAATACAACACAACACATATACATGTGATGTCCTTGATACTAGGGAGGATAGTTCTCATGTTGGAGCTGGTTGAGTTTGCAGTTTTCTGCAGCTTTTCCTAACCCTGTGCAGTGGCCTCTCCATACCAGACGGTGATGCAACCAGTTAGAATACTGACCATGGGTACATCTCTAGAAATTTACCGGAGTCTTCGGTGGCAAACCTGGTCTCCTCAAACTCCAAATGAAAATAGCCACTGTCATTCCTTCTTAGTAATTGGATCAATACGTCGGTCCCAGGGTAGATCTTCAGAGAACTTGAAACTGCTCACCCTTTCATTGTTGAACTATTGATGAGGACGTGTGTGTTCCCTTTACTTAGAACATAAGAACATAAGAAATAGGAGCAGGAGCAGGCCATCCTGCAGTGACAGGATAGGTCCGAGTCAGCATGGATTTACGAAGGGGAAATCATGCTTGACTAATCTTCTGGAATTTTTGGAGAATGTAACTATGAAAATGGACATGGGAAAGCCAGTGGATGTAGTGTACCTGGACTTTCAGAAAGCCTTTGATAAGGTCCCACATGGGAACTTAGTGGGCAAAATTAGAGCAAATGGTATTGGGGTACTGACATGGATAGAAAATTTATTGGCAGACAGGAAACAAAGAGTAGGGATTAATGGGTCCTTTTCAGAATGGCAGGCAGTGACTAGTGGGGTACCACAAGGCTCAGTGCTGGGACCGCAGCTATTTACAATATACATTAATGATTTAGATGAAGGGATTAAAAGTAACATTTGCAAATTTGCAGATGACACAAAGCTGGGTGGCAGTGTGAAATGTGAGGAGGATGTTATGAGAATGCAGGGTGACTTGGAGAGGTTGGGTGAGTGGACAGATGCTTGGCAGATACAGTTTAATGTGGATAAGTGTGAGGTTATCCACTTTGGTGGCAAGAATAGGAAGGTAGATTACTATCTGAATGGTGTCAAGTTAGGAAAAGGGGAAGTACAACGAGATCTGGGTGTCCTTGTTCATCAGTCACTGAAAGTAAGCATGGAGGTACAGCAAGCAGTGAAGAAAGCTAATGGCATGCTGACCTTCATAACAAGGGGAGTTGAGTATAGGAGCAAAGAGGTCCTTCTGCAGTTGTACAGGGCCCTGGTGAGACCACACCTGGAATATTGTGGACAGTTTTGGTCTCCAAATTTGAGGAAGAACATTCTAGCTATTGAGGGAGTGCAGCATAGGTTAAAGAGGTTAATTCCTGGGATGGCGGGACTGTCATATGTTGAAAGATTGGAGCGACTGGGGTTGTATACTCTAGAATTTAGAAGGATGAGGGGGGATCTGATTGAAACATATAAGATTATTAAAGGATTGGACACGCTGGAGGCAGGAAACATGTTCCTGATGTTGGGGGAGTCCAGAACTAGAGGCCACAGTTTAAGAATAAGGGGTAGACAATTTAGAACGGAGTTGAGGAAAAACTTTTTCACACAGAGGGCTGTGGTTCTGTGGAATGCTCTGCCTCAGAAGGCAGTGGAGGCCAATTCTCTGGATTCTTTCAAAAAAGAGATAGAGCTCTTAAAGATAGCAGAGTGAAGGGATATGGGGAGAAGGCAGGAAAAGGGTACTGATTGTGGATGATCAGCCATGATCACAGTGAATGGTGGTGCTGGCTGGAAGGTCTGAATGGCCTACTCCTGCACCTACTGTCTATTGTCTATCCAGCCCATCGAGCCTGTCCCACCTTTCAAGAAGATTATGGCACTCCCAATTCCCTCTGCACAACAGCAGGCTGCAATCTTTCACCATTTAAATAATAATCTGCTCTTCTATTATTCCTTCCAAAGTGAATGATCTCGCATTTCCCAACGTTATATTCCATCTGCCAGACCTTGGCCCACTCACTTAACCTATCTATATCCCTCTGCCGACTCTCCACATCCTCTGTACAATTTGCTTTTCCACTCGGTTTAGTGTCATCAGCAAATTTTGTTACGCTATTTTGACTTGCACTTCCTGGTCCACAATCAATTTATTGGTCTTACTGTTACCACTCAACCAGCATGCCCCTGCATGCCTCCTTGTTACCATGTGAAATCTGCCTACAATAGATGTGTCATCAGCAAATTTACAGATGGCATGTATGCAGCGCCTAGCAACACAGTAACAGATATAGAGAGAGTAGACCAATGAGCTAAGCACATACCCTTCAGATGTTTCATTGTTGATTATCATGAGGTGGAGATGTTATCTCCATTCCACATTGACCATGGTCTCCTAATGAGGAAGTCAAGGATCCAGTTGCAGAGGAAGGTACAAATTTTGGAGCTTGTTGATTATTACTGAAGGTTTGATGATCCTGAATGATGAGCTGTAATCAGTAAACAGCATCCTGACATGGGATTAGCTGTCGTTTAGATGAACTAAGACTGAGTGGAGAACCAGTGAGATTGCATCTGCTGTAGACCTATTGTGGAATACAGGCAACTTGTAGAGGGTCCAGGTCTTTACTTGTGCAGAGGTTGATTCTTGCTATGACTAATCTCAAAGCACTTCACCACAGTAGACGTGAGTGCAACTGGGTGACAGTAGTTGATGTGACTCAACCCTGCTCTTCTTGGACACTGGCATGATTGTCGCCCTTTTGAAGTAGGTGGCAAGTTCCGACTGCAGCAGTGAGAGATTGAGGATGTCCTTGAATACTCCTGACAGATGATGGCATGTGTTTTCAAAGCTCTATCAGGTATATCATCGTGGCCTGACGTCTTAGGAGTTCACCCTCTTGAAAATGCTCTGAGACAGATATAACAGCATACCTGGATGCTGCAAAGAATTTGCATGGGTATAGTTTTATTCTTCTTTTCAAAGCATGCATGAGAGGCTTTGAGCTCAGGTAGAAGAGAAGCATCACAGCCATTCATGATGCTAGGTTTCATCTTGTAGGAAGTAAAGGCTTGCAAACCCTACCTGAGCTGATGTGTATCTGATTTCATCTCCTACTTCAATTGGAGTTATTATTTCACTCTTAAAATACCCTTGCATAGGTCATACCTGGACTTTGCATGTAGTTTAGTCTTGAATGCCACAGATCTAGCCACAGATCTCAGCAGATAAAATGGATGACACTTGACTGCAAGATATTGGAGGTCAAGAAACCATGCCTTCATCAATCTTACTAAGGCATTTGAACTTGTGAGCAGAAAGGGCCTCTTTGAAATCCTTGCCAAGATTGGCTGCCCCCTCAATCCTACTCAGTATCATCAGGTCATTTCATGACAACATGAAGAGGGCCATAGTGTTCAATGGGTCTACGTCAGAGTCATTTAACATCTTCAGCAGGGTAAAACAGGGGTTTTTCCTTGCTCCGACGCTGTTCGGCATCTTCTTTGCAGTCCTGCTCAAGTCCACCTTTCGGTAGGCCACAGAGGGCATTTATCTCCATTCAAGATCAGATAGAAACCCCTTCAGACTGTTAAGACTCAGAGCGAGGACCAAAGTGCAGATAGGGCTCCTCAGAGACTTTCTGTTTGCCGATGACGCAGCTGTCGCAACTCACTCACAGCAGGAGCTACAAGATCTCATGACCCGCTTTGCGAAATCCTGCAGAGAGTTCGGCCTGACTATCAGCCTGAAGAAGACACAAGACATTGACAATGAGCCATCCATTAACATTGTCGACTATGAGTTGGATGTCGTCCATGAATTTACATACCTGTGCTCCATGATCTTAGATAACCAGTTTCTCGAAAGTGGGACCAACAAGTGCATTGGAAAAGCAGCCACAACCTTCTCAAGGTTGACTAAGAGAGTCTGGGCCAACAATAGACTCCCCGTGAACCCCACAGCCTGTGTGCTGACCACTTTGCTCTGCGCCAGCAAAACTTGGACCCTGTGCACAAAACAAGAGCAGTGACTCAACGCTTTCCATATGTGCATACTTGGTGTCACCTGGAAAGACAAGGTTACCAACAACACAGTCCTTGAGAGAGCAGGCACCATCTCCATGTTCACCTTCCTGAAACAGAGGCGTATGCGTTGGCTAGGCCATGTCTTGTACATGGCATATGGGCGCATACCGAGTTTCCTTCTCTTTGGAGAGCTGGAATCCAGAAAGAGACTGACAGGAAGACCCGAGGGGCGCTACAAGGACACCTGCAAGTGTGACCTCAAGGCCCTTGGTGTTAGCACCAACACGTGGCAGTCACTCGCCTCTGACAGGTGTGCAGGAAATGACAAAGGGGCTCTTGAGGTATAAGACCTCTCTGATGCAGCAAGCGGAGGAAAAGAGAGCTCACCGAAAGCTCTGCACCCAGCTGCCCAAGACATCAGAGCTGCCTCAGCATTCTGCTATACACTGCGTGTCAAGGACTGTCACTCCCTTATTGGACTCTACAGTCAAAGGAGACACTGCTTAACCTAGTCCACCAGAGGCACAAACCCATGATCCCCCCGGATCGACAGCTGCCTATTCTATTCAAGGTCAAGCGAGAAGAACTGAGACAGAACTACCATATCTGTGCACCACAATCAGTTAATCATGAAACATACTCTGCTTCCTCTACCTTTAAAAGACTCAGCTGCCCCGTCTTTACGGCAGATGGTGAAGCTCTCAGGCTGCAGTTCTGCTTTCAAAATGGCAGGGTGAGCCAGACATCCAGCAGTTTAGATGTCCTTTCAGTACTGCATTCTTGCTCTGAAGTCTTTCATTTTATTTTCCAGAGGCTCTACCCTCACCATCTGGATAGAAGGGAGTGGGGGTCTATGGCCTATACATTTCAGTTGTACTTGCACACCACCAACCTTTCCTTGTTTTCTTTCTCTTAAAGGGGAACTGCACTTGCGACCCGAGTCTGCAGTCCAGAGTCTGCTGATTTTGAGGATCAATTGATTTCTTTTATACACCTTAGAACAATTTTGTTTTCTGAAGTACCCTTGACCATGATTGTGGATTTCAGCTGTCATAATCCTAAACAGGAATACTTAATGATTCCCTTCGGAGCTGCACACATAATTAGTCACCCCTTATCGATACCATCTTGAAACTCAGTGTCTTGATCTTCTGAGAAGGCCATCTCCTGCATGTTGTGTTCCATTGAAAATGGTGGAGGGATTTTCAAAGCCCTGAGTACACAAACTATGACAACCAACTGCCATTCATCCCTATTGATGCCAAGGTGCTCACAGGAGTCCTTGCACTTTTGGTTCCAAACATCATGGGTGGAAACTGTTTTATACCTTTTAATTACAATAACCCAGCCCCCTGATTTTGTGAACTCTGAAGTGATTCTTGCTCTCTGATAATCCAGTCAGAGCAATTGAATGTGAACATTCATTTTCAGCTAATGACCTGCTGAACCTGAGGCCATCCTCAGACATGTAGCTATTTATTATGTAAAGTGGCAGGCTTGCAGTAGAAGCAATCAGAAATCTCACTAGACACAGTGTCTGGATCACCTAATTTAACTGGTTTGGACTAGTCAGAGTTGAAAGGAATAAAGGCAAAAGGCTGATGGCAGAAACCATAGAACAATGTTGGTCATAGCCCTGGACTAGAGCCAGTAAGAAGATGATTCAGGTATGTTAGGTAACCTTTAGCCAATGGAATGGAGATCTATCTGTTCAACTGATGAGGAACACTATAAGAGTCTAGAGCTCCAAATACGTAACAACAATAACTCTTCAGCAAACAGAGAACAACAATCATGGATGAGCAGGACCCCAAGGACACATGGAGATTGGGACCACGAGGAGCACCTGGCTAGTGTAGGCTTCTTTCCTGGGTAATACCTTTTCTCTTCATTGAGGGTTAGGGCATTTTTGTGGGAATACACACAGGTCACTAATTTGTTAACCCACATGCTTTTCAGTTGACGCAATAAAGGTTACTTGTTGGTAAATACAGATTCTCTCTGTGCCTCTCTGATCATTATTATTAAGAGGTAGATCCTTAAAATGCATCACAAACCTTAAACTAAGATTCTCCAGGTATATCTTGCTTTCTTTTTTCCTGTCATGCAAATACATCAGCAAATCCTGTCACAGTTTCAATTTCAGTGCAAGCGAAGTCATCCAATACATGGATCCTGCAGTAAAAGGTTGGAATTCCGTTATCCAGACAAGCTAATGTTACCACTAACATGATTGAGCATACCGGTGTTCATACTACCATACCAGCATGCCATCAGTTTGGAGACTATCAGATGTAATTTGAAATGTTGCTCCTCCATCCCTGCCAAGGTGACAAGTGCTACACCTGTCCCAGCACCTCCTCCATCATTCCCATTCACTGTCCCAAATAGTCATTCCAAGTGAGAAAACACTCCACCTGGGAGTCACTCAGGGTTATCTACTGTATCCAGTACTCCTGGTGCGGCCTCCTCTACATCAGTGCTATCCAGTGCGGATGAGGGGACCACTTAATCAGTAACTCTTTTTCTGTCCATTGCAAAAGGTAGGATTTCCAGAGGCCATGCATTTCAATTCAACTTCCTATTCCCATTCTGACATGTCTGTTCAGGGCCTTCTCTACTGCCACAATGAGGCCAAACTCAGGTACGAGGAGAAATACCTCACATTCTGTCTGAGTACCCTGCGACCTGATGGCATAGACATCAGTTTCTTTAACTTCTGTTAATTTCTCCTTCCAGTTTTTACCGTGCCCTTCTCTCTTTTGCTATTCCCTATTTTGGTTATACTTTCACTCCTTCTATTCATTTCTTTCATCTTCATGACTTGTCCATAACTTCCCCCTGGCTCTCCTTCTCCTTCCCTTTGTTCCTTGGTCTACTTCCCTACCCTATTAGATTTCTTCTTCCTCAGCCTGTTAGCTTGTTCAGCTGCCATATACAGCTTCTTACATCATATTCCCTCTCCCATTCACTTTCTCTCTACACTGGTCTCAGCTATCACCTTACAGTTTGTACTCCCCCTGCCACCCTCCCCACCTTTCATTCTGCTTTCTGCCTTTTTCCTTTCCCATCCTGATGAATGGTCTCAGCCCAAAACTTTGACTGTTTACTTCTCTTCATAGATGCTGCCTGATCTGCTGAGTTCCTCCAGCATTTTGTACATGTTCATCCAGTTATCTACATCTGCCAAAGTTTTGTTTCTGCTGTGTTATTGATTTTGTACTCATGAGTAATGGCAAGGAACTTTAACACATTTAGAATGCTAATTAAGTGTTTCACTGTGACCTTTTTTAAAATTTATGGAAGATCAGAATCAACACTTCTTGTACCGCTCCAGGTGTCCATAAGCATCATAACAAAATAATGAAATATTTCTGGACTAAGCTGATGAAAGGCAAAAAATATAATTGTTCCACAGAATCCTGTCACTCAATGTGAGTAAGATTATTTAACATGGGTTTCCTCTTCATGGAAGATTTCCTTTTGGTTTCACAAAAGAAGTCTGTAAAAATAATTGATTTTTCGACCAACATGCAGAGGAGATAAGAAAGATGCTTCCCAAGGTCGGATCACCTGCTGAGCCATAATTACACATCATTTCCTCTCATCTTAATTGAATGTAAATCCAAAGCTCTTTCATTACCACTCTCTATACCAATTCATCATAATTTGCTATTTAGAAAATAATATTAACCACCTGTTTGGGGATATTGAGGCCTTTAACACAATAAGGGAAAAACACCAGGTAAATTACTATATGAATGAACTAAAGTTTACTTGAAGATAGTTTTTGATAAGCATTGAAGGAAAACTAACAAAGGACTAGGAAGCAACTTTAGAAATCAAGGCTTGAAATGAGTGACTCCAACATCACTAACCTGAAAAGGCAGATGTTTCAGAGAAAAACATAAAAGAAGAATGGCTAATTTGAGAGGAAGTACAAGACTTTCAGTGAAATGTAAAATAAGGGACATCATGGAAACGTTCAGAGATGTAGAAAATTTGTTGGGGATAGAATGATAATATACAAGGATTCAAAATGAGCAAATCTGAGTAGCACACAATATAGCTGTGTGTAAAGCATTCCAGATGCATTCTCAAAACATTTTTGTTGCTGTCGACATAGACAACATGATTGCAGAAGTAATTGCAAGCAGTTGGATATATCAACAGGATGAAATCTTCAAGCTCAGGTTACAGTCAAATCAATCTTGGGGTTAGAGTCATTTAGGTTAAATTCAGGATATCTTAAAATGGGAAAATACTATAAACTCCAAAGTACAGGAAGAGACCTTGTTGCAAAGGAGAAAATGAAGGGTACAATCACAAACAAGAGAAAATCTCAGATACTGGAAATCCAAGCAAGACACAGAAAATGCTGGAGGTATATGATGAAGGGTCTTGGCCTGAAACATGGACGGTACTCTTTCCAATAGGTGCTGCCTGTTGAGTTCCTCCAGCATTCTGTGAGTGTTACTGGACATACCTCAGGTATGTGCTTTTGTTGCAGTCCATTAAAATATTAAACGGCAACCTGTCAGAAATGTATCGTTCCCTGTCATTGGTACTTGCACGTAATTTGTGCCACCTATTGCTTATCAATCCATAGAAAGCACATCAGTAATGGCTCAATTTTAACAAGTTATTTTAAGTCCATGACATGACATAAAGCTGGAGCAAGGGGAGAGCTGTTGACTTTTGAGGTCAAACAAAAGATGTAAAAGTCTATAATTTTGCTTTGTTTCATGAACAATAATCTAAGAAAATGCGATAGCAGAGCTACTCAATATTTGACTCTAAACATACAATTGTACAAGCCAATGTTGTGATTTCACTGGTACTAAATATATCATTAAACATTAATCAGTTTGAGATAATTAGGGCTGCATGATAAATGTCTTCATGTCTGATTCTTCATTGATAATTATAATACTTTTGAAATATTTTTGAAACATTTTATATGTCAAGCTACTCAGAAATCATCTGAGAAAAATGATAGAGATCAAATTGCTGCAAAATACATGCCATTAATTAGCCTTGTTCTTGTTTCTGTTAAATATTAAGCATGGCTTTCTTTCTACATTTGCAGCAATTTTTTATTAAGTGTACTTGTTAGATTTATGAAACAACTACTTGAAATATTAGCTTACCATCACACAAAAAAAGGCAACTCTGAGAAGGATTCTTGGTCACTGTGGGCAAGAATAGGCTTTGACCTCCTACTTGGTTTTGCTGTTTTATTCTCTGCACAGCACCTGGAATTAGCAGGCTGAGGAATTTCAAGTGCAAACTCTAAGATCTACATGAGTTCAAAAAACATTATGTTCGAAGTCACAGCTATGTACAGAACCGGCGTTTTTCCCGGATTAAGGTAATCACCATGGCAAGTTTTCACTAATTGAACCAGATGGGTTTTTATGGCAATCTGGTAGTTTCATGATTACCATTACTGACACTAGAGTTGTATTCTAGATTATTTAATTAACTGAACTTAAATTGTCCAGCTGCTGTTTTGGGATTCAAACTTACATCTCCGGATCATTAGCTCAGACCTTTTGGATTGTTAATCCACTATTAACTGCAGGGCTAACTTTCCCTTTCACTGCCAGAACCACAACAGCAGACTTTAGCCCTTTCCTTGTGTTTGCACAAAAATGTTTAATTTGTTATTTTGACAGAAAAACACCATAGGTACTGAAACGTACTATGACAAGGATTCTATCACACTTGAACATTCTTATTTGTTCACACTTAGCATATTTGTCCTCCATTTATGCACTTGGACTGACATTTAATTTATTTATGTTACAAATTTAGTTTTTCACAGTTTTTATTTATTTTGGTGTTGATACTCTATTTTGTACTGTCTCTAACAAAGTCCAGATCACAAGCTGTTAGAAAATTTGATAGCAACCATTGTATAACTCTTTTTCATGTCATTGTGGTTCATAAGTAGGAAGTGGGTCTCATTCCCTGTCCCTGAAGCTGATCTTCTGCTGCTCCTAGTAACACTACTAATTAGTAAGCACTGGTATCATCGGTAATCTGCGACTGCATTGGACAATAAATTGCCTCATAACAAACTAGCAGCAAAAACACAAATCACTGAAAGGAAAATAAATGGCAATGTCTTTTTTACAAATGGATTTTACACCGAAGCAGGAAATTGTCAGGTGCTTAGCCGAAACTTCAATACTCTTTGCTGTGGCGTGCATGAAATCACTGGAGAGACAGAGTTACTGGTAGATACAAAGCAGCTTCTTTATTTGACACAACAAGGTAGAGCAGGCATCATATGGATGGAGATGCTTTTGGTAGAAAGGTCTGCTAGCCCAATGTGGGCTCGATATTTATTTGCTAAACACAAAGGACAATTCCTATTTACAAGGTTATAGACAATGCTTCCTTTTGAAGCTACATACAACACATCACACCTTCTGACTTCGTCCTTTCCTCCTGACGCCTACATGTCTGGGTTGGTATTCACAGCCTTTAGGAATGCAAGTTAAATCCACAATATATTTATTTGGTATTTTACGTGCTAATTTAGAGGACAATTAATATTTATGAAGTATGGATAGGGCTGTCTTCGAAACTACCTGTAAACTTCACACTTCCATCCATAGTGCCTGGCTAGTATTCTGATATTCACAGCTTTTAGGAAATGCATTGTTGTGAACACAATCCACAGTACTTTGTCAAACAGAAGACTGGTGGCCAAAGTCATTTAAGTGTAAACAAATCATCTACCCAAAAAATTCACTCCAACAGTCCTAGTAATTACAATAAAACTGGTGGTGATTACTGAACCAATTGTAACTCATATAAAAGCAATAATGCAGAGACATACAAGGGCCCACAACATCCACTGTGAGGGAAGCTTTCCCATTGACGATTGCATGAATGAACTTTGTTCCATGCAAGCAACACACATCAAAGTTGCTGGTGAACGCAGCAGGCCAAGCATGACCTTCGTCAGGGTCTCGGCCTGAAACGTCGACTGCGCCTCTTCCTATAGATGCTGCTTGGCCTGCTGCATTCACCAGCAACTTTGATGTGTGTTGCTTGAATTTCCAGCATCTGCAGAATTCCTGTTGTTTTTGTTCCATGCAAACCTAAGTTTCAGACACAGAATATTTTAAAGGAGTTTCATGACTAGTTGTTACAATGGGATAGCTGTTAAAGGAGTAATGTAATAAAAATCATTTTTTCGTGTATCAGGGAAATATATTTTACTGAATATGCTATATTTATTGAAGAATGGTTCTGACTGATTTTCCTCTGTCTTCTGCTTTACTATAAAGCTGAAATATTCTCCCTGTATTCATCCTGTTGAGTCCTGTAAGAATTTTGTACACTTCACCAATATTAACCACATTCTTCTGAATTCTATAGGGTAAAGCGTTAGATGACTCAATCTCTTCTCAAACACATGATCAGGAATCAATCTGTAAATCAGGTATTTTCTGGTAGGATGGTGGCATGCTTGGATGCAGCAACCACTCTGGGTCCAGTCAAAGGTGTGTTTCTTCATCTTGTATATCTTTTTTATGATTCCAAGTCACTGCAGGATACTAAGAACATCAAGTACTGTATCAGTGAGTTGCTCGACAGCAATGGAGCTGGACTTCTTGTGTACTGTTCTTGTGTGTTTTCACATGGATTTGTTGCATACTATTGGATGCTGCACAGTGCGAGTGATTATGGTGAATGCTTTTATCCAATTACTAACTTGCCTTTCTAATTGCTTGTTTGACATTATGTTAGCTTTCAGTGATTTATGTACAAGTCCCTTTAAATATCATAGTTTCCCAGCCTCTCCCTGCTTAATAAAAATACATTTTGAGCACCTAAGTTAACGACCTCACGTTTTTTCATATTGTTTCTTCTTTTGCATTCTCGTCTAGTCACATAACCTGCTTGTGTGTCTCGAAGTAACATTCTTGTATAGTATTGCTACTGCAAAGCAGAAGATTTCTTGACATATGTCACTAATAATAAACATGATTCTGATTTCTACCCACAATCCCACTTGGTTTAGTATCATCAGCGAATATGGACAAAATGACATTTGGTCCATTCAAGCAGATCAGTTTTGTAGATTGTGAATAGCTAGGGCATCTCTCATAACTCTGGTAACCATGCAATCAGATCCTCAATTTCCTCACGTGCAGACCCTAGTCACTTTGGATTGGCAACAGCATGCCCTCCACAACCTCCATAACCTCCATCAGCACAGGTGCACCACAAGGCTGTGTGCTTAGAGCACTGCTCTACTCACTTCATACTTATGACTGTGAGGCTAAGGACAGCTTTAAATGCCATATGTAAGTTTATTGATGACACCACTGTTGTTGGTTGAATCAAACATGGCAATCAATCAGCATATAGGAGGGAGATTGAAAACCTGGCTGAGTGCTGTTGCCACAATAACCTCTCACTCAAAGTCAGCAAGTCCAAGGAGCTGATTATTCATGTTAGAAAGAGGAAACTGGAGGTCTATGAGCGAGTCCTCGTCATGGGAACAAAAATGGACAGGGTCAGTAGCTTTAAATTCCTCAGTGTTATCATTTCAGAGGATCTGTCCTAGGCTTAGAATGTAAGTGCAATAATGAAGAAAGCACAGCAGTACCTCCACTTCTTTAGAGGTTTGTGTAGATTTGGCTCGACATCTAAAACTTTGACAAACTTCTATAGACGTGTGGTGGAGAGCATATTGACTGGTTGCACACAGCCTGTTATGGAAACACCACTGACTTTGAACTGAATTCCTACTAAAAGTAATGAACATGGCCCAGTCAATCACAGGAAAAGACTTCCCCACCATTGAGCAGGAAAGCAGTTTCCATCATCATGGACCCCACCACCAAGGACATGTTCCCTTCTTGCTGCTGCCATCAGCAAGAAGGTACATGCATTGTTGGTAGAATCTCAGCTGGAGACGAGGTTCCTGGGAGTCAAGATCTCTGAGGACCTAACCTGGTACCAAAATATTGATGCAGCTACAAAGAAGGCAAGACAGTGTCTATACTTCATTCGGACTTTGAAGAGATTTGGAATGTCAACAGAAATACTTCAAAACTTCTATAGATGTACGGTGGAGGGCATTCTGACAGGCTTCATCACTGTCTGGTATGGAGGGAGGGGCAGGGCTACTGCAAAGGACTGCAAAAAGTTGCAGAGGGTTGTAAATCTAGTCAGCTCCATCTTGGGTATTAGCTCTCAAAGTACCCAGGACATCTTCAAGGAGCAGTGTCTCAGAAAGGCAGTGTCCATTATTAAGGGCCTCCAGCACCAAGGCATGCCCTTTTCTCACTGTTACTATCAGGTAAGAGGTACAGAAATCTGAAGGCGCACACTCAGTGATTCAGGAACAACTTCTTCCTATATGCCAACCAATTCCTAAATGGACATTGAACCCATGAACACTACCTTACTTTTTAAATATATATTATTTCTGTTTTGCACAATTTTAATCTACTCATTATACATATACTGTAATTGATTTACTTATTTGTTATTATTAGTTTTTCTTCTTCTATATTATGTATTGCATTGAACTGCTGCTGCTAAGTTAACATTTCACGACACATGCCAATGATAATAAAGCTGATTCTGAAATTGTGATTCTGATTCAGGACTCACGCCACCAGGTTCAGGAACAGTTATTAGCCCTCAACCATTATGCTCTTTAACCAGTAGGAATAACTTCATTTATCATCATTCACTCCATCATCATCACTGAACTATTCCCACAACCTATAGGCTCATTTTCAAAGTCTCACCATCTCACTGTGCTTATTTATTGTTTTTTTTTTCATTTGTGTTTGCACAGCTTGTTGTCTTTTGTACATTGGCCTTTTGTCCGCCCTGTTCAGTGTGGCCTTTCATTGATTCTATTACGTTTCTTGGATTTACTAAGTATGCCCGGAAGAAAATGCATCTCAAGTTTGTAGATGGTGACATATATGCACTTTGATAATAAATTTACTTTGAACTTTGGGAACCAATTTTCAATCCATGCTTTTATTTTACCATCAATTCCTTGTGCTTGAACTTTGCTAATGAACCTCCTGCCTGAAACCTAATCAAAAGCCCTCTAAAAATCTAAGCATTCTACATCTATTCTTTTCCCTTTTATCTATTCTGCTAATGATATCCTCAAAGAGTTCTAATAAATGAGATAATATGATCCCTTTTTCTTAATATATGCTCACAATACTCAATTTTATGTTTTTTTGGTATTCTATTATCATGCACTTTATTTTTTGATAGCAATAGTTCCCCTGCTACTAATATTAGGGTAATATTAAGCTAATAGATTGTTAATTCCGTCATTTTTTCTCTTTCTATAGCCAGTTTTTTCAAACATCTAAT